>NC_137969.1:32973097-33569068 GCF_963924665.1 Micromys minutus | reverse complement strand
GAAATGATGGAGGAAATTCTAAAAGGAGGCATAAGCAGATGTTAGCAGAAGTAAGACTATTCTCCCCTGAGCGTGGGCACTGTGTGTATAATGGGATCAGGGGACTCTGTCAATCAGAGTAGTCTAGAAATGTTGACACACTAACCCTTTCTGTGAAGAGATGAGTCACTGAGCAGAGAAAAATCTCCAGAAAACCAATGGTTTAGAAACTAGTAATAGCCTTAGAGATTATCTGGTGGCCATTACCTGGTAAGATGGTTGAGGCCCGGAGAGGCTGACAGAGGACCAGAATTTTACTAGTGGTGGATCTGTTCATTATCCAGTAAAGATGGGAGGCTGTTTTGTATTAAGTGTGGCACGAGTGGTGTCTGAATGAAAAAAGAGATGCCTGGAGCAATAGCCCTGTGCACTCAGCTGGTAGATGGCTAAGGCAGTATCAGGCCCTCCTCTTCCTGGACCTAACTATGTACAGAGTGGTCAGCCATGGTTGGATAGACAGCATATACTGAAATCTTCAGCTTCCCTAATGTCGGAATGAGCTAAGAAACAAAAGGGTCATCCTTGGGTTTCATTCTTCTTGTGTGTTAGAGAACAGTAAAGACTCTGGGCTGAAGTGTCAGGAGGCTTTGGTGTCTGTAAGATAATTGAGGTGACTTATTGTGGTAGGTTTATTAATGTACTATGTAACAATCTGTCCCTTGTGTTTCCCAAGCAAACCAGCAGGCTGGTTTTCAATATCACAATATGGTGTCTTGTACCTCAAGTTATTGATACCCCTACTCTTGGTCCTCTTGTCTCAAGGCATCCTTTTGTTTCCCATATCCTTCTTTCTATAGACTTTATGGCACTGCTAACCACAATCCCCATACCTCCATGGCCCAGGGCATCTCCTTGGTCAGTCAGAAAATAACATCATCAAAATCAAGACCCTACATCTTAAGTGGACTCTACAAAATTTAAAAGAGCTTAAAACATTTAGACTTGCTATTCACTATTAAACCATAACAACAGTATGACTTCATATACTTATGATTCTGTGGTACCATTTGTATCGTATTGAGCCAGAATTCCTGTATTGAACAAAACCCCATGGCTTTCATTCTCCACCCATTTTGGAGACAATACAAAACCTGTTTTCTAAGAAAGCATTAATTTCAGAGGCTGATAGGATTCACATTAGCACAAACTGCTACACACACACACACACACACACACACACCACTGTACACATATGCATCCACCACACACACAGAAATATATGCACTAAACACAAACCATACACACATGCATATTCAGCACACAAATACACATATCTACACACCATACATATATATTCATATATCATACATATACACAAACACATAGATCACACACATATGCAAACAACCTGCATATATATATATATATATATATATATATATATATATATATACATAAACATACACATACACACACATAGTCGATGTGAAATGCATTGGCCCTGGAATTAAAAACAGAGTTTTGAAATCATTGCTAAGCATATCTCAAACACAAATTAAATACATCTGCTGTTGAACTAGCAAGGAGAGGTGTGTTTATGGCCATGCCCCACCATCCCCATGCATGGTTTTTAAAACAGTTAACTTCTGACTTTTTGTACAATAAGCCTTTCTCCAAGATTATCTAGGAATAGGCTATTCTTATAAAACTACTTCAGTTGCCTAGCACTGATCAAAATACCTACATAACAAATATACTTCTCAACATATAGTCTTTAAGTGTGAATACTGTGTGTGAGTGCACACGTTCATGCACACACACACACGCATTTTCATTTTAAGACAAAGACATCAACCTGAAATTCAGAAAGCTGATGGCTTCTGCAATATGATCATGCTCCTGTAAGGTTACTTACTTCTGTTTGTTCATTTGTTTTTGGTTGATTGGTTGTTTTTGATACATGGACTATTGTCACTGAGGCAGGGATGAACTCCTGAGCTCAAGAGATCTCAGCCTCCTGAGAACTAGAATGAGAGATGTGTGTGGCCACACTTGGACAGCCCATTAGACAGCTTTACATATCCACATCTATGTCCAGATAAGTACATAGCTCTATCCTGGCAATGTTTATAATAAAAGCCCTGTGTTTCCCATGTATTAACTTGGCATCCATGGTTAGCTGTACTTTTACAGAATTTGTTTCTAATGGCATCGCTGCACATGCCAGTGTAATCAAACCTACTCAATGGCAAAAGACATACATATGCCTTACATCTGTGCAAACAGATGGTTGTTTCTGGGGCCATCCACTGCCAAGCTGTCATTCAAGATGATCAGGGCAGTGTGCAAGGCTTCCACCACCTTCCATGACTTGCTCTGCTGTTTAAACTGGTCCCCAAGGGCTGCCAGACTGTGGCTGGTACCTGCAAGGAGGTTCTGCAGCAGCCGACCCTGCTGCCACTGGTCTAACAACTGCAAATTTAGAAACAAAAGTAGATTATCAATCACATTAGAAATACTGTACACAGAAATAGTAAAAGACTATTTTAAATAATATTTTGTAATTTCTAGTGAATTAAAATGTCTATTACAATTTTACTGTGATTTCATGTCTGCTCAAAAATTAAAGATTATAAATTTCAACAAAGGACACACTGCTTACACATTATTCCTCTATTCTTTTTATCATTTCTTGAAAAGAAATGAGACAAAAAGTTAAAACTATGCATTTCATTTCAAAAGATCTAACCTGAAAGTTGAACTATCACATTGAAGATAGTTTAATGAAATGATGAGCTTTAAAAATATGTCCCGTAATTAGTAAGCAGTTTCTGAATACCACTTTCTGACAGGTCTGGGGATGATACACATTAGGCAGCTAGAACTACGGTCACCATCTGAGCTGTACAAGTGTCTCATGCCCAGGTCAAACAGTAAGGATATGCATGATGCAAATGCAAGTGGACTGGTGAAGGCTTGATTAGCAACCCACACTAACACTTTAAATGTTGGCTTTCTCAACACTGTCTCTTCATCACTGCACTGGTGAATAAGATACATACTATCAAGTGAATAGTCATGTATATATTTTTCTGATGATTTATTTTATCTAATGCTTGAGATTCTTACCTTTATCAGTCATGTATGTTTGGAAGGGATGAAGGTTTTCTTGGGGTGAGTTATTCATGACATAAAGGATGCAAGTAGTCATGACATTTAACAAAGAATGGGTAGTAGTGTGGTAGAAGAGCGCCCTGTTAGTATCCAAGTATCTCAAGGAACAGAGCTGTGAGCTATCCAGGGCCACTGTGAGCTTTGGAGCTATCAACTTTCTACTGATCAAGAAACTCTTCTATACACCAGCTACACTTCTCTAAAACACACACAAACACAACTTTTTGGTTACATCTATAAAGACAGTTGGTGTGTCTTTAAATCAGTCATTAGTTTTGCACAATATTTGAAGGGGATAAAAACATAGAAGGGATGAGTCAAAAGTAATGTTTGCATAACTTTCAGTCAAAGTGGCCCAACGGGTCGCCCATGCCAGCAACATGAACATGATATACGAAATTTGAATTTAGGAACCTCTTAGATAACAGGTATGTTTACGTGCCTACGTCAAATGTTTTTGTTGTCTTGGGCTGAGAGTTTGGTGAGTTAAGGCTGTTTGATACATGTGAGAGGACGTCACAATGACCAGATATGGAGGACCTACAGTCTTTCCCAGGAAAAGTCATAGAATCATATAACAAATCATGTGAGGGACAAAGAACAGCTGTACTCAGAGCATCCAGACATACAACAGCACCTGTCCATAGAGCTTTAGCCAACTGACTGCATGGATGATGTAATTCTTGACTGCTGACCACTTAGGATGACAGTCAGCCTTGTAGCCCTTGCTCTGCGCTTCATCCTCAGAGGTGTTGGACAAGATGGAACAAACCATTCTCTCTAGGAAACTCTCTGTAGGAATCTGAAAACAACATTAAAAGTACTTAGAAGTGAAGCTGGTTTTCCTTGAATGTTTTTCTTTCAAAATAATTCCCCACCCTTGCCGGAGTCAAAGTTCAAGTATTCACATGATTGAACATTGGTAAGTACCACTGAAATGTCTGTGTTTTTTTGTCCTAAGGGGAGGCCTCTAGGTTAAGGACAAAAGTAGGTCCTGTTCTTTTAGGATTAGGCACAGTAACAGGAGCTGCTAGTTCTCCAGGAAGAAGACTCGTGGTTGAGTCCAACATTGCTCCCCTCATCCTCCCAACAAAAGCCATCACAGACTAAACCAGTAGTTGATATTCTGAACTAACAGTGGTACTTTGTCATCTTTTGTAGTTAACAAAATCAGGCAAAATTAGAATGAAATTGTATCCTACTAAGACATTGCTTTACTATTTTTAACCAATTCTTTATTGTGGATCAACTTATTTGAAACTACTCTACCAATGTGTGTGGCAAAATGTCCTATATCCACCTATTCTGGATTCTTACAATAACCTTGTCATTAGAACCTCTGCTGGTGGTTGTTGTAGTAGGAATGTTTCATCACTTTAAAATTCCTGTGTTGAAGAAATCACCCACAAGGTGACAATGTGATATAGTAGAGCCTCTGGGGTACTCTACAGTTTGGAAGTAGTAGTTTCCAGAGAACCATGGGGTGATATTAGGAAGTGACCATAGAAGATGAGGCTTAGAAGCGAAAAAAATAATCAGGGGTGTTTCTTCTACAGGATATTGCGAACTTTTTCCCTTCTTCTGTCTTTGCTTCTAGGCCACCATGAAGTAAACAGCTTCCTTTACCATATGCTTCCTGCCCTGATTTATCGTCTCACTGAGTACCCCAAGAACAACAATGCCAAGGAACCTATGACCCTCCTGAATCTGAGCCAAATAAACCTTTCTTCCATTAAGGTGATCAAAATCTCAGGCAATTGCAGTAATGGAAAGATGATTTGCACGGGAGCCAATGAGCTCATGTGGAAGTAGCTGTGGTGACAGAAATGATGCTTCTTATATGAAGGAGGTGTTTTATGAGCTTGTCATTCATCACTTGGACTGTGTAAGGACACAGTGAAAAGACACTGTCTTAGAACTAGGTGGTGGACTTTAACCAGACAGTTCCATGGTAGCCCGCCCTCAGACTTTCAGCCTCCAGAGTAATGAGAAAGGAGTTCCCAGGGCATTGCTCCCAAGCTGTGTGATTTCAACATCAGACTAGACTAAGACAATGGCCATAATCAATGAACAATGAAGCTTCTTTGTTCATCACGCTTTCCCTTAGGACTCAGATGAAATTTATTCACATATGACTATCAAAGCCACAGGGCCACATGGGGTTTTTGTTTTGAGATTTTTTTTTCCAACTGAAAGTAATATCAAGGTCATATATCATGTTAGAAAGATATGGCCTTATGACTACCTACATGTTCAGTCTGTGTAGTATGCAGTGTATGTGCACACAGCAAGTTCCCATTGACAGGCCCTGTCATGGAGTCTAAAGAAGTCATGGGAGCACTGCGGCTGGAGTGAGGAACTCACAGAGAACTCATGAAGGTTGAGAGAAGGAGCGCCTTCATGGAGACAATGGGAGAGGAAGGGGTGAATGGGATTGTGGGAAAGGAGTAACATCTGAAATGTAAATGCAGAGAATGTCCAATAAAATGAGTTGGAAAAAAAAAAGGCCTATAGACAAAGTGAGGATCTGAGAGAAGGAGGTTCACAAACCAAGGGTGCAAGTGTATGTTGTTGCACCTACTGCAAAGCCAAAGGGCCTCCTAATTGTTTGAAGCTACAGACAATGGCTCAACAGACAAAAGAGACCCAGAGAGCCTCAACAATATCCATGTGAACTATGTACTAAGGGTGGGCTAAGACAACATCTTTATTTCTTCTCATTTAGTAACTGAGGCTTAGTTTCAGCTATCCCATTTCCTCACATACCAATTTTCTCTTTGCCTGGAGAATCCTCTGCTAAGTCTAAATTTCCTGCCTAAAGCTATATTCACTGGTCTAGCTGGTGAACATTACATCTCTGCCTGGCCTGGCCTGGCCTCTCATGCTGATGGTTCCCAGAGTAATCAAGATCATATCACTTTTGAATCACCTTAGTGCTGAGATAACATGATGAGGAAAGAAGGGGGCATTTCTAAGGGCTGCTATGTCTAAGGAGCTTGAAATTTAAAAGCAGATCTCACCTTCCTAGCTACCATCTCCGAAGGTCACTACCCTACTCGCCCCAGTGATATACTGTTTTCTCTCTACTTCTAGGGAGCACCAATTCCAAGACCCTCCAATGATTTCAAAGATGTTAAATTCTCTCAGTCAAAATGGTATAAAATTTGTACAAAAGCTGCAAACTTATTCATATACATTTTAACTCATTTCCAGGTAACTTAAAATAGCTAATAAGATGTGAGTACTCCCTAAATCATTACTATGCACTGTTGTTTGGGGTGTGGTGACAACAGGCTAGGCTGCACAAATTCACATTTTATGTAAAACTTTGGGTTTGTAGTTGACTGTGAGATGCAGATTTTGTGGCAGCTGTGAATATATTCTAGAGTCACTCTAAGGATGCTCAATGCCATGAGAGAACAACAAGTGTGCATACCTCCTCCAGCTTGGCCGAATAATTCAGAATGTGTTGTGCTTGAAGGTCATTGAAACCAAATTGGGATCTGAGATCAGACTGGACTTTCTGGGGATCCCACACCATATCCTTCAGGGACAGGTGATAAACGGTCTCTGTGAACACGGATGACATGCATTAGTTATTCTGATATTCAGATATGCCTATAATAATAAACAAAATAATATTTTACTTCTAAATGAATAAAAATTAAAACCTAATTACCATTGAATACTATTTGGGATAGATGAAAACATTGGCTGGAGAGATGGTTCAAAAGTTAAGGGTGTTTACTGTTCTTGCAGGGAATCCAGGCTCAGTTCCTGGTACCCTTGTGTTGGCTCACAACCACCTGTTACAGTTTTATGAGTTCTGATGACTTCTTGGCTCTATGGGCACCTAAATGCACATGATACACATAGACTCACTCAATCTTATATACAGATGTTACATGGGCATATATATATATATATATATATATATATATATATATATATATATATATGTGTGTGTGTGTGTGTGTGTATGTATATATATAATTTATATATATACATATATATAGTTTAAAGAAGAATAAACAAAAGCTGGTAAAATTATTACCCCCCTCAAGAGCAAAGGACACTTTGCAAGGTTCCTATTAGATGCCTGAAAACAGCCAAACCCTGGATGCAGCAAATTTTTCCTACCCATACATATCCAATTGTAAAATTTACTTTACAAAGTACGCATTGTAAGACACTTAAGTGAAGAAGAATACAATAATAATATGCCTCAATAAAATTTCCAAAATACAAATTCCTCTATGCATTTTGAGCCTACCATACAAAAAAAAGTTACTTGATAAAAAGCATTTTTGTGCCATGAGAGCTGTTCTGAAAACCAAAAATCCTATTGGCTGCTAAATAATTAATATGCAGGCAGTGCATATGGTATGGATCCATGGAACAAAAGAGAGATTCCTATTCAGGGTAACATGGAACAAGAAAAAGTAAAATTTCATCTTATTATTTAAAATCACATCCCTAGAATAAAATAATCCATATGCCCAAAATATGTTCTTCCTAAACCTGAGTTGTAAATACCCATCCCTACTGACATCATACCTCATTAAATTTGATAAAACATTCCAGAAAAGAATAGTATCAATACTCTACCAAAAGGTTTTGGGAAAGAAAGCTAACATTCTTAGAAACTGAAGGGCAATATGATTCTGAAATTCGTAGCTGAACAGTGCCATGTTCAGATCCTGTGAACTAATAACGTCAGTAAATCATGTGACTGTGTCTCCATTCTTTTCCTCCATGAACTGTAATCTGTTCACCAGGAAAAGCGTTTTTAGAAACAAGAGAAATGAAGGCAATTTTTAGTGGTCTCTAGCCATCTATTCTATAATCATATTTCTTAACTCTGACTCAAATAGATACAAAATTGTTTTAATTACATTCTTTAAAGTAATTATATCTCCAATTGTAAACTAAATTGAATGTTATAATGTGGATGATTTGCACAAATTTTTGCTTCCAAATGAGCTAGTTAAAATTGAGGTCACAATCTTTCAATGTGGAGTTTTAATTTCTCTCCTACTCTACCTTCAGTCTTTCATTCTGGACTAAGAAATAGCTTCTGGTAGAACTAAATTAATATAAAAAAAAATGAGTTTATCCCTAATAGCCTAGCTTCCTTCACACACAAAAAAAATATGTCAAAGAAACCCATGGTCTTCGTAAGATCCTGAGTCCAAAGGAAGAAATGAAATTTGGGGTAAGCGATGGAATTTTGAAGGACAATATTGTGATAGTCTGTTGCATATAGCAGGATAAATTTATCTGCATCTACAGGAATCTCTGTGAAACCAACACATTGTATAGTTCAGGACACTGAGCCACCAAAAGCAAGGGGCCAATGGGAAGTGTGACCCAGGACTTGCCTGTCTCCAGCCCTCACTCATTCATGCCTCAGGAGCATTCTTGTATCTATTTCTCCATTGGCCATTTACACTGGACCTAGCTCCCTTTCTGAGCCCATCTCAGCCGCTGCCTGATACACCTCATACACACTGACCACTGAGCACTGTCCACTCCTGGAAAGCCCCTATATGTCAAACGCTGCTCCATTTTTCTGGAAATGCTCCTTAATCATGTTAACAAATTCTAATATTCTTTGAAACTCTTCTCTGAAGCTGTTCCAGAAGAAGATGCCAGATCCTCTCTCTGTGTTGACATCTTTTGCTCCTTTACAAAGATAACATCTGTGAGTACAAGAACCACTCCTCCCTGATAACTATGATCCCAGTTACTTAGAAAGCCAAGTCTAAAGGATTACATGCTCGAAGCCAGCCTAAGAAACTTAGTGAGATACTACCTCTAAATAAATCTAATTTTTAATGTCAAGTCACTTTATTGTAATCAACTCACAAATAAAATATCATGCAGCAAGACTAGCCAAGCCACTTAGACAAATACTTGTCTAATATATAAATTTCAATGAGTTTGTGTAAAAGAAAAAAAATAAAGTAGAAGGAGGATGCTAAAGAGATGTTCATTGGTTATAAGTGAATCCTGCTGGAGCTTAAGACCTGAATTACTTAAACTCCCCAGTACCCATAACCAGTGGATCACAACTAACTTCAACTCCAGCTCCAGGGAATCTGATGCCCTCTTTTGACCGTTCTGGGTACTACAATCATGTGTGCAGCCCATACACATATGCCTAGCATGAAAAATAAAATAATATTTTAAAGGATTGGGTTATAGAAAAATGATAGAGTACTTAGGTGATGTGTGAGGCTGTGGTGGGGAGAAGGAGAAGAGACAGAGAGACAGAGAGGTAATGTTGGTAGAGTAGCAATGATGGAATGAGTGGGTTGGAAATGGTTAACTGATACATGTAAATGGTAGAGAGGTGGGTGGGCAGATGGACAGACAAGTGGCTAGGAGGATGGTTGGATGGTTACAGACAGACAGACAACAGGTGATAAGAGATAAGTTGGAACCACACTGTTCTCCCACTGTACTTTCCATAGAAAATCAAGCAAAGAAAAAAGCCAACGGGAATCAATGCACGAGTAAACTACTAAATCCAATGACAACCTAATAATGTTCTAGTCATAAAAGTAGGGAATCCCATTTCCTTCCCTGAAGCAGGCTACTAATTACATACACCATAGCGTGCCTTCTTTGAGTGACCTCACTGCTTCCCACTATCTTCAAGTCCACTTACAGGGAACTGGAATTTCTTCCCAATAGGAGCTTAACAAATGAAAGGTTTAAAAAAAACACAGAACAGATGGTTTGCCTGAACTTAAAAGACAGCTTACAACTTAAGGAGTTTTTCAATCAGTTACTTAAAATATAAGTATAATTCTTAGCAGTATTGACCTTAGAACTTCAACAGCTAGAGAAAGTCACTTTTGACTTGCAAATTTTAATCCTATGTCTGTCTTACTGGTAGAAACAGTGAATTTGGGGTTGATATTTTAACTAATTATTTAAAGAGCCCCATGGCCCCACGCTTGCTAACACATTGCAAGAGTGGAATATCCCCAGTAAGCCCCAGCTCTCAGGATCTCTCACCATTGGCATCTGTTCTGTGCTGCTGCAGAAACCTCAGGGTGGAGACAGTCACATTCAGAACATGTCTCAAAACCTGGGGGATAGTCTGGTGCAGTGGTAGCCAATCCAAATCTCCCAGAGATGCTAATGAACTAGAACAGAAACAACCAAGCCAGAGGGAGTTAGTTAGTAGTCAACCAAGAGGTATCAACATATCATTCCAATTCACCAGACCCCAGCCTCCTTCAATGACGTTGTCAGATACTAGTGTGTCAGCATTTTGTTTAGCTTAATGTGATCTTAATTCCCTGGATAAGAGATTAAGAAAAAAGTTCTTTTCTTGAAATATGGCTTACAGACACACACATTGCTTTCAGGGTGTTCTACCATAGTCACTGTTTTATGCTCAGCCTTTGGTCTTCCTGCCTCTTTTGGCAGCTGACAAGACCAGACAGAATACACAGTGTGAAAAAAGGAGCAGGTAGCTGGGCTGCTGAGGCTTCCCATAGTCAGTTCAATACCTGGAGAACATACTATGTTCCTACCCAGGGATCTAAGGGATATATGTCCTATCCAAAGATCTAAAAGGTTCACATCAGCCAATCTGTGTTTGTCAAACTGTTTTACAGAATAAGGGACTTTGGATGGGGGAGTAATCAAAATATGATATTCATCCTATTTCAAGATGACAATATTTTATAAATAATGACTGTTCCTGGTCAGAATACACTTTGAGCTGAGGGGAAGCTGCATGTATTTTATCAGCATGAGGCCAACACCACCAACATCATGGTTCCAAGCACATTGTCTCCATGTGGCTTCTCACTAAAGATATCTCTCCCTGCAGCCGTGCGCCTTTGGGAGAATACCAAGACTTTTAAAAATCATCCCTGAACCCCCAGCATCACTTGCAAGCAGTGCCTACTATGAGTAGATTTTATTGATATTATAGAAAGAATACAGAAGAGAAATCAAACCCGCAGAAGATGACACTGTCAGACCCTCTGGTCATAGCTTCAGGTCTGAAATGGTTCCTCTCTCTAAACAGCCTGACTATTCTCATTGTCCATGGCTGAACAGTCAGTGCTCAGAGCAGCAGGACAGAGGGAGGCTCCTTACAACTATGGCCAAATACTTAAGATGATGAAATGACCTAGTGTGCTTCATGCTCTGCCACCAGTGACATCATTAGTAAAAGGCATAGGGAAAATTCAGCCTTGTCTCAGACAAGCTGTGTTCTAGAGTCTGAGGCCTAAGAGACAGGCGCTCCGACAGCACTCAGCTATGTGTCGGCATCGCAAGGAGCTGTGTACGTGTGCAGTTAAGAACTGAATGCAAAAATACATTATGTTGCCCTGCATAAAGTATAGTGGGGTCTGATCCACTATTACTTCTTTTGTCAGCAAGACATTGATCCTATTCGGCTACAAGATGTCTTTGGTATTACTGGCTAAACATGTTATATTTCTGTCACTTTTCTAGCGGTGAAAACCTCAGAAACAAATATCAAGGCTGATGGTAAGATCATTAAGCTTAGCGTTTTATATACTACTTCCTCAATGACCATCTGAAGATGATACAAGCCAATAACATGTCAATCAGACACCACCATTCTAATGGTTGAATATGCTCTAAACAGCACCATTGCCCACAGGTAAGATATGTACACACAGGTGGGGAAAAGGCAGAGTGTACGGGCTCCAGATGCCTTAGTAGGACATTGTTAGGGTGTCTTTTATGAAAATATTTCCCAGTGACACATTCTCCTACTGAAATGATGGAGATAGCACACATAATTGCTTTTCGTTGTTTCTTGCTCACTTCAAACCCGCCTGGAGAAAGTGTGTCATAGCGCCCACGCTCTCTTCCAAGTGAGCATTGGACATGTGCCGTCTGGGCAGTGAATGGAGAAAATCCCAAATATGAGGCTGCTGGTGAAGGCTTTCCAATTTTGATATCACATCTTCTGTTTTATTGAGATCCATCTGATAGAAAAAGAATACCAAAAGTTTTTTCTCTTTAATTTCCTATTTAATTAGAGACAAAGATATAGACAGGATGCTTCAAATATATAAAAATTAAACTCATGCCTAACTTCTCACTATGCTCAATAGACAAGATTTTAAAATCATTATTAGGCTGCTTCTATTTTTAGTTTTGGAATTATAGAAATTTATATGTCTAAAATCCAGTATCACTAAAAACATGAGGAAAACCTTCCATTTAAAATAACTGTAAACTACCAAAAAGGAAAAAAAAAAAAAAAAAAAAAAAAAAAAAAAAAAAAAAAAAAAAAAAAAACAAGTGAAGAAGAAATGGCAGCAAAACAAAAGAGTGGAAGGGATAGAAAAGAAGAATACAGGAAATGAGAGGAAGTGGGGGAAGGGAAGCAGGATTGGCTGTCATGGGTACAACCTATGCTGTATCTAGGAGGGCTGCTCTGAATGTCAGCCTTCTTGATGGATCCTCTCCAGCTAAACTTGCTTCTTTTAGGGAACAGATGCTGAAAGCAAATACTCTCTGCAAGTGCTTGGTGTGGACTGCTGTGACCAGGAGGCTGAGCTCTCAGGCAACAGCTGACCATAGCTGAGGCTAGATTACACCATCAATGGGAGGTGTTGAGGCTAGATTAGACAGCCATTGTGGGTGGGATAGGCTTCTGATGGCCTCAGAGACAGCTTTTGTTCCTGGTTTTGCAGCCCTCCGAGTATCCTCCTGGAACTGTATAAGTCATCCCTAGTCTCTCCCAGGAGACAGGAATCACCCTCCTGCACCTTTGCTCTATTGGAGCCTCCCTTGTTATGGGTGCCCCCCTGTCAGACATGCACCACCTCAGGCTACTGCTTGAAGTGGCTGCTGCTCTAATTGGATTCTTCAAAGCTCTAAGACAGTGGATCACCTCATCTCCTTAGATTTTCTGGGCTCTCACACAGCTCTATCTCCATCTCTCCCTCTTCCTAGCTCCCCACACCTTTTCAAATACATTCACTGCCTCATCTCCCTCTATATCCTCCACCCTTCCTTCATGTATCACTTCTGCCCCAACACCTTCCAAATCCATACATCTATCCCAGACTGTTTATCTCAGCACCCGGTTTGTGTCACCACACCCTTCTTGACAGCACCACCTTAATGGATCCCCAGCATGCCCAAGTCAATCTTCCGATTTCTCCTCCCCACTTCTTCCTCCTCAACACGCCACCAAGGGAAACTTGCACTAACCTTTCTCTACCTCAGTAAATGGCCATTCCGCACTTCCAATTGCTGAGATAAAACACCTGCAATCACTTTGACTTTTCCAGCTCATGTTCACTGGGATATTCTATTGGATACATATTTTAAATATAACAAGAATTCCACTATCACCTACTTTCTTTAACTGCACAGCAGCATTATACCTTTAATATACATAGGTATTGCATACATAACTGAGTTGATTCCAAATTCTACTTTCACTATCAACAATCTATGGCTCACCACAGTGACACCAAAGTTCCTTTAAAGAACTATTCATGTCTCACTCCTCTGATCAGATTACCCCCAAAAAAATTCCACTCTAAATAAAAATCAAGAAAAAAACCAAACATGATAGAACATGCTGGGAATCCCAGCACTGGGGAGCTGGAGAGATAAAAGCATCAGGAGTTCAAAACTATCCTCCATGACCTAGAAAGTTAGAATTCAACCTGGGATATTTAAGACCTAATCCCGGAAGGAAGGAAGGAAGGAAGGAAAGAAGGAAGGAAGGAAGGAAGGAAGGAAGGAAGGAAGGAAGGAAAGGAGGGAGGGAGGGATGGAGGAAGGGAAGAAATATATCAGGTGATATGACATCATTACCGAAATTCTATAGCAAAAACATAGACCTAGAATGCTTTCATCATAACAAACAGTACTTTGCTGTGGCCACACTTCAGCTCAACATATGTGTGGCCCCAATGTCTGTGAAGAATACTCAGACCATAGATATGATGGCAGTTTCTACTTTCCACAGCTTCTATAATCTTTTACCATGTTAATTGTTGATTATATATAATATCAACACTTACCCTAGTTTTGAATATTATAATTATCCATCGTTATAAATAACCTATTTGTGCATGAAAGATTTTAGCATTAAAAAAATTGTCAGAAAGACCACAAAGGTATCAAGTTGTTTTTCAACATTGATTGTATCCACCTTTCATTGTCACAAGCCACCTGACATTTAGGTGTGCTGCTCATAACCCCCTGAGAATGCTAATTTCATCATCAAAACCATACTTCCCAAGATTAAACTAACATTCTTCGGTTATTTGTAAACTGGGTTGCATGAATCTTGATAAGCCCCTTTATGTTGTGACAATTTTAGAAGTTTGGTTTCTTTTTGAAAAAAATATTGTAAGAAAGTGTTTTCATTTTAGTCCCAGATGGGGATGATTCGAACTGACCACGGCAGCTGACTGTGATTTGCCTTGTGCTCTAGCCGAGGCAGTTTTACCAGCTGCAGAGAGTTTCTGCACTTATATGATGTTTGAAGTTCTGGGAACTTTTCGCAGGGTACACTAAATGCTAGGCCCCTAGAAGTGTGGTGGATGGGTTGTTGGTCACTTGGAAATGTTGGGTTGTCATTTATTAGTAGCTGTAGTCAAAGAAGAAACAAAAAGAAGAAATTAGATCCAGGAATTTTCCTAATTCCTCTCCCTCTGTCCTTGTTTCGATCCTGGGTAGAGTTAGGGGTTGAAACTATGGGGATAAAGAGTAGGACAAAGAAAAACCCACAAAGTCGAAAAGGTCAGCTGCACTTTCGTCCTAGTCTAGCAGTTGGGGTAGGTGTCTGATGACAATTGGGTGTCATTTCTGCCCCACCCAGAGCATTTTGACCCTTATTGTTGAACTGACGTACACATTTTCATGAGCTGCTTTATACCGTGAGGAGAATTGTTCAGACACAATGCTGGAGCACAATGCTACCAAAAGTGCCTGGGCCTTGAATGTCTGGTGGAGCAGTATAAGCAAAGAACCTCAATATTGAGGTTCACCCTGTGCTCAGGCCTCTGCACCCTTAACTACTGCTGCCTGGCTGAGTCTGTTGTGAGGATGCCTGTCTTTGAAGAATGTTTAGAAGCATTTCCAACCCTGATCATCAGAAACGAAGAGTGGACACTCCACTCCCCCGAGTTGTGACAGCCTCAACTGTATGCAGATGATAACTGTCACCACAGTAATACTATGGTCTTAACTGTGTTTCAGGCAGCTCTATAGTCAAATGCCAAGCACAGATCATCTCACAAACTTCAAGTTCCTGTTGACTTAAATCCCTCCCACAAAGCAACCTGAGTGTGTGTGTGTGTGTGTGTGTGTGTGTGTGTGTGTGTGTGTGTGCATGTGCGCGTGTTTACCACCCACTATGTCCCCTCCCATCTCCTCCTTCTCAAACTCTAAGAACTCTGATTTAGGAAACTAAAACTGATCCTTCAATCTATGTCTGATGTAAATTTATGTCTGTTGAATCCCACCCTGCACAGACATTATAAAAAAAATTAAGTGACTAATAGAGTTCCTTTAAAATATAAAATCAGCCACAAGCAGCTGTTGCTGGGATACTCACTGTTAGAAAACTGGAGCCATAAGAAGAACCTACAATAAAACACATTTAACAGATCAGCTTGTCAGAACCCAGGACACTGAGTGCCTGCCTCAGTCTATAAGAGAAGGATAAATGCAAATGTTGCTGTCACATCCCAAACCATATTGATACTCATTTCCCAGAAAACAAATAGTAAATACATTGCAGAATTTTTCCAGTCTCTAATCACACCTGGCACTGTGAGTATCCCCAAAGAATGAAAAGATTGAATAGAAACAAAGAAACACAATCTGGGTGTTTTGGCACACCTGCAATCCCAGCACTCAGAAAGCAGAGGCAGGGGGATTGCCGAGTTCAGAGCCTTCTTTCTCTACATAGTAAGC
This sequence comes from Micromys minutus, assembly GCF_963924665.1. Classification (NCBI taxonomy): domain Eukaryota; kingdom Metazoa; phylum Chordata; class Mammalia; order Rodentia; family Muridae; genus Micromys; species Micromys minutus. Next base: position 33,552,961 of record NC_137969.1, on the reverse strand, counting down.
CTCAGGTTATCCGGTGCTACATAGAAAGACCCTTTCTTAGAAAACAAACAAGCAAAACCTTCAGAGGAGAGAAGAAAAATGTGAAATTATTGTTTTTCATATTTTTAAATAACATGCTATGGGAAATAGCTCAGACAATAACAAGCTGGAAATAGATATACCCATGTCAACAGAATTAGTTCTCCTCTCAGTCATATATGAAAAAGAACTGCTCTTGAACCCCACCCCCTCCAAAAATGTTATTGCCTATTGAGACTAATCATCACCACATAGCCAGGCTGACCTTGAACTCAAAATCCTGACACAGTCCCCAAAAGCTGAGGTTATAGACAAGAGCTCTTATATGTTGTGGAAGACCATCCGCCCTTTATTGAAATACTCTCAAAAAACAAAACAGGGAAAGACCAAGTCACATTTCCAAATCAGGAATGTGTGTAGAGATGATGTAGACTGTTGTAAGACATGGACAGGCAACGTAGAAAATGTAGATGGTATTAGAGGAGGTAATTTAGGTAGGTGGGCCTCAACCTATAGGAGGGCTGGATCACCCCACCTTTATAGCCTTTATGTCCCAGAGAGGAAGGGCATTCCAGCCCATCCTCCAAAACAGCAACCAGTGCTGGTCTTATCCAGCAGGGGGCGCACCTCCACCTAAGCCCCTGAGAACTCTCTGTGTCCAAGAAAAAAAAGGTAACGTTTTCAGGCTCTTACCTGGGGTTTCCGATCTTTTTAGCCAGAGTTTTTGTAAATTCTTTGCCTTGTCCATTGTTTCAAAAATTTCTTCAGCCAGGTCCTGAATCTCATTTAAAAAGGCCAAGCTACTGACTTTTCTGTCATCAGATGAAGTTTGGAACCTAGACAAAGTTCAGACACAAAGAATAACTATCACATATGGCATTTTCCCTGGCATTTAAAAGGTTTTGACACTCTATACCCAAACTGTCCTCAGTAAAATATGCACATAGTTACAAGCCTATCACCCACCCACCCAGAAAACCCTTGGCTATCATTTAAAATGGAAAGTATCTCTAAAATATACAGATTTAAGATTAGAAAAGTATCCTTATTTTCTTCGTTATCTGTAAATTTTATATAGTCATTGGGGTTTTTTTAATTTATTGAACATGTATTATTCTACACATCCCATACAAGGTGCTGAGAATAAGCATCAATGGGCATTAGCAGGTAACAGAGAGCATTGTGGGAAGACATGGAAGGGAGAGAGAGAGAGGAAGAGAGAGAGAGAGGAAGAGAGGGGGGGGGGAGGGATCTTTTTCTTGGATGTGTCAAATTTCAAGAGCACAAGAGGAAATCAGTTAGGCTTCTCTTGAAAGACCTTATATTAAAACCCAAAAGTGACCTCTAAAGACATCTGTGAACTACTCTCAAGCCTCACCCTGGGGATTACCAAGCTGAAAGGACTGGAACGTGGAGACAAAAATCCCTTGTACCAAGAAGCTGATTTTATGGTCTATGTATTATTCTAACGATGATTCATCACATTCTTATGTTCATACTATCAACAAAGGAAGTACATAGAAAAATCTAATTCAGTGCTACATAGATACATAGTGTGTATCTACATGGGAGTGGAGAGGGAAGAAAGGCGAAGGTAGAGGTGGAGATTCTTGATAGAGCAGGGAAATCCCAGCACTGTAGCAGGGTGTGGGGAGGGCAGCTTCCTCAATCCAGTTCTTCACGGACACTTAACTATGCACAGTCTGATCCTCCCCCAGTAACCTGAAGCTCACACATACTGTGTTAACATTCTCCAAAGCTGATGGACTTAAAACTGGTACAACCACTCTGGAAATCAACCTGAAGGTTCCTGAGAAAACTGGAAATAGATCTACCTATAGAACCGGCTATATGATATACCCAAAAGATGCCCCACCATGCCACAAGGGCACATGTTCCACTATGTTCATAACAGGCTTATTTGTGATAGCCAGAAACTGAAAACAACCCAGATGTTCCACAACAGAATAACAACGGATACAGAAAATGTGGTTCATTTATACAACAGAATACTACTCAGCAATTAAGAACAAGGGCATCATGAGTTTTGCAGGCAAATGGATGAAACTAGAAAATACCATCCTGAGTGAGGTAACTCAGACTCAAAAAGACAGGCATGCTATGTACTAATAAGTGGATATTAGCCAAAAACAAGTACAGAATACCCAGGATACAATCCACATAATTCAAAAAGGTTATCAAGCCAAAGGGCCCAAGTGAGGATGCCTCAATCCCACTTGGGAGGGAGAAGAAAGCAACCACAAGAGGGGGGAGGGAAGAAGGGAAGAAGGGACCTGGGTGGGAAGGGTAACGGTGATGGGAAAAGGCGAACAAGGCTGAAGCCCTGAGGGTCATCCAAAAGACTAGAAACAAGCAACCTTGGGAGGTAGGAAGTGAGGGGACCCTCTAGAATGTACCAGTCCTAGGAGATGAAAGACTCTCAGGACTCAGAAGGAGGTACCTTAGATGAATTGCCCTACAGTGGGGAGAAGGAACTTGTAGAGCCCAGTTCCAGCAGAAAGATGGGGCACCAAGTGGAGGGATGGGGCTGTCATCCCATAGTCAAAAACTCTGACCCAGAATTGTTCCTGTCTGAAAGAACTGAGAAGCCTGAGGAAAAGGAGGTCCAGAGACAGCCCTAAATTGGGATCCAGCTCAAGGGGAGGACCAAAGGCCTGACACTATTACTGATACATGATGTGCTCATAAAAAGGGACCTAACATGACTTCTATAAAATAATTATCAGGAATTATGAAGTCATCAATTCATCTGCAAAGCATTAATATAGGAAAGTATATCTTCAGATCGATTCTGCCCCTGAGATTCTCTCTTCCATCTCTTGTAGTCTGTTGAAGATGCTTGCATCTGTGACTCCTGATTTATTTTTTAGGTTTTCTACCTCTAGGGTTGTCTTTTATTGTTTTCTTTATTGTTTCCATTTCCATTTTTAATTCCTTCTTCAATTCCTTCATCTCTTTGGTTCTATTTTCTTCTAGTTCTTTGATTTCTTTGAGTGTTTTTTGTGTTTCCTCTTTAACAGCTTCTATTTCTTTATGCTTTTCCCCCCGTTCTTGATAAGGATCTCCATCATCATCTTGAGGTATGATTTCAGGTCTGAGTCTTTTTTTTTTTCTGGGGTGTTTGGCATTCCGCTGTTTGCTGTGATGGGAGAGCTGGATTCTGATGTTGCCAGGTTGTCTTGGTTTCCATTGGGTAAGTTCTTTCACTTTCCTCTTGCCATCTTGTTGTCAGTGATTGGTTTCCGTATACCTGGCCTGTGTCCCTGGATCTCCGCTGTTCCTGGTGGCAAATGGCCTGAGCATTTGGTCCACATGCATGGACCTTCTGGCCCCTTTCTGCATTCTTACATTTATGACTGGAAGATGCCTCCTTGAAGATGAGTTCATCCTAAACGTCACTCATACATTCTTTAGCTAATATGTAGCCAAGGTTTTGAACTTTAGAGTCAATGGTGAAATGAGTCGACACTTGCGGGCCTTTGTAATTGAACATATGTTATTTACACAAGAGGAAGCCTTAATGTTTTGAGGTTTAGGGCTGAGCATTCAAGCTATAAACTAAACTGTGCTGTTTTAGATATTAAAGCCTTAGCTACTTGTATGGCTGTGGCAATAACAAAGGACCTAAAAGAATTAACATCCAAAGATATCACATTGGTGGATAGTTGGGATAATAGATGTCTTATCAGGAAAGGGAGAGATACCACAGTACTTCTGTTCGGTTAGTCCACATTGAAGAATGACCATCTGAACACTAGGAAGCCTACAGAACTCCAAATAGAGTGGACCAGAAAAGAAAATCCTCCTGACACCTAATAGTCAAAACGCCAAGTGCCCAGAGCAAAGAAAGAATACTAAAAGCAGTAAGGAAAAAAGGTCAGGTAACATATAAAGGCAGACCTATCAGAATCACACCTGATTTCTCAACAGAGACTATGAAAGCTAGAAGATCCTGGACAGACATCACGCAGAACCTAAGAGGACACAAGTGTCAGCCCAAGCTGCTATACCCAGTAAAACTCTCAATCACCATAGATATAGAGACCAAGATATTCCAGGACAAAACAAAATTTACACAATATCTGGCCACAAACCCAGCACTACAAAGAATTATAGGTGGAAAACCCAATACAATGAGGGGAACTACGTCCTAGTAAAAAAAAGAAAATAACTAAGCAAGAAAACCAAAAGAAAGATACACAGGCACAATTCTACCTCTAAAAGCAAAAATAGCAGGAAACAGCAACCACTATTTCTTAATATCTGTTAACATAAATGGACTCAATTCCCCAAGAAAGAGGCTTAGGCTATCAGACTGGATACATAAACAGAATCCAGCATTTTGCTGCATACAGGAAACTCATCTCAGAGACAAAGACAGACACTATCTCAGAGTAAAAGTTTGGGAAATGCCATTCCAAGCAAACGGCCCCAAGAAAGAAGCTGGAGAAGCCATTCTAATATCGAATAAAGTAGATTTTTCAACCAAATGTTATCAAAAAAGATAAGGAAGGACACTCTTCACTCATGACACACCACCTCACACCAGTCAGAATGGCTAAGATAAAAAATTCAGATGACCTCAGATGCTGGCGAGGATATGGAGAAAGAGAAACACTTCTCCACTGTTGGTGGGGTTGTAAACTGGTACAACCACTCTGGAAATCAGTCTGGCAGTTCTTCAGAAAATTGGGCATAGTACTACCTGAAAACCCACTTATTCCACTTCTGGGCATATACCCCAGAGACATTCCAACATACAACAAAGGCACATGCACCACAATGTTCATAGCAGCCCTATTTATAATAGCCAGAAGCCATAAAGAACCCAGATGTCCTTCAGTAGATGAATGCATACAAAAATTGTGGTATATTTACACAGTGGAGTACTACTCAGCTATCAGAAGCAATGACTTTATGAAGTTCTGAAGAAAATGGATGTATCTAGAGAATATCATCCTGAGTGAGATAACCCAGTCACAAAAAAACAGACATAATATGCAGTCACTGATAATTGGATACTAACCCCAGAAATCTTTGAACACCCCAGAAACAACTCACAGACTATATGAAGTTCAAGAAAAACAAAGGCCAAAAAAAAAAGATAAAAAAATATTATGCTTAATCTTTACACACCAAGAAACCTTTGACAATTTCCAGGTTACATCTTGTTTTACATGTACTTTATGCTCATTGTAACTAGTAAAATTTTAATGCATACTATAAAACCTTTAAAAATAATCAAGTACTAACAAAAATGTATTCATATACTTTTATGCAAAAATGCTTTTAAAATCTGTACATTTATCTTTGTTTTTAAAATAAAGTTGTTCAATTTTAAAAAAAATGAAGAGCATATGGGCCAGAGAGTGACTTTAAGGCTATCCTGGACAACTTAGTAAAAATAAAACACTCGACAACATCAACAAAAAAAAAAAAAAAAAAAAAAAAAATGCAGAAAGGGGGAATTTTTCAAAATATACTGGTGACCCAGCAGAGCATAGGCCTTGATATTTCAAACAAGGGAAACTCTAAAGCTGAATAGAATAGGTGATATGAAATAAGCCCAAAATCAATGAAGCACTTTAAATTTGGTCTTAAGGCTCAAGTTTAATTCTTCTTCATTCAATATTCGGAATTCCAGGGCAGCTGTCATAATGGTGGCATATACAGCTTTCCAGAGAGTTCACCCATAGGCTCTCTGTGGAAATGCCATCTCTGAGTCTTTCTGAAGACTCCTAATAGAAAGTAGCATGCAAGGGTGGTCCTACCTCAAGAGATACTGGTTAGGAGTATCTATCTTATCCCAAGAAAAATAAAGAAGTGACTATACCTATTGGCCTCTTGCAGGAATCAGATTTCTGAGTCTATGAGGATCAATAGATTTTTTTTAATGAGGGTGCCAATTCAATTTTATGTGGGTAGAAAAAATTAAGGTAATAGCAATTTAGGGAAAATTTAACAGAAGATAGGTATCTCAGGCCTCTATTTCTGTGCTGGAACACCATGGCCATAAGCACCTTTGGAAGAGACCGGTTTGTTTCATATTACATTTCCAAGTAATAGCTCATCACTGAGGAGGGGTGCCAGGGTAAGAACTCAGGGCAGGAAAATGGAGGCAAGAACTAAAAGTAAAAGCTGAAGGACACTGCTCAATAGCCTGCTCCTTGTAATTTACTCAGCCTTTGTTCTTATGGCTCCAAAAATCAATAGCCCAGGAGTGACACAGTCTACAGTGAGCTGTCCCCCGCCCCCTCCACACACACACATAGCGATTGCTACTCAAGAAAATGTACTACAGACTTGTCCACAGGACAGTCATACTGGAAGCATTTTCTCAATTATGGTTCTTCTTGGTTAACTGCGACTTGTGCCAAGTTGGCATAAAACTAGGCAGAGTAACTAGCCTCTTGTCATCTCAGCACACAAGCATATCACTATCCACTAGAACCCTTTCTCATTTGGCCCCAATCCAGCATGAGAACATTAAAATCGCAGAATCAAAGATTACAACTTTGTAAAGGCCCACAGTCTTTAAAAATAAAAAAAAAAAAAAAAAAAGCTAAAACACTTTGAAATTTTGTTTCTTTAAAGCATCTAAAGTCTCTTTCAAAGTTCAAAGCTTCTCAAGAACATCCAAGGCTCTCTAAAATATCCAAAATCTCCCTAAAATTTCAAAGACTCCAAAATTTCAAAGTCTTTCAACTGCAAGCTCCAGTAAGATCAGAATAAGTTAAATATGTTTTTTATTCCAGGAGGGAAGAAGAGCCAGGCCACTGTCGTAATTAGATGAAAGCAAAACCGACTCCAACAGTGTAAAGCTCCGTGTCAGACGTCTGGGATTCATTCAGAAACTTCTGAGATCCTTCTACTGGCGTGGAACACCATTCACAGCACATGGAGCTTGTTTCCTAGGCTCAGGCTGCTTCCATTCCATGCCTGCTACGTCAGTGGTAATTGTCCCATGCTACTGGTATCTGCAAGGCATTGGGAGCTCCTCTCTAGTTGAGCTGCATCTTCACCCATAGCCTCTCCTGTGCATCAGGAACTCTAACCCTGCCACATTGTGTCAAGCCTAAAGTTCTCTTCACTGACCCCTTCAATCCAAGGTTTTCACTACTGTTGAGGCTTGGCCTTCATCAATGGCCTCTTGTGCTGTCAAAAAACAAGCTGGGTCTTAACACCATGACCCATTCATGCCTTCAATTCCCTTAACATCTAGATGACTATTACACTGCCAAGTCTGACAGCCAACTCGAGATACAAATGTGGCTGCCTCTGGGACATATCTTCGGTGTGCTAACTCTGAGGAAACACTTCCCAGAAGATTTCAAATGTCCTAGAAAAACAAGTGTTTCATGTAAGTAGTCCCTGTACCTTTCAGTTCTTCATTTCTAGCTGAAAAGACACCACAGCCTCTCAAGACAAACTATGCAAACAGCCCTGATAGGATCTTTGCCTCCATCTGAAGCTTTACAACCCCTGTTTCCACTGACTGCACCGGCTCTCAGCACTACTGTTTGAGTTCCTACAGTGGGTCATTAAACTCAGAGTACTCAATGACTTCTCCAGATCAAACTCCCTGTCTTAGTCACGGTTTCTATTCCTGCACAAAACATCATGACCAAGAAGCAAATTGGGGAGGAAAGGGTTTATACAGCTTACACCTTAATTGACAAATACATTACTGTTCACCACCAAAGGAAGTCAAAACAGGATCTCACACAGGACAGGAACATGGGGGCAGGAACCAATGCAGAGGCCATATAGAGGTGCTGATTTCTTGACTGCTTCCCCTGACTTGCTCAGCTTGCTTTCTTATAAAACCCAGGACTACCAGCCCAGGGATGGCAGCACCCACAATGAGCTGGCCTTTCCTCCTTGATTACTAATGAGAAATGCCTTACAGCTGGATCTCACGGAGGCATTTCCTCAAAGGAGGCTACTTTTTCTGTGATAACTTCAGCTTGTGTCACATTGACACACAAAACCAGCTAGTACACACCCCAAAACATGGTCAGGCATATCACAAAGATACCCCACATATAATATGATACCAACTTCTACCTTATCTAAGGTTTCTATTGCTAAAATAAGATGCTATAACCAAAAGCAAGTTTGGGAAGATGGAGCCAATTCATGTTACAATCCCACTTCCACCTATGAAGGCTGCTTTGGATGAAGCAAGATTCAGCTACTCATGAAAAAAATAGCTGGGTCCTGAGCCATCAGAGCATCCTGAAAAGCAGACAGGACAAAACTTGAAAGACAAGACAGAACAGACAGCAACAGAGAAAGCAGCAGAGGGGGCTGATAATGTAAAGGTTAGAAATACTTCAAACTGGAAAAACAGTGCTGGTCATGGCATATGGATAATTAAAATAAATAAAATTTTAAGATTTCTATTTTTAAGATTATATGTCTATGCAGAGAGGTACAGGTGTATACACACACACACACACACACACACACACACACACACATACACACACACACACACACACACAAATGAAGATGCCTGCAGAGGCCAGAAGAGGAAGCCTGGTCCCATGGAGATGAATGTGTAAAGTTGATTCCTTCTCAATAGATGTGAGTGCTGGGAACTGAACTCAAATCCTCTGAAAGAGCAGGACATGGAATCAGCCACTGAGCCAACTCTCCAGCCCAATTCTTCTCTTCTTAGTAGTTTTTAAAGCAGAAATTGAGAGAAAATGTCTAAACAAAGTGGGGCATGAGAAAAGCTATACAGAGCAAAGTACATGTTGGCCAGGTTGACGTCAACCTGCCTTTTAATGATGATCGTTAGTAGGGGGTGGGGAGAAATCAGATGTACAGAATATATGAGTATCACAGAACATTTCAATTTTCCTTTATTCACTTTATCTTGAATGAGGAGTAGCCCTCCCAAAAATAAAAAAAAATAAAAATAAAAACACTCTGTGGGAATTATCTGCTGTCATTAATGATTGTGGTTTTGCCCTGAAATCCTCTTATTGAAGCAGAGGCAAGCTCCCTACAAAGCCAGGAATGAGGAAGCTGCTTTTTGTAATCATGCTCCCATGTCAGGAAGTACCTTCAGGTTCTGCCCAAGATAAGCTTCCCCCATGTGGTTAAAAAGATCCTGGCCATTCGTGAGGCAAATTAACCATGGCAATATCTACCTAGCTTTAAAATGAAAACTTGTTTTCAGGTATTTGTAAACCAAGACACTCAGAAGAGAGTTGCAAAGGGTTTTGTTGCTATTGTTTGGTTTTCCTTTGCAGTTGTTGGTTTTTTGGGTTGGGTTGGGTTGGTTTGGTTTGGTGTTTGTTTTTTACTTTGAACTTCAGAATTCATACTTGAAACATGGACACAGACAGGCAACCCTGGCAGGCCACTTCTGGAAGTGAGGCTCCCCTCAGAGCTGGCTTCCCACTAGCTCTCTTCCCTCACCACTTGTACTGGTATTTCTGTTGTTGAATTGCATTTCTCACACCTTCAAGTTGGCCCTCCTCAATCCCAAAAGCCATTTTAGTCTCAGTTCTTAAAAGCCTAGTAATACTGAAGATGTTTACATCAGACTATGGTTCCAAGGATGTGAGATAAACACAAAGTTGACTTTATAATCCCCAAGTTTCTGCAAACTAGAGTGTGGGTGATAAAATGGAGGAGCACACAGACAAAAAGTAAGTAAGTAAATAAATAAATAAATAAATAAATAAATAAATAAACAAAACAAAAAGCAACAACAACAAACTAGTTATTTTCTGGGGTGTGATGGGGGAGTCTCCCAGACCAACACCAATACTTCTCCAGAGAGTTCATAAAATTAAAAAAAGAAAAGAATACTGCCAATCTCACAGTAAGCTAGTTTTATCCTGATTAACAAAAACAGAAAAATTACTGTCTAATTTTCTGGACAAACATAGATAGTGAAACTTTACAATAGAACGAATTGCAAACCAATTTCAAACATTTGTCGATTAAGACTCAGGATCCATCTGCACAGGGCTGGCTGAGCCCGCGCAGGAGCCTTGCAAGTGCTATCCCATCTGAGACAATGGGAGCTTGACACACCCTTCAGGCTGCCCCGGGAGGGCTAGCCTGGAGCCCCCGGAGGTCAGCTGGCGTGGTGCACTCTGGAATCGGGGTCCTCTTCAGCCCAGCATGAAGGCAGGTGACCACCCCTGCACACAGCAGAGCCCGCAGTGAAGCCTTGCAAGCGCTCTCCCACCTGAGCCCACCGGTAAGCCCTAAGCCTGCCACACACCCTCACCAGTGGCTGTCCAGGGAGGGAACACCTGGTGATCTCCTGAGCAGATAGGGAGGTGAACGGTGGGATCTGGACCTTTCTGGACCAGTGAGAAGGACAGACATTAAGACTCAGGATCCACCTTTACACAGCTAAGCCACAGAGGAGCCTTTCAAGAGCTCTCCCACCTGAGCCCACGGAGATAGAATGGAGCCACTGCAATCAGAAGTCACTACCTGCCTTGTCACTCAAAAAAATTACCCTCCTGAGCCTACCGGCCAACAGATCCACAAGAGAGACAGGCTCCAGTCAGAGACAAAAAGAGCACCTGTAACCACAGAAAAGATGGCAAGAGGAGAGCATAGGAACCTAAGCAATGGAAACCAAGACAACTAGGCAACATCAGAACCCAGCTCTCCCACTACAACAAGTAGTGGAACGCCAAACACACCAGAAAAACAAGACCTAGACTTGAAATCATACTTCATGATGATGGAGATCTTGGAGAACCACATAAATAACTTCTTTAAACAGGAGAACCAGGAAAAATCACTCAAGCAACTACAGGAAAACACAACCAAACAGATAAAGGAATTGAAGATGGAAATAGAAAAAATAAAGAAAACACAAAAAGACAACCCTGGAGATTGAAAACCATAAAAATAAATCAGGAGTCACAGATGCAAGTATCACCAACAGACTACAAGAGATGGAAGAGAGGATTTCCGGGGCTCAAGACAACATAGAAAACAAACAGTCAGAGAAGATGCAAAATACAGAAAGCTCCTAACCCAAAATGTCCAGGAGATCCAGGACACAATGAGAAGACCAAACCTAAGGATAATAGGAATAGAAGAGGGCGACGAATATCAACTAAGGGGCACAGTAAATATCAACAGAATCATAAAAGAAAACTTCCCTGCCCTTAAAAATGAGATGACCATGAATATAGAGGAAGCCTACAGAACTCCAAATAAATTGGACCAGAAAAGAAACTTCTAACAACACATAATAGTCAAAACACTGAATATTCAAAACAAAGAAAAAATTCTAAAAGCTGTAAGGGAAAAAGGACAAGTTACATATAATGGGCGACCAATCAGAATTACAGCAGACTTCTCAACAGAGACTATGAAAGCCAGAAGATCCTGGACATATGTCATATAGACCCTAAGAGAACACAATTGCCAGCCCAGATTACTATATCCAACAAAACTCTCAATCTCCATAGATAGAGAAATCAAGATATTCCAGGAAAAAAAACAAATTTACACAATATCTATCCACAAATCTAGCCCTACAAGGGGTGATAAATGAAAAAATCCAACACAAGAAAGGAAACTACACCCAAGAAAAAGCAAAGTAATAATAATAATAATCAAAAAAAAAGGAAACCAAAAGAAAAGCACACAAACATAAGTCTACCTCTAAAAACAAAAATAACAGGAAACAAAAATCACTATTCCATAATTTCTCTTAACGTCAATGGACTCAATTCCCCAATAAGGAGACATAGGCTATCAGACTGAAAACATAATCAGGATCTGAATTTTGCTGCATAGAGGAAACTCATTTCAAAGACAAAAACAGACACTACTTCAGAGTAAAAGGCTGGGGATAAAACCTTCCAAGCAAATGGGTCCAGGAAACAAGCTAGAATAGCTATTCTAATATCAAATAAATTTCCAACCAAAAGTTATCAAAAAAGATAAGGAAGGACACATTTTACTCATTACAGGAAAAAAAAAAACTATCATGATGAACTCTTAATCTTGAACATCTATACTCCAAATACAAGGACACATACATTTATAAAAAAAAAAAATCCTACTAAAGTTCAAAGCATATATTATACCACATTCAATAATAGTGGGAGACTTCAACACCCCACTCTCATCAATGGACAGATCATGAAGACAGAAACTGAACAGAGACACAGCGAAACTAGCAAAGTTTATGAACCAACTAGAATTAACAAACAGGACATTTCATCCAAAAAAAGAAAAAAAAGAATATACTTTCTTCTCAGCACCTCATGGTACCTTCTCCAAAATTGACCACAGAGTCAGTCAGAAAACAGGTACATGAAGATCAAAATACTCCCATGCATCCTATCAAATCACCATGGACTAAGGCTGGTTTTAACAACAAAAACAACAAAAAGCCCACATACACATGGAAGCTGAACAATGCTTTGCTCAATGATAACATGGTTAAGGAAGAAATAAAGAAAAACAATCAAAGATTTTTTTTTTTAGAATTTAATGAAAATGACACCACTACATACCTGTCTTAGTCAGGGTTTCTATTCCTACACAAACATCATGACCAAGAAACAAGTTGGGGAGGAAAGGGCTAATTTAGATTACACTTCCATATCGCTTGCTGTTCATCACCAGCGGAAGTCAGGACTGGAATTCAAGCAGGTCAGGAAGCAGGAGCTGATGCAGAGGCCATGGAGGGATGTCACTTACTGGCTTGCCTCCCCTGGCTTGCTCAGCTTGCTTTCTTATAGAACCCAGGTCTACCAGCCCAGGGATGGCACCACCCACAATGGGCTGGGCCCTCCCCCCTTGATCACTAGTTGAGAAAATGCCTTACAGCTGGATCTCATGGAGGCATTTCCTCAACATGAGGCTCCTTTCTCTGTGAAAACACCAGCTTGTGTCAAGTTGACACAAAACCAGTCAGTATAATTGTCCCCTTCTCAACTTGACACACAAACAAATCAATATTAAGGTTCAACCCTTACTTTCTTGTTCATCTCCAAGATCTAGATAACCTTAAAAGTCCCACTGTCTGTACCAATTCTTACATTTTAAAATTGCAATAACTTTAAAATGTTCCGTCTCTTTTAAAAATCAAAGTATTTTTACAATTTAAAGTCTCTAAACTGTAGGTTCCACTTCTTCCTTCAAGAGGAAAAGATATCAAGGCACGGTCACAATCAAAAGCAAAATCAATCTCGAACCATCCAGTATCTGGGAATCCACATACAAACTTCTGGGCTCCTCCAAGGGCTTGAGTCACTTCTCCAGCTCTGCCTTTTGCAGCCCATACTTAGTCTCCTAGGCTCCAGCTGCCTGTTCTCCACTGCTGCTGCTACTCTTGGTGGTCATCTCATGGCACTGGCATCTCCAAAACACTACTGTCAGTCCTGGGGCACTAATTGCCACTGAGGATGCACCTTCACCAATGACCTTTCATGGCCTCTCACAGTGCTGAGTCTCAGCTGGTCTCCATGACCCCTTCATTCCTTCAAAACCAGTAGCACCTGGGTGACTCTTACACATTACCAGTCCAGCCACAGCACAAGGTACAACCTTGGCTAGCTCTGGAACACATCCTCTTTGTGCTCTCACAAAACAATTCTCAGAAGATTTCACCTCAATGATGCTGATTTCTTCATAATCACAACTAATTTCTTAACTCCAGCTGACCAGCATCAATAGTTCCAGTAATGAAAAGGTTTTGCTTTAATAGTTCTGATATCTTGTTAATCACAGCTGATTCTTCAGCCCCAGCTAACCAAAATCACAGCAACTTCACAACCAAAAGAGCAACATCCCTGATTAGAGTCTTTAGACTTCCCTCTGAAATTTCACAAGCCAGGCCTCCATCTTCTGCACTGTTCTCAACATTATCTTCCAAGCTCCTACTGAACATCCCACAGAGCTCTTCATATCCCAATGGCTCTTTTAGCTCAAAGTTCCAAAGTCCGTCCACAGTCCTCCCCAAAACATGGTCAGGATGTCACAGGAATACCCCACTATGCTGGTACCAATTTGTCTTGCTCAGAGTTTCTATTCCTGCACAAAATATCATGACCAAGAAGCAAGTTGGGGAGGAAAGGGTTCATTAAGCATACACTTCCATATCACTGTTCATCACCAGAGGAAGTCAGGACTGGAACTTAAGCAGGTCAGGAAGCAGAAGCTGATGCAGAGGCCATGGAGGGATGTTACTTACTGGCTTGCTTCCCCTGGCTTGCTCAGCCTGCTTTCTTATAGAACCCAGGTCTACCAGCCCAAGGATGGCACCACCCACAATGGGCTGGGCCCTCCCACCTTGATCACTAGTTGAGAAAATGCCTTACAGCTGGATCTCATGTAGGCATTTCCTCAACTGAGGCTCCTTTCTCTGTGATAACTTCAGCTTGTGTCAAGTTGACACAAAACCAGCCAGTACAATACCCAAACTTATGGGATGCAATGAAAGCAGTACTGAGAGGAAAATTCATAGTTCTAAGTGCCTCCGAAAAGAAACTGGAGAGAGCATACACTAGCAGCTTGACAGCACAGCTGAAAGCCCTAGAACAAAAGAAGCAGATGCACCTAAGGTGAGTAGACAGCAGGAAATAATCAAACTCAAAGCAGAAATCAACCAAATAGAGACAAAAAGAACTATACAGAGAATCAATAAAACCAAGAGCTGGTTTTTGAGAAAATCAACAAGATCAATAAACCCTTAGCCACACTAACTAGAGGGCAAAGAGAAAGTATCCAAATTAACAAAATCAGAAATGGAAGGGGAAACATAACAGCAGAAACTGAGGAAATTCAAGAAATCATCAGATCCTACTACAAAAGCCTATACTCAACAAAACTGGAAAATCTAGAGTAAATGGATAAATTTCTAGACCAATTCCAGATACCAAAGTTAAATCAGGATCAGATAAACCATCTAAACAGTCCCATAACACCTAAAGAAATAGAAGCAGTCATCAAAAGCCTCCAACCAAAAAAAGCCCAGGACCACATGGGTTTAGTAGAGAATTCTATCAGAATTTTATAGAAGACCTAATACCTATTCTCTCCAAACTTTTCCATAAAATAGAAACAGAAGGAACAATACCCAACTCTTTCTTCGAAGCCACAATTACACTCATACCTAAGCCACACAAGGACACTACAAAGAAAGAGAACTTCAGACCAGTTTCTCTCATAAACATCAATGCAAAAATACTCAGTAAAATTCTTGCAAAATGAATCCAACATCACATCAAAACACTCATCAACCATGACCAAGTAGGCTTTATCCCAGGGATGCAGGGATGGTTCAACATACAGAAATCCATCAACGTAATCTGTCATATAAATAAACTCAAATGAAAAACCACCTGATCATCTTACTTCATGCAGAGAAAGCATGCAACAAAATTCAACACCCCTTCGTGATAAAAGTCTTGGAAAGATCAGGAATCCAAGGCCCATAACTAAACATAAGAAAAGCAATATACAGCAAACTAATAGCCCACATCAAACTAGACGGAGAGAAACTTGAAGCAATCCCACTAAAATCAGGGACTAGACAAGGCTGCTCACTCTCCCCCTACCTATTCAACATAGTACTGGAAGTCCTGGCCAGAGCAATTAGACAACAAAAAGAAATCAAAGGGTTCACATTGGTAAGGAAGAAGTCAAAATATCACTATTTGCAGTTGGTATCATAGTATACTTAAGTGACCAAAAAAATTCCACCAGAGAACTTTTACATCTAATAAACAACTTCAGCAAAGTGGCTGGCTATAAAATTAACTCAAACAAAACAACTGCCTCCCTCTACCCAATGGATAAACAGGCTGAGAAAGAAATTAGGGAATCAACACCCTTCACAATAGTCACAAAGATTATAAAATACATTGGGATGACCCTAACCAAGCAAGTGAAGGATCTTTATGACAAGAACTTCAAGACTCTGAAGAAGGAAATTGAAGAAGATCTCAGAAGATGGAAAGATCTCTCATGCTCATGGATTGGCAGGATCAACATTGTAAAAATGACTATCTTGCCAAAAGCAATCTACAGATTCAATGCAATCCCCACCAAAATTCCAACTCAATTCTTCATAGAATTAGAAAAAACAATTTGCAAATTTATCTAGAATAACAAAAAACCTAGAATATCGAAATATATTCTCAAGAATAAAAACATTTCTAGGGGAATCACCATCCCTAATCTCAAACTATATTACAAAGCAATTGTGATTAAAAACTGGATGGTATTGGTACAGAAATAGGTAGATCAATGGAACAGAGTTGAGGATCCAGAAATGAACCCACGATCCTTTGGTAATTTGATCTTTGACAAAGGGGCTAAAAACATTCAATGGAAAAAGGACAGCCTCTTCAACAAATGGTGTTGGTTCAACTGGCAGGCAGCATGCAGAAGAATGCAAATCGATCCATTCCTATCTCCGTGTACAAAAAGATCAAATGCAAGTGGATCAAAGATCTCCACATAAAACCAGGTACACTGAAACTATTGGAAGAGAAAGTGGGGAAGAGCTTAGGCACAGGGGAAAAATTCTTGAACAGAACACCAACAGCTTCTGCTCTAAGTTCAAGAATCAACAAATGGACACCATGAAATTGCAAAGCTTCTGTAAGGCTAAGGACACTGTTAAGAAGACAAAATGGCAGCCTACAGATTGGGAAAAGATCTTTACCAATTCCACATTTGATAGAGGGCTAGTATCTAATATATACAAAGAACTCAGAAAGCTAGACTGTAGAGAATCAAATAATCCTATTAAAACTGGAGTACAGAGCTAAACAAACAATTCTCAGCTGGGAAATATGGAATGGCTGAGAAGCACCTAAAGAAATGTTCATCATCCCTAATCATCAGGGAAATGCAAATCAAAACAACCCTGAGATTCCACCTCACATCAGTTAGAATGGCTAACATCAAAACTCAGGTGACAGCAGATGCTGGTCAGGATGTGGAGAAAGAGGAACACTCCTCCACTGTTGTTGGGGTTGTAAGCTGGTACAACCACTCTGGAAATTAGTCTGGAGGTTCCTTAGAAAATCGGACATAGTACTAACTGAAAACCCAGCTATTCCACTCCTGGGCATATATCCCAAAGATACTCTAACATATAACAAGGACACATGTTCCACCATGTTTATAGCAGCCTTATTTATAATAGCCAGAAGCTGGAAATAACCCAAATGTCCATCAACAGATGAATGGATACAGAAAGTGTGGTATATTTACACAATGGAGTACTACTCAGCTTATAGAAACAATGACTTCATGAAATTCGTAGGCAAATAGATGTAACTAGAGACTATGATCCTGAGTGAAGTAACCCAGTCACAAAAGAACACAGATGGTTTGCACTCACTGTTAAGCAGATACTAGCCCCAGAAAGCTCTGAATACCTAATATCCAAGAAACAATTCACAGACATCATGAAGCTCAAAAAGAAGAAAGGCCAAATGCCTTGGTCCTTCTTAGAAAAGAGAACAAAACTCACATGGAAAAAAATGCAAAGTCAAATAGAGGAACAGGGATTGAAGAAAAGATCACTCAGAAGTAGCCTCACCTGGGGATCTACCACATATGCAGTCACCTAATCCAAGCACTATAGCTGATCCCACAAAGTTCTTACTGGCAGGAACCAGACAGAGATGCCCCCTCAGGGACTATGCTAGAGTCATACAGATACAGCTGAGCATGCTTGCAGCTAACCATCAGTCTGAACTCGGGGATCCCAATGAGGTTGCTAAAGAAAGGACCTAAGAACCTGAAAGGGGTTGGAACTTCATGGGAAGATAACACCAACCCTCCAAAACTCCCACGGAGTAAAACACCAACCTTTTGGCACGCTTTGAGAGACCTATTGATTCAGTTGCATATGTAGCTGAAGATAGCAGTGTCTGGCATCAATGTGAGAAGAGACTTTTGTTCCAGAGAGGTCACATTTCCCAATGTAGGGGAATGCCAAGGCAATGGGGTAGAGAAGGGATCAGAAGGGAGTGCACCACTGTGAAGGAACTGGAGGGGGAGGGGTATGAGTGAGCAGGGTAAAGGGATAACATCTCAAATGTAAATACAGAGTATCTAATAAAAAATAAATTTAAAAAGATTGAGAAAGAAAAAAAATATCAAAATATTCATTACGATCAAATTGGCTTTATTTTACAGATACAGGCTTAATATGTATAAATCAATAACTGCAGCCCAATCACATATACTCAGAAATGATATGATCTTAATATATAAAAGGCCTTTAATAAAATCTACTATCTCTTCATGATAAAAGTCCTGAAGAAACTGTCAAGAGATGGAACATACTTCGGTATTCAGTGGCTGGATGGGGAGACCTAAACAGGATTTTAGGGTTCCCAGGCAAGGGACTGAGGAAGGAACAGGAAGAGATATAGCTTTTGTGCCAGGAAAGAAGTAGATGTCATGCCTGAGAAGTGCAGAAAAGAGAGCATAGTCATAATGTAGGTGATTGGGACTCAGCTGGAGAGGGCTTCAGGTCTGGGTCTAAGGCAGCCAAGATAACATATAGGTTTTAGTAAGTAATAACAGGAATAACAGAGGAGAGTGTCTTAGCCACATTGAGGTTTCAAAGTGACCCATTCATAGAGCTGTTTAAGGTATATTAAAATATAAAGCTCTCTCTCTCTCCCCCCGCCCCCCCCAGTGTGTGTGTGTGTGTGTGTGTGTGTGTGTGTTTCATTCGAGAACCCAGAACACTGGGGCAGGTTGGGAGGAGCACCACTGCCACCACCAGGGTATATTTGAGTAGCAATGATTGGGTACAGTACACACACACACACACACACACACACACAAATACATATACAAATATACATACCCATAGATATACATCTATATCATATACACATACGAACACACATATACACATACACACCCGCATATACATATGCCACACACATTCAACATTTAATAATGAAAGAAATGAAAGCATTTCCTCTAATTTCAGGACTTAAAAATGGGCTTCTAATTTTTCTACTCTTACTCAATATAGTATTGGAAGTCTTGGCTACAGCAGTAAGACAAGAAAAGCAAATCAAAAGGACACAAATGGGAAAGGGTGAAACAACAAGGTATTCTTATTTGCAAATGATAAATGTTAGTATTCCTTCTAGGTTCCTCCCAACAGTTACCTTGCTAGAAAAAGGACTGTTTGGCCCTCCTCACTCATCCTGTTCTTTCTCTGACTCTTTGATACCCTTTATTCTTCCTGATCCCTTTCTCCTCTCTTCCCCCTCCCCACTCTCCACACATCCCTGCCCTGCTTCTTCTCTTTCTATCTGTCTGTCCTTCTCTGTCCCCATCTCTTTCTCTGCCTCTACTCCCTTCTTGACTCCCCTTCCATGTACCCAAATAAACTCTATTCTATATTAGACCTGTCCTATGGTTGGTACCCACTGAGGCACCCTCTCACCTCACCATACTGTGCTCTACAGAACATATCCTTGGCTTTTGTAAGAAAAAAATGCAGTTCTCTAAAATTCTTCACTGTTACTGTGATAAACATTTGCAACAAAATTGCCAGCTACTAAAATTAGTAGCATTTCTATGTAACAATGACAGAGATACTGAGAAGGAAATCAGGGAAATGAGGCTATTTTCAGATGCCTTTAAAAAATACCTTGCAATTACCCTAACCAAGATAGCAAAAGATATCTACAATGAAAACTTTAAAGCATTCTCAGAAGTTAAAGAAGGCATTAGAATGTGGAAAAATCTCTCACACTCATGGTTGTTGACTACTGTGGGGGAAATACAATTCTTAGTCATCGTAGGTAGGAGTGTAAATCGGTGTGACCATTATGGAAATCAGTGTAGGCGTTTCTCAAATAATGCCTCCTAAGCACAGACCCAAAACACCTTTATTGTTTATTCCTGCTCTATTCATAAATCAAGGAAATGGAATAATCCTACATGTCCACAAACAGATGAATGGATAAGGAAAACATGAGCCATATACAGCATGGAATTACATTCACCCATAATGAAAACTTAAATTATGAAATTTGCAGGAATATACACTGATCTGGAAAATATATTAAAGGTGGTAACTCAAGCTCTGGAGGACAAGCACCATATCTCCTGTATATGTTTTTATTTTCAAATGTCTGTGTTCTTATAGAGGAGTGGGTGTGGAGAAATACAATGAGATTAGAAAAGTCCCCACTGAGGTAAGAAGAGGCCTTAAGGGAGAGGGGCAGGGGGATGACAAAACACTTATAAGGTTGAAGTGGAAAGGGGGATACTGGGTGGTGGAGGAGTTTAAATGGGGATAGGAAGACAAAGGATACTGGAGGATGGAGAAAGGTCAATCCAAAGTAATCATACATGAAAATGCCATAAGGAAACCTGTCATCTTGTAAGCCCATTAAAGAACAAAACAAAATATAACAAAAATGTTTTATATCTAGGCATTGTGGAATACACCCCTAGTCTTAGCATTCATTGTGAGGCAGGGGGATTGTGATCTAGAGTCCAGCATGGGCTATATAGCAAGACCCTATCTCAGCATAAACGAAACAAGATCTATTGAGATAGCTCAGAGAGTCAAGCCATTGCTGCCAGACCTGATGACCTGGGTTCAATCCCCACTACCCACACAGTAGAAAGAATCAATTGCCACTGATTTTCCTTTGACATCTGTATACACCATGACATACACACAGAGAAAGAGAGACAGAGAGACAGAGAGTCAGAGTGTTAATGCTGAAATTTTAAATAATATAACAGGTACATTCACTCTACTAAGAAATTATTACCACCCCACCACGCTAAAGCTTGAGTCCCTGTCCTGACTGCATTTTGTTCGTAATATTCACCATAATTAACCCAGCTGGGAGATAACACCCTGGTCACAGAGAACATAAGTTTTCCATTGAACTACCAAATCAGAAGGTACAAGAACCAGACTGTATCACTTGTTTGGCTACAAAAATATATTCTTTCCAATTCCACATTATCTTGACTTTCTACTCTAACTAGGGCACCGCAGGAGACCTGAAATGTGACTGATGGTAACTTTCAGTCCCCAGGGCTTCCCTGAGAGTCCTGGATCTTCTTTCTTTTATTTGGCACATGTGTGAGAGAGAAATGAGACCATGGGGCATTTCATGATTATTATTTATACAAAGTCATTTTTATACACCTATCTCAGAAAAGCAAGCACCTCCAATGGTCTCAATATTTGCATTTTTGCCCATAACTTCATGTTGATAGCTGGCTCCTAAGATGAAACGAAGAGATAGGGAAGAGAATTGGTCATGGTGGGGAGACTTGGTAACCAGGCTTAAAGACATCCCTTGCACCTTCCACCATTTGATGACACAAGTAGAAGGCATTTTATGTGAACAACACATTCTTACCAAACACTGACCCTTCTTTTATTCAGTATTGAACTCCCTGGCAGCCAGAACTTGGAGAAATCAATGTGTACTCTTTATGTGTTCTTGCAAATCTATCCAGCTTAGGATATTTTGGTATATAAAAGCCCTACTTTATAATTATTATACCCATTGTGTCTAAAATTATCTGGAAGCATTCTGTTTAAAGTAGAAAGATGGGGATAGAAAACGGGCTCAGCAATTAAGAGCATTTATTGTTCTTTCAGAAGACTTGGGTCTGGTTCCCAGAACCTATGTGGTGGATCACAACCACCCATAACTCCAGGTCCAGGGGATCCGACACCCTCTTCCAGCCTCTTTTGGTACCAGGCACATGCATAGTGTATGTGTATACATTTAGGCAACATATACAAATAAAATTTAAAAATATAAGGTTGAAAGATGAACAACTTCAGTTTTAACAATCGCTTTGTTTAAAATCTTTGATTATTTAATTACAAGCAACAACTTAACTCCCCATCATTCAACCTGATAATTCAAAACATGATTATCAACCAGTCATTCTTCCGTTCTTTATTCCACCTAAGAAAAGGTCTCACATCATTGGATTCTCCAAGTTAAGCCTCTTCATTTTGAATTTTGTCACTTGAAGCCACCCCTGCTTTGCCTCTTGATTTGCAATACCAAATAAGGCCATGGGCTATCTTGGCATAGCTCAGCACTGTAAGAATCCAAGAAGCCAGTAAAGCGTTGAGCATCTGAGGGGCTTAGTGCAGAAAGGAAAGTAGTGCCTGGCTGTTCTTTCATCTGACCACAACCTGGCACAAGATTGTAGTCAACTTGTAGCAGAAAGAACTCCTAGCAAGTAGCCCCCAAACCTGTAATTTTCCAACTACACCCAAATGAAAACTCTGACTAAGCAAGTAATTTTGAAAGCAGAGCCTAACAACAGGAAATCATTAAGTGCTCATCGATATTTAACATGCTATGATCTTGAAACACAGTGAACATCAGTAGGAGTGATATGTGAATCTGAACAATAAAACATATTTGTTTTTAACTCTGATTTCTAGGTCCCTAACACATGCTAGATCACTAAATGTGAGTTTTTAAAAGCACACATGACATTATAGAAGCTGGGAGCCTTGAGGAGAGGGGGCAGCATATAAAACCATCCTAGGAATTCTGAAGAGGATATTTATATTTCTCATACCGAAAATGGTGATCCATGGAACTCTCAAAGCTGATGTTTCTACAACTTGAGCCAGTGTTACAAAGAAGTCCTTGGATGAAAGGAAGAACACCCCGGCTGGGCAGATCCCGGGCTTGCAAGTAACCTGGTCATAAACACAAGAAGGGAATTAGTTCTGAAAACTACTGACCAAAGCAGAGTGCTATATACAATGACCCTCCCCTTCCAACTGTATATGGTAAACTTGCTGAGCTTCGGTCTGGGACAGTCGCTTCTTCATCCAGGAGTCCAGTGCACCAGAATCCAACTTTTTTGTGTCCATGTGTTTGCCCTTTTTTTATTCCCTTACTGCCCCAATTAGGTCAGTCCTGGAGCCATGCAGGAGACAAAAGATGGTGCCCAAACAGGGCCATGAACAGTAGACAGTGGCTATGGTGAACCCATTGATTAGAAAAAAAGAGGGAATGCTCTCATGAGAAGCACACAAATAAAGAAAGAATTAATGGTAACAATTAATAAAGAAATGGAAGGGAGAACATTTCAACATAGGCAGTTATATATTAATAAGAAGAATATAGAGATAGGCAGTTACCTGCTAATAGAATCTATAGCCAGGCAGTTATATGTTAAAAGAGAGAATCTAAAGATATCTGTTACATGTTAATAATTACAGAGAGATTATTGGAACAAGTAAAATTGAGAAATAGGTAATTTTATGGTAGTTTGAATAATTTTATATTTGGTGAAACAACAGAATAAGGTAGAGACTTCATAGGTTCTTGGGCTGTGTTATGGAAATGTGCCCTTGGTTTAGGGGTAAAGAGGAAGTTAGTTTGGCAACTTGGAAAAATAGAGACAAGAAAAAAAAAATAATGGGTGAACGCATGACTGAGTTTCATCCTGTGGCTTGGTCATATCCTCCCATAACTGTATATACTGAAGAGTTCCTCCACTTTGGAGGGCATTTCTCTAACCATTTGGAGTATCTCTGGGTACCATTCATTCATCTCTTCAGCACAGATGATAGCCTTGTAATTTAGACAGGATTTAACATGCCACATAGATAATGGATGCATGAATAGATATAATTGGGAAATAATTGAGACCCACAATAATGATAGCATGGATGTGGCCCAATCACGATGGCACGTCCTACAAAAGTAAAAAAGGCTTCTAACCAGGTTATTTCTCCTGCTAATACTGCAAAAATTATTTTTACCTAGCTGGAGCCTTCAATCCTAAGCTTGCTAAGGCATTCTCTTTGCTTTTGTTAGGCATAGCAGCTGGTCGGATCCTTCTTGTGGTCTGGTATCAAGCACTGCAGAGAAACACCCCTGCACTAAGCATGAAGATTTATCCTTAACATTGAAGAAATAAGGAAGAGGGGGACGTAGGGAGCAAGTAATGTCCTGACTGAATGTGTGCTGCTTGACATGGATACAGTCATGTCAAGCATCCCAGTGACTCAACTCCATGGAAGTAGCAACACCTTCCCCAGACAGATGGCAAAGCCTTTGTATGTGGATGTTGAAAGGGCCCACCATAAATTTCCCCTGGAAGTTTATGGCACAAAGACTACTTCCCTACAGACATTCTTCCTACTGAGGTTAGCTAAACCTGCCTCCTTGTTGAGGTGTTTATAATAACCACACCTCCTATTTATCTATACGTAATAACCCTGTCTACATTATTCGGCTGTGTATAATAACTCTGCCTTCTGATCAGCTGTATGCAATAACCTACTTTCTGACTCAACTGCATACAATGAAATGCTGTACTTTGAGGGTGATACAACTTCTCATTTGGAGAACCAGGACAACCTAATTCCAAATTTACTACATCTGTGTGTAACAGTTTTCACCCTTTGCTGCTCCTACTCAAGGTTCCAGAACCCAAGCCATGCAAAGACACAACAGGCTAACTGTTCTACAAATCTACACTTCATAATGTTATGCTATTTACCCTGTTATTAACCTAAAAGTCATCTGAGGAATTACTCAGAAAATATAAAGCCCTTTTATACTTTGCACTCCCTCTCAGACAAATGATGTAACTCTCACTGTATTTATCTTCCCTTGTCCTGTGGTCACTCTTATGTTACATAGCCAAGCCTCCTGGCACAGCCCCCTACAAATCAACCATGAGTAGGAAAAATAAAATTAATGTTTTTAAGTTTGGATAAAAGCTTTCAGACAGAAGTCAAGTCGTAATCTTAAACATTTACATCAAATTTTTAAATGTCATATAAAACAAAAACGCTTTGCTATATCAAATAATTCAAACCTTTTCAGGAATCTGGCATGGTGGTACACACTTGTAATTCTGTACTGGGAAAGCAGAAACAGGAAGTTCTCTAAAATTTGAGGCCATCCTGGTCTACAGAGTGAGTTTCAGGGCAGCCAGGGCTACATAAACAGATCATGACACAGAAGGAGAAGAAAAAAAAATAAAGAGAAGGAGGAGGAAAAGAAGACAACTAAGACAAGGAAGAGGGAGAAAGAGTAGGCTTGGAGGGAGAGCAGAAAGGGAAACAAGGAAGTGAGGAGGAGGGAGGGAGGGGAGGAAAGAGGAAGGAAGAAAGGAAGGAAGGGAGGAAGGAAGGGAGGGAGGGAGGGAGGGAGGAAGGAAGGAAGGAAGGAAGGAAGAAAGGAAGGAAGAAAGAAAGGAAGGAAGTAAAGAAGGAAGAAAGGAAGGAAGGGAGGGAGGAAGAGAGGGAGGGAGGGAGAGAGGGAGGGAGGAAAAAAGAAAGGAAGGAAGAAAGGAAGAGAAAACCTTTCAGGAAAAGTAGTCCTGTAATGAGCCAATATCTTAATCAATAAAGTGCTGGTAAAACATCTCACACTATGCACCCTTTCTTTGCACAAGTGGATAGGGGGTGGAGACAATGACAATGATGAGCAACTGGAAAGTCCTGATCTATGTGCTGTGGCTCATAGATCATTTACAAAATCCAGGGAACAGCTTCCCGCCCCCATATCTACTTTGAGTCTGGGAAATGGTCTCCTTAATCCAAACTTGAAGACCCACTATGCTGAGAATTTAGCACAATGCTTTTTACACAGAAGACATTCACCAAATGTCTGATGACTTAATAAATAAATAAATAAACAATAAGGGGTGAATGGATGATTGAAAAAAATAAACGTGTTTGATGCTTAGGGGAAAGTGAAATTCTTAGCAAACATAAGACATGAGGTCCTAGAGAAATGTGGAGCAACATACCAGTAATTAAAGACACATTTCTCTATATGGTTGTGTAACACTTCTCAGGAATGCACCCAGAAGAGAGGCCACCTCAGTGGGTGTTTTGTGGATGGGAGTTTGAGGTGTCCATCCTTGAGTAAACTTATTCTTATATGGAGTCCTATATGACTCTTCTCTCACCATGACATATCTCATTCTAATAGGTGATCCTGCTAGAATGTTCTTTGAAGGAATAAAAGACCCTAAATACATATCATTTGAATGAATAAATAAAATATTTTTAAAAATTAAAAATCCTGAAAAAGATTTTCAGCTCTTTATAACTGAAATTATTTTCTATAAAACCCAGTGCCATTCTAATAAGCACAAAAGAGTCATTAGACCCATTACTTTTTCAGTAAGTGTACTGGCTGGTTTTGTGTCAACTTGACACAAGCTGAAGTTATCACAGAGAAAGGAGTCTCAGTTGAGGAAATGCCTACATGAGATCCAGCTGTAAGGCATTTTCTCAACTAGTGATCAAGGGGGGAGGGCTCAGCCCATTTTGGGTGGTGCCATCCCTGGGCTGGTAGAGCTGAGTTCTATAAGAAAGCAATCTGACCAAGCCATGGGAAGCAAACCAGTAAGTAACATCCCTCCATGGCCTCTGCATCAGCTTCTGCTTCCTGACCTGCTTAAGTTCCAGTCCTGACTTCCTCTGGTGATGAACAGTGATATGGAAGTGTAAGCTGAATAAACCCTTTCCTCCCCAACTTGCTTCTTGGTCATGATATTTTGTGCAGGAATAGAAACCCTGACTAAGACAGTATGCAAAAACCTAAATATTATTGACAAGCTATTACAGATAAACATTTAATAATCACTTTTCCATGGAAAGCTGGAAAACTTAATCAAACTGCACATTTGAAGTGGCATAGTCAAAATGAAACAGTTTCACCATTTCTCAAGAGGTACGGCTACTGGTCTGTCAAATCCAACAGACAAAATGCCCTGATTGGCCATTCTTCTGGAGAAATGGACATTACTGTATGTTTATTAGTGAATGTCCTTCATCACAGTTGCTACCTCCAGCATCCTCACCACTATCATACCCTGTTAAAAATCAAAGGTGTCTTCTTTACCTCTTCCTAAATGAATAGAGGTTTATACACCCAAGCCCAGACTGTTTCAGCTAGGGTGGAGGGATAAATCTATTTGCTAGATTGAGAAAACATCTATGAATGCCATTATTGAGCAGTGAAGAAACCTGAGTTGCCTCTTCCTGGCACACTCCTTAAGTACATCTATGTTACCCTAATAAACCCTAGTCATCTTCCCCACTGAGAATTTAGTGTCAATAAAGAACAGAGAAAGCAGAGGTTGTTTTTTCTTTGGACATTTGTAATTTACCAGCTTCCCACAGAAAAGTGATTATTAAATTGTATTTAAACCAGAGACCTGTGAGATAAGACACTCTCAGGACTCACTGGGAGTGACCTTGGCTGAAATGCCCCATGTTGGGGAAAGAGTCCACCTCCAGTAGACAGACCGTGCCTCAAGTGGAAGGACAGGGTTACTAACCCACAGTCAAAACTCCTGACCCAGAATCGTTCCTGTCTAAAAGAACTATAGGAACAAAAATGGAGACGAGACTGAAGAAAAGGAGGTCCAATGACCGGCCCAACTTAGGATCCATCTCATGGGGAAGACACTAAGACCTATTACTGATGCCATGATGTGCTTACAGACAGGAGCCTGGCATGACTGTCACCTGAGAGGCCCTACCAGCAATTGACTGAAAGAGAAGCAGATACTTACACCCAATCAATGGACCGAAGTCGGGGACTTCTATGGTTGAATTAGGGGAAGGATTGAAGAAACAAAAAGGAAGAACAACCCCATATGAAAACCAACAGTCTCAACCCAAGGGAGCTCCCAGAGACTAAGAAAATAACCAGGAGCATGCATGGGCTAGTCCAAGGTCCCTGGTACATATGTAGCCAAGGTCTGCCTGGTCTGGCCTTGGTGGGAGAAGATGTGCTTAATCCTCAAGAGACTTGAGGCTGCAAGGAAGGGAGAGGCCTGATGGCAGGGGAAACACCCTCTCAGAAGCAAGGGGAAGGAGGAATGGGATGAGGAAGTGTGGGAGGGGAGCTGGGGGTGGGGTCAATGGCTGAAATGTAAATAATTAAGTTTTTAAAAACCATAGAACTTACAGTTCTCTCTGTGTCTGGGAGGCTCTTGAAAACGAAGCACTGTCAGAATCATGAAGAGGATGCATGGCCAGAAGAACTCGGCCAGGGAGAGGACCTGGAAAACACAAAAGACAAAATGCTGAACATGTGTCTAGGCACTATCATAGTCCCACCATTTGAAGGACGATGGGCAGCCAGGTCAGGCTACATTCATAGAAAGTCACTGTTGCCACGTCTGTGAGTGTGTTTGTCAGAAACATAGATGAACACAGTGTCAAAACATATTGAATAACAGCAAATTCACAAGGTACAGTAGTTTCATTAACAACAATGTTCCAAAAAAAATCCCACTCACCCCCCCTTGGTAGCTGATCAAGGCAAGCACAGATTTATTCATATATAAATTACCAAAATTAATATTGGATCACACAGTGCACATCATACAATGAATATATCTCTGTGTATATTGCAGAATAGCTACAGAAGAGCTTCAAAGAGACTAGAGGTAGAATCTGATAGGGGTGAGAAAAGTTTCCGTGGGGACTAGCATTAGGATAAGAAATGAGGCAGAGGTATGTGCCTGAAGTCCTCACTGCAGCTGCCCTTTGGGGCAGACTACAGAGTCAGAGCTGAACCACAATAGTGCGAGGAACAGGATATTGGAGGCTGTAGAAGGGAGAGGCAAAACTGGGTCCCAACAGGACAGAAGAACCAGTAGACAGATGGACAGCAACTCAAGCAGAACACATGAGCTTCAGGGACTGAAGCATGCTGAAGAGCCCAGGACTGTTGGGAGTTCTCTGTCCTCCGGTCTCTTGACATGAACATGGTGGTCAGGTTGGACAGGCTGGCCTGGCTTATGTGCCCTCCTCTTTACAGGGTCCAGGAGAGGAAGTTTCGCCCTTTTCTTGGTCTAGCACATCCATGAAGTTCTCAGGCCAGGTTCTCCTGAGACAGTTTTATTATGGTCTACTTATATTTTTCTCTGGCAAATTTATAGTGTGGTATCTTTCTGTGTTGAGAAACAGTTATTTGTCAGACTTTCCTTGTAGGTGACAACAGACAGATGTCCTCTTCGCCTCTGGCGAAATGTACTCATCCTATGTCCTCGTTGTACTTTCAGTGAGTTTAAGGGGCAGCGCATAGCCACTTGCACATAAGGCAAAGTAACTGAAGGTCTGGCATAGCCTGGTCTCAAAACTCTTCCTCCAGGATCCAGGCTTGGTTGGGGCTGAGAGAAGGCCCAGAATCCAGGCTCAGATGGGGTTGAGAGAAGGTCCAGGATCCAGGCTCAGTTGAGGCTGAGAGAAGCCCAGGATCCAGGCTCAAATGGGGCTGAGAGAAGGCCCAGGATCTAGGCTCAGATGGGGCTGAGAGAAGCCCAGGATCCAGGCTCAGATGGGGCTGAGAGAAGCCCAGGATCCAGGCTCAGATGGGGCTGAGAGAAGCCCAGGATCCAGGCTCAGATGGGGCTAAGAAAAGCCCTCATTCATTTCCTTGAGATCCCAATCTATGATGTCTCTTCATCTTTCTCACCTGTCCTGTATCCTGTTCCTTTCTATTTCCAAGATTGTTTTAAATTTCAGAAGTGTCATTATAGTTAAAGAACTAAAATCTTCACCCGAATTTCCTGTGCTCCATCAAATCAACACCTGTTCATTTTTCTCATGTCTTCACCCACATTTCCTGGCCCCATCTGAGATTCCCACTCTCACTTTGCTGGTTGTCCAATACTCCGCCAGGTGAATATACACAGGCCAGGGGCCCATGCTGCTGAAAAACAACACTTTTTGTGTTAAAATAACCTGTCCTGAGAATTGCTTTGGGTAAACTGGAATAAACTCCTCAACCTCAGATTACCATAGTCAAATTTTTGGACACTCTAAAGAGCTGCCCAGAGGACTGCAGTAATATGGAAGTCTGAACTGTCTTTTCAGTGCCAGAACTTGAACCCAGGGCCTTGTGCATGTAAGGCAAATGTGTTACCAATGAATCACACACAGCCCAAATCTTACACTTTAGAAATTGAAAGAAATGAGCTGACAATGGACTAAGGAACTGGTGTGAGAAAGAGACACAGATTTTAAGCCAGTGTTATTGTGAGTAATCCTTTTTGATTTCAGTTCATCTCACCTCTCTAATACACAACATAGATAAGGCAACTAGATACCTTCACACCAAAAACTGCCTAAAACTCCCCAAGCTAAAGTCTCCAGTCAGACACCTAAGGCAGTGTCTTATGGCTTCAGATGCCAAGGTCTGATGCTTAAATTGAAAGCCAACTTCTGGTCTCTTTGGCTTCTTTATTCCTCTGCCTGCCATGACCATCTCCCTCACACCGTATGCTTCTTAGTGACAGGCAGAGAACAAATGTCTGTGGAACCAGGTAAGTGTTCCTTGCCATGTAAC
Source organism: Micromys minutus (assembly GCF_963924665.1). Taxonomy (NCBI): domain Eukaryota; kingdom Metazoa; phylum Chordata; class Mammalia; order Rodentia; family Muridae; genus Micromys; species Micromys minutus. Next base: position 33,522,575 of record NC_137969.1, on the reverse strand, counting down.
TGGGAAGGAGAACACTGACAGGAGAACATCTGAGTCCCCGGTGTGACTGCAGAAACGAAGTAACCCTTTCAAATAGATGCCAAGGAAGTATTTCTTCAGCAAAGAAGCAGAGGATAGAAAGCTTCTGACAACCTTGCTGCAACTCAATACTCATGTGCACATAGAGAGAAGGGGAGCTGTACAGGCTAGCCTTAGGCGGAAGCAATTAAAGCTAAACAGGGGAGAAAGATTCAGAGCACTGGCATGTGCCTACTGGACTGTGAACATGATCAAAGAGGGAAAGGCACATGTATGGAAGAGTTACCATGAGACCATTCATGTGTACTGGTTACTGATAGAATGTAGTAACAGACCCTAACCCTCACTGATCCTTGCAATTAAAACTAGTGACAAAAAAAAAAAAAAAAAGACTTAAGAGGCTGCAATTCATAGTATCATTCTGGTCACTGCATGGTAAAACACTCTACTGAATGTTGGGATAAGGAACTGAGAGTAGGATAGGATCCTGTACTTATGGATGGATGTAACATTAAATATGCATTTAAGAAGAAGCATTTTTCCATTCTTCTTTTTTTCATAAAAATTGTACTGATTTTTTGGGAATTTCACATCATGAACCCTGAGCACATTCACTTTCCATTCCTCCCAGATTCACCCGTTACCTTTGCCCCATTCCACACATCCCCCCCCCCAAAAAAAAAAGGAAGGAAAGGAAAAATGGCATAGAGTGGCTAGCTTTTGAAAACTTTTTGTTGGTTCTTTGTGAATTTCCTATCATGCACCCCAATCCCACTCATTTCCTCCTCCCCTCCCACTCTTGCAACATCCCCAACAACAAAGGGGAAAACATCTCATGGAAGCTGTAGTGTGTCTCACAGTGTATCTTTTTTCTTTACTTCCTTGCTTGCAAATGTTTATTGCAATGACTCTCTGGTGGTCCAAAGCCTCTGGTTCCTGCTACTCTATTGATCCAGAAACCTCACTGGGACTAGCCCTGGATCTCTTGAGACTGCCCTGTGTCATAGAAATCCTGTAGTTGGATCTGTAGGACCAGGATTGGCTCCCTCATACACTCCAATAGTTCATTGATAGAGTAAGCCAATTCAGAACCCTGGACCTGGGCCTGAGAGTTCTCTGACAGTTCTCATGTCCTCTGAACCAGCTCACCAGCAACACCCCAGCCCCATTGCTCACAACCAGGGGCAGCTCTATGCCGCCTTTCAGGCAGGATTCAGGGCCTGCTCTCCCAAAGATGTTTTGTAGCATGGGGGAGATGCCAGTTCTCCTGCTGTCATGTCCCCAGGGCCAACTCTTCAGCCTGCCATAGGTGTCAGGGGTTAAAGACCAGGAAGGAGGGAATCTCTCTTTTGTCCATGAATAGCTAGCTTTTGAAAACAACATGATAAAGAAAAATCATTTGCAATCAATAGACTAATAAAACAAACTGGTAGTTGATATTATAAATAAATAAATGACTACATGAATGGGTATAAAATCTCAAAAGTAAACTGAAGCACAATCATTGTAACAAATGGCAAAGCCCCAGGGATTCTTATTCACATAAATATACATGTATTTGTGTATTACGTAAGTATAAGGCTTTCAGAGACAATCTTTCATATCAGCATTGAAATATCTGCCTTTTTTACAAAAATAGTAATTAATCCTCTAGTGTCAGGTTATTTAATTAATCATCTACTTACAGAAATATGCCTGATTGTCTACTTGCTGGCCAAGCTACCATGGGCTTTCTTACGTCTCTGACTGACTTGTGACAGAACATGGTAAAGTTCAATCCATGAGCAAACGTCCACTCGGATTTGATTCTGGATTGGAGTCTGGGTAGACAAAACTGTAACTCTCTCATTAAGAGCCAAGACTGCTCACCGCTCCGTGTGATCTTGACCCCACAGCATGCGGGATTAACTCTCTGAATTTGTGTTGTGTCCTGGCAGTATTTGGGATTCCACCCAGGGCCTCTTGCATGAAGACCTCACCCTGAACTACAGATCCTGCCCCAGCGTTGACTTCAGTCATAGTTTTTTCAAGTTGATATATAAAAGTAATTTGCTTGCATTACTAGAATGAAACAGTGGTTTTAAGCACGTAACAATTCCTTGCTTTCTAAGTCTCTATTCTTCCAGGTTCCCATTTCTCTATTAGTTCATTTTTTAACTACATCAAAAGTCATCATTTTTTGGTTTTTGAATAAAGAATTTAACCCTCTCTTGGCTGTGGGTGGCCCTGATATTTTCTATTTCAATTGCCTTTTTTGTTTTACTTTTTGTTTGAGATAGGATCTCATATAGTACAGACTTGCTTCACACTCACTATGTGTTTGAGGCTAGCCCTGAACTGTTGACTTCCTGACTCTACCCAAGTGCTGGGGTTATAGGCAGGTCTATATTCCTTGGGTTTTTATTATTTAAATCTTTCATGCAAGCAACTAATCAATTAAAAATTAGTATCTTTACTGTCTTTCCTATGACAGACTGAAATTTAAGGAATTTTGCCAAATAAATTCTGTCAGCCATGACCACAGATAACAATGTAGTCCCAAACCCATGACAAATTTGTAGTTGCCAATTAAAATCACTGCAGGCATTGTAATTTCACGTCCCTTCAAGAAGCCTCTTTGAAGATTTTAAAATTCAAAAGGAAATCCAGTTAAACCTAAAAGAATACTACTTCTGGGATTTTTTTTTTTTAATTTACAAGTTGGTCAACTGCCCTTTTGAAAGGTGCAATAGGAAGAACTTTCTACTGTTCTGAATCTGAAGAGTTATCCCCAGAGGAAAAGTTATTCACAAAGACACAAAGTTCTGCTTTCTCACCATCCTTGGTGCACCAATGAATCCATTCCTTTCATGAGGTTGTCTCTCTGCAGGGGGGACAAAGTCTCTCCTTCTCCTCACATTTCCATGATTTTCTTCTCACATGTCATTAGCCCAGAAACTTGTTTGGCATTTTTAATCATACTCCTGATAGTGGGCATGCCTCCTGTCATGTAAGACTGCTCTCCCTCCCAGCCTCAGGCTTGCACTTCAAATCACTGGGATCTGCTCTAAGTGAAGAAGCCCATCAATGTACAAAAGCACAAGGTGTGAGTAGTGCCACAGGCTCTGCTCTCAAGAGGAAGAATCAATCATCCTTTGAACTTATCAGTGCCTGAAAAAGTATGGGTCACCTTTCCAAGCAACTGCAAAGCCAGCCAGTTCCCACCAGGACAAAGTGAAGAGTCCCCTTTATACCTGACTTTCAAGGCCCTTCTCTGTGACCTTCATGGGTGGAGGGGCACCAGTTTTATTCTCCTGTCACATCCCATCCCATGCACAAATAGAGATCTTTCCTCCTGCTTTCAGCACAGCTCAGATAGGAGATAATTCAGGAGACCTTAACAGTGAATCTGCATAGAGGATCAGATAAAAACTAGAGGAGACAGGGGAATACTTGTTTTTGCCTGATCCTTAAAACAATAATAGTAATAATTAATTAATTAATTAATTAATTAATTAATGCCTACAAAATAATTAGTCTCAACAGGACAGAAACTTCCCCAAATGAATGGAGTGAACACAGTATAAAACATTTAACAAAATCAACAAGAGAACACGGGGCCCAATTAATGTAATAAAGATTTTCTTTTATCTGTCTAAGATGAGCTTCCTTTTCAACTCCAACATCATCTCCAGCACATTTCCTGTTACAAAAATAAATAAATAGATAAAAATAAAAGCATTTAAAAGATCACTGAAGAGTCAAGATCAAACACAGTCTCCTTCCTTAGAGCTTACCAGACTCAACAAAGAGAACAAAAGAAACTGCACAGATTTAAAAATTACAACAACAACAAAAACTCAACATTAGTTACACTTGAATCCTTGATCACGTGAAGTTGGAGTTAACAATAGTAATCTTATAGAGTATTTTAAAAGGCAAAAATTTTTCAGACAGAAAAAAGCAAAGGCTATAAGAAATTAGCATTTCTGAGGGAAAGAATTTTTAAAATGGAACCTAAAAATTGCAAAAAAAAAAAAAAAAAAAAAAAAGCTATAGAAGACTCTGAAGATTAAAAGAGCAATTTTGTGCTTTACTTTAGAAAATTAACTGTTCTTGAGCTGTGACTAGTCAACTTCAAACTAATCATTCAAGATAAGGGGAAAAAATAAAAGAAGGAAACTTCAGGGTTTAAACAAGGAAAGAGCAGTTTGAAAGGTTGGGCACGGCCAACCTTGAACATGGTCTTAAACTATTCCATATAAATACCAGTGTATCGATATCTATATTTCTATTTGCTGGCTGGCTGGCTGGCTGGTTTGCCAAGGCATGCATGTGGAGGTCAGAGGAAAACTTGCAGGATTCTTTTCTCTCCTTCTACTGTGTAGGTTCAAACTCAGATAATTGGGAATGGGAATAAGTGTCTTTACTCACTGGGCAATATTGCTGATTGAATGTCTACAATGCCCAAAGAGAAAGTTTAAATGGATTTTAAAACATATACATTATATAAAAATACATTCAATACTTAGCTTAAATTGTCCTGGAGTGAAAACAAACACACATGTATGTTGTGTTCTCTCATCACTGGGATAATTTAGGGACCATGAGCAGTGAAAGGTGAAACTGTGACAGTGACACATGGCCAGGATGAGAGTGGCAACAACTTATATTCCAGTGACATCCTTCTGCTCTCAGTGCTGCTGGCTGGAACCAGCTGAGCATAGCTACTGAGGACCCAGTTCAAAAAAGCAAAATCCCCTCAAGAGAAAAAGCAGAAAAAATGTGATATTTTAAAAGTCATGCCTGTAGTTTTTTTTCAACCAGCTAAAAGACGTAAATCCAGAGATAATAGAAATGCAATACTCCAAAGAATATAGAAATACCCTGAGATGGTGTGAGGGGAGACTTTTGTACACACAACACTAACACATACAGGCACACCACCTATCCATGTATACACACATAAACACCACATACACATATACGACAATACATTATGTTCTGGTTGGGATTTCTTTTAATTATTTGACACAAACTACAGTCTTTTGGGAAGAGGAACTCTCAATTGAGGAAGTGCTTCCATAATATTGGCCTATAATAGGCAAATTAGTCAAGCATTTTCTTGATTAATGGTTGATGCTGTAGAGTTCAGCCAACTATGCGTGGTACCATGGTTTCTGTTTCAGTCCCTGCTTACAGGTTTCTACCTTGAGTTATTCCCTGACTTAACCTCAATGAAGCAACCTGAAAGTGTAAAATAAAATAAATCCTTGCCCCATCAAGTTGCCCTTGATTATGGGGTTTATCACAGCAATAGAAACCCTGAGAAACATATGCACACATGCATACATACTACACACACATATGCCACATACAGACACACCATTCACCAACACCCCTTAGACACAGCCCACACACACATACACTCACATGCACACTACATGCACATATCCATACAGACCCATATGCACACGCATACAGACCCACACACATGCACATACACACACTCTCTCAGAGAGGAGAGAAAGAAGAGGAGAAAAGGTCTCAAGGGTTCAAGAAAGGCATTCATCAACAGGGTAACTAGAGCTACCAACCACTCAGCTCATGAACAGAAAAAAAAAAAAAAAAAGAAAGAAAGCAAACCGCAATTACATCTCTTTGGACAGCTAGGAGAAGGTTAGTTGATTTAGACTAGTGTCACAGGGAAAGTACATCTCAAGAACACAAGAAAAAAGAATTGTAAGATAAACAAACCAGGTTATCACATTGCCGAACACACTAAAGCAGCTCTCAGATCATGTACTCAAGTTCCCAACAATGCTGGGATTAAACTATTTGAAAGACAGGGATTTCAGGTTTTCCTTTCAAAGATACAGGCAGGTACTATTTAGAGATGAAAAGTACACAGCAAGTAAATGCTAAATGAGTCACTAAACACCACACAAACAAGACTTAAGACACTAAGAGGACTGCCACAAAAAAAAAAAAAAAAAAAAAAAAAAAAAAAAAAACAAAACTTCAGCATAAAAAAACCTCAGCAACTTTACAGTGAAGACTAAACGTATTTGTGTATACTTCATAGTCTAATATAGAACACTTGGAAAAAAATAGGAGACAAGAGTTTCAGTTCACTTTTACAGAAGATTCTGTGTAACATGCTTTGCAATAATTGTGTATACCTCCAGCAAGAGTCAATAAAAATATATTTTTAAATGTAATTTTATTATCCACAAAAAAAAAATACAAAACAGCTAAGAAGCAATACAAAATGTAGAAAAAAAAGAGAGAAAAACAGTAAAATATATGCAATTTTACATATTTAATCTTATTAAAAGACACTAGAGTATGTAAATAAGTAAGGAATGAACATTGCTAATGCATAGAAAGGTCATTGTCATGAAGATGCCATTTCTGCACTGACCTCTGGGTTCAGTGCAAACCTGTAGCTCCACACAACAGAATTGCCAGGGACTCAAATGGACCCCAACAAGTCTATTTAGGTTTGCCTATTGGCATGCTTAGTGAGCTGTTTCTCAAGTGTATTTAGTAGAATAAATACCAAAATTAACCAAAATCATTTACAGCAGTAGGTCAGGATGACTTGTGTCTAACATGTCACAGCTTTATACAGAGTAACAATAATCAAAAGAATGTATTGTTCATTAACAAGAGGCAACTGCCCTTTGAGGTGCCTAGATAGCTCAGGAACAGAACCATGCACATCTGAAAATCTGATATATTATAGAAGAAGGAAGAGAAGGAGGAGAAGGGCAGACAGATCAGTGGGAGAACCTGCTATTCAGCAGCTGTGACATATGACTGGTCTTCCTAAGAGCTATGTTGGTAGATGGATATGGGGGAGGTCCCTCCCATTCAGGATGTGGAACTAAATGAGAGAAAATGGGGGGGGGAGAATATGTGGACGGAAACAAAAAGTACCATATTGGTATCTTTAGACACACATTTCATTAACTACAAAAAAAAGCCTTATTAAAATGCCATCTGTGTTCTTTAGAAAGTCTACTAAAAATAAAAAATACATTGGCAGACTTATTTGCTTGTTTAGTAGAAAGCATGTGTCATGTCAGACACCATTGTACACACTGAAGAAACAGTGAATAATGTAGATTAAGTCCCTACTTCATAGATAAGTGAGTGGACACACTGAAAATCTGTGATGCAGAAAATGAAGAAGATTCAAAATGTCCCTAAGTCCATAAAATTCACAGCATGAAATGACATCATCAGTAATCAAACTCATCCTATGAAACTTTATTCTGTGTATAAAATTATTATAGTATAAAATTCCCTTCAGGCTGTGTGTAAAAATGTCCATGAAATACAAATAAATTTTGTGTTTAGTTCTTTCCCCGAGGATCTCATTATATGTATGTGAAAATCTTCCAAAATCTGGAAAGTATCAGAAATCTGAAATGTGTCTGGGCTCCTACGTATCCTGCACACTCCACATTACAGCTATGCTTGCTAAATGAAAGGAGTCATGTTCTTCAGGGCACTTGGAGATGAAGACAACTAAGCCCACGCTTGACCTCCCCCCATGATTCTGGGGAATTTCCAAGCAGCACATATACTCAAGATGTCCAATGGGATGGGCTCCACTGTACTAGCTACCCCTTGAAAACCATGACTTAACTATTTTACCTGGTGTCCTTGAACTGACTCCTGAAGAACCCTGAGCAAAGCTTAGGTCTGTAGAGTAAACAAGTCAATCCCACCTCAGTGGCACAAACCATCCATTTCAGACTGAGCCCAAAACCATTTTTAAATCCTCCAAGTGGCTCTGGCCACATGTGATTTGTGTTACAGTGGAAAACATAAAGGATAAAAATAACATTGCCAATGAATTAAAAAAAGAAAAGACCCCTTTGGGGAAGAAGCTTGTCCCAAGATCTCACTGGCTGAAGAAAGAGGAACCATCTTAAGTTTAGAATGTCAAAGAGGCTGAATCAATGCACATAATTCCTTTGTTACCCTGGCCTTTGAAAACAAAGATGTGTGCAGTACAGGTGAAGTTCTAGTGTGTCTGTCTGGGGTTGTTTAGGGCCTTCCAGTGACATCTTAGAAGTAGAGGCTTTTCCAGAAGTATTTGGCAGCCTTTGCTACAGTTCCTTTAGAAAAGCCAATCTATCTCTCACACAGTTCAGATAAGCGAAGATAAAGTCAGTACCAAATGCCACCTTCAACTACAGGTACAGCAGTCATCCCAAAAGCTCAGAAATCCCACTCTGCTTCCTTAAAAAAAAAGGTCTTTGCAAACCTTGATGATAGTTGAGCACTGGGAAAAGTGAAATTGATGAATGAAGACTTTCTCCTTTCATTAAAAAAAAAAAACATTCTATTGAATAATAATCATTATTTTTTGACATTCATTCATTGAACATTTACTCTGTCAAACATTGAGCTACAGACTCCAGCATTAGAGTTAACAAGTCCCTCATGCACGTAAAAAGGACAAAATAAATGCAATAATTTGTACCTTGCATGGAGAGGCTTGCTGGTAAGAATGTTCTAGAAAAAAGGAAAGCATCTACCTCCAAATCACTGTGTAAACTGTGACCAAGTACTCACACTCATTATAAAACAAGGCAACAAGTGCTAGAATAAGTATTTCAGTATTGTTCTAGTTTCATAAATAGAGAGAGAGAGAGAGAGAGAGAGAGAGAGAGAGAGAGAGAGAGAGAGAAGTAATGAACTGAACACGGGTCATTACCAAATCAATAAGACACATCATTTTCAGTGAAGCATTTTTAAATCCTCCATTAATGCAGCCAGAGTTGAGGTGCATGAGCATGTAGATCACACCTTTTCTGACATAGCTGAGTCCTGTCAAAGATAGGAAAATGAGTCTGGAGAAAAGATGGTATATGATACCCAAAATCTGATATAACAAATTATGAGAGGAAATCTTAAGAACAGATGAGAGAGAGAGAGAGAGAGAGAGAGAGAGAGAGAGAGAGAGAGAGAGAGAGAGAGAGAGAGAGAGAGAGAGAGAGAGAGAGAGAGAGAGAGAGAGAGAGAGAGAGAGAGAGAGAGAAATAGATACATGTAACTGCCAGGCTGGAAAACATACTGGCAGACCTTGCATGTAAATGAAAGTAGATGTGAAGCAAAATTCATCTTTGTACAAACCTCTCAAAATGGAAAACTAAGTAAACCATTTTATACCACTGTAGCCAGAACCACACAGGACAACAAGAATACAACACTGGACATGTTGACTGGCATTGTGTGACCTGTGCATTCCTGCTAGAAAGAAGTATGTCACCAGGCAGCACAACTCAGAACAGAAAGATGACGCAAGTTCCTTTCTGGTTTTTCTATGTTTTTATTCAGTAAGGTTACTGAAAGCATGCCTAGTAACTAGGTAATGGTTGACATGGTATATATCAAAGGAATAGAGATGGCTCAGTGGCTAAGAGCACTTACTGCTTTTAGAGAGGACCCGAGTTTGGTTCCTAGCACCAGTGTCAGGTGGTTTACAATCACCTTTTTGGGAATCTGATGCCCTCTTCTGGTGTCTGGGGGCATCGCACTCACATGAACATGTAAATACACATACATACATGAAATTAAAATACTAAAAGTAAATAACCTTAAAATGTATATGACATACATGGACATATATTTTACATATACAAAATCATAGATATATTTCTTTGAAAAACATGGACTGTGTCACAAGAGGAACTAGCCCAGAACTAGTGAAGCAGAGCATGTTCAAACCCTAGAAATCTCAAAACTTGAGACTGCAGGAGTGAAACTAGCTTCCTCCCCATTTCTGCTCCTACCTCAGAGCTGGTAAACCAGAGACCTCCAACCAGGTAGCACAGGTGGCACCGCACCTGAAAGTCTTCCCCATGCAGATGAGGCTTTAGGCCACCCTGAATATTTTCACCCCTTCCCCCAAAACTATATAACCCTTGGTTCACCCCAGTAAATCCCATGCATTCAAACCCACTTCAAATAAGGAAATATGAACAAGATAAGGTCATCTCCAAGAGCTGCTTTATTAAAGATCATCAGAGAAGACCTTTGCCTAACAGAGCTGTAATGCTAAGATTCTCAGAGAAGGCTTCCCCCCCAACATAAGCTTGCTCACACCCAGACTGGGGTGCTTCCTACTCTGGACTCTCTGCTTAATCCCTTCAGACCCGTGCTCAATGGTATCTGGACACCCTGAGAGGGAGAAAATGGGAGATGTGGAACCACAGCATTTGTTCTGGACTCTGCTTCCCCACTCTGGCCTGGCAAGCAGTTGGCATCTAACGCTCCAGAGGGAAGAGGAGGACTACGGCCCTCTCCCATTCTGGACTTGGCCCTGTCCTGTTTGAGCTGGACATACCAGCAGCTTTCATACACCTCTAGAACAGAGGTAGAACCTGAAACCATAGACTTACATGTGTGTGTGTGTATATATAACATGCAAAAATATCCAGATACTCCTGGAAACAAGAATGCCTTCTCACAACAGAACTTTTTTATAAGTTTTGATGGTGCATGCCAACGTGTGTTGTGGACATAAAGTTCAAGGCTGTGGTAGAGATCACGGGCAAAGATGTGCTCTGGTGATGCTACCAGTAACTCCCAACGCCTCACTGTGTGGAGACCAACTTCAACTCTGGTATGTATAAGAGTCTCCTAGCTCTGACTGCTTGGGAGCATCCTGTCCTACCTAACTCACTTGAGTCTTCATCAGATAAACCCCATCAGGGTCCAATCTGCTGTTCACTAAAAGAGGCAGGAAGGGACTGCCTGAGTTGGGCTTCAGACAGACCCAGGTCTCTCAGTACAGGCGCTGCTACTTCCCCTAGTCTGTGCTAACAATGGGCCTCTCCTTCCTGGCCTCAGTTTCCTAAGTCTGTGAAATGGAAGGAGAGCTGTGAGGATCCAGGGCTGAATTTCATGGGGAGCTTGGAGAGAGAACACATAGATACCATATGGCATTAGGTAGTGTGACAGGACAGGTAACAGTTGCCAAAGCAGGGAGAAGTGCTTTCAGTCAAAGAGAGCACCAGTTACTATCTCATTGTAATGAGCATAGTTTTTTTTAGTCTTTTAGATATATAACTTAGTCAAGAACCCTACTATATCCAAGGCTGCACATGATAGCCAGAACCCAGTGACATTGTCCACTCAAGAAAATCAGACAGAGTCCTAGAACCCTGCGATGCCCGCTGGACGGAGACCAACAGCAATGTTCTGTTCTGCACATCTGAAGAGATGCCACCTTGATCTATCCTGTGGCTGGTGAGTCTCTCCCAGGATCCTGATCCTCAAATCAGAGACTTCTGTTAAAGACTGGACCTGACCTTCAACTAAGATATGTTGCACAAGTGAGCAGTCTTGGGGGGCAGGCTTAAGACCACAGTCAGAAATTTAGAGTGTGAACATGGTGTGATGACCCTCAGCATAAGAAAATATAATTTTTGTTGTACTGACTACATGTATCTACCTTCCTGCTCATGACATGGTTTCTACCTCAGGCCTTTTGCAACAGCTCCTTTAAGCCACACTCAGCCATAAATCCCTAACTCAAAGACTATGCTCACTGCCTTCCACCTCTTCCCTCTCATCTCTACGGAGTGCTAACTCTCCTGACACATGAGCACCACAACATACAAGTAGAGCTCTCCCCAGAGCTCCAGACCCTAGCCTAAGGGAAAATACACACTAGCAAGTCATTCAGACCAGACACTATTGCTACATACCCTGAGACGAGCCTAGGTGCCTGGTATAGAAAAGTGGTAGCCAGACCCAAATAAACTCTAGACCTAGCCAGGAAGCATCAGAAGAGTTGAGGCTGGAGAATCATGATGATGGCCATCCTGGGATACATGCTGAGATCACGTCTCAATTCAACAACAAAAATGGGCAAATCCATGACAAAAATCTACAGTTATAGCAAGAAAATCCCACACATTCAAGTGTCCTTTGTTCTGTTCTACAGAAGCTGCCATCCTACATAAAACAGACCTAGCCTCTGGGTGATCTTTGCATTTTATTCCCAAGGTGTTGGTAACAACTTCAATAAGAATGTCAAAGGGATATAAATTGAAAAGGAAAGGGTCAAAATATCATTATTTGCAGATGGCATGATAGTATACTTAAGTAACCCCAAAAATTCCACCAAAGAACTCCTGAACCTGATAACAAAATTCAGCAAAGTGGCTGGATATAAAATTAGCCCAAAGAAACCAGTAACCTTCCTCTACTCAAAGGATAAACAAGCTGAGAACAAAATTAGGGAAACGGCACACTTCACAATAGTCACAAAGAATATAAAATACCTTGGTGTAATTCTAACCGAGTAAGTGAAAGATCTGAATGACAAGAACTTCAAGTTTCTGAAGAAATAAACTGAAGAAGACCTCAGAAGATGTAAAGATCTCTCATGCTCATGGATTTGCAGGATTAGTATAGTAAAAATGGCCATCTTCCTGAAAGCAACCTACAGATTCAGTGTAAACCCCATCAAAATTCCAACTCAATTTTTCATAGAGTTAGAAAGAACAATTTGCAAATTCATTTGGAATAACAAAAAACCCCAGAATAGTGAAAACTATTCTCAACAATAAAAGAAATTTTTTGGGGAATCACCATCTCTGACCTCAAGCTGTATTACAGAGCAATGGTGATAAAAAACTGTATGGTATTGGTACAGAGGCAGGAAGGTAGATCAGTGGAATAGAATTGAAGACCAAGAAATGAACACACACACCTATGGTCACTTGATCTTTGACAAAGGAGCTAAAACAATCCAGTGGGAAAAACAACATTTTCAACAAATGGTGCTGGTTCAACTGGCAGACAGGAAGTAGAAGAATATAAATCGATCCATTCTTATCACCCTGTACAAAGCTCAAGTCCAAGTGGATCAAAACCCTCCATATAAAACCAGATACATTCAAACTAAAATAAGAGAAAGTAGGGAAGAGCCTCAAATATATAGGCACTGCAGAAAATTTCCTGAACAGAACACCAATGCTTTATGCTCTAAGATCAAGAATCTACAAATGGGACCTCATAAAATTGCAAAGTCTCTGTAAGGCAAAGGACACTGTCATTAGGACAAAATGGCAACCAACAGATATGAAAAAAGATCTTTATTAATCCTACATCTGATAGAAGGCTTATATCCATTATATACAAAGAACTCAAGAAGTTAGACTCAGGAGAATCAAATAACCTTATTTCAAAAATGGAGAACAGAGCTCAACAAAGAATTCTCAACTGAGGAATATCAAATGGCTGAGAATCACCTAAAAAAAAATGTTCAACATCCTTAATCATCAGGGAAATACAAATCAAAACAACCCTGAGATTTCACCTCATATCAGTCAGAATGGCTCAGAAAAAAAAAATTTTCAGGTAACAATAGATGCTGGTGAGGATGTGGAGAAAGAGGATCACTCCTCCACTATTAGTGGGATTACAAGCTGGTACAACCACTCTGGAAATCAGTCTGGTGGTTCCTCAGAAAACTGGACATAGTGCTTCCTAAAGACCCAGCTATACCACTCTTGGGCATATACCCAAAAGATTCTCCAACATATAACAAGGACACATACTCCACCATGTTCATAGCAGCCTTATTTATAAAAGCCAGAAGCTGGAAAGAACCCAAATTTCCTTCAACAGAGGTACGTATACAAAAAATGTGGTAAATTTACACAATGGAGTACTACTCAGCTATTAAAAACAATGACTTCATGAAATTCTTAGGCAAACAAATGGAACTAGAAAATATCATCCTGGGTGAGGTTACCCAATCACAAAAATATACCCATGGTATGCACTCACTGATAAGTGGACATTATCCCAAAAGCTCAGAATACCCAAGACACAATTCACAGACCACATGAAGCTCAAAAAGGAGGAAAACCAAAGTGTAGATGCTTTAGTCCTTCTTAGAAGGCGGAACAAAAATATTCTCAGGAGGAAACTCAGTGTCAACGGTTTGAGCAGAGACTGAAGCAAAGGCCATCCAGAAACTGCCTCACCTGGAGATCCAGCTCATATAGAGTCACCAAACCCAGACAACATTGCTGATGCTAAGAAGTACATGCTGACAGGAGCCTGGTATAGCTGTCTCCTGAGATGCTCTGCAAGAGCATGACAAAGGCAGAGGTGGATGCTTGAAGCCAACCATCAAACTGAGAACAGGATCCTCAATGGAGGAGTTAGAGAAAGAATTAAAGGAGCTGAAGGGATTTGCAACCCCATAGGATCAACAATACCAACAAGCCAGAGCTCCCAGGGACTAAACCACCATCTAAAAAGTACCCATGGATGGACCCATGGCTTCATGTGCACATGTAGCAGAGGATGGCCTTGTTGAGCATCAGTGGGAGGAGAAGCCCTTGGTCCTGCCAAGGCTAGATGCCCAAGTGTAGGGAAATGTCAGGGTGGGATGGGTGGGTAGGTGAACACCCTCATAGAAGCAGGGGGAGGGGAGTTGTAATAGGGGGTATGGAGGGGAAACCGGGAAAGGGGATAACATTTGAAATGTAAATAAAAATATCTAATAAAAAATTTTAATATGAAAAGAATGTCATAAAGAGGTGGGGTATTTGTTTCATTCCCCCCCCCCCTGGCAGACAATCAAATAGGGAAGTAATAAATTCAAATGTCTAGTATTTGCAAAGCAGCCATTTTGCATTATTTTAGAAGGCTGCATGTTCTTACCCACCGGTAAAAGACAGGACCCAAAGGACGCCTACAAGGAAACTTAACTGCCTGAGCCCTCTTTTCCTACAGGAGTCCCTTGCTGTCTTTCAAAGACATTTTTCTTTATGGCCCACTAGTTTGTATATTTACCAGTGCTTTGAGAAAGCAGATGGAAGGAAAACAAAGCCAGATTACCAGGAAATTAAGATCAATCAGAATTGAAAGGGCCTCTGTGGTCCCTTGATTATGAATAGGAGAAAAACAAGCAAGCTCAATGCATACAGCTCAGAGCTCTAAATCCACAAAGCATGTTTGCTTCTTAGTAATTAGATTTCTGTGCTGCTTTTCCCAGGTCATTGAGACATACCCAGATGACCGGCAGTAACCTTTAGCATGACCCAGCAGTTTCCTCCCCAAGATCAAGAACAGGTGTGTGTATAGCAGGAAAGGCAACCTAAGGCCACAGCAGAAGCCAGCAAGTTCTTTTTATTCTTCTTGTCTATTAGAGGAGCACCAGATCATTGCCCCAAATGTGTTTAAGAAAAAAAAAAGAAACTTAGTCAGAGATTCAAACTATCCCAAGGCATTCAGATAGGAATGTAACTGGCTGTGTATGGAGCTTAATTATGGAAAATGAACAACGTCTTGTTGAGCTTGGAACCATGAGAATAATGTAAAGTCAAACACACTGCTCTGGGGACCCCTCATCTCTCACCTAGCTCTTGTTCAGCAGTGTCTACACCCAGAGCTCTTCTAGAATGGCTGGTCACTGGGAGACAAAGCAGAAAGACATGAGAGCTGTCAGTGGGTAGCCATTTAGAACTTATGGCTGGGCCATGAGAATGGGGTGAGCCTGGAGGATATCTGTGCTCATATGTGGACTCTGGCAACAAGTATGTTCAAGAGAGGAGAACTGACCACTGACATAACAGTTATCATGGCCTAAGCAAAATCATCTAATCAACATCTACACCAACCCCTGGACAGTGCTAGAGAAACCATCAGAAAGATCTGAGCAAGGTCAGATCACTGGTCACTTACAAGTCACACAGCCCAGGTCCTTCCATAAGAGGACTCTGAGAGCTGAACAGAGTCAATGGATACCTAGGACTTTGTGAGTCTTCAGGGCTTAACAGTGACCAGGAAATTCTGCAACGTTTGCCCACCCTGTCCATTCAAATACAACACAGATGCTTGCTACAAGTCAGACAACTAGGTCATGGTTGTTTACCTTTAAATCTTACAATACTGTCATTCAGAAGTTAACAACAATTAGAACCCGGGGACCTCTCTGCCATCGCATTCATTGGAAAACCTGAAATCTGGGAGAGGAAGGGTGTTGTGGTTTATTTTTTTAATGACTGGAGATTTAAGCAGATTCTTAAAGAAGCAATGTTCTACGTTTTTATTTGAATTTTGAGACAGGTTCCCCTCATCCAGCACAAGCTGTCCTTGAACTCACTATGCAGCAGGTATGCCTTCATTCCTGGAGAGAAGTGGAGTTATAAACATCAAGCATCTTTTCTTTGACTCAAATGAACTAAGGAGAACCTTTCTCCATGTGGAATGGTAGTTCCTGGGGATTAAGTTGTGGTATTTCAGTGTCCTAAACCACCCTCTGGAAAGGCTTTATCTCCTGAGGCAGGAGTTGTACTAATAAAGATGTAAGCCCAGCCACTGCCAGTCTACCATTGGGGCTACATTTGTCCCCTGCTGCTCCTAGGATGAAGTCCTTAACCTCCAGCACTCCACAGTAATTTCACTTGGAAATGAGATCATTGGACATAGTTTGTTAGAACAAAGTTGTACTGGAATAGAATGAGTCTGGTCCATGTGGTATGCCTTTTCCTTATGATTGAGAACTCTGAATATACAGAGATGGAAAGAGGGGCTTGGAAAAAGCATGTGTACATTACTCCTCAGAGACACTAGCCTGCATCCTCAACCTTGGGCCTTCAGCTTCTCACTGTGAAGCAACACATTCCTCTTCACACCAGTTTGTATGCAGTATTTTGTTATAGCACCCCAAGCAGACTCATACATACCCTGTGGGCAATCACTGTGAGGCTCTTGACCAGTCCACCTAGGGACAAGTTGCAGTTGCCCCCCTCCCTGGGACTTTCCAAAACACCCAAGAATGTTGTGAGGCTCTTAGCCAGGTTAAGTTGCCCCACTCAGACTTTCCCAAAACACCCAGTTCTGAGAAACAAAACAAGGACAGAATGAACTGGCTGACAAACACAAGGTCTCATAGAAAAGTCCCGGTGTCAAATACAAGGAGGTAACCAATGAGGTAACCAAAAATTTCCATTGTAATAAGTGTAAGAGCATCCTTGATATTTGCTTCTGAGATTGACTTTTGGAAATCCTAACATGTAGATTATGTAATATAGAGATTATAGATCAGTATTTTATAGTGATAAATAATAAAAGTTACTAATTTTATTTTAGAGTGTAAGGGATTTGAGTTCCTTTATCTCTATGCCTCCTTGGTGAAATACTTAAGAAAAAAAGAAAAGAAAAGAAAAGTCCCAAATATGCATCATTATTAGCCTAAACCCCCACATCAATGAATCTAAGGATCACTGTAACCCACCAATGAGATGCCACCACCACATGCTGTTGCTGAAATCTGTCCTCAGAACTGTATAAAAATTGTGTACTTTTGAAACCTTGAGGTCATCTCTGTCCCATTTGGAGAACAACCCCAGTGCACTGGACCAAAAGAATAAAACCTCTTGCTTATTGCATCGTTCTCTGCCTCTGTGTCTCTGTGGGAGTGGACACCCCGGTCATTGGGCCACATGGGTCCAACAGCACAGATTTAGCCTAACTGCCCTGAAGTGAGATGAGGTGCTCACTTCTGGAAACCTCTTTCAGAAATATCTTACCAGGCATCAAGGTGCAGCAAGACTCCTAATCCAGAGAACACTGCTGAAGCACTAATATAGCAGCAGTGACCCTTAGATGCTGTTATTCATTTAAACCACTTATAGGTCAGTCAGTTCACTTGAGGCATACCCAAGTGTCTGCTAATATTATGTTTGAACATTTGAACTTTGGAAGTACTTTCCAATAATGAGGTATTTTAAGATTTTAAAATATATACAACGATAGCATCTTTTCAGGGGTAGTCTTTCAAGATCAAGACTTTTTTTTTTTTAATCAACCCAATTAAGAGTTTAGACACTTGACCAATGATTCCTCCCCCCACCCCCGTCCCCATTTTCTGCTAGCAGAACCTTAAGTCAAATGGGTTTGGCAGGAAACTATTGGACTATAACTTCTAACTATCCAAAAATAGAAACAAGAACAGAATAAGCCTCTAAGATAATGTCTAAAAGAAAGATGAGCTGCTCCACTTCTGGGCTTTGTGTCTCTGAATGTTTTTGGTTTCAGGGGAAAAAATGCAGAAATTGAGGCCAGCAAGATTTTTTTTTCAAAAAAGTTATGATTTATACCATGTCAAGTTCAAGTATCACAGAACTCAGGGGTGGGTAAAAATCTCAAATAAATGTGAGGTTCTCTTTAATATATATATATATATATATACATATATATGTGTGTGTGTGTGTCATATATATACATATATTATACATATATATATACATAAATATACATATATATGACAAAAAACCCATACACACATGTAAAATGTCAGAGGTTTAAGGGAATAAAAACTGAAAATGTGTTTCCTTCCTTATTAAAAAAGTAGATGATTCTGAGTTACAGACACAGGCTGAGATTCAACCTGCTTGGGCTGGGCTGATTAAGATCTCTCTAATGAGAGCAGACTTGAACTTGACCATGTGTTGAGCATAGAAGCTGCTATACTTGCACTCCAGCATCCTCATGAACTTGTTCCTGAAAGAGGAACATGGGAAAGGCACCATATCTCTGTCTTTATATACCAAAGTATTTGTGACATCACTGTGGCCTTTTAAACCAACAACACTGAGAATTATGTGTAAGAGGGGTCTGGAGTCTAGAATATGTGTCACAGGGTTCTGTACTAAAGAGTACAGAGCAAAGGATATTGCTAATACAGTTTTTCTCTTTACTGCCAGTAGTTGAGAATTAACTGTATTTAAAACCACAATGCCTTTATTAGTCAGCTCTCTGCTACAATAACAAAGTAACTGCATGTTACAAAGAGAAAAGTTAATTTGGCCCACAGTCATAGAGTTTTTGGTCTATGATCAGTTGGCCCTGTTCTTTCAGGACTGTGGTGACACCACATATCATGGGGAAAAATAATGTTGTGAAGAAAAAAAAAACACTCATATAATTATAAGCCAGGAAGCAAAGGAGAATAATAGACCAGGGTCTCATAATCCCCTGGATTGCAGCATGCCTACAATGATGTAATAACTTTCCATAGCTTCCAGAACTTAAAGCTGCCATAAAGTCCCATAGTACTTACTTCCTATAGCCCAAGCCTCGTCCCCCTGAAGTTTGACAGAACCTTCACGATCCAGTGTGCTCTCCATGTATACCACACGGCACTTCAAACTCAGATACTAACCAACATCTACAAAAAGACTGTTCAAACTCAAAGAGCTGGGTTAGCTTTCATTAGCTGATAAATGACGGGGATCTCCTCCAGTGAGAGCAAAAGGAGAGAGGTTAGAAGTCACCATTAAGATTAGGAATCAAGATGCATAAGATCTGACAGCAGTGACTTCCAAAAAGATCAAGGGTCAGGTTAGACAGTGTTGTCATCCACAGTAAATAGGGTGGTCTCAGTCACTCTAAAATACATCAGATCAGAGGATATTAGAAGGAGGGGGAGAAGGAAGAGAAGGAGAAGGAGGAGAAGGAGGAAGAGGAGGAGGAGAATAAGAATTATGACACTACCAAGAAGAAACACTTGCTGAATTAATTACTTCCCTCATTGCTATGACAAAATATTTGACAAAAGAAATTTTCCAAAGCATTTATTTTGGCTTATGGTTTGGACGAGATAGAGACCACAGTGTCAGGGAATGTAGAGAAGGAACAGGAGGCAGTTGGTCACATTGCAACCACAGTTAGACAGTGGAGAGTGATGAATGCTTATACCCGTTTCTTACTTTCTCTTTATTTAGTCAAAGACCCCAGTCTATGGAGCCACACAAACATTTAGGATGAGTCTTTCCACTTTAGTTATCTTAATCTAGACTACTTTTCATAAATATGCCCAGATGTTTGAGTCCATGGTGATTCTAAATCATATCAAGTTGGCAATTATGATTAACTACCCCACTTGATGAACAGTATACTTATTTCATTTTTAAAGTAATAAGTAATAGATTTAGTTGCTGTACAGTTAAGACAAATAACATGCAAATATATAACCTCGTGCATAAACCCCTGACTCATAGATCCTGGATATAATAGTGCTGGTGAGCTTGGTCCAAATCTATCCATGGACACTCCTAAGAACAGCATTCCACTTCCATCAACATGCCCAGAATCAACAGGTCTAGGAAGTTTACTCTAGAAAACTAATCAAAGAACATTTTCAAAAAGGTGAATCTGGGACTGAAGAGATGAATCGGTTGGTAATGTGCTTCCTGTGCGAATACTAAAGCTTAAGTATGAATCCCCAGCATCCACTTGATAAAGGGAGGAAAAAGCCACACGGTGGCTCACCGTGTAATTCTAACACAGGTAGGAAGAGGAGGATCCCAGGAGCTTGACAGCCAACTAGTCTCACTCAAAGAGTCCAGATTTGAGACATTGTCTCAAAACCTAAGGTAGGGAGCAATACAAATATACTGATGTCAATCTCTGACACACACACAAACACACACACCACACAGACACAATCACATATACAAACCATACATGCAAAAGATGCATCTTTATGCATCAAGGAATTAATCAAATATATTATGTGCATCCAATGATAAACTATTATGCAATAAAGCCATTGGATAGGAAGATCATCCGTCAGCTTTTAAAATGTTAAGCTTTAATGAATGCTAAATGAGAAAAGGAAAGTCTAGGACACTAACAATCAAATACATTCATTATACATGCCATGGAAACAAGCATATGAATCATCACAACGGAATTTCATGGGACTTAAAACTGTTCCTTATTCTAATGCTTGTGCAATAAATGAGAACTCAAGAATAGTAAAATGAGAGGCTTTCAACGTAAAATTAGACTTCTGATAAACCATTATTCAAGAGTAGTAGAATCTCAGCCATCTGTGAAGATGAATGTTATTTATCCAGTATCTTGGGTTTTTCTGAAATATCCATAACAAAATGCTTTTTAAAGAAACAATGGGGGCTAAAGAAATGACTGTTACTAAAGGTATATATTGCTCTTCCAGAGAACACAAATTTAGTTCCCACAACCCACAAACTTTGGCTCACAACTGTCTGCAATGCTAACTGGAGGGAAGACCTGATACCCCCTTCAGGCCAACATTTTTGTGTACATATCCACAGATAAATACATATAATTTAAAGGTAAAAGACCTATGCCACACCTTAGTCTCACACTTGAGATGCAGAGGCAGGTGGATCACTGTAAGTTCAACTCAGCCCCAGAATAGCCAGGGCTATGTAGAAAGGTCAAAAACAAAGCACAAAACAACAACAACAAAAATAAAAACAAAACAAAAAAACTAAGAAACAAACAAAAATTAAAAACCTTTAATAAAGGATCTATGATCATAAAATAACCAAATGAACATATTTTTAAGTTCATGTAAAAAAGACAAGCTTCCTTCATTACACAAATAACCAGCTGAGTACAATGGATAAACATGTATTTGGAACGGTTTCTTCACTCAGACTGATTAGCCCCCTCTGAGCAAATGCCACATTTCCATAACATAAAAAATCAGAATCTACAGAGGCTAGAAAATCTAAGTCAGTTTAAAGATGATCACCCAGAGGGGCCTGCCCTCAATGTCTCCTCTGCAACTGATTAAGAGACACAAATACATTGCCACCCTATTGACTCTGAGGTTCTGCTCTGACCCATCCCTAGTCCTGCAAGCTGGTAGCCTAGAGCTCTACTTGACCTATCCTCCTTTCAGAGCCCATACCTCATGGCCTAGATGCCCAAAGCACTAATGTCTTTCATTCTGTGCTGTGATACAAATTGTTCCCACTCATCTGAGGGGCCCTGCTGCGAACATTAACCATTCTGGCCAAGTCACAAAGAGGAAATCCAACTAAGACCATTGTCTGAGTCAACAAGTAAATGGTAAACAATGTCAAGAAGCTATACATTCTACATGGATTCCTGTGTCCCTTTCAGCTCTGCTGTGCGAAGAGCAGTGACACAACAGGTGACTTTGTACAGTTAACATCTCCCATTTGGACACAGACATCTGTGGAGGTAGTTCCTGGAAAGGGGTCATATAATATTCAATTTGTTTGATTTTCTCAGACCTGATTATAGCCCCTAGAGCTGGTTCATACTTGTCTTGTGGCCCCTGGTAGAGACTGTATAAATGTAGTAAACAGTATTCTTTCTTTTACTAATTCAACTAAAGATGTATTTTTACTGTCATAATCATGGGCTTTTTTTTTTAAGGCAGTGTGTCCTATAACTCAAACTGACCTTGAACTCACTATGTAGCAGAAGATCACCTTGAACTTCATCTTTCTGCCACTGCTTCCAAAGTGCTGGAATTCCAGGTATGTGGCACCACGCCTGTCTCAGCCAAGGTTTTCTGGGCGATTCTTTTATGGCAGGTGCTGCTCTAGAAGCTATGTATATGTGGTAAACAACTTGAAAACATTCTACTCTCCTTGGTGGTATATTCTAACACAAGACCAGTGAACACTAAACAAGTAATTTTGCAGCATACCTATATAGAAGATAAATACTAGTGGGGAAAAGGAGGTGGTGAAGGATGAGGTACAGAGGTCCCCATTTTAAAGAAGCAGTCACCAAATAAATGCATGAGCAGAATATTTCTCTTGAGGATTGTCCCCCACAGCAAAGATTACCTTGCTACCCATAAGGAGCTGGGGAGTCTGTCACTCAGTCACTAGGCTATTGAAGTTAAAGAATTCACATACTCAAAAAGGAAAAGAACAATGTGTTCACGGGAGGCCAACCTCCTCTGCAACACTGCTTTGTGGGATGATAGGTATATATCCCAAAACTTACATGTTAATGAAGCCCACTGATCATAAGAGGAAAAAAAACCTATTACAGAGAACACATTCACTGTTCATGAGAAGCCTGTGACTCACTTGCTCATCTCTGATATTAAAACCTCTGTACAGTCAAATTCCCAACTATGTTCTTCTGATTCCCAAGACTCAGGCCAGAGGACTGCTCCTTTAAAATGTTGCTTTATCATGAGAAGAGTGGAAAGATGCTCTGCTAAGGAAGTCAGCCAAATGAAATTCAGTTGTCTTGACAGGCAGACGTACTGCCTAAGGGGCCATCTCTACTGCTGAGCCTTCCTTCCTCAGGAGCATCAGGAGTAAAGGATTGCTTGTCCACATTTAGAAGATTTTAAAAATTGAGATAGTAGCACAAGTTTGGTTTGTATACTTCCAATCTGTTCAGAAAATTCTACCTGCTGTAAACCAAATACAATTCTGGAGAGGTGGGGGAGAGCTATGAATTACCACTAGGATGGGACATCACATACTAGCACAGAGGGGTGTGTGGTATGAAGCCCATTTATGTTCTTAGTGCTTAATCATCAGAGTTAGCATCCACAACGTTATGATTATGTGTGCTTGTGCATTAAGCATTTCTGATGCCTGATTCCTTAAGCCAGAAGGTTTGCAGGGTAGGTGTTTTTTATAACAAATTCCTCAAATGCCCATTCTTCTGGCTCTGCATATCACATTATTTCTAAATTAGCCCTTCTCTAATAAGATTGTACTCAGCAACAGAATCTCCATTAGAGTTCAGCAACATTGGCCGATAGGGTGGATTCTGATGGGAAATTACCCTGCAGTCTGGGTCCCCTATGGATTTTTCACCTTCCAAGAATCAGGGTAATACAGATCAGACCCCAATCCCTACTCCGACCCTCCCTCCCCAAGCCCTCTGGAAATACAGGACACTTACTGGGTGTCGGAGTCTGCAAAGCCAGTTCTTCCAGAGCAGGGCTTGGAACTGGCGCCCAGCATGTCCCATGTCGGCTGCTCCCTGCCTCAGTTCAGGAAGTCAGCTTGCAGGGTCACTGCTTATATCCTGGCCTTCAGCATGTGGCCTGTTAGCCAATTCTAACAAAAGTGGATGATGCAAGACAGGTTATTGGTGACTTGAATAAGGCAGGCATCAAATGTCCCCCGGTGCTCTGCCTGTGCTGAGAGATTCTAGCTTTTCACTACTTATGTGGTGTTAGGGAGGGTTGGGCTCTAAGAGGCTGCCCTCCCCTAGACATAAAGAAGGAACATGCCCATTATTTCTCAGACCCCACACAAAGGCACGTGTAGGAGAGACAAGGGCCACGTTTTTACACTGACGTGCCACATGTAAGTTGTTAAACTGTTTTTCTCCTCTTTCCTAAATTGTTCAGTATCACTTTAATTTACTAAGATATTTATATTTTGGTAGTCCCACAGCAGACACTTGGGAAAGAAAAAGGTTGTGGGGCTGGCTGGAGCTCATTTTGCTACCGTACCTGACTGCATTCGCTGCCCTTAACTCCTCTCTAGTGGAAGGGCTAGGATGAAATGTTCAGAGCTCAAGCACAAAGCAAGCTATTCACAGGAGGCAAGTTCAAGCCCAGCAAGCCTGAGGCTACTCCTGAGCCCCATATGAGTCCTGCAGGCTCTTTCTCTCTCTCTCTCTGTGTGTGTGTGTGTGTGTGTGTGTGTGTGTGTGTGTGTGTGTGTGTCATTTCTCAGGAATGTCATGCCCTTATTCTTCAGACAGGGCCTTTCCTTAGCATTATGCTAGGGGGACCAACTAATAAGCTTTGGGGATTCACCTGTCACTACCTCCTCAGTGCTGGGATTACAAGTTTGTGCCACAGTGCTCAACTTTGTGTATGGGTTCGTGAACTTGATGCTCTTATGGCTTTGCTGACCTACTTGTGCTTCTGTAGCTGAGAGCAATTGATTGCTCCACTGTCACAGAAGCCAGGCCCTCCTCACTTCCTGTGGCCCCTAGTTGTGGCCAGCACATCAGGCAATACAATACCATAGCCTCCATTTCATAAAGCAGTTTTCACAAGCTCTGGCTGTTCTATAGTAGCTTTTGCAATAGGAAACAATGGCAGAGGTGTCGGCAAAGGAATTATTCTATCATCTAAAAATTATTAATTTTGTATTATTATCTATTACATAATTGGCAGAGACACTTAGATTTCTGTACACCACAGATGGCTGCCAAGTTTGTTTGTGGCTTGTTTGTTTGTTTGTTTGTTTGTTTGTTTTAATATAAGGATAACCCCAACCTATGAGATTTTACAGCAACCAGATTCTAAGCTCCTGCACCAGCATTATACCAGAGCTATGTACTAGATTTCATGAAAGGTACTGTTAGGCTTCACAGAGAAACACCAAATAAGTGTTGGCAGAATTGGCTCATACAGTTGTGAGGTGGGGGGGTGAAGCCTCAGATTTCAGATGAGCCAGCAGGTGAGAGACATAGGAGAGCCAATAGTGTAGTTCTCATCCAGGGCCAACAAGCTCAAATCACACCTGTAATCCCAGAATTTGAGAAAATGAAAGGAGAAAAATGTTTGTGAGTTCCAGAACATTCTGAATAGAATAGGTCCTGGTCTCAAAAAGCAAAAGAAAAAAAAAGAACACAAATAAATAAAAAATAATAATAACAAAAAGGAGGAGGAGAAGCAAAGGAAAATGCAGGAGGATGAGCAAGAGGATGAGGTGCATAGGGAGGAGCAGGGGAGGAATGGAAGTAGGAGCAGAGAGAGGAGAAGCAGGGAGAGGAGAAGAAGCTGGAGGAGCAGAGGAGGAAGGGGAGGAGTGGAAGGAGGAGCAGAGAGAGGAGAAGCAGGGAGAGGAGAAGAAGCTGGAGGAGCAGAGGAGGAAGGGGAGGAGTGGAAGGAGGAGCAGAGAGAGGAGAAGCAGGGAGAGGAGAAGAAGCTGGAGGAGCAGGGGAGGAAGGGGAGGAGTGGAAGGAGGAGCAAAGAAAGAGGAGAAACAAAGGAAGGAGAAGGAGCTGGAGGAACAGGTGGAAGAGGAGAGGAAAAGTAAGATGGAAAATTCCAGAACTGATATTTCTATCCACATCTGATATTAGTAAAAAAGGTTTATGTCTTAGATTTAAGATCATCAGACAAGAGGAATTCTTTTAGACAGAAAACAACTTTTCTTCCTAGTTATTTTTTGATTGATGGGTTAAGACATACACACCTCTGAATGTTCATCTACAGCACTCAGCCAACCTACTGAAATGTTAATCTCATCTAATCGTCCCTCACATGCTCTCAGAATAATATCTGATCAAGTGTCTAATGAGGTTGGACACACAAAAATCAGCCACAGCATGTCAACATATCTTAATTCAGATATTGTTTTCAACTAAAGGCAAGGTTCTATCTAATGTGGCTGGATGATTATGCGTACAATCATAAACATATTAGTCTCTTTGCCAGAGAGAGTTCACTGTGGCATGGTTTACTTTTTTAATATTCAATAACTTAAATATTATAATGCAACCACATCTCATGTTGCATGATAAAGTGAAAAGGATGGAAAAAGCAAGTGTATGTGCCATATAGACTCTAAAAATCAAGTAACTATTGTACTGATATCACATAACTTAAACACTACAGTGTAAGTACATCTCTTGTTACATGATGAGGTGGTAAGATTGGCAAGAGAAAAGTTTTTTTTTTTCTATGCACACAGCAAGTTCTTAACTAAATAGAGAAACAGCAGCAACCATGTCTGAATTGGACTGTAGTCCAATTGATAGACTAGGTCTTGGTTCACATTTTGGTAGGTATTAGGGGCCTACATGCTGGGTTTTAAGGTCAGACTGATGCCTCTAACATGGCATGAGATGTTCTGAGGTCCGGGGTTACAACAGATTGTAATCTGAAATTGTGACTCAAATAAGCCCTTTCTCCCTTAAGTTGCTTTTGTCAGAGCTTTTTATCACAGAAAAAAAAATAAAATAAAAAATAGGTAGGCCAGCAGGTAAAGGATATTGATCATTGTGAATAAATTGATTTGCTCTTAGAAATTTCTCAAACGATTATGGAGTCAAGTGTGTCTCAAGAGCTGCAGGGTGAGTCAGTGATTTAGTAATAGATCTAATGACAAAGGTCCCATCTGAAATCGTGAAAGTCCCATCAAACCCCACAAAGAACCAACATTTTAGTTTGGTAGGGAAGAAAACAGCAAAGCTACAATATAAGTTTAGAAGCCATCATGCAGGAAGAATTCTGTTCTGCTGAGGGGTTGGTCAGGCTTTTTTTCTATTCAGGCCTTCATCTAATTGGATGGCACTCATCCACACAAGCTGGGCAATCTTCTGCATCCAGTCTACTGACTCAAATGTTAAGATTCACCAGTCACCCTCACAGGCATACCAGAATGGAACTGGAGATGTATCCACACCCTATGGCTGAGTTGAGTTAATATATCACATTAGAAATCAGAAATCCCCTGAGTTCAGAACTTATTTTATGATTATCCTAATCATAATGTCTTACTTTTAAGATTCAGAAAGGGAATTTTAGTTAACATTACATTTTCATAAAACCGAATAATGCATTTCCTAGATACATGGAAGAATAGAAAAGAAAAACATGGTTGTTCATGGCAACATTATTGACAACGTTCACAAGGCAGAAACAAATAAATAGGCAAGTTGTAGTTTTCCATGCAGTGAAACAATATTCATTCAAACCAGAATATAGATGAATCTGAAACACTTTATTTTGAGTATAAGAACTCAAACTCCAAAGGTTACACACAGTATGAATTCATTCATTTGGAAGGTCCAATATAGATAAATCCAGAGAAAGAAAATAAGTCAGTGGTTAGCAGGGCTGTGGAAGATGGGAACAGGGGAAACCCATGATGGGTATTCCTTTGGAATGATCAAGATGATTTTGGAACTAAATATAAGTATAGGTTATACAATGTGCTGGGTGCACCAAACCTGCAGAGTTTTAAGTCATTTGGTATTGTGTTATTCCAATTCTCCCTCCTAAGATAGTTAGACAAAATTATCACAACCTGAACACAGGCTGTCACTGGGTAAATCTGCATTTTGGAACCTAAGAATCTGCTTGTTGTTTACCTTGTGCTTGGCCATTCTGTAAATTGCTGGGTAAATCTCTTGTGAAAGCTAGACAGTCCCTAAACATTCTGTTCAGAAAAGCTGAGACCAAACCATCTCCCAGGAATTAATTAGAAATTGACAGTCTTCTCCCCAGAGTCTCACATGCTGCCTTACTCATGTATCACTGATAAATGTTTTCATAGACATTTCAGAGCTCTTACTATTGTGTTTCAATAACATTAACAACGCTGCTGAGTGCCCAGGCAGTCAGGTGATGGACTTGTAGGCCAAGCTAAGTACTTTTTGTTGTGAGGTATCCACCAGAGAAGGCTACTTGAACATAGGTTTGAGCTTATAGAAAGTCTTTGTAAACCAGCTACCAATTAGACTAGGAATTTGGGATCGAAGTGTAGCCCCAAGCCTTTCTCAAGGCAACCTTTCAAAGCACAAAAAGTCATAACCTGGGTTGACATGCTTTGGTAAAGTGGAACTATAGAAGCAATAAAGCAAGGTAAGTACATTTAGTGATATTCCCCAGAACTACAACTTTGACAGATCAGTTCTTTGCTTTCATTTTGGCAGGTGATGCTGTCTACATGCTAAGTTTCATGGCCTGGATACTATCTCCATCATGGTGTCAGTTGTGCTAAGGTCTCAGGGCCTGTTGCATTTTTCCCAACCATTATCCCATTTTCGGGATCCCAAAGACCCAGAATGAAGCCACAAACTTCAATAATGATAATAAAGTAGAAGTGACTAATGTTGAATATATATATATATATAATGCCACATTGGGCACAGAGAACAGGCTCCAAAAAGGTGCTTCCTTTACTCAACTGTAGAAAGCAGGTCATCAGTAAGGGACATTCCAGTGCCTGCTCCCAAACTCTAGACCAGGAGTGGATTAATGGGTCACTCTTGCTTCAGAGAGGGAAGACAGAAGTCATCACTTCCAAGTCCATGTGCTCACAATGAGCAGAGATTAGAGGGGACAATGGCACAAAAGATGGAGGGAGCATGCAGTAGGGTCCTTCTGCCTTGGTGAGCAGAGACAAGCATTCTAGAGCTAAACCAAGGTTAGTGAGCATCACCAGCCTACCCCATAGTCATTAGACTGCCTTTGTCTCCATCCCTCCCAATGATATCCTCCCTCCTGCTTTCCCTCCCTCACACTTATTCCTCCCACCGCTTTCAATAAGAGGCTAAAAGAGAATAATATTTATCCATTCTCAGCTACTACTAATCCCCACCACCTAGAACACTCCCTAAAGTCAGCAGAAAGGAGCCTCTTCAGTGCCCAAGAAGAAGGAAATGAAAACTCCAATAGGGGGTGGCACCGTGAGGTAAGGTACAAAGTTCGGGGGGTGGTGTTAATGGCAGGAGGAGACACGAAGCCCGGGATAAAGTAGCAGTGAGACACAAGCATGGGAATTCCAGGCAGGGGTTGGATTTCTAAGCAAAGAAAAGATTCTGGTCCTGGACACAGCCCTGAGAGCTTTCCCAGGTCAGCCTGTGGTTATCCAGGTGCAGGCACTAACCCTGGCCTCATTGTGCTAATCAGCACACCTGTGCAGGTGACATAAGCAGCAACTAAAATAGGCAGCTTCTCCCAATGCTACCTGCTCCCAGATTCTCCTACTCCCAAATCACCTTGCCTGGAAATGGGTGTCTCTGTAGTAAACGGCTGCAGCGCACCGGCTCAGTAGAATGTTGCCTCTAGCTGCCAGCACGATCATGCACTCCACATTTTTGTACTCAGCAGAAATCAGGGACAGAGGGAATCACTTCAAAGAACAACTATGGTCAAGACAAGCAGAAAAGGAAAGTATGAGAATAAACTCATCAGCCAGCACACTCATTCAACAGGGACTATAAAATGGGAAGTTTCCTATGAAACCTGTTTCACAACAGAAGGCCAGGAAAGTGCTGTGGGCTAAACTCTGTTCCTCCAAGTACTGTAGCTGTGACCCCTCCCCCAACACATTTATAAGTGATACCTTTGGGGAAGTAATTATAGTTAAATTATAGTTAAAATAGGAAAAGGCCTCCATTTAGACCTAGATGTAAGGTATTTTCTTAATTAGTGATTGATGGAGAGGACCCAGCCTATTGAGGGTGATGCTATCCCAGGCTAGTGGTCCTGGTTCTATAAGAAAGCAGGATGAACAAGTCATGATGAGCAAGTCAGTAAGCAGCATTTCTCCATGACCTCTACATCAGCTCCTCCCTCCAGGTCCCTGCCCTGTTTAAGTACCTGTCCTGACTATGTTTGATGATAAGCTGTTCTACGGACGCCAAATAACCCCTTCCCTCTACAAGTTGCTTTGTGCATGAGATTTTTGTCACAGCAATAGAATCCCTAGGAAAATCAGTGCTCATACAAGGAAGAGAACAGAGGTATGCAGCCAGATGAAAAACCACACAAGAACAGCAAAAATACAGGTTTTCACAAGCTGTTCTAGAAAGAGAAGCCTTGCTAGAAACAACTCTGGTGGAGAGGACATTGGGCTTTGCCCACCAGAACTGATAAATTAAATGAATTTGTCTTGTTGAAAACACCTGGTCTGTGGTCTTTGACTGGCAATCTGAGCATTCTAATACCCAGCACTGCCCGGAGGACAAGAGAACCTGCTCTAACTTGCCAAGAGCAACTTAGGGGGTAGGAAGATACTATTTGATCCACATGTGCCAGTCCATCAAGGGAAGCCATGGCAGAAACACAAAGCAGGAACTGAAGCAGAGAGCATGAAGGAGTACTGCTTACTGGCTTGCTTAGGATGTCATCCAGGGTTCGCCAAATTCATTCTCTAACTTAAAGAATTTAGCAACTGGAAAAAAACAAAAGACAAAGCTGTGGAGAAATGGTCAGTGATGGGTTTATCCCTTCAAAATGAGAGGCCTAAGGCTGAGATCTAATGAGCAGAAACTAGGTGGCTTGAGTATCATATAGGGCCCATGGGTCCTCCCATTTCTCCTATTTGTCTTGTTCAGAACCTGCCCCCAGGCTCTCTCTCCATTTTACCCCTCAATGTCTTCTGTGGAAATAGAAGTCACCATCTCAAAAAGGCTGTTTTCAATTTCCTTGCATACTTGTGTCTCTTTAACTTTGTTTCATTCCCCTCTGAGATCAGCTCTGACTGCTGCCAGGGGAGGGTCAAGGCCACTGTAGCTGCTTCATTCTGAGAAGGAGCAGAGTCTGTGAGCACTCTATGGGGTACTAGTCCAAGAGAGAAATGACTCCTGTGAGACAGGCCCAAGGGCTGAGGTAAAATTCTGGAAATCAGTGTGTCTGGGCTCCATTTGTCAACCATCTATAGAAACAAAGGGTGGTAGCAATATGTCCAAGGTTGGTCTCAAGAATTATGAACCCCACTTAGCTATTTGGGTGACTAAAAAATGTTGCAAGTCCCTAAGAAAGATTCTAGAGAATGATGGAGAAAAGTTTTACCATCATTTGATTTGGGGCTGAAACAACAGTGGGCCCGTCTCTTATATAGGTAGACCCTGCAGTGTTGAACTGAGCCAAGGTCATAATATCCAATATCTGAGCTACATTTTTCCAAACACTGGATTTGCCCTAAGAGCTACTCCTTATTGAAACTAAACAAACTCTAAGAGGTGCCCAAAGCCTCGTTCACTGAGGTCACTAAGCACACACTGTGTGATGGGCTCTGCTCCAGCTTCACTTGAGACATTTCCAATTATCAGCAACTCACCCAAACTAACGGGTGCATAGTGGAAGCAGAAAGTTACCAGATCTCTAGGCCACAAGTGCAAATGGCCAAGGGTGTACTTGGCGTATCCCAGTAGACAAGATTCGTCTGCTTCATTCTGGGACCCATCTACCTACCAGTTCAGGAAGTCTTCAAGTGTCAGTCATTTCCAGAAACTCTAAAGAAACAATGAGAATTACATAATTTCTCAGCCCAAGAGGGAAGAACTAGAGTACCATTATAATTACTATCATCCCTGATACTGTCTTTGCGTCCCCATGAGACCATCACAAGCCAGACCTACCAGGCCATTATCAGCCACAGCTGACAGGTAGGGTTGGGTACCCTGCCTCACAGGTTTGCCTCTAGTGCTCATTTCGTTCTTATCTGCTCCCTAGGTGAGCAGGCTGTAGGCTTTTTGAGGGAACAACAAACTGCACACCTGTGACTTGGCTCTGAGTCTAGCGTTACCCAGTAGGTTACATGTAGCTCATGGGTCCTTTTAGACTCAGCCCACAAGGTTTCAGACACATGCTGGACCTGCATTCGGGTGGCTGCCACTTTACAACTATTTTGACCATTTTCAACAGGAACTGGCCAATCATATCTCCCTTCCCTGCTGCATCTCATTAAACAACCATGAGGCCAAGAATTCAAGGTTGCAGCAGTATCTGTAACATAAAAAGGGGATGGATGGAGCCTCAATGGGGAGAGGTCTGAAAGCCATTCCTGGTTGGGTAGCAGGTATAACAATATCTGCTGCTCTCTGGAGATGCCCTGGCTGTAGCAATAAGTC
This sequence comes from Micromys minutus, assembly GCF_963924665.1. NCBI lineage: Eukaryota > Metazoa > Chordata > Mammalia > Rodentia > Muridae > Micromys > Micromys minutus. Next base: position 33,490,190 of record NC_137969.1, on the reverse strand, counting down.
TAGGGGCAGAAAAGCACCATCAGGAAAATGGAAACTAGATGCTCTATACCCACTCTTAAATATGGGAAACCAGAACATACAATCGTTAACCCAGGTTCTCAGAATGGCTTTTGCTCTACCTAATGTGCCCACCTGATGCTCCTGAGGCCCTTTCCTAGTGGTGCTTTCTTTGTTGACAGCATTTGGCAGAAATTGTGACCTGCTAGGAAAACGAAGGAACTTACAAAGGCCACCTAAGCTTCAACTAGGAAGAACCTGGTCCATCTAGCTTTCAACCCAAGCTGGGATCTGCTTCCAACCACAGGGACTTTCCACCCAGTTAGTTTACTCATTATTTCCCACTAGTGGCCACTTTTTCATTTAAAAAAATAATATCAGTTGTTCCTGTAAGGCCAGTGCATTGAAGGGATCCTAATGATTCAGGGATCAACACAGTCCGGGGAAGCCTTTGTTGATGAAGACCCATCTGTTGGACAAAAAAAAGATATATTGGTGTATCTTCCAGTTCTTTGTCTCTATCTCCAGTGTGTCCTCGGAGCTCTTGCTGTAAGCAGGAGTATCTAAGCCCTCAAATTCCTCATTAATGAGCATAAAAGGAAAGGGGAGGGGGATTACTTGCTCCCATGAATGTAACTCTTTATTCTTAACTTTATTCATAATCTACCATTCATAAAAAATTTTCAGAGTAAATATTCCCATTGTCCTTTTTTTTGAAAATTTATAGTCTATAACTAAGCATGATCTACACTCGAGGTGAATAATTTACCTCATGTATTCATAATCTAGAAAACATGATATTCTTTTTTTTCTTAGCCTGCCTATTACACCAAATGGAGAGTGAAACCAAGAGAGGGAGTGCCCATGGCAGGGTGGGGCAGAAACAAAAATGTCAGCAATGAGGAAAGACTAGAGAATATGTTGTATGTACTGGCTTATAGGAAATACAAAATTTTCTCCTAACTCACTTGTAGCACCTCTGTTTGAATGTTAGGTATTCCCCATCTTGAACTCAAAGCAAGCATGGCATCTAGATTTCTCTGGGTTTTGCGTGGGTGATCAAATGACTTAAGAAAAAAAGTTGCTCAAGTTCCTGTCCCCGTAACACATCTATACTTAGCTATTCGTCCCTCAAGGACCTGGGTAAGGAAGCCATCTGGCAGAGCAATGACCTCTTCCCATTAACTTTTCTTCCCATGAACTGTATCTAGTCAGGGTCTGCTTTATCCCACCTTCCCTCCTAGGTAGACTAGCAGTTCCTTGAGATTCCATTTGTCTTGTCTCTTGGCTTAGGGGCAGCGGAAGCCTCTGTTTTGCTCCTCAAGAGAACAACCTTCTTCCAGCCATAAAAGCCAGAGGTTTACTCCATGATCAGAGGCTGAGCCCATACTCTCTCTATTCCTTATGGACGTAAAGACTGACTGGAGTCCCCATTGTGTTGGTGGTGCATGCTTGTTTCCCTTCTTTGGAGGGAGCCTTTGGAATACTGGGCAAGCCATGGTCATTTCGGAATACTGTTCTGGTTTTTTGTTTTTACTCAGGAATATATGACCTTCTCAAATTCTTTATAAGAGATCCTCAAGAAATATGACAGAGGTACTGATGGGTGTTTAGTGATTTAATGAGTTCTTTGGCTGGAACAAAGAATTGAAGAGCCAAGAAAGGCAAAAGAAAAGGATGGAAAAGGGCTGTGGCTCAAGCCTACTAAAAAGAAACTGGCTTGGGTATTTTAGGACCTCAGGGTCCTTCTCTTTTCACTATTGCCAACTCCCATGCCTCCCCACAATTTCTCCTGCAATTTTTTCTGGGAACAAGATTCCACAAACTCAAGGACCTTATTTTCTCTTCCTTTGTCTACTGTGTCTCTCTAACTCTTCATCCTCATAACTTCCTCAGCTACTTTTCTTAGATGTAGCCAAGGGCCACCTGCCAAGGGATGGCATTGCCCACAGTAATCTGGGCCTTCCTATATAAATTAGCTTTAAGAAAATATTCCTACAGACATATCTACAGGCCAATTCAATAGAAGCAATTCATTAATTGAGATTCCTTGTTCGCAGGTTTGTCAAGTTGACAACTGAAGCTATGACAGAACCTATGTTTCTATTTGGGTCACTAGACAAGAATCTAAGGTTTATGCCTGCACATTACCTAGATCAGGAAATTCATTGACTTTTGATGACACTGAGGAAACCATGGTGTTGATAGAATCTTTGGGTAGGCCACCATAGCCTACTCCTTAAATGCCAGCACTTGGTATGCAGAGGCAGGTAGATTTCTGTGAGTTCAAAAACAACCTGGTCTACATATCAAATTCAAGACCAGACAGAGCTATGTAGTGAAACCTTGTCTCAAAAAAAAAATGATCTGAGAACTAATTTTAGTAGCTTTTAACTGAAGTGCATTTCAACCATGGGGGAATTGGTCCTTCTAGTTTATCAGAGAACCATCTATGCAGAATAGACTATGGGCCTCACACACCCAATCAAACTTCCACGTCAGATTGCCGATACTGCTTTATGAAAGCTGTATTTGGATTTGCAGTTCATAAAAGAACTTGCTCCCAGCATCTTTCTGTCACTCCACCCTCAAGCACCACCCTTCCATCCCACAGAATCTTCCAGATTCTTCAAAGTAAAGTTGATTCCTCAGAGAGGTGGAGTAAGAAGATAAGAAATCAAGAATATGGAAGAAAGGAGGGAAGACTGGTCGAGACAGAAAGGAACTGAGAGGGGCTCCCAGAAGGCTACAAACCAACTTTGTTTCTTTCCTAACTACACTCACCTTGTGCTTTTTAGATAGAATAAGTTTCAAGCAGAAATTACTTTAGTCAGAGCTCAATGGTTCCCAAAAAGCCAAGGAAAGTATCAGATGAACGTGAGACCAACCTGAATGCAGGCGATTATCACACACACTCACTTGACTGGTTCCTTTGAAAGGTTATGGTAATGTACTTTAAAAGTTATAATGTAAATTATTCAGAATTTTCAGGTAAAATTGACTCTTTGTCTCTGTTTAAAAGCTTTATTAAAGTCGGGTGCAATAAGCAATTAGAAGTTTCATTGCTTAAAGAACTTTCCTGACCCAAATGTTTCTTATTTAATTGAAATTTATAAATATTGAAAATTAACTGCCTCAAAGGTAATTTAAATAACTCACTTCCCTCCCTGATGCTGAAATTATAACTTGCTAATTCCAATAATTTCTCATGAATCTAAATTAGCTTCTCTTTGTGCTGTAATAGAAAAACATAACTCCAAACTGTGTCTGCAGATTATCTGTTCAAGAGACAATGACTAGAGAGAAACAAATGGCCTTTGTCTCTTAATGCTGTTTGGTGTCCACTGGGCCAGGAAAATTGAGAATAAATCCAAAAATATCTATCAACAATATGAAGAGGAAAATGATCCACCTATGGCCTCGGCTTAAGGACACTGAGGAGAATTTCTAAAATTCTTGTCTAAAGAATGTTTCTTGCTGCTTCATTAGGGTCCCTGTGTTCAGTCCAATGGTTAGCTGCAGAAGTGGGGAGAGGGGTGAAAGTGGCAAAAAAAGAGATAACATTTGAAATATAAATACAGAGAATATCCAATAAAAAAGGAAAACAAAAGAATGCTTCTTGCATTCTCTGTCTGAGCTGAACTATGCTTTATCAGAAGCCACTACCAGATGCCACATCTATTCATGCCAGTGTCTGAGGAGCTAGGTCTAAACTGAAAAGAGAGGATGAAAGTCAAGTTAGCAATGAACATAAACATACCTGTCTGTATTAATTCCTTTACTTGTTGCTGTGGCCAAATACCTTACAAAGGTGGTTTGGAGGGGAAGGTTTATTTGGGCTTAAGGCTTACATGCAGTCCCTCATGGAAAGGGAGCATCTGTAGCACAAGACAGGGGGTGATGGTGTACACATAATCAGAATCACAAGTGGACAAACGCTGTACACAACACAGTTTCTTCTTCGTATGGAGTCCCAGCCTGGGGGTGCTGCGGTTCACATTCAGGGTCCATCGTTACCACTCCGTTAGATTCTCAGGAAAAACTCCCATAGACACATCCAAGGGCGTGTCTCCACAACAATTCTAAATCCAGTCACATTAACAATGAAAATTAAGTGTCTTTCAGGGTCAGAGTCACAGAAGAGAGTTTCCCCAGCGACAAGTGCTGTCAGGCTAGAGCAGTAAGGGACCACAACTCCCAGATCAACATTTCAGTATCTCAAGACCTCAGGGAAAGTGATGTTGATACCTCAAGAAAGAGAACAGCTTCACTCATCTCAAACAACAATCCTTCACAGAATGTCTTATGAGCTTCAGACTATGTTTAAATGCATCTCATCAGTGAAAATAGGCAGGCAGGCAGGCAGGTAGGTAGGCAGGTAGAACACATCTCACTTTCCCGATGTTTAAACTATGGATTAGGGCTTTATTAGGAAAATATAATTAGGATAAAACTTTGACACAACTCTGCCACCAAATAGGCCAGCAGCCTCTTCTGTATTCATTCTATTTCTTTCCTTTTCCTCTTTATTCTCCCTTCAAGACAAACAAATGTAGCCACCTTATTGCCAGGTACTGACAGCTTCCAGCCTGTGCCAGCAACGGCTCCCACCCTTGAGAGCATCGCTGGTTTCCCATTCTCTAATGAATCTTTCTCACAAGCACCCATATGCTAAGGTAGCTGCCATCAAGTCAAAGCTGGCTCCACTGGCTACTAATGCACATCTTCACATATTAATACACGATTCAGTGTTGATGCCCAATTCTCTGTCCACAGCTTTTACCTCTCCTTTCTTAGACCCTTTACGGTCTTTTGTGTCCCCTGCTTCTCTGACATTATGTGACTTCCAGGATTCTAAAAGTGGAATCCAAGCCAAACAAGACCCTTCATGATTGCCTCCAGCTTCTTCCTTCACTAATTCTTCTTGTTTCTTTCGATTTCTGCTTTCTCAGTCTGATCACCTCATTCTCCACTGCCCGGTACTCCTTGTATTTCTAGCTTCTGGACTTTACAAGGCCTAGCCATAACTGGCTTTTCATCTGCTCTTACAGCCACATCTCTTAATATAGATACCACCCCTGCACTAATCCCTCCAAGATCTCCTCCCCTGACGCTGTACAATGGTGGACTGACCTAAGCGGTCCTTGACACTATGCCTTGCTGCTGTGCCTCTCTGAAATGTCTGTATTTGGGTTTGGTATCTCCAGGCCCATAAGGCCCTTTGTGGCTACACCTTTTCATCTGGACCCTAAGATCCCCCTCTCCTTCCACAGGATCAGAGAGGCAGAAAACTGGAAGGTATTCTCTCTCACTCTCTAGCTCTTATGCTCTACCTCTGCCTTAACTTCCTAAGGTCACCTCTCCCATATCAAAGTCATGATGTTGTGGACTCTCTGGCTTCTCCATGAACTTAGGCAGAAATGAAGTACCATCCTTCTATGTGCTCATAGTTTCCCACTGTGTCATTTGAGGGCTATGTAGTTAAGTTCAAGTACTACCTTGAAAAGGTGGTAGGTACAGGGTTTGCTCTTAGATGAACTTATCAATCACTTTCTCCAAACACTGTCTTGTATCTGTACATGGGACACATTTTTTCTAGACACCTACATGCTATATTTTTAATTGAATAATTAATATTTTAATTATTCTACTTTGCATTTAGAACATATTTTACTTAAAGACGGGGGGGGGGTTAAGACTTTTTTATTGGATATTTTCTTTGCTTACATTTCAAATGTTATCCCCTTTCTAAATTTTCCCTCAGGAATCCCCTTGTTCCATCCCAGATACCCCTGCCTCTATGAGAGTGTTCCCCTACCCACCCATTCCCTCACCCACAACCATCTCCCCACCTTGGCATTCCCCTACACTGGGGTATTGAGCCTTCACAGGGCCAAGGACCGCTTCTCTTATTGGTGCCTGATAAGGCTATCCTCTGCTACATATGTTGCTGGAACCATGGTCCCTCCATGTGTACTCTTTGGTTGGTAGTTTAGTCTCTGGGAGCTCAGAGGGGTCTGGTTGGTTGATATTGTTGTTCTTCCTGTGGGGTTGAAAACCCCTTCAGCTCCTTGAGTCCTTTTTCTTACTCCTCCATTAGGGACCCCAATCTCAGTCCAATGGTTGGTTGAGAGCGTCTAACTCTGTATTACTCAGGCTCTGGTGGAGCCTCTCAGGAGAGTTATATTAGCTACCTGTCAGCATACACAATATTGTCTGGGTTTGGTGACAGTATATGGGATGAATCCCCAAAGTCTTTGGATGGCCTTTCCTTCTGTCTCTCTTCCCAACTTTGTATCTGTATTTCCTCTTGTGAATATTTTGCCCCCCCCCCCTTTTTGAACAACTTTATATTAAAAAACAAAGATAAATGTACAAATTTTAAGCATTTTTGCATAAAAGTATACGAATACATTTTTGTCAGTGCTTGGCTTTTTTTTTTTCAAAGGTTTGATAGTGTGCATTAAGGTCTTACTAGTTACAATGAGCAAAAAGTACATGTAAAACAGGATGTAACCCAGAATTAGTCAAAGTTTTCTTGGTCTGTAAGGATTGAGCATTATGTTTTTTTTTCTTTTCCTTCTTTTTTTTCTTGAACTTCACACAGTCTGTGAGTTGTTTCTGGGGTGTTCAGAGCTTTCTGGGGTTAGTATCCTATTATCAGTGACTGTATATTATGTCTGTTCTTTGGTGACTGGGTTATCTCACTCAGGATGATATTCTCTAGATGCATCCATTTTCTTCAGAATTTCATAAAATCATTGTTTCTGATATCTGAGAAGTACTCCATTGTGTAAATGTACCACCACTTTTGTATCCATTCATCTACTGAAAGACATCTGGGTTCTTTCCAGCTACTGGCTATTATAAATAGAGCTGCTATAAACATTGTGGTGCATGTGTCTTTGTTGTATATTGGAGTGTCTCTGGGGTATATGCCCAGAAGTGGAATAACTGGATCTTCAGGTAGTACTATGTCCAATTTTCTGAAGAACTGCCAGACTGATTTCCAGAGTGGTTGTACCAGTTTACAACCCCACTAACAGTGAAGAAGTGTTCCTCTTTCTCCACATCCTCGCCAGCATCTGCTGTCATCTGAATTTTTGATCTTGGCCAATCTGACCGGTGTGAGGTGGAATCTCAGGGTTGTTTTGATTTGCATTTCCCTGTTGACTAATGATGTTGAGTACTTCCTTAGATGCTTCTCAGCCATTCAATATTCCTCAATTGAGAACTTTTTGTTTCAGTCTGTACCCCATTTTTCAATAGGGTTGTTTGATTCTCTGGTGTCTAACTTCTTGAGTTCTTTGTATACTTTGGATATTGGGCCTCTATCTGATGTGGGGTTGGTAAAGATCTTCTCCCACTCTGTTGGCTGCCATTTTGTTTTTTTGACAGTGTCCTTAGCCTTACAGAAACTTTGCAATCTCATTAAGTCCCATTTGTCAATCTTTGACCTTAGAGCAGGAGCCATTGGTGTTCTGTTCAGAAAATTTTCTCCTGTGCCTATGTGTTCTAAGGTTTTCCCTACTTTCTCATCTAATAGTTTCAGTGTGCCTGGTTTAATGTGGAGATCTTTTCAGATAGCTATTCTTGACAAAGAATTAGTAGCCACAAAAAGACCCAAGTTAACATTAAAAGATGAAACACAAAAAAAAAAAAAAAATAGACATTTGAATTTTTACCAGAGAAACAATCTCAGAATGGTTATGAAACAAAACTTCCAAACAAACTCAGAAGATCAGTGAAAATACTGAAGAGGAAGCAAACGTTCATGGTGGTGATGTTTGCAATCTTAGCATTGGGGAGGCAGAAGCAGGGGGATAACTGCAAGTTTACAGCCAGCCTGTTCTACGTAGTGAGTTCCATGCTGACCACAGTGTAATGTAGTGGCTTCAATAAGGATGGTCACCATGGTCTTGGATATTTAAATACTTGGTCCCCAGTTGGTGAGACTCTTTTACAAAGGATTAAGAAGTGTGACCCTGGGGCTGGAGAGATGGCTCAGGGGTTAAGAGCACTGACTGGTCTTCCAGAGGTCCTGAGTTCAATTCCCAGCACCCACATGGTGGCTCACAACCATCTGTAATGGGATCTGATGCCCTCTTCTGGTGTGTCTGAAGACAGCTACAGTGTACTCATAAAATAAACAAACAAATCTTTAAAAAAAAAAAAAAAAAAAAAAAAAAGTGTGACCCTGTTGTAGGAGGTCTGTCACTGAGAATGAGCTTTGAAGTTTCAAAAGTCCACACAAGACCCTTGCTCTCCCTCTCTGCTTGCTCTCAGCTACTGTTCCAGTCCTGTACCTACCTGCCTGCCGCCATGCCCCATACCATAATGGCCATGACCCCACCCTCTGAAACTGTATGCAGGCCTTCAATTAAATGCTTTCTTTCATAAGTCACCTTGGTCATGGTGTCTTTTCACAGCAATTGAACAGAAACTAGAACACTTTGTCTCAAAAAACAAAAATAAAATGAGTAAGGGGGCACTGACATGAATAACAAAAGCAAAAAGATTTAAGACATAAACAAAGCTCCAGAAACCTGTTATGGATGGGAAGGGGAGAGAACGAGGTGTTGGTGTAGAAAATATTGAGGGCCAGAAGGTTGTAACATAGAAAATATTCATGAATGCAAAACCTGTAATTTATCAAAGTTAAAAACATTTACTCTCAAAAAGAGACCCTAAGGGAATGAAACAACAGAACAAAGCCTGGGAGATCATATTTGCAAACTTGAGTCAGCACTCAGACTTTGAATGTATAAACAGCTTTCAAACCCCAAAATAGGAAAAAAAAAAAAAAAAAAAAAAAAAAAAAAAAAAAAAAAAAAAAAACCACCCAACTGGGGAAGTGGGCAAACATGTGAGCAGAGATAAAAGATATAAAGCTTGTGAGAGCAAATGAGAACATAATCACCACTATCACTGTTAAAGGAACATTGCATAAACTACTTAGAATTGTGAGAATGTATCTGGGCAAAGCAAAATAAAACTATACCCCAGTCAGACAGCCTCCAGACCCAGTGCAGCTTCTAAGGATATCAACCACCTGACCAGAGGCACCTACAGGAATAAAAATGAGTCCCAGGAAACAAATTAACTAGTGCCGAGTTGACTCCTTAAATGTTTACAGCCCAACCAGTCACCTGCCTGCAGGGCTTTCACGCTGTAAATTAATTCCACTGTGGTTTGATATGTTGGCCTCAGTGAGTTCAGGAAGCCAGCCTAAGTGTGCAACTCCCCTACAAAGTGTAACTGAACAGCAGCCTTCAAGGAAACGGAGATTACAATGAAAATGGGTATAATTATACCAATCTTGGGTAACCACTAAAACCAGCATTAAGGAAGATACCAAATTCTGGGAAAGATTCAAAGAAATTGTATCTCTCATTCCTGGTGAGCGAGATGGCAAACTAGCTTCAGAAGATGATGTTTTCGTTTAAACCTGATTACACACTTGCCATATCCCCCAGCTATCTCAGACCTGCTCATTTCGTACAGAAATCAAAACGTGTTCATGTGAAGTCCTGTAGAAGAACGTTCAGTGGCTTCATTAGTAGTAATTCAAAAGTGTGAGTAACCAAAATGCCCTTCAGTAAGAAAATGGCTTAACACAATATCTCATGTTCATTACAGAACAATACACAACAATAAAAAGCATATTGCATGATTCCACGTATCACCGTCAAAATGACAAAGTAAGAGTGGGGAGCACACTAGTGATTGAATGGAAGTAGGGATGGCTAGGGTCATGCATGGCTATCTGGGGCAGCTTGCTGAAGGTCTTGGTAGTGGGATAGCCCCACACTTAGATAACAGGTCAGTCATCTGCACACAGTGAAAAGCACAGGCTTTATATTGTGCTGATGTTTGCACTGGGAATAGCCACCTAGAAACACTATGTGGAGGTTTCATGGGAATCCTTCTTTGCAACTTCTTTTATATCTATACTAACTTCAAAATAAAAGAAAGAAACTCAGGAAGACCGTAAGCGTGTACATCAAAACTATGAATTGCATCATGTAAAAACTAAAAAATATAAGACTTGCTGGCTGGGTCTCAGGATTATTCTATTCTGGTGTCTGAACATTACACACAGGAATTCAGAAGAACCTAATCCCTACCTTAAAAATCAAACTTAGTATTCTATATACGTTGCCTGGACTCTGTCCCACAGTAGCTTAGGGATCTCATGTGGCTTGTATTTACCAATAGACACAAGATGGACTACCCCACTGTAGCTTCATTAAAGCTTTCTCTGGCTCTTAAACAAGACCTCTAATAAGTCGTTGGATGCAACTCCTGAAACAGCTATAGCAATTTACCAACACAAAGATGAGGCCAACCCACAAAGAAAGGCAAAGTGGAAAGAACCACAGAGGAGTGAAATTGAATCCTTATCCAATTACACACTGAAACTAGATACACCCTCCACCTGAATTCCTTGTAATACGAGAAACAATCTTGTTCCTTATGAAACCAAATGTCCTGGTCCCTTTTCTATTATTATAATAAAACATATGAAGTTGGGGAAATTATAGAAAAGAAGGTTTTGTTTGGTTCACTGGTTGGATATGGTTTTTCCCAGTATGTTTGAGGCTGGGATTTGCTCAGCTCCTGCTGAAGGCTTTCTCCTGCTGTATCACCAGGGTGATGTAGTAAGGGGAGCAGATGCATACAAAGGAACACTGGTGTGGCAGGGTAGAGAAAGTCCAGCTCACAATACAATAACCCACTCTCACGGTGGCCAGTCATTCCTATGAGAACACACTCTAAAAACACCACCACCCAACCCCTTCACACTTGGAAGAGAGCCTCAGCGTGAATTTGGCAAGTGTAAATTATATTCACAGGACAGCACCCATCAACAAACAGTGAGGGGCAGCAGTCCTGAGTCAGGGTGGAAACCCCTTTGTGAGCCAGGAACTAGCTAGACTGTATTCATTCCTTTTATTGGTGTGACCAGATGCCTGACACACTGTGTTAGCAAAGAAGAGTTCATTACAGTTGGACAGGGTTCAATCCGCCATGGAGAGAAAGGCCTGGCTACTCACATTGCATCTTCCCATAGTCGGGAAGTCAGAGACTGGGGAGATGAAATGGATGTGGACCCTCGTGCTTCCTCTTGTTCTTTCCTAATTATTTCAGGATCCCACTGAATAGGTGGACTGGTACCACCCAGGTTCAGAGTATGTCTTTCCTTCTCTGTGAGGCTTCCTAGGAATGTTTTCACAGATATACCCAGAGGTTTCTGCAGCCCACAAAGACTTTCTACTTCTTTCAAAATATCGGAGCCTGAGGCTTTGATGTCTTAATAAGTTCTTGGGTGATGTTCATGTTTCTATTTCAGGAACCTCTGATTTTAGATAACTAAACCAGCCCTTTCCTGATCCTTAAATGAGTTTGTGCTCCTTCAGGGCACTACGCTGCTGGTGAGAAACACACATGAATGGTATGTGAGACAAGCAGCCCAACTCCAAAGGCTAAATTATCATAGAACCATGGCGTTGGAGAAAATGCCTTTCTTTGGGGACAGTGGACAAAGAATTCCAAAGGAAGAAAATTATCACCAAGCAAGTCATCCAGAGTGTGGGTGCTTGGGAATTAGAGACAACAGATGCCATCTGGGGTGACAGCAAATAGGAGTGTCTTTTGTGAGGTCCTGGCTGACAGGGTTAGAGAGACAGAAGTAAATGTGTAAAGGAAATCCTGCTATGTGTGGTTGCCACTTCTTGGTCCCAGATGATACTGTGAGGCAAAATGGTGGGGGCACATGGGACTGGATGTCTAAACAGGATCTATAGGGGGAAGGGGGGATCCAAAATACAATAAAATTCCAACCCTGAGTTTGTTCCCTAAGCTTAAAGCCTTGGGGCCCCTCCCAAATGGGCAAACCTGTTATTTTTTGGTTTTTATCTGTAGCTCAATTTTTGTTTTTCCCAGAAAATCGATTCTTTGTCTATCCCAGGGAACTAGCTCAGGAGTCAAGAGGATGACCGACATCACCCCATTATAATGGGATCACTGCCTCGTCCATCTGCCACCCACAGAGCCCCATGTTAGGAGTACCTTATAGGAAGATGCTCTTTTCTTAGATTCTGCACTAGCTGCTGGGAGACTTGAGCAGCCATGGTGTGAGGCATTCTTGAAATGGGCTCACATACCTCCAGGAGACTGGAGATGCATCAGTGAGATTCATAGACGGCCATCATCAAGGTCTTTTTCCTATCATCAACTGCTTTTCTTCTGCCTTCTCCTTCCATCCCCACAATGACCCCAAAAGGGCAGAAAGGGCAGAAAGACTTGTTTCATTTCCTCAAACCTTGGATAAACTGAGGCTCCGAGAACTCACCACCAGGGGGACAGACAGCAGATAATAGGTTCCTGGTGCACACTCTTTCTCTGCCAGCATGTTGACAGAGTATTCCTGTATTCTTAACGCAACCACTAAGAATAAGTCACCTTGGAGGAAATGTGGAGAGCCAAGTCCAAGCAAAGTAAGCTTGAGTCTCCAGGAAGATTTCTGATCCTATGACACAGAAAGCTGATACCCGCCCTTTGAAATAAAACAACAGACTCAGTGCTGGCTGAACAAGTGTCTTCATTTCCTGGTGTATCTTAAGGGAAGTAAAACCTCTTTAAGGACATATTTCCATTAGGGAGCTGTGTCTATCAAGCCCCCACCACTCATTTAGTGACCCTCTTTTCCTCATGTTTAAAGTAAACAAATTTCATTATTAACTGTTATCTGGAGGTGGTTGTTTTTGTTTGTTTGTGTGTGTGTGTGTGTGTGTGCATGTGGGTTTGGTTTGACACAGTCTCACTATGTAGCTCAGGCTGACCTAGAGTGCACCACATAGGCCAGGCTGGCACTGAACTCAAGATCACCCTGACTTAAATAATGACTTAGATAATGCTAGGATTACAGAAATGTGCCACCATGCCTAGCCTACATTTTAAGTGACATGCTTATTATTAAATTAGATATTTTGTATTCTGATGATGACACTTCCAACTTAAGGTTTATTGATGGGTTTTCATTAAACACAGTGGTGGGTTTCATAAAGAGAATCTATTTCAAATATACTTAGTATTTTGCAGTTACATATATTGCTTTCCTTTATGATCAAACAAAACTCTATTGTATACATACACCACATTTCTTTATCTGTTCTTCTGTTGACAGACACCTAGGGTGAGTCCTTGACTAGACTTCTACACATACTTTGACTTATGTATTATAAGCATGGATCTGTTCATTTCATTTGTCCATTTATTAATTTGGTTCTTTGCATCTATATTTAGGATATTTTTAGCTTTAAATATATTCTAGTTATTAATTCTCTGGCTGGTGTATAGATAGTAAAAATTTTTCTACTATTCTGTGGCTCACTCTTCATACAACATGCTTTGTTTTCATTTGATGCAAAGTGAATTCTTTACATTAGAAACCCCCTCTATCATTATAAAATGTCTGTAAAACTAAAAAGTTCTTAGTTCTTACAGTCTTAAAAACCTTACAAGCATGCACCAGTTTATTCATCTTCAATTTTCTAAAAAGTAACAGATTCAAATGGTGCAAGCATATTATAGTGCAATACCAAATGTGGGGAAGAAAGAGAGATGGGATGAGGGGGTGATGAAGGAGAGAAAGAAGGCCGTAGTGTGGATGCTATGAACCTCTCTGTAGACATCATTCACAGGGGAGCCTGGGACTGAGGAGGCCCACTGCAGAGGGAGTTCACACTGAGAACTTGTGAAACTTGTATCTACCAGTTCTTTGGTGCAGTGTGGCATTCAGAGTCTTTTAAATGCATTACCCTATCCAGTGCTGAAGGCTGTAGTATGAAGTAGACCATGTGTTTATGGTGTAGAGTTAAATTCTGAGGTTTGACATAAAACAGAGAGTATGACAAGAGATGCCAAAGCTATGTCTTTCACCCTTATTAAACACATGGTAAAAGTTAGACAGAAGCTCAGCATGATTGACGGGAATATACAAATTTCCAGATTACTTTCAAGAATATATGATTTTTTCAAAAGATTTAATGACACTGGCTTTGCCTGCAATACCTAGGATTATCAATATCATAAAACTATATAGTATTGTTACATAAGAAAAATGGTGTGGGGGTGGTGGTGGTGGTAGTGGTGGTGGTGATGGTGGTGGTGGTGGTGGTGATGGTGGTAATGGTGGCAGTGTTTATCCCCAATTCTTTGTCAAGGAGTTTAACATTTCCTGAATGTATGTGAGTCTTTCGTTGGTTACAACAGCCCCCTTGTAACAAATGATTTTGTAGTCCTTAGGTGGTACAGGATGGAAACCCTGGATGCCTTTAGGATAAAGGTTACCAGTGGTTACCATTCTCACTCTGTCATCTGGAGGGAGGAGCATAGGTGGAGTTCAAACATGTGGCCCCGAGGCCTCTACACTGAACTCTAAACAGAGGCTCCATGAAGCAGCCTAGTGGGCGAACCTATCAATGAGAAGATGGTGTGTGCTGGCTGCCATGGACAGATGCTACTACACTCAGGATCTTTCAGGCTCTGTCCTGTTTACCTGTTCATCTGGATATTTGTTTATCCCTTCTTTGAAGAATAATAATCCTGAAGGAAGAGATACCTTGCGTTCTATGAGTTGTGCGAATATGGACCCAAGCAAGTTCTGGAAGCCCTGAGATGTGTAGTCAAAATGTAGAATTATAATTGGCCTGCTGATCCAATCTGAGATGGCATCTCCCATAGGGCCTTGCGTCAGGTCAAATACCCTCCATCTAACTTGTAGGAGTGTATGACAAAAATGTCCCACAAAAGCAACTGAAAGGGAAAGGATCCATTTTGACTCAGTTTAAGAGGGCGTGTCCCATGGTGGAAGGGAAGGCCTGGTGGAATTCATGGCAGCAGGGACTTCATATCTTAGCAGAGAGGAAGGAGAAAGCATTGTGTGTTGGCACTTTCTTTCCTTTGTCACTCAGTCCAGTACCCCGTTCTATAAAATTATGATCCTCGCATGTACACACATGCATACACACACACACATGTAGAAGTAGATCTTCCCTCCCAACCTCTCTAACAATGTCCTCACAGATACACCCTGAAGTGTGTCTTCTGGGTGATTCTAAATATACCCGAGTTGATAATGAAAATTTAAAACAAGCATCAAAAAACCAAACCCATGGCCCATAAGTGATATGTATGCACCATATTACCATCATAAGGTGTGTTGTCAATGTGTAATTATCAATCAAAAGGCTTAAACCAAAAAGGAGAAAGAGAAATGTGAACATAGAGGTAAAGGTTAGAATTATGTGGCCATAAGCTAGGGAATGCTTGAGGGTGCTAGATGTTGGGAGACTCAAGGGACTTCTCTCTAGAACCTTCTGAGCCTGAAGCCCTGTTGATAATTGATTTGGGGTTCTGGACTCCAAACTTCCAATAGAACAAATCTTTATAGTTTTATGGCATGAAAATAAATTAATTAAGTACAATTAAGTTCCTAAATATGTATTAGGCAGTATATTCTGCTATCTAATTATAACATGAAGGTGGCTATGGCCAGTTAAAAGAGAATTCACAAAGGCCAAATGCCTTTAAAAGGTCAAGATTCCTGGGTTTACATATAAACTTGGTCATGTGCTGTAGACCATAAACAGTGACCTTTCACTTTAGCTCTCCCACTAGGCAGAAAGTATTTGAGACATAACTGGAACATATCCTCAAGTTAACATGTAACTGCCCTCCATCAGGAGCCTTAACCAAGAACAGCAGAGTCAAGCCAAGTACATTCCCTTCTGTGGGTGTTTGTGTTGTCTTCTCCATGTGACACCAAAAGGTATTACCCACTTTTCTGCTTCATTTCCAAGAAATTCTTAATTTTACCTAAGAAATTCTTAATTTTCAAATGAAGGGTTTTAGAAAAAAAAAGTGTGGTCCTATCTGAGGTTCATTTCCATTGTCTCTGTAATGCCTTTTATTTTACCCTTTTTTTCTTTTTTGAAAACTAAATGGTTATAGGGATTTCCTTCCTTCTTAGCTAATTCTCAAGTTGTAGGTAGAATTAAGCTGTATTTGGATAAGAGTTCACCAAATCTCCATAGACGCCTATGATTAGTTCCTTAGTTAGATGAAATGTCTATAAGAGGACCAATGATATGGCTTGGTAGGTATAAGCTTGCAGCAAAGTCTCGGGACCTGAGTTTTGATCCCTGGGACCCACCTGATGGAAGGAAAATACAAATTGTTCTCTAGCCTCCGTACGTCCTATGGCATGAGTGTTCCACACACAAACAAATGAATATAATTTTAGAGAAAGAAGCGGACCTTGCATGAATTGACAATGCTGCTCCCAGAGGACATTAGTTATTAAATGAAAATCTCGTTGCAGGGCACAGGACACTCCCCTATGTTTTATTGGTCAGAGAAGCACACGAGGCACCCCAAACAACACAGACTATTGTAATTTCTCTTGGTTGCATACCAAAACTAGATTGTATGATCCAATTACAGAAGGATTATACACCACTCACTGAATGCCATACATAGAGAAATCAAACCTAAACTTACCAGGAAACTCCCTGATCTTACATGGGGCTAGAAGTTGACACACAGTCTGTTGAAAGAGAAAAAGGATTGATGATCTCACCCAGAAGTCAACACTGAATGCTATAATAAGAAACTGCTAGCAAGATATGCCCCCTGATACAATAATGGCATAATGGTTATGGAGGTGACCAACCAATTTCTGATTGCCTTCTAGTCCTGTTTCATGGGAGAGATTTCATACCTGATACTGTGAAACTGATCAAAAGCCATCAACTGAAGAGATAATAGGCTCTGGGTGTTTACCACTCCTGTGGCAATACCTGGAAGAATACAACAAATAAATAAGGCAAAAAAAAAAAAAAAAAAAAAAAAAAAAAAAAAAAAAAAAAAAAAAACTCATGCAATAGGCAGCATTATTTGTAGTATCAGGCAGTATCTTAACCCTTAACTCTGAGGGTTAAGAAGAATCACACGATCTTAGAGCATAAGCCATTAGTGTTCTGTTCAGGAAATTTTCCCCTGTGCCCATGTGTTGGAGGCTCTTCCCCACTTCTCTTTTATTAGTATCAGCATGGAGACCCCAAAGGAGGAGTTAGAGAAAGGACTGAAGGAGCTGAAAGAGTTTGCAACCCCATAGGAAGAACAATATCAACCAACCAGACACCCCAGAGCTTCCAGAGACTAAACTACCAACCAAAGAGCACACATGAAGTGACCCATGGCCCCAGCTGCATATGTAACAGAGGATGGCCCTGTCAGGTATCAAAGGGAGGAGAGGCTCTTGGTCCTGTGAAGGCTCAATGCCCCACTGTAAGTTAATGCCAGGGCAGGGTGACGGGAGTGGGCAGGTGGATTAGGGAGCACTCTCACAGAAGCAGGTGGAGGGAGAATGGGATAGGGGGTTGCAAAGGAAAAACTGAGAACGGCAATAGCATTTGAAATGTAAATAAAAAACATCTAATTCTGAAAAAATAAAAAGAGCTAAATAAGAAAAAAAGAATAGATTACAAAGAGAAACTAGACATACTTTATAAATGTGATATAAAGTCATTTTTCAAGACTCAGTTCATTTTAATAAAGGCTGTAGAGCATTAGAAAAAAACAAGAATCACATGAGTAGAGTGTATAATTACAAAAACAAGCCAAATATAATAATTTAAAATGTATTTTTCCATAGAGGCATATAGACACATAACAAAAGCCAGCTGTGATCAATAATCTGAAGTAAACTCATTCCTATCCTCTACTCCTGGAAAGAACATCAAAATACATTCTAAAAACAAAAACGGAGGTCACAAGACTCTGGTCTTGTTCTCCTAGAAGTTTTTCAGAAGCACTCAGAATTCTTCTCATATACCTCTATTCTTCTCCTCCTCATCCTCCTCCTCCTCCTCCTCCTCCTCCTCCTCCTCCTCCTCCTCCTCCTCCTTCTTCTTCTCTCTCTCTCTCTCTCTCTCTCTCTCTCTCTCTCTCTCTCTCTCTCTCTCTCTCTCTCATTTTAATAGGAGGGATTCAAAGAGGTTTTTAATTGAGATGTTGTAGATAAATCTAATTATCATTTGATGCATGAATATACTGTAAGCAAGCACAGTGTAATATAAGAAGAGTGTAAGTATTGTGTTTCTGCCACTGAGAACAGAGATCAAAACTACGTCCAATACTTTTGGTTACATTATTATATTGATGAGAAAAAAATATATAGGGAGAAAATAGCTTGAAATGGGACCCATATGATTAGTAGTTTTGATATCTTGTAGAACATATGCCCATATTTCCTTTAATAGAAATACAGATGTTTAGATGTCCTATGCAAAGGGAAGTAAATTAAATCACAAGGAAAAATTAAATCTAGTTCTTTCTCCAATGAATTAATGAGTCTATTACAGTCACAAGGTCAAGTTGTGAGCATTTATTATAGTCCCAAGGTCCAGCAATAAACACAGAGTTATTAGTAAAGATAACAGGAGCTGG
This sequence comes from Micromys minutus, assembly GCF_963924665.1. Lineage (NCBI taxonomy): Eukaryota > Metazoa > Chordata > Mammalia > Rodentia > Muridae > Micromys > Micromys minutus. The sequence goes on along the minus strand of NC_137969.1, from coordinate 33,471,677 downwards.
ATCCATCCACCCAGTCTACAAGTTGAAGCAAAGGAGGATGAGGAGCATAAAATAACACATGTGTTCAAAAGTGCTCACTGTAAATCCACAGGTAGAGCAGCATTCCTAGAAAAAGATTTTCAAGTGACATAGGACTCAGTGTTTTGTATAATCATTTCTTCCTTGGTGCATAGGACCTTAACTTGGCCCCCGGGGGGGGGGGGCATACCTCACCTCTGATAATATGGTGAATATAACCCTGTGCCCTTTAGCTGGATATTTGTTATCTTCCTGGTGACTCCATCTTTCCCCTTGCCCTGTGCAATTGTCCTTGATGGCCCAAGGCCAAAGGAGCCAAAGAGGAGTCCATAATGTTTCAGTGGATCTATCTACAATGTCATATGCACTCTATTTTTCTAGAGAAGTAAAAATCAAGCACTTCAATGCACTAACTTGTTTACTTCCTTCTGAAATCAAACCAAGACCTTAGAATGTACATGTGTGTGAGTCTCTTGCTAGAAATAATCCCATAACATAAGAATCTAAAACAATATTTTAAGGATTTATGAATTAGAGATACTAGATGAATCAAAACAGTTCCACCTGTAGAGCTGAAGAGAAGGAAGAATTGATGGATGGATGAATATCTGGACCATGAATCTCTCCTATACCATGAAATGAGGCATCAATAAAATAAGTATCTGCCTATAAAATGGGAGATTGGACAATTTTTATAATCAACTCCTATAAGAAGATCTCATAGTTTACCAGCTGGATAATAATTTTTCTATCCTTCCACAGTAATCTACAAATGAAATTTGACAATCCGTAGAGTTCTGTCATACACTTTTAAACTGCTTGTTCATTGAGGGTAATATAATACAGCAAGGAACAAATCCATATAATTGTTGATATCGGGTCCTCCCTGATTTATTATTGAGCAAGAAGAGTAAAATAACCAGTTAGACTTTAATGACCCTCATAGTAATAATAAATTCATTCCAAAGGTTTATCTTCCTGTTCTATAGTACTGGTAGGAGACAATTTAGTGGGAAAAATAAGTAAGTTTACAGGCAGTGAAGGATTCACACAATACACAAATGCCTCTCTTAGTCAAGATACAAACAGCTGCAGTTCTTATCTCTAGAGATAATATGAAAGGATGCTCCAATGCTGTCTAGACTTAAATAGACTGTTTAGTGCATAATTAGGTGTAAACAAATCCCTTTTCCTTGCTGTGCCCTAGCTTGCTTCATAGACTTGTTCACAGTTAGCTTCTTCATAGGGTCTCCTAATCCCTCATCAGAAAATGGAAATAATTCAAAATGAGGTTGATATCAAGTTCCTCACCCCAGGTTTCAGAGCCTTTTCTGGCAATAGGGGATTTAGATATAAAGGAGGCTCCAGAGAGGGAGCTGAAGAAACCATCACCAGCATCCCCACTCCCACTTTCAATTTTTGCCTCACCAGAGAAATTTTCCTTTTTTATCTCTCTTGCCAGTTTTAAGGTTTGCTTATCTAATTGATCTTCATGCAAGAAATTAGTCATGTTTCCCTCATAATTAATATCTTCTTTATCTTCCTTAAATATTGTTCTAACTGTCCAAAGTGACCCAAAATTGAATAATGGCTTTTTTCTTCATTGTTTATAAGCCTTTTTCAATATTCATGTTGTCCCATACGTCATCATTTAAAGATTCTTCTTCTGGAGACCAGGGATTATAATCATAAACAACTTGTAAACCAGTTGTGATTTTGATACTTATTCTCTTCTTTTCTTTTAAAAAACATGATGCACAAGCTCAACATAAAACCAAGCGTTTCCTGGTTTCTGGCCTGTTCTTCTCACTCACCTCCTGTGAGGACCCCTCTCTCTTGTCTCATAGCTGATGCTATGTCCCTGATTTGTGGTCCCACTTGTTTACCATTCTAGACATGGTGGGGCCTGGAAGAATGAAGCCAATAAATGAGGCAGACTAAAGTCCCGTGCAATAGCCAACTCTAGTCAGAGCATCAGACAATTTATACTCTGAGGGTTAAAAAGAATCAGGAGTGGAGTGTATAATCCCAAGGACAAGCAACACATGGCAAAGCCATAGTTCTCCAGAGAGCCATATAAATAAATAACAATCACTGTACTGAACAATCAGAAGTAAACTCACTCCTACCCTCTATACCTGGGAGGACCCATAAGAACACATTCCAAGAACAAGTCTAAGTTTTGGAAGAATCTGAGGTCACAGGACTCTCGTTTTGTTTTCCTAAAGTCTTCACATAAGCAGGCAGCGTTCTCCTCACGTAACTTCATTCTCAGACCATGGTCGGACACCTGGGGAACACCTACTCTTGCTTGTTTGTTTCTTGGTTGCTAAATGCTCATGCTGTCAAATTACATTTTAAATATTTGGGTCTCTACCCGCATGTCAATGCTGTCCTCCACTTTGGTCAAAGAAGCTTCTTTTTGCAGTGGGTAGAGGTTAATTCGGAGACTAACAACTAGTCAATAGGTCTAGCATAAATAACAGTGAGTGCTCTGTTGTGGGTGAGTCATCTGTATCAATCTTCTACTATCCAAACCTCAGGGGCCTTCCTGGAACAGATGGCCAAGGGAATGTCAGATAGGGCAGGAGAGATGCTATAAAATGCTGATGTTCAGACATGATGTGACTGTCACACACACCAACCTACAGTGGCTGTAGTTGGCTGACCAAGACCTTCACAAGCCAGTTGAAATCCCAATGTATATGAAAAAGTGGGTCTCAAGAGATACCCATCGTAGCTGAAGGTTGGTGAAGGATGGAGAGTGTCTCTCCTTTGGGGATGTAGCCACACACCACTGTGCATATAGGCAGCACTAACTGGACTCAGAGGGTTATTAGAAACAATAAAATGGAACATGAATTAGGAAGGGAGATAATGGGGTGGAGACACTAGGGTAAATTGGACGGAGGTAACGATGGACAGATATGACCAATATACATTGTATAAATGTATACAACTTTTCCAGAATTAAAAAAGCTTGTTGATACAAAAATAACTTCAGGAAAAAACAAAGAAATTATAAGCTTGTGCAAACTGAAGGTGAAGATATCATTATCCCTAAAATTAGAGGTATAAAATACTTTGTAAAAGTTCCTGTGTTTTTTTAAAAGCTACCAGGTATGATGACCTGAATTCAACTCCCAGAGCCCACACGTTCTCACCAACTCCTACAAGTTATCTTTTGACTTCCATCCACATGTGTCACATACACAAATAAATTAAAAATATTAAGCACATATAAGGGTGTGCTCCAATGTAATATGATTTTATAAAGAGCGACAGGGGCCCTCTCAAGTCTTATTGGCTAAATATCCACAGGAATGCCAGGAGTTATTTTCTTCTCCAGCAACTCTAGTTTTTACTGGTAAGTTAAAATCTCAGTGAGACCCAAGCCTTCACATGCTGCATAGAAACCTTTTTGGTTACTAATTGTGTTACAAGTCACATCTGTCTGCTTAGAAGGTGACAGAAACATGAAGTGAGATGTTATAGTGTATGGTGCAGGTTCTCATTTGTGCTGAAAAGGGCACTGTGCACACAGAAGTACATCTCTGGAATGGTATCCAGAGAACCTCAAGTCCCACCTCTGATGAGTCAGCTAAGTACCAAGAGGAAATCCGTGAGGCCTCACTGATTTTTCTATATCTATATCCTGTTGGAGTTTTTGCTCCATTATAACATGTACCAAAAAAAAATAGTTTCCCTTCCACTCTTCATGGATCTTTTGATGGAATAAATTTATGTTTTGTTTTGTTTTGTTTTGTTTTGTTTTGTTTTGTTTTTAAAGGTTAACAAGAGAAAAATAAAAAGCTATTGATTAATGTATTTTCTTACACATCAGGCAGACTCCCAGAAAAATAGTAAGTATGAAAAGAGGGGCCTTAAATTCCAACTCAGTGTTTCTCCAAAAAGGTACAACACATTTTTAGAGCAAGATAAAATTAGGAAAAGTGCTCTGGGTCACTGTCGTCCAGCATAAAAGAAAGCTGTTAAAAGCTGTTGGCAGAGCCTCTAGTATGATCTTCAGGCCTCTGAGAGTCTAAACACAAGGAGTTCTCCTATGTCCACTTACTATCTTTAGTTCAATTGTCCTCCATAGTTTACGAACATATGCTGGTCACTCATAGTTGTATAGATAGCATTTTAATCTTTTAATTAAAAGACATATATATTTTATAAATAAGAGCAAACACAACAACAACAAATGATCTCTCTCCTCTCTAGGATACTTATGGCAGTATCTTCTACTTGGAATCATGAGAAAAGATCAAGGGCGTTCAGGCATCTAGGAATGCTTCCTACAGCATCATTGTCACAAAATCATCAAAGTGCTGTTGAACCCTTTTAAAAATGGCAGCTCACTTTCTCTTGAGAAAGACTTCCCTATCCTTATCAGAGGTCATGGTTTTAAGTTTTCTTTCGTTTTCTCTTTTGACACTATGTGATCAGCCAGAGCCTTATGCATGCTAAGCACAAGGTATACCAGTGAGTCGCATCATAATTTATCATAAACCTCCTCATGGACCATAAACTTAATCTCATCCTTAAGCTTATGACCTCTAAGAGAATGGAGAATAACAGTCTATTATCCACAGTGCCATTCACAGTTCATACACCTTACACATACATAGAGCACAGACACAGAACATGGTCATATGTGGTCTTCCCAGCCAATTGCTTGTGGACTGCATATAATTGATGTTGTGGAGACGCACAGTAAGTTTTCTCATACTTCCCTTGCTCTTTTAGGTCTTGCACCATCTCACCCAGTTGCCAGAATCCTGGGTCCAAACTGCCCTGAATTGTGGAATGAGTGTCCATTCTACAAGCTGTTATCATAAAGGAGATTTATGTGGTCATCCTTGACACTTGAGTCCCGTGAAATGGAGGTCAGAAGAGCCCAACAAAGGCACTACATGAAAAGTCACTGGAAAGTTCAAACCTGAAAAGAAGTCGGCCTTCCCTCTCCCAGCTCTCTGCAATGTCCCTCATGGGAAGAGACTCTCTCTAGCCTATCATTCTAGATCCTCTGACAGCCTCTTGGGGAAAGAATTTACTTCCTTTGAGTTCTTCAAGGAGAAATAAACCTTCAGGCAAACATCATTTCCCCTACTAATATGACTGGCCTATGCAGATGCATTAATCTGCCTCTAATGCATCAATGTGGTCATGGTTACACTTTTGGTTTTGTTTATTTTTAACCAAAGTCTCCCTAGTAAAAGAAGGGAGAAATGGATGGATAACTGTGGTCCATTGTTCATTCTTGGTATTTAAGTTTCTACCATGAGTCAAAACAAAACAAAAAAGATGCAGGTATTAAACCTGCTTCCCTCCCGACAAAACTTTTTTGCAATCCATGTACTCTTAGACTGAAATCTCTTCCTCTTAAACACTAATGACTAGATAAAGACTATGCGACTGTTTTTGCTCTTTCCAGTCTTTGAATTAGACTAACCTGCAACATTTTTTTAAGCTCTCATATAAGTCCTTGCTCCAAGCTCTCACTACATTATTTGCCTAAGACCATTAATTAGGTTGCCTCTTTAGAGGTTAATTTCAATTCCAATTTCACAGATGAGGAGTTCGAATGAGCTCAAACCTGTTTGCTGCCAGTTACCAAAGCAGCAGTGCTCACCAGAGCTCCTTAGAAATAACCAATGACCAACAGAGACTCTGTGGTCTGTTTCACTTTGCTTTTCTGTGGTCTACTTAAAGTGTGGAGAGACAACTGACAAGTACTCTGGAAGAAAGAACTCAGAGAGCAATGTAACAAAATTTTCTTAACAAGTATTTATTATGTAGATGCCTGCCACCATGTGGACAGAGCAGTGAGCTGTGGGAATTAGATCTTTCTTTTGACCATGGGTCCTAGGGGTAAAATCCAGGTCATCAGGATTGGCAGGAAATGCTTCAACTCAGTAGGCAACCCTGCACATAAGCTAATTTTCTGGATTTTCCTTCTTTTCTTAAAGTATTTTTATTAACTCCTTGAGAATTGTATACAATGTGTTCTGATCATATTCATATTCCTTCCTTTCCTCCTCCTTTTCTTCCTCCCTCTAACTACTTTGAAGTTCATTCCCACCTCCTTATTCCCCAGTCTCACACCCTCTCTTTTGCGGTCTTAATAACCAACCAAGTCCAATCTGCGCTTCCCATATACACCTTTTTATGATGTCATTCACTGTAGCAAGACCAACATACCAAGAGTCATACACTTAAAGAAAATTGATTCCCTCTCCCCAAAAGCCATCACCCAAAAAGCCATAACTCCTCAGAGGTGAGGACTCAGGAGTCCCTCTCCCCTCCATAAAGGGATGCTAACTGGCTTGATCTTGGGCAGACAACCACTGCAGACGTGAATCCATGAGTACAGTGGTCCTCACTTGACAGGGGGACACTCTTCCTCTCCCGGACTCTCAGATTTCTCTAACAATCTTTCTGTATTCTTTTCTGTGATAGTCCCTGAGCCTTGGGGGTAGATGTGATATTGATGTCTCATTTGACTCTGACACTTTTCTCTGGTTTTTAACCAGTGTACAAAGAAATTTTTCTTATATGGTCTGAGAGCTGGACTGATTTACGGATAGAGAGATATGAATTTAGAGAGTAGCTAAGACTACTTTCATTTAGCAGAATAACAGTAATAGGTTCACTCATGGGATCTGTAAGACTCCCTGGGAATGAGTTCTTGGCCAGAAACACACCAGACATGCATTTCCTCCTATGAATCAGGCTTTGGACATAAGCCAATACTTTCCGATTCCCACAAGTTGTAATCATAAGAAAGATTCATAGAAGCTATGCACTGGTGTTTTGCTATTCATTAAATTGTTACAAGGACCAGCAAAGATTCTACACACCAATCACTATAAAACTTAAACCCTGGGATGGCTCTGTCTTCCTCAGCACACCCCAGCTTTTCTTACAGATGGGAGCTTGAGGGAGTCCTGGGAATCCTCACTGGTCATTATGTCAAACCAGGCTTCATCAGAAAGGGAACATGCAAAACTCCATGCACCTCACAGATTTCTGAAATAGTTGTTACTGGCACATTCATGCAGATATTACCTGAAGAAGGAGTGACACTTATTATTTGACAGTGTCTCAAGAAATCCACCACATCACATAAACCTAACTAATTAACAACTCCTCTTTTGAGAAAAAAAAAAAAAAATATATATATATATATATATATATATATATATATATATATATATATATATATATATATTGAGGGTTTCCCAGAGCCTTCTGGGAAATATCAGAGTTAATTCAAAGTTTAAAATAAAAGAGAGAAAGAGAGAGAGAGAGAGAGAGAGAGAGAGAGAGAGAGAGAGAGAGAGAGATTCAGAATTGGATATTTGGATGTTGAGATGTTGTGAAATTAATTTCAGTTGTCAACTTGATAAGATTTAGGTTCACCATGGGAAAAACAAAACCTCTGTGTCTAACAGGGCACACTCCAAAGTACAGAAAGAAAATAAAAATAAAGCTTGTGCCTTAGCTTTCCGGTGTGGGTATCTTCAACTTATGGCTCCAGAGAGACTCCAAAGATGATTTCTCTTTTAATGGGGGTTTAGGGTCTGCTTTCCCAAGAGGCTTATACTCTCTGTGTTTTCCCAGGCTCAGACCTGAACATTCACTGTCTCCTGGTTTGCTTCTGTAGAGGAGCTGTCAGTAAGATCTTCAGGCTCAGGTGACAAGGACAAGTGTGAGGAGGGGTTTTCTATATTAGGTTAATTGAGGTGAGAAGACCCTCTCCACACACACTCTATGGACTAGGGTCTGGAACTGCATAAAGGGCAGGAAGAGACTGGTCTTAGTATTCACTTCTTTCTGCTTCCTGACTGCAGACTCGGTACAGGAATTGTTGAGCTGATCGCTCTTGACTTGGATATTCAGGGTCACACAAAACTTCCACCAAGTCAGTGGCCCCTTCCTGCATTCATGTTTCATGAATTAAAAATAGGATTTGTGGGCAATGGGAGGGAACATTTAGAAAGGAGTTTTATTATAGACTCATGGTTATGAGCTTAATAGAAAGAAAACAGAGCTCCACTTAATGGGGGAGGAGCCAGTCCAAGAAATGGGACACTATCAAACTGCTTGTGTAGGAACTTTTAGTAGGATTTGTGGCAGACATCGGCATAAAGCATGAGGAGGGAAATGAGCTGGTCATCCAGTTGGCCCAATTATGATGCACTTCCTAACATCCTCAAATGCAGACTCTTCAAATGGCTGCTCATTTAGAGGGAGAGACGGTAATAGAAATCAGGCCCCCTTTTCAGAGTTTCTTCTTTAGGTGTTTATTTGTTCTTAATTATCACTGTGTTGGGATTCACACAAGAGTGAATACCCACAGAAATCAGAGCTATCAGATCCTGCATAGGGCTGGAGTTATAGGTGGGTTTAATAGTTGTGAGCTGTTGGATGTGGGCACTGGAAACTCTGGTCCTCTGTAAGAGCCGAAGTGCTCTTAACCTGAGCCATCACTCTAGCCCAAAAGCCAAAGATGTTTTCAGCTTCTGGCTGAAGACAATATGTTGAGGTTGCTGACCAGCTTCTGTCTCCTGTTCGCATCTCAGTATGGATCAGGTGCTTCAGGCTGCTCCTGCGATGGCTGACCTCCGAGGACTCCAGGCTGTAACCTTGAACGTTGAGTCAGAATAAAGCTTTACTACCTCCCATTGCTCTCTGTCACATGACGAGAAATGTAACTAATATAGATATTATCCAAAACAAATAGGTTCTAACAGTGTAAAAGGGTCTCATACAGTTATGGAACAAAGGAAAGACAGGTTACATAGATGAGATCAACATCTAACTCTTCAGTGTTGACCAGACTCCATTTTCTTGAGTAATTGGAGGCTTGCTAAAGGCAAATATGAGCATTATACATAGATACACACACACACACACACACACACACACACACACACACACACACACACACACGTTTTGTTTCCTTGGCAAGTTGTACCTAGCTTAAAACATGAAGGAGAATATTTTCTTAATTTTTTATTAAAAATAGACTAGCAATATAAGAAAATGACTGCCGATTTTGATGATAGAGTTTGTGTCTTGGTTATACTTTTGTTGCTAGCCAAAATGCCTGATACTGGGCAATTTATAGAGAAACTATGCTCATGTATAGCCCCGAACTGTTTTGTCATGTGGTAGAGGTCAGAAAAAAATAGTCCTGTGACGAAGAAGAAAAGCATGCGAGAGTAACCAGTAAAGCTGTTTCCATCCCAACCTGCTCTCCTGTAACTATTCCAACTGAAGAGTGTGAGAACTCACACCATGATATATCCCTCTCAGCAGGAATGAAGATGTTCTAAAGAGACAATTGTGCCTCTCCTCTGGCAATTTAGTTACTGAAACAATGGACCCCCAAGAAATTAAAATTTCCTGAGGAATCCTCAGTCTGGGAGAAGGAAAAGCCTGGATGATGATGTTAGCAAGAAGGAGATTCTGGCTCCTAGAAAGAGAACTTAGATACTGCAGACAAGTTTTCAAAGGATCTGAGAGGAAGGATTTGGGACCTGCACCATGATGATAGACAGACCACACCTTGACTGCTTTTGCCTTCTAGTTAAACCTTACCCTCATGTCAAGACCCTGAAGAGAGCTGAGAGATGAGGTCACTGGGTGTCATTGTTTCTCTTCCTGCTTGACCACTGTGCTTACTCTTGTTGCTCCTTTCTTTGGGGTGTACAGCATGTCGGGAGGGATGGGGTGGACTTGGGTTCTCTTCCCTTAGGCTGTCTGGGAACACTGAGCAGGAGTGAATGTCATGGGGTGGTGTCTTCAAAGATTTCAGTGTTATAGCTCTTTCAGACAACATTCAAGAAGGCAGCACTATCAGACGGCTCTATTAGATGATACTCAATGAAACAGCTTATGGTCATACACTTTATTTGGGGAGAACCAAGGCCAATAAACATGAACCTTGGAGAGTGGGAAGGGGTTCTTCCTAGGGTGAAGTTTCATTGGCTGAGGCTTAAGGTTCTGGGATACCTCATTTGCATGGAGAGGCATTTCAGGAAGTTGAACCTGTAATTTCACTATGAACTATGTGGCAAACCTCAGGTAGAAGATTGAGAATCAGGCTCCCCAGATCAGGTGGAAAAGGGAGTCCTCCATGTTGTGCCAAGCTCAGGAAAGCTGTCCGGACATAAGAGTCTACAACCTTAGTAATGAGGTGCAGCAGGCCACAGTCAATCAATCTTCTTCTGCTCTACACTAATGCATATTGAGAACAAATAGCTAATAACTCCGATAACAATGAGAATTAACCTGGTTCCATAGGAGAGCACAAAATCTGCTTCAGCAACCTAATCACCTATGAACACGCCCACCTCTCAACACTGCCACAGTTGCCAGGGCAAATTCAGCGTTGAGTCTCAGAGGGAACGAACAATAGCTAAGACATTGCATCTTGTGTTGTTTTTAACATATAAGCACATATATATGTATATATATGTGTATGTATATATATACGTATATATGTATGTATATGTGTGTGTGTGTGTGTGTGTGTGTGTGTGTGTGTGTGTGTGTATACACAACTAGATGCTTAAGATTGTTAAGTTATAAATCAGCTTGTTCAGGGGCTGAATCGGTACAAGTTCCAGGCTGCTGCACACCAACCTGCTGACCCTAGGGGTAAAGACCTGCTCCTCTATCAATTGTCTTCTCTCACACATGTCACAGCTGTGATATCTCCAGTTCCCAGATGACCCCAAGGTTGCTGGTGGACTGGCAGACCCTCCGATGACACAGTGAACTAATGGGGTCCCCATTCTTTGGTTGCAGTTTGTGTGTGTGGGTGGAAGCTCTTCCAGGATGAGCACCTTCATCAAGTATGTGGCTGCAGAGCTGGGCCTTGACCATCCAGGGAAAGAATATCCCAACATCTGTGCAGGCACTGACCGCTACGCCATGTATAAAGCTGGGCCTGTGCTGTCTGTGAGCGTGAGTACTTGCCTGTCACTTGGATTTGGTCTCCATGTTCTGCTCCTCCATCTTTCCTGACTCTTCATCACACAAGGGCCCCACATTAAGACTTAACACCGACAACTCAAAAGTATTCCTGGTCTTACTTTGTCAACGAGGGTACACGTACACTAATATCAGCAAGTCTCCATCTATAAGCCAAGGACACAGGTGTACCAAGAGGAAAGAGACCATCTACCAGGCCAGGGAGAACAACACTGCAAGTACCTTGATCTCGAACGTGTAGCACCAGAACCATGAGACCTCCCACAGTGATGTCACTATGCTTTGTTGAGTGCACTGAGATGCTTGCCCCCTACCACATGCAGTTTTCTCAGGATATGTTCACAAATTTATTGGGTGGGGCTGGAGAAACACTGTCACAAACAGGAAAGAGCTGGGTTATATGGTAGAGACTGTGGGTTTCTAGGAGTTCTTCCTCCCTGAACCCAATGTTACCCTGGTTGTGCCCAAAATTGTGAAACAAATAGATTCTGTTCACTCCATGTCTTTCAGGCCTCAATCTGTGAATCCAGCTTGTCCTCATCTTAACTATTAGGATAACCAATAACCCTATCCTTTGGGGGACCCAGCAAGAGATCCCTCCAGGAGGAACAGGTAACTATCTCTTCAAGCCCCAAAGTGATCACTGAAATTTGCTCCTGTCATTGGATAAAGGAGAGCAGGATTCCATGTGTGCAGCATCCACCGCTGGATAACTGGATTCTCGCTCAGACAGCGGCCCACGAAGGTCTCTCCTTGGCAGGTTGTTTCAAGTGCTTCTCGTGAAGCCTCAATGTGAAACACCACTAAATGTGTCAAAAGGCTTCAAAGGGGCCGAGGATCCTGCCCTCTCCTCCTCACCATATGAACTTGAGAGAGCTGAATTCTATTCTTCTCCTGCAGTGTAGATTCATGTGTTTGTGTATGAGTGTGCAAGTGTGTGTTGGCCATGCATAAAGATGTTCACCAGTGTGAACATCTTTATGCACCTCTGTGCACATGTTCCCATACTACAACACACATTCGAGTGCCTGAGGGTGCCTGAGTGTATGAGAAGCACTTTGTGCCTCGTGCAAATACTGAGACTTCATCCCCCTGATGCCTCGATGTTACTGATATTTGGGGGTAATGAAAATTGGGAATGGTCGAGGCCACATCAGTCATGGATGTTCTAAGTCACAGTGTGTGGCCAATATTAGTTACCAACGTTAAATAAAAATGAAAACACCTGATCTGCAGCACTGCACCCACTGTATAAGGAAGGACTGGTCAGAAACCTCCACCTTTAATAAAAACAGGTACAGCAGTGTTGTTTGCTGACTACATGGCTTGTTTTAAAAACAAAGCTTGAAACCTGGGCTGTGAACAGTTATGCATATGTCGGGGGCTTGTTCATCTCAATCATATAAGTATCATAAAAATGACAAAACAGAAGCTCACACATGTAGAATCTGATGCAGAAAACAGAACTTGCCTGATGCTCTAGCGGCCCCAGAACCTCCCAAGGACAGCCCGCCTTCCCCCACAAAGGAGATTCCCAGGGATGGTATCTTACCTCTCGTTTTATCGCACAATGTGGTATCATTTTAGTTTTGCCTATTTCCAACCTTTCTATACACAAAACAATGATAAATACAGCAAAATGGTCTTATGTTCTGAGGTCCTCCGACATGAAAAGGGGAGCCATTTACATTCAGATTTACCACATTGCATCACCTAAGGATATCAAACAGTACAAGCTGCTCTTAGTCACATGGGCGGTTGCCACTGCTCCCAGCTTTGCTATGAAAGGCATTGCTACCATGAACGTTCTTCCCCACATCTTCTGAGCCATGCAAGATTTCCCCAAGCAGTGAAGGCAGCAGGCTCGGGATGAGAGGTGAATTGCCAAACCACACATTTACACAGGTTAAATCTGGCTATTAGAATGTGTATCAGAAATCATGTATAAGAATGCACCATCGGGCTGGAGAGATGGCTCAGCACCTAAGAGCACTGACTGTTCTTCCAGAGATTCTGAGTTCAATTCCCTGGCTCACAATCATCTGTAATGAGATATGATGCCCAATTCTGGTGTGTCTGAAGAGAGCGACAATGTATTCACAAACATAAAATAAATAAATCTTAAAAAAAAAAAAAAAAGAACACACCATCACCCCATTCATTTCTTGTGGGTGACAATGATTATTGTTACAGGTCTGGGCTGCACAGGAGGAAGGGAAGGAACATAGGAAACAGTGGGCTTCCACATCATGGAGACATGGGAACAAATGTCATGGTTTCTGGAGTGAACTCTAGAGTGTCATGGTAACATTTCTATATTTCTATCTGCAAGATGATTAGCAGTTTAGGCTTGGTTGGGGGAGGGAGTATAATTCTCTGAGACCATCTCCAAAGGATGCCCAAAGGCAGAGTATGGCTCCGGGAATTTCTAAATGGGAGGAACTGGTCCATTAGGACAAACTCATCCACATTCTTCGTTCTGTGTAACTTTCTTTTGGATGACACCCTGTTGTCATTTCTCCTTCAGGAAAGTCTTATTGTCTTGGGATGGAGTCAGAGGTAATAGAGAGACAGCCCCAGTGGACAAAATAAATGCCCAGAGTGGGACAGACCAATGTAGGTAAGAAGGAGGCCTAATCTTGGTGGTGTGTAGAGAGATTCAGAGACATGTTTGACAGTGTTTGCGAGGTTCAGAGACCTCTGCAACCCAAGTAGTTCCACAAGCTCAGCTGTGAAACAGAGACGTACTGGTGCTTGTCAAATGCAAATGAGATGCTTCCATTCAACAAGCCTGGCTCTGGTCTGGTCCTTGGACCACACCAATACTGGCCAGGGTATGCCAAGCCTTTTCATTTCTGGTTAGCTAGCTTGCACTACCTTGATTGGACAGCAGAGGGTGGTATAGCACCGCCTGGGTCCACCCCGAACTTTGACCATCAATACTTGTGGAAATGGGGTTGGTGAATGAGATCTATGCTGCCAAAAATCCCATAATTCCACAGGAAAGTTATGATCCAGATTTTGGAATGGCTTTCCTAGGCTCTTCTACCTGACAAAGTCACTCTTGAATTCTATCTGCAGCTATCAAGGAATGACCATAGAATTTTAAAAACACCTAAGGAAATTTGTCTCATGGTACGACTGCCAAATGTCTTACTATAGTAACCACATTTGAAATAAAAGTCTGAAAGTTTTCATTTATTTAGAATGATCCTGACTGAAGAAGCTCCCCCATTAGATTTAAATAGTCTGAGAATGTTCCGATGATGGGTAAAAGAACCATCAGTGTGTCTAACTCAGATCTCTTCTCGGCAAATGAAGCCCAGACCCACATGTTCTACAGCAAAGCACACTCCGAGCTTCACGGTGCATTATGAAAAAGTAAATTTATTGCCCAGGAATTGCAGAGGCTTCTCCTGAGCAGAAAGGCTCGCAGCTCAGGCCCTCCCTAGGCTCTTTTTGATGAAGTGGCCCACCAGCCGCTGTGGCCTCTGCTGGTATTCCACAAGCACATCGTGGGGAGTGTTGATCTGGTCCCCTTGCAGGCGATCCAGAAGGGTCACACACACAACAGCAGCTGCAAGAGACAAAGGCCTTCTTATCAATGCAGGATGGACACTTAGCTCACCAGGGAGCAAGACCAGGGCCCAGGAGCAGAGGCTCAGCCTGTTGTATACCTCAGGAAACCAGCAGTGTGCAGGACAGGGACAGGAGGGCTGTGTGGATGGAGCAGTCAGGCAGTGCCCAACTCTATCACCTATGGCCTCTGCCTTTGGGTCCCAAAAAGATTCCAGTTGGCTCCAGGGTTAGTACTTGGTAGCCCTGTGCAGCTCTAAGGACAAATGCTGTCCTAGACCATACAGTACAGTCAGTTCTGAGGGGGTAATGTTGAACTGGGAAGATGTTCAAGACGAAACAAGGTAGATTCGTCCTTCAGAAAGCCAAGCGGTAGGCAGGGCTGGAGCAGCTTCCTGGGCAGCAGGAAACCCTATCACCATCTTTCTGACCTCTCTCAATGGAATCTGCAAGAGCCACTGAGGATCCTGAGTTTTGCTGTGTAACAATCAAGGCATTGTATGTGTACCAGGACTACAGGGATGACACCTTAGTCAGAAGGTGACCAAGGGAGACAAAAGTGAGAATCTGACATTGGGGCACTCTCAGGAGGACCCGTCCATGATGGGCCAGCAAGGACGCTAAGGCCATCCCATAACGGCTTACCTTTCAGGCCGCAGGCACTGCACATGGTTGCAAACACTGAAGACTCCATCTCAATATTCCGGACCCCTGCGGCATGGGCTGCACGCAGATAGGCTTGTTTGTCCTTCTCTGTGTAGGAGCAGAGGGCGCCATCCAGACGGCCTTGCCCTAGAGGACATGAAGAGGACCACATGCACATAGTTAAAGCCTACTATACTTAGGCACCATGCTATACAAGCCATTCAGACACAGGGCCGAGGGGACCCACCCACTATTACAGCCAACACAGAAATACTGAGATTGGCTCAGCAGTCCAACAGGCAGATGTCCCAGCAGGGATAGCACCATACCATCACACGGCAGGCTTGGGGTGGGCAAGGGATCCCTAGACTAGAACTGCCCTCATTTCCTCTCACCTTCATAGAAGTCCAAGGTGCACATGGTGTTACCCACGACAGTGGGGAACTCATTCAGGTCTGAGGAGCACTGCACCAGCTCCTGGACCAGCTGCGCGTCCAGGTTGGTGTTGCGAATCACCCGCTTCCCCAGGACAATCTGCTCAAACTCTGGCTTGAAGCACTCATCCACGGCCTGCTGCGTGATGACCACAGAGCCAGGCTCCAGACCTGAGTAAGGAAAATGCATGGATTACTATTACACGGCGTGACAAAGTAACACAGGGGAACCCAGGCGCAACCAATAGAATCTACCGACAAAGCCATCCTTCCCTTTTCCTAAGAGCTTTCCCTGAGTGGGAATTTGTGCAAAACCATTGCTGAAAGCAGAGAGAAGCAGAGAACAGAAATCCCACCAGGGTCTCTGTGGCCTTTATCCAATGTTTCTGTCTTCGAGGCATTGCCTCTGATTAGCACGTAGCCAATTAAGGGACCATGTTAGTTTAACCATTCTTGATTTTATCTTTCTTCTGTAAGCTTTCAACTGGACACAAAAGCAGGGAAGAGTATAGAAACCCCGCCATGTACCCCCAAACACAGCCCCAAGCTTTTCCAACTCCTGACTAGCCTGCTTTGCCTCTCATCCAGTAACCGCCATCTGCACTGTACCTGTGTTGGAGGTACATCCTCACAGAGGACCGGAATGTTTGTAAGGACAATACCCTGCTCTTCTCCCTTGGGTTTTTATTTTCTTATGCAATATGACCGCTGTTTGGGAGTTCGGAATCCTACCTCCCAAGAATAATGTAGATACCTGGGTGCTGAAAGCTAAGGCCATATATGAGCCAACTCAGCTTCCTATCAATATGTATTGATTCCTATCATGCTCCTGGTAGGAACAAGAATCGCTAGAAACAAGTTCCTATGGCAACTCTAATTTTAATATAAAATTACTTCAGAGACTTACTTACTGCTAGGGTATGTCACTGTCCAACATGTGTGCACATGCGCGCGCAAACGCGCACACATACACAAACACACACAAACACAAACACACACACACACACACACACACACACACACACACACACACACCTGATTGCTGAAAGCCACAATAAAATATAGTCACCACTGTGAAGGAAATAGACTCGAGTGGGCGGGGCCTGTGAGAAGTGAGTGTGGCTCTGCCATGAGGAATGGATTAACCTCATTTACAGAAATGGTGGATGAGGGTCGAGCTCACAGGACTCGCCATCTCTCACACAAGATGAAACCTGTGCCATCACCAGACTCTGGCAGGAAGAGGGTTTCACTCAGCTGAGCATAATCACAAGGCCAAGCAGACCTTGTCTTTATAACACGACACAGTTCAACAGTCTTCAAAGTTTTGCAGTCTTCACATCCTCTTCTCTGCTTCTTAGGTTGCTTTTGTTTGTGTTTTGTTTATTTGTCAATGATTAGGAACCTCTGAGCTAATTTCTGGACTCTTTTGTTAGTTTTACATCTCATCCCATCCCCATATACACTTTGATGGAATGAGGAGGCAGGCAGAAAGGAGGGCCCTTAGCCAACCCTGTACCCACCCCCACTGTGCTGGAGCCGGTACTGGGCTCTGGCCCCTCCTCAGTCCTCACCGATCCCTCCTGAGGTGCCAATGCGGATGATGGTGATGTTGGAGCACCTGGCATGGTACAGCAACTTGATGAGCTCATGCAACATGATCCCGATGGAAGGAATGCCCATACCGTGCTGAAACCACAGAGAAATGCAAAGGCTGAGCCCAACACTGCTCCCTTGTCAGAGCATGCAGAACTCCCTCCAAACAGCGGGCCTTGCATTCCAAGTCACCCAAGATCATCTAAGTTTGGCAGATGAGATTTTGAGAGAAAGAACATTCGCATACATTTTACTATATCATAGTTAAAATCATTCGGCTGTATTAGCCATTACGGCCATTCTTTTGCTATCCCCAACTCACATACTATAATGCATGGGAAGTTTATGTCTATAAAAGGAATATTCATATTTATTGGTTTTGATACCCTCCTGCTTTGAGGCATCCACTGGGGTCTTTGAAACAACGCCCATATGAGGGAGGAGATTGCTATATATTTTATGTGGTCTACTTCAACTAATTAAATCATCATGGTAAATGAAGACAGACTTCAAATTACAAGCAGAGCTGTCTTATACATGACCTCGTTTGACTCATGCAACCTATATAGCAGCCGGAAGGAAGTAGTTATTATCGTTAGGTAACAAGCTTTTTCCTGATATTTGAAGCTATGCACACAGGCCACCGTACTAGATAAGTTTACCACTGAACTTTTCAACTGCCCTCTCCAGTTTAGCAAAACAATATACACTCTCTGGTTCCTCAAGCCTTGACCCCAATCTATGGACTGTGCGTCTGCCTCTGCCATTCCCTCCCTGACTCTGCAAGGCAGCCCCACTCCATGCCCTCCAAAGACCCTCCCAAACCCACACGGAAGACACCATCCCCTCCCTGAGCAGCTGCTGTCCCTATGGCAGAGCCTGATTACAAAAGGACCCCTTCCAGAATGCCAAACTCAGAAAATGCTTCCACAAGGCACCTTTGCTATCAGATGCGTCTACATGACTCATATACTTGGATATTTAACTGACTAGGGTCAAGACACAAATCTCAACAGGAAGGGAATCCACTTCGGATCCATAGTTCTTCACTATATGATTATATCATTGCTTTCTAATATACATATATATATATGCATATATATATATATATATATATATATAATCATTATTATACTGTTGCCATTAAAATCAGAGATAGAAAAATCACCTCATTGATAGGATACTGGAGATTTTTCTATATTAACTTTTATTGCTTATTCAACCTGTGCTTTGAAGTAGGTCAGTCACTGTGAGATAGAAAAGAGGCCTGGTTTGTGGCTCTTCTTACCACCCTGGGCCAGGCAGGAAAGGCACCCCCCCAACTCTCCCACACTGAGTGAACAGCTGTCCATATTTGCATGTGTAGCTGCTTTTGTATACCTAGGCTTTCCAGGAAGCTAAGCTTCAAGGGCCGGTGCCTAGGACTTACGCGTGCCCAGGTCCCAGCTGCTGAGAGCTCACCAAGCTCCCGGCCATCTACTGTAAACAAATGTAAGGGTGCCAGCTGTTCAGCTGTTCCCACATGTAAAAGTGTGGGGCACAGGGCCCTGCGTGGAGACCAAATCCAAGTGACAGGCAAGTACTCACGCTCACAGACAGCACAGGCCCAGCTTTATACATGGCGTAGCGGTCAGTGCCTGCACAGATGTTGGGATATTCTTTCCCTGGATGGTCAAGGCCCAGCTCTGCAGCCACATACTTGATGAAGGTGCTCATCCTGGAAGAGCTTCCACCCACACACACAAACTGCAACCAAAGAATGGGGACCCCATTAGTTCACTGTGTCATCGGAGGGTCTGCCAAGTCCACCAGCAAACTTGGGCTCATCTGGGAACTTCCTAGCATGTTTTGTGGCCCTGACCTGTACCAGGTATATCTGAGGGGACTGGGGAATTGACTTCCTGAGGAGTCTTTTGTAGTTACAACACAACGCACAGTGCCACATGGACAGGACCACAATCTTGCTATCTTACAAACCAGCCTAGTGTGCTGGGAAGAAGTTTGGGTTTGGACTAAGATAGTTGGAGAGCCTCACGGTCCTTCAAACTCCTCATGTGACTAAAGTCCAGTGACCCAGTGTTAAGACGGCCCACCAAACACTTTTCCAACTGCGTGGCAGAGAAAATAGAGGCCCAGCAGTGGATTGGAATTTTTTTGTCGGTGGAGAAGTAAAACCTTCATTTTGCAAAGCGTCTTCTAAGAGATTTTTATTTGGCCAAAGAACAGTAAATAATAAAAGGTGATTTAATGGAATCTGAAGATGAAAGAAAGCAGTGCATCTGTAAACATGAGAGAACATGTCCACGGCCTTCAGTAAGAAGTAAATTAGCCGTATAAATGGAAATTGAACGAGTTAAGAAAACATGAAAGATGCTCACCATGTGCTACCAAAAGTGGTTCTACCCATGGCAGATGGAGCCCAGTGTTGGGGGTCTGACCCCACCTTAGTTTTTAATTTCATGAGTTAATTTACCTATCAGAATTAGACAGTGAAGAGTGCTATTTTAGTAATATGGTAACTATAGTTAATAACTAACTGTAAATTGAAAAACAGCCAATAGATAGGATTCTGAT
Organism: Micromys minutus; assembly: GCF_963924665.1. Taxonomy (NCBI): domain Eukaryota; kingdom Metazoa; phylum Chordata; class Mammalia; order Rodentia; family Muridae; genus Micromys; species Micromys minutus. The sequence goes on along the minus strand of NC_137969.1, from coordinate 33,451,824 downwards.
TATTCAACTCAAAGAAGGATCAGTTCCTGAGCTGTGGGCGCCCTGACCACCCTGCTTGTCATTTCACGTCCCATTCATAAACTGAAATTATCCCACTGTCCCTAGTAAGGATGTGCACATAGTTAGGTTTTGATTAGGAACAAATGTCAACACGGGACTCTTATAAAAATCTAAGATAAATGAGCACTGAGAACTGAGGACGTTGTACTAGAACTGTCCTCATCAACATTAGCCTTCAGACAATACAAAACAGTGTCATTAATATACACCTTTAGCTGCAGGCAGGGAGCACACAGTCTCCAGACTGACTCTGCACCTTCCCAGTTCCCTCTTCTCAACCAAGTGTGGGGAAATAGCTCTAGGGACATTGTCTAGGTCCCCACACCCCCAAACCCCAGCCTCCATCTTTGGAGTACATGAAACTATAAACACAGACCATTGGTATGGCTCAGGAGATTGGCACACACTTACAAATGCAGTCTGAGAGGGAGAGCAGAAACTCACACGGCAGTTGTTAGCACGTGTTCGTACAGACACAAGATGACAGTCTGCAGAAGTCTGACAAAGACACAATGCAGTCCTTGCCTCCTCTCCATAATTTGTGAGAGGGCGCAGCTGTATCAGAGAGGAAGCTGACTGTAAGACAAGCCTTGAACTCGAAGTCTGGAGTTTTTACCTTCACGTCCCCAAACATAGCAGGGAAATCGTGTGTGCTGGTGCTGAGGTTGAAATGGTAGAGAACGTCTTCCTTCATTGCCGCTATGTTTGGATTTGAAAGTTGGACGAAGCAGTCACTGTTAGAAACAAAGAGTGAGAGGTTTGTAGAGAAAGGGTGGTATAGCGGCCAGCATTACCATGGATATGTTCCATTTCTGTGAGGCGTGGGAGAGACATGATGGGGAAGGAACACAAACAGACCCTGGGAAGAAGATCACGTACATTGCCAAGGGCCCTGCTTTCCTGTCTTCTTCCTTCTAATAAACCTCGGAATAGCCAACAAAATTACAAAGAGCAAATTGATAAATCATCCAATACAAAGGATGCTAGCTGCTACCCTACTCGGCTATAGTCAATACTTAAACTTGACTATTTGAAAAATAATACTTTCACTACTGGAAATACAGAAAAAGAAAAACAAAATCTCTGCTGTTGCCAGAGATAACCTTTCCAAGCTCATGCCAATAATTACTTTTTCCTGCCTTACGTCAGCTACCACTAATGACACCAAGATTGTCACGAGGGCATGACGCGATGGCCTGTGGTTTACAGCACTAGTTCTTGTAGGTGGACCAGTGTTCTACTCCCATGTGGTGGCTCTCAACCATCTGTAACTACAGTTCCAGGTAATCCATTATCCTCCTTTGGCCTCAATGGACACATATATACCTGCAGACTAAACACATAAAATAAACCTTACATTTTTTTTTCTTTAAAAAAAAAATTGTCATGATGTCCCCTGGGAGCACCCAGACACTAAGCCACCAACCAGGCAACACACAGGAGTTAGAGGAGACAGTCTGAATCCTCAAGAGACTTGAGGCCAGGGAGGGGTAGCTTGGGAGTGGGGACATCCTTTCAGAGACAAAGAAGGAGGGATGGGATGAGCAACTGTGGGAGGAGAGAGTAGGCAGGGGAATGTCTGGATTGTAAATTAAAAATAAATAAATAAGTAAAATTGATTTTAGAAAGTTGTAGTGATGTAACATCCTACCATTTTGCTTTTCTTCAGAGTGGCAACAATTTTGTGTGTGACTCAAACTACTTTTACAGGACAACGTGCTTCTGCTCTAACAGGAGGTTGGCAGACTTTATTTTAGAGAAGGCCAGATGGTAAATATGGCCATAGGCCATTAAGACAGTCTGCCACTGTGTCCTGAAAGCAAGAGACAAGAAAGGCAGACACATGGTATTATACTTCAGTGAAGTTTGTTTACACACACAAGTGCCCCAGGACTAGATGATTCTTGATCTACCCTGCCAAGCTTCCTCAGAGCCAGCCTCCACAGCTGCCTCAACAGTACATGACAACTGGCTTCCAAAAAGGTGTCTTCTTGGCAGGATGAAGACAAATACAGGTCTCTGAGTATGGAGCAATCATAGCTACTGTTCCTTCCTTATGAGTCTTTCTGCCCAGAACCAACTGGTGCCACTTTCTCTTCAAGCTAACTCAGGAGAAGATGAGAAAGTAATGACCCAGCGACCACTGCAATTTAGAAATACTGCTCATCTTGACTTCACAATGATTTGAAAACGGTGTATGTCAAGTGTGAACCGTACTGCCAAGCTGATATGGTGTTGGTCATGCTAAGTAAATGCCATGATGAGTTTATGGGTATCTAACCCTGTTGTAAACCAAGGAGGATCTGTATGACTCCACCAAGGGCTTCCCTGCCTCTATTTGATTACCTGTTTTGTTTTGTTTTTTAATTTCTTTAGGGACAGAACACAAGGTATCAGACTAGCCTTAAACTTGCTATGTAGCCTGAGCTTCTGATATCTCTGAGTCTATCTCCTCAGTGCTGGATTCTAGGTGCATACCACCAAGCCTGCCTTATAGAGTGCTAGTAAAGGAACCCCTGGCTTTCGAGGCAAGCAAGCCACTTGCTCCCATTTCTTTCTCTTTAGACAGGTCTCATTCGGTAGGTCAGAATAGCTTTGAACTCAGTACACCTGAGAGCTGGGGTCATAGGCATATGCAATGCATCTGGCTATCTACATTTTATCCTTAGAACTTATACAATTAATTTAATTATAATTATCAAAATCTCCTGGAGTCCATGCCAAGTCTTGTTTATTTATCACATACACGCAAATGGAAAGAGACAGACAGGCAGACAGAGATGCACAAAGTTAAAGGTTAAATCAGACCTGTTTTGATTTAATGCTTTTATTTCTGGTAATCAATCAACCTCAAGGGAAATTATTGGAGGCTCCCTCTTCTACTTCTCACTTCTCCCTGTGCCCCTTCCATGTTTCTAAAGCCCCACTCTGGTCTATTCCCCTAGACTAGTGTCCAGATTAAAATAACAAAATAACATGTAAAAGTTTTCAGGAGATTGCTATGTAATAAGATAAGCGTTAAGACAGAGCTCCCTCATTGAGGGAGTGAGAAGTGGGTGGGCAGACGCTTCACGGCAAGGTTAGGGCTCAGCTACCCCCAGCCCACACCGGTCATATATGCAGGGTCACTGCTGAGCATACCCTTGGCAAAGGCGCTATGGAAACCTTGGTGAGGAAGAATAAGCCCATGGCCAAGGCACCGTGCGTGCCCATCTGCCGACCCAATTCTCCTGACAGATTTCCTGGCTTTTTATTAGTGGGAAGAAGCCCTTTCTTTTGTGTAAGACCAACTGCACATCCCATACAGCTTAGACTTTCCCAGGAAGCATTTCTGATCTCTAGCACAATCTAAAATTCCAGCCATCACAACACATCTTTCAGCCACTTAAACCATATCCTTCAGGATGTGTCAAACATGAAACAGAAGTGCCAACTCTATGCTTCGAGATGACACAACAGGATGTGATTGAGACAACTCGGCCGCACACAGAAAACCCTTCTCTTATTTGTCAGCTCCGGGAAGAGCAGGAAGAAGCAGTATATAGCCCACAAGGACAGCAATGATTTCAATATTCATTAACTCTGACAGGGACATGAGCTAGAACAGTCTCCAACACACTGCTTCAAAGACTCAACAAGTCAGAGACAAAAATATTTAGTCTATATCAGTTCTCAACGGCATTTGTCACACTGACTGTCACCTCAATCGTTTGCCCTCCTGAGGCTCTGAAGCTGGATGGCAGCCATGTCACAGAGCCCCTGCAGGCAGATAGTGGACAACCCGGTGGTTAGGAGATTACAAAGACTCAGTGGACTTCAAACCCATGCAGGCCATTTGAGATGTGTCTCAGAGTAGACTACACACTCACTACAGCATGCTGAAAACCCTGGATGGGGTGTTCAGGAACGTATACATACACACTGGAATCCGAGAAAGACACACGTTTAGCTCTTTAACAAAGCTGAAACCTAAGAAAACTCATGAAAAGCCCACACTTGAACTATGAAAAACTACAAAGCAGGGAGAAAACCATTCAAGATTCAGGGGGGAAAAAAGACTGAGCTAGGAGATACACGGTAGAATTTGTCTAAGGAAAATAAAAGTCATATATAGAAGAAAACCTGTTAAGACACATAGCTAAGCACTAAACTATCTGCTCTTCTGAGTCACATGTCCTGAAGGTTAAGGACAGAAATGCATGGACCTGAATTTGTAAGCCCTCCAAAGCCCTCATACACTATTCTGAGAATCACATGTGAAGAACTTGAAAAGGTGAGTCTATTAGAGGATGCTTAATAAAACCAGCACTGTACTGCACAGCACAGAACAGCACAGCCAGGTCAGCCCAGCCGGGCTCATTCTTACTTGTGATTGTTTTCGAGGTCCTTTGCTTCAGTTCCTGTAGCTGCCATGGTCTCACTGTAGCAGGGCCTAGGGGACAAACATACAAAATGGCATCAACTCAAAAGGAACTAGGGTAGTGAGGCATCACTTATGTGGGATATCTATAAAATAGAAGCAGAGTTCTTTACATTTATATCATGTACACTATGTAAATTGTATACATGGTGTGTGGGGGAGTGGGTGGGGAATGTGTGAAGTCCACAAGGGTAGACCTTACACTTAAGTTGTTCAGAAATAAAGATCAAGTTTCCTAGGGTCCTAGAAACAGCCAGGATTTCTTTGTCCCTACCAACCACACCCCTCTGCCTAGCCCTACTGGAGTCTTGAACATCCTTTTCCTGTTTATGGACAGCAGAGGTTTCAGAAGAGCTAGTAGCTTCCGAGGAGTCTGTTCAGAGGTCGAACGCTTGAAGCTGATATGGGCAGCTGTAAGCTTGGCTGCTGAGCCTGCAGGGGAAAGCATCATGCACAGCCAGAGCTGTTTCCTTAGGGCTCATCTGGGAGGTGAGGAAAGTGGAACCTTTGGAAAAGCTACAGGTCACAGGCCACTCAGGAAAACTGCAGGCTGTGCAGAGACATTTCCTGAACCCAAGCTGAAAGACCCCCTTCCTGCAAAATGTATTGATAACTATCATATCATAGCAGACTGATCATTTTCAGTAAGGTGAACACCAGGGTGTTAGTGTCCAACCTCGTGAGCCAAAGGAGGGATCGGGTCCTGTTGGGTTTGTTGTGGTGATGCTGGAGGAAGAACCCAGGGAGATAGGTATATGTGCCAGGCAGAAGATCCATCACTGAGCTGCATCTCTATGATGGGAATGAAGTACCATCCCTCAGCCTAAAATCCCAACATTCCCAAGTCAAGCACAGTGGAGGGAAAGAGCACTTATAACTGGCAGAGGAGCATGGGGGTGGGGTGGGGGGGAGCAAGCTTTTCCTAGAAGTGTTGCATGAAGGACAGAGCTATGGGTAGTGAGAGAAGTGGTCCCTGTGTTGTCCATCAGGACAGGACACTGGCTCGTAAGTCGACTCTTTAAATTTTTTTTTTCTTTTCATTTACTGGGGATGAGCATGCCACATTGTATATGTGGGTGTCGGAGAACAACTTATGGGAATAAGTGATCTCCTTCCATTGTGTGTTTTGGGCATCAATCTCAGGTTGTCAGGCTTGGCAGGCAACAGTGCTTTCTTTCCGAACCAACATGCTGGCCCCAGCTATATTATCTTAATGATAGAGTTTGCCTGGGTGCTTTTGGTAACATGGTTGGCATGTACCATAGTAAGAGTAGGAAGCACAACAGTGTGGCCTCAACCAAGGAGCGAAACTCTGTAAACCAGTGCCATCAGCAGTTAGTGCCTGAACCCTTGCCACATGTCTGTGGGGCCCAGCATGTGTCTAGAGTTAAAGCATCTCTAGTGTGGTGGCTTGAATGAAAAATGTCCCCCATAGTCTCAAGCATTTGAACACTTGGTCCCTAATTTATGGAGCTGTTTGGGGCTATTTAAGTACTGAAACCCAAACTAAAGAAGTGGGGGTGGGGCAGGGTCTCGGAGACTAAACACCTCATGCTGTGTGCGCTCTCTCCGCCTCTGGCTGGCCTGGGTTCCTCCCATTGTCTTTCCTCCTACCCCCTAGTATCATGAAGTTAAATAAACTCTTAAGTTAGATTCCTGGGGTCACTAATTATTTTTATCATAGCAGAGAAGTAACTAATATGCTGAGCAATAAATACTGTTGGGATTCAGAGAACCAAGTGGTCTGGTCTGAGCACGTATGATCTCATCTGGAGAGAACCAGAAAGTGTAGCTGGAATCCCTCTCTACAGTGTGAAAATGGATGCTGAAGCTCAGAAGAAATGACTAGCCCTAGATTCCTTCAAATCCCAAAAGCTTGTCTCAGCTCATTCCTCCCTCAACCATTCACAATCTGTCAAAACCGTCTTAGGTTCCTACCCTTGTGGTAATGTTAAGAAGCGGTTGGGTAAACACAAGCCTGCAATTTTTTTTTACACTGCAGTCTTCTCTTTCTGCACAGTAATAAACTTGCATGCCTTTTCTCCTGTCTAAAATTGTTGATTTTTTTTTTTTTTTTTTTTTTGAGGAGACATGAGGGTCATCTCCCTTCCCATCTACAGCATGTGTGGCTGGGAAGGGACGAGGAAAAGAAGACCCAAGACACTGTGAACCTACATGGAGTATGTGTGGCCCACCAAACAAACTAGGAGATGGCATCAAGGCAGGGCAGGGAAGGATGGGAGCCAAGAGAGCATGACCAGGAGCCAGTCTCTGTGAGGGAGTTAGTACAAAAGAGTATCGGTGCTAGAGGGGTAAATTAGCATGCTGTTAGGATATGTCTGTCTCTTAATGCATCCGAACTAGCAGCCAGCCTAGAGAAGAGGTGATACGGCTGAAACGCACAGGGACGCACAGGCAAAAAAATCATCTGAACCTGTTACCACGGACTGCATTACATCACAGTGGCTAAAAGGCCTGACTCAGGAGAAAGCACTCATTTTGGCTCACAATTCAGAGGATCCAGACCAACGCATTCTGGTAGCAAAGGGTCAAGGCATAAATGTTCACATAAAATAAAGTCAGGAAGCAGAGAAAGGGGAGACTGCAGCTTTCCCCTCTTCTGTGACATCTGGACTGCAAGTCAATGTGATAATGTCACCCATGTTCAAGGTAGTCTCAGTACTCCTGTCAGAAAACACCCTCAGGCACAGACAAATGAATGCTGTGCCTCTCCAATCTCCTAGATGATTTGAAAAACAGTTTTTAATGAAGATTAACTATCACTCCTATGAAATCAGATGGACTGGAAAACAACAGTTAGGCCATACGGTCGGAAATGTTTACAGAAGAGGAAGCACTTATAACCAAACCAAGAGACTGCGGTTCAGGGTGACCACCCAAATGACAGAGGATGAAGTATTGTTACTTAGGGAACACCCAAAAAATGCCCTCAGAAGTCTCCGGAATCACACAGGTATCAGACAACCTGTCAGTACAAGATCACAGTGTAATGTTCTAAGTTAAACTGTATGTCACCAGTCCCCACAGCAGGGTGGGATGGGGGTCACACAGACAAGCAAGATGTTCTCAGCTCCTCTCTAGCTTGCTAGAGATCAGTGGTGTGTGGGCTATGACAACATTTGCCCAATTTAGTTCGTAAACACTCAGAGCCCAATTCTACTATAAACACATTTCAGGATAGAAGCCATGACACCCGTCTTTGAAATGTGTCCTTCCCTTCAGCTGCCTTAACCCTTGGATCAAATTCTCAACTTGGGCACATGGACACATGTTACTTACAAGTGTTTTTTGGTTTTGTTTTGTTTTGTTTTGTTTTAATCCTGGGATTTAACACAGAGTTAACTAGGCCTATTGCTGGCTGGCTCAGTATTCTCTAGGTTATGCTTTCTGGGCAGCTGGATACCCAGTCCCTCAGTCTTATCAAGAGGCCCAGGCAGAATCACAAGGGCAGGACATTTATGCAAGACAATACCTCAGCAGTTCCTGGATTAACTTACCACTCATTAGCTTGTAAACCTCAAGGCAAAGATGCTGGAGCACAAGAAGGAAAACATCTTTTGAAACCACACCCCTGATCAACAGACAATTACAAACTCTAGCCCAGCCCAGACAAGAGCTGCTTCTCAAGAGCTCAGAACACTGAATGAAGGCTCATCTCCGTCCAGTCGATACTTGGGCCAGAGCTGAAGCCAGTCAGCTAGGGCTGAGACCTTTCTCGTTTCTAACAAGATTGGTTTCATGCCCCCCGTTACCATGCTGTAAGGCCAGCTGTCTGTGTCAGAGAAGGAACTCTTGAAACAGAAAACACAAAACCCATGAGACCACAGAAAAGAGATCCTCTGCTACAGACAGCCAACAGCTTAGCAACCCAAGAGGCAACCAAGACACAGACAAGAGCTGATCTCCGGACAGTTATGTCCCCTTGAACTCCTGGAGGTGGCAGGGAGAAGGACCCACAGCATTTTGTAGATAGGAATGACAGTCAGAGAGCTGCTTGTCAGATCTGTATGAAGAGGTTCACAGTAAACTACGGTAGTTGCTTTGATCTGGAGATGTCTCCTGAGGGACCATCCCCTACAACTGGCCACTCAGTTGTGGCACTATTGAAAGGTGGTAAAAATCTGAGTGAGAGTCTTGTGGAAGGAAGTCAGGCCATTGAGGATACTGGACTCCTTCCCCAAGTCTCCCCACCCAATTGTTTCCTGGCCACCATAACATGGAACTGGCCTCTTCCACTAAACATTTCCACCAAGATGAATTGTCCCAGCACAGACTCAAACAGCAGGGCCCAACAACCATAAACAAAACCCTTTTAAACAGCAAGCCAAAATCAACCTTTTCTCCCTGTAACTGCGCTTACGTTGGGGTTTTGACACAGCAACAGACAGCTGACTTACAACTTGGCATAAACACTTTGTGCATCTGAGTCTCTGAAATCCCTTTCAGTGAAAAGCAAAACCTCCCCTTACTACGTCCAAATGGCCACTCTTCTGTTTTTGTGAAATCCCACTTAGCCTTTACTATCATTTGGAGTGACAGAAAAAAACGTCATCCCAGCACTCAGGAGGCTGAGGCAGGAAGATTACTCATGTCTGGAGGTACCCTAGAGGATAGAATGACTTCAAGGTCAACCTGGGCTAAGACACAAAACCAAGACCTGTGTGTGGGACGTGCCAAGCACCGTCTAACAAAATAAGAGAACAGCAACAAACAGCAAAACTCACTAAAACACACCAAGACCTGGGGGGCAGGGAGGGGGGAAGTCTGACAAAAGAATGGCAACAACAAAACTCACTAAAACCAAGCCGAAACTATAACAGTTGAAACACATTGTTTCTCCAAAAGCACTTGTTTGTTTCCCTCTTCAGAAGCCCTCCTCCTCTCGGTCCTTCTCATCCCTGTTAAAATTGTAGAGGGTCTCCAAATTTTAACCACTTCCCGAGTCTCCTTTAAACTCCTCCATGACTTGCACAGACGGTAACAACCTGGGCTCTCTAATCAGCCCCTCTCTTCTCGTCTCATTTGCAGGTTTTGGGTGATAGGGTTTAAAAGGATATAGTTTTCTCTCTGACACTTCACTCCAATATGAATTTGAGGGCAGGCAAAGAGGGACAGAAAGAATGTGTGACAGTCACAGGAAAAGCACACTCAGAGAGAGCAGGGTAAGTTCAGCGGGAACAGGGGTGGCATCCTAAGGGCTGACTGACTTCTAGCAAAGATGACCCAAGGACAGTGTTGTTTCCCGTGTACGGGGCTAATGATGGCTCATTTGAAGTAACTTGACTCAGGAACTCGGAAATTGAATAGTGTGACCCTAGACTCACCACAAAGGAGCCTTGAGACAGGAAAGAGCGTTGTCATTGGGAAACATGAGGACTGAACACACCCAAGCTAACTTTCTTAACTCTGTTTGCCTGCCACAAAACCTGAGAACATTCACTAATAATTCTCAGGCTCTGGAACCAGCTTTCTACGAATGGGTGTAACTGGAGGAAACCAGGTGGCCTGGGTAATGATATCATAAGCTAAAAACCAGTCACAGGACACAATTCCTCAAAGGGAACAGTCACCCCTTGCAACCTAAATCAGCAGTCTGTTTGTCTGTCTCTTCTTATGACTCCTCCACCACCATCCCACTGAGAGTCAGATGTGAGTTCAGTGTTCTTGGTCTTCTTGTCATAGCATTAGCTACTTTGCACACTAGCTAATGCTTGCTTCCTAAGTAACAGGACAGGTGGGAACTGGGGTCTACAACCTTGGAAGTAACAATTAGGAAAAGCCCAGAATGAAGACCAAGATCACTGCCCAGGAGAGAGACTGGCCACAGCAAAGTCCACTGTGAAATACCAAAAGATCCAAGGAACTGGAGAGACAGCTCAGATTAAGGACGCTTCCTACGATGCTAAAGAAACCAAGTTCGGTTTTTGGCACCAAAGTCAGTAACTCTGCCTCCGGTGGACCGATCCGATGCTTTCTTCAGGCTTCTGCAGGCACACACACACACACACACACACACACACACACACACACACACAAGTGACGGGAAAAGGCAGTCTAAGATGAAGCGGCAGCAATGGGCATTGTGTGGGAGTGGGGCAGTCCCTGTGCCTCGGTCCTGACTCACAGAGTTGTCAGAACAGATGGCTACACCATCTACTCGATGGGTGAACTTTGATCTTAGTGCCCCGGGAAGACGGGCACACTGCAGCTAAGTTCAGAATGCATTTCCTCCAACACTTGCTCTCCAGTTTCATCTTTAGAGGACAGTAGTCACCTGGCCTCTTCAAGACATCCGCTGCTCCACACACTGACAGGACCTGCTGGTCTGGATTGCCCTGAGGGGCCGGCACAGAACACCAGAATGCAGCCCTAATTGTCTCTTTACATCCTCCTTCCTCTACTTGCTGCGGCCAGACCAACTCACTAATGAGATTTTAAAATTTTGACTTTACTCTTAATTTTTAAGATATTACATTAGTCGTGAGGCTGGAGAGATGACTAGGTGCTTAAGAGCACTGGCTGCTCCCTTCCAGAGGATCTGAGTTCGATTCCCAGCACCCACATGACAGCTCACAACTGTCGGTAAGTTCAGTTCCAGGGGATGCGACACCCACACACAAACATGCATGCAGGTAAACTACCAATGTACATAATAGAAAAATGAAATCCTAATAAAAAGACATAAAGTCAGAAAAATAGAATATTTAGTTCAATCCATAGATTTAGAACTCTTGGAATGGAATGTATGTTAAAAGTAAATTGTGTATTGGTGTTTGATGGAGAGAGGAGAGGAGGGGATGGAAGTTACAAAGTAACTATCCAATGCTTATCTGGAAGAGGAAAGGAAACACTTAAGCTTCTTCTCTTTTTGCTCCAAGTGGTTATTTTGCTTTCTTAAGATAATTTTTTTAAGATGCCTGTCATCAGCAAATAAACCAAAAGGCATATTTTTACAAGCTGCCAAGGTAAAAAGAAAACCTAAAACTCCTAGGGCTTACTAGTACTAAAATATAGCAGTACCAAGATTTAATTTGTGCCTAAGCAGCGCACACGGAATTAAAGATACATGCAGTGATGAGGGTTATGCTGAGACTAGAAGATCCTCTTGGCCTCTGAAGAAGGGAAGAGAAATAATCCAGACTGGCTGAGAGGTGAGGGTGGTTTCGCCCAATATGCAGATGGGGCACAAACTGCACATGCGCAGCAATGGCAGGCCCTGGGAACCCCTCCTTCCGGGCAAAGACAGCTTTACTGAGACCTCCAACCCAGGAAGTCACTGTGTTTTTATTTAAGGACTGGGTTACAGCATAGAATGGACCCAATGTTTTGCTTTCGGTTTTTTGTTTTCCTTTAAGCCCAGATAGCACAGGGGTGGGGGTGGGGGGACTAGAAACTTGAAGCAAGAATGCAAGGAAGGACAGGAAGGGGATAGAAAAGAGAAGAGAGCAGAAAAGTTAGGAGGGAAGAAGTGTGAACTAACATCTAAAAATACCCTTCATTGACTTTATGGGAAGTCTCTCGTTCTACCCCAGATTCAGTGTTAGTGGGTAACTCACTGTCAGAGACCGATGTCCACGTCGCAGGAAGGCTTCCAGAGTGCCAGGGACCACCAGTGAGTCACTTCACCAAGAACTGGGGGGAGAGAGAGGTGAGACTGAGAGGCATGGCAGAGTCCTGGAAAACCCTGCCAGGTCTGCAAGAAGGTTGTTCCAGAAAAGAACAGTAAAGTGAGACAGGTCCCGTGCAAATCAGTGACATTGAATACACCCGAGGGGAGAGTTTCCCGGTTGATCTACAGCCAAACAACTCGGAGCCAATATTTTATGCGATAACATTTAGTAAATCAATTACAAGAAAATCCATGTGAGTGTTCGAAACGAAACTTCGTCCGGTCCTTGGTGAAAAGAAGAGTGTAACAACGCCAGCCAACACCTTCAGCTCGCATTCTTTGGATGGCCAGCGCTGTGCAAGGGTTTTGGTTCTTCCTTCTATGTGTGGGACTGGATACACTGGAAGCACCAGAAGAGCCTGCGAGCAATTCACCAGCTCATCCCTCACCTGTGTTCTCCCTCACCTGTCACCAGCCCAACCTACAGGACCTTCACTGGCTTGCACCTAACTCGCTTCATCTGCGCCCTCTTTCCCTAGTCCCCTGCCCCCGCCACACACACACCGAAGGGGGGAGAGAACTCCACATCCACCCCAGAGTGGCTCCTGCATCTTCATCTCCTCAGGGGTCACCGGCGCACACCTAGCAGAGCATCCCTAGCCCGGTGCTCCCTGAGCTTTAAGCTCCGCCAACTTTCCCGCCCCCCCGACCCCCGCCCCCCAGCGGCTCCCTGCGGGGTCTTAGTAGCGATCCCCAGAGCTTCAGTCCTCACCTATAGGCAGAAAGAACCACCGAGGAGCCCGCGAAGCAAACCACTCACTGATCTGTCCCGGCCGGCCGCGCTGGAGAACTGTGAGAGGAAGCTGCGCGCCAGACCTTTTAAAGGAGGGAGCGGACCAGAAAGGAGAACCTAGCTGACCGCACGCACGCTCGCCTCCCCTGACCTGCCACCCGCAGCCCCGCCCAGGGGTCACCGTCCGGTTTTTCACTCAGCCTGAGGGCTCAGCTGATAGTAGCTAAAGCCTGGCGCCCGGGACACGCCCGGTCCACACCTTCTCCTGCTTCCATTCCCTCTACCCGAACCGGGAAAAAAATTGCCCGGGAGCCTCCACCTTCTATTTCCCTTTAGGGATAGCTGACAATTTTAAGTTATCCCGACCTATCTCTGTAGCTCCATAGCCTCTCTCACTGTGGATGAAATCAAGCTGCTAACTCACCTGTTCCACAGACGAAGAAACGATCTGGAAGCAGCTGTACGGCTACCCAAGGTCACCTCTAGTGCCCGGGCCCAGGTCCATTTGTCTGGAAATGATGAAGGAATGTACCAGAGATGAATGACACTGTGGAGGAGATGAAGAATGCAGAGCTAGGCAGTGGCAAACTGTGTCCTTTCGGGATCTCGGACTAGTTTCTGTTTTCTTTTGACTTTTATTTTCTCCCCCTCTGGGTCCTTCCTGATTCAGGGATATCCTCCGTAGTTGTGGGAAGGCCAGGGGAGCGCTTGCCCAGTAGGGGAAATGACTCATTCATTCAGAGCTATCTGGCAGAAGGCACCTCTGCCCTGCCCTGCACTGTGATTCCCCACCCCCAGCTGCCATCCGGGCCTGACAGTGCCCCCCCCCCCTTCTCACACAGTTCCTAGCTTGGCTTCCCCAGCGAGCTGGCACTCTGGCAAGAGGATAGAAAAAAAAAAAAAAAGGCTTGGGAAGGTGGGGGAGGAGCAGCGTACAGCCAGGCACAATGACTGTTTGCCTCCTCACAAGGACCTGGGTTCCTGAGAATAAGCCATAGCCTCAGGAGACTAAGATCGCTCCCATTCATGTCTAAGAATCCACAAGTGAAACCAGACTCAAAGCCTAACTTCTCAGTCATGAAACTCTGCAAAATGCTCAGAGTGGACACAAATTTGTATCCGCCAGTTTCTATGCCACGCCTGAAACCCCCATCATCAAAGTCTGAGGCAGAGAGCAAAGCTAGCACACACACACACACACACACACACACACACACACAGCCGCCACAGCTGCTCTGTGTAAGGCGGAAAAAAAAAAAAAAAAAAAAAAACAAGGCTCAAAGTTGTCAGTCAGCCAGCCTATTCCAGGGCCTTGGTGGACCTCCATTAAAGCTTTGACATAAACAAGGAAAGGGACTTATCCACGGCAAAACATCACAAGAGAATAAGTCCCCATTACTGTCAAGTTGCAAAATCAGAGAGCAATTTCCAACTACGCCTTAGTCAACGTAACGGTGTTACCGTTACCGTTTCAGACAATAACCGGGCTATCTTCCCTTAGCTGCTGCTCTTTTCCCATTCCTGGGCCAGGGGCTGTAGGCAGCTGCCTCTCCCATGAGTATAAAAGACAGGGGTGAAAAGTCTCAGCCTTTCCTGCCTTTCCCACCTCCAAATCTACATATGCACATTTTACAGGCTGCTGCATTCCCAACTGTGTTCATTGGAATTCCAGTCCCAACAAAATAGAAAGAGATAAGTCATTTTGAGCCAGTTCTGGACAGGTTAGATTATATTCAATGTAAGCTTATGGGGGGGAGGGGTGAAGCTGCTCTCTGGTGAGTTAACTGCCCCCAAGGATAGAGGCCAGATAATTTACTTGGGGGAGGGAGATGGAAAGAGAAAGTGAAAGTGGGCAGGCACAGAGAGAAGCTAAAAGTATCCAAAAGTATCTAAATTATATGGTATGGGGCAGGGAAAGCATTTGGAACAGAGTGTGCCAGGTAGTAGTGACTGCGAGAACCTAGAGGTCAGGTCTGCTGTTATTTGTAAAATATGAACTACAGTCCCTTGTCCCAGGGTCTGAAACTAAACAAAAGGGAAAGAAAAAAAAGGCCCTTCCCCTTCTATCCAACTCTGGTTCAAATGTACATAAGAACTGTTCCTTTTTTTTTTTTAACAAATTTTTGCCTCCGAGTTTATCACTAATTTAGCATACAGTGAACTAGAAATCCGGATGATACCAGTAACTCTGCAGCTTTCTAGAGCACTATTCCAGGGTAGAACAACCCCTCCCATGAGCTCCTTTCTGGGATAGCCCTCACTGAAGGCAGAAATTGGAGAAAGCTGATTTTTCAACAGCCAGGGCCACATTCAGTTGGGACCACCGTGGATAGCAGCCTGTGTTTTTATAGTGACTGTGAAGCCAAAGGAAAAGCTTCCTCTGCTTCATGTGCAGAAGGGCACGTATGTGTGTGTCACACCAAGTAACTTAGGCTGTCTACAGCTGGAGGTGAGAAGACCTTATTACTCAGAGGTCACACCCTGTCTCCTTCCCTGGCTCAGAGAGGCTCACGGCTCAGAGGAACTTTTGACCAATTTCAGGAGACAAGAAACTCCCTGGTCTCCTGTGCCTGCAGTGACTGGCCCTTCAGAGAAATCCAATTAAACTGAGTTCCAGGACTGAATGAAGGTCACCCAGAGAAAGCGGCTCCCAAAAACCGACAACAAAATTAAAATACAACTTAGTTAAGTCTCCCACCAATTCTACATAGATAATCTTCAAAGGTATGCTGATCAAAACTGTGGAATCTGTGGGTGATGATTTCCAGTTAGTTTGGTTTCCGACCCCAGGACTAGAGAAAGAGGAGCGTATTTTACATATCAAAGCAGACCTGACCTCCAGATTCTCCCAGCATTCCTCAGTCCTTCCAAGCTTACCCTGCCCCCAACCCAGAACTTTCTAGCCCAAGGGTTGAGCTGCCCTTCCCCAGAGGCCACTCCCTATATAATCCAGACATTTTAGTCTCTTCTCTTTGTTCTCATCCTCTTCCTCCTCCTCCCCCCATCCTCCTCCTCTTTCTTCTCTTCTCTTTCTTTACATAAGCCCTTTCTCTCTTTCTCCCTCTTCTACTCCCCCCCTTGTCTTCATCGCAACTTCCCTGTCCTTGGTCCTTGGGGTCAATGAACTCAACCACCCAGTAAACTTGCAGCTTCCCAATAAACCTCCCTTTAATATAATCTAATAGGGTTTAAATTGGTTCATTTCACCAGAGGCGAATAATTAATTGGTTAGGGTCAGAAAACTGCTTAGAAAAAATAATTTGTTGGGTAAACTGACTGGCAACCTGTGGCAGAGACAAGTGCTCCGAAGGCTGTTTGCCTGTTGTTGCCATCTGAACTCTTCCAAGATCCGCTTAGAAATTGTGTTAAAAACTGCATGGTACTGGGACAGAGATAGGCAGGTTGATCAATGGAACAGAATAGAAGATCCAGAAATGAACCCTCACACATATGATCACTTGAGTTTTGACAAAGGAGCTGTAAACATTCAGTGGAAAAAGGACAGCCTCTTCAACAAATGGTGTTGGCTCAACTGACACTCAGCGTGCAAAAGAATGAAAATAGACCCTTTTTTATCTCCTTGTACAAAGCTCATCACCACATTAAACCAGGTACACTAAAACTATTAGATGAGAAAGTAGGGAAAACCTTAGAACACATAGGCACAGGGGAAATTTTCCTGAACAGAACACCAATGGCTCCTGCTCTAAAGTCAAAGATTGAGAAATGGGTCTTAATGAGATTGCAAAGTTTCTGTAAGGCTAAGGACACTGTCAAGAAAACAAAACAGCAGCAAACAGAGTGGAAGAAGATCTTTACCAACACCACATCTGATAGAGGTCTAATATCCAATGTATACAAAGAACTCAAGAAGTTAGACACCAGAGAATCAAACAATCCTATTTAAAAATGGGGTACAGAGCTAAACAAAGAATTCTCAATTGAGGAATATTGAATGACTGAGAAGCATCTAAGGAAGCGCTCCACAACCCTAGTCATCAGGGAAATGCAAATCAAAACAACCCTGAGATTCCACCTCACACCAGTCAGAGTGGCTAAAATCAAAAACTCAGATGACAGCAGATACTGGAGAGGATGTAAAGAAAGAGGGACACTCCTCCACTGTTGGTGGGGTTGTAAACTGGTACACCCACTCTGTAAATCAGTCTGGCTGTTTCTCAGAAAATTGGACATAGTCCTACCTGAAGACCCAGTTATTCCACTTCTGGGCATTTACCCCAGAGATGCTCCAACATACAATAAGGGCACATGCACCACAATGTTCATAGCAGCCCTATTTATAATAGCCAGAAGCTGAAAAGAACCCAGTTGTCCTTCAGTAGATGAATGGATACAGAAATTGTGGTATATTTACACAATGGAGTACTACTCAGCTATAAGAAACAATGACTGTAATGAAATTCCTAAGAAAATGGATGCATCTAGAGAATATCATCCTGAGTGAGATAACCCAGTCACAGAAGAACAGACATTGTTGGGATTCTGTAAACCCCACCCCTCAGTTACCTAGCAACAGCCAGGTATACCCCACCCCTCAATTACCCAGCAGTGGCCAGGTATGCTCCGCCCCAGTGACCTGACACTATAAAAGGAGCTGCTTGACCCCTCCTCTCTCTCTTGGCCTCTCCTGCCCTTGTGCTCTTGCAGCCTAGCTCTCCCATTTCCCTTCCCCCCTCTCTCCCACGTGCTCATGGCCGGCCTCTACTCCTCTACTTCTCTCTCTCTGCCTCTACCACCCTCTTAACTCTCCCATGATCTGAATAAACTATTCCGTACTATACTGTTGTGTGGCTGGTCCCTCAGGGAAGGGATTCCCAACATGGACCCCTCAGAGGTATCTCCCTTGCCCTCAGGCCTCGCCGCACCTCCATGGGCCATATGCCCCCCACTCTCTTCATCCTTCCCCTAACATTGGTGCCGTGACTCGGATCGTTATCCTTTCACAACATTGGTGCCCTGTGACTTTTCCTTTCATTGGTGCCCCGTCATCTTTTCCTTACAGACATAATATGCAGTCACTGATAATTGGATACTAACCCCAAAAAGCTCTAAACACCCCAGAAACAACTCACGGGCCATATGAAGCTCAAGAAAAACAAAGGCCAAAAAAATGAAAGCCTCAGTCCTTCTTAGGAAAAAAATAGTGTATAGCACCCTCTCAGAGTGTTGTACACCTGGACTTTAAATCATTAATAATCCAAGAGCTAAAAATACAGCCTTGCCGGTTGGTATCCTACGCGTGGTGTTTGGTCGTGTTTCTCAGGCGAAGGATGGCCAAAAGCTTGCGGAGTAAGTGGAAAAGGAAGATGCACGCTGAGAAGAGAAAGAAGAAGGTGCCAAGGGAGCTCAGCAGGCTCAGAAATATTCTCAGAGTGGACGATGCTATAATGAAAAATGTTGAAGAAATAGCAATCGTGGTGGTGCCCAAACATTGCCAGGAGAAAATGCAGTGTGACTCAAAAATGCAGTGTGACGCAGATGATGAAAAGGATGGCATGAAAATGGAAACTGAAATTAAGAGAAACAGAAAGACTCTTCTAGACCAGCATGGTCAGTACCCAGTGTGGAGAACCAGAGGCAAAGAAAAAGACTAAAGGACAAGAGAGAAAAGAAATGGGGTAAAAGCAAAGCAAAGGCCGCGAAGGGCCTGGCCTGGTAGACCCTTAAAGACTGGAAAGGGAGCCTGGCGTGCTGGTGTGCCCCTTTAATTCCAGCACTCAGAGGCCAGCCTGGTCTACAGTAACTCCAAACAGAAACCGTGTACTGAAAAAGCAAGCAACAAACAAGAAACCAGAAGCTAATTGTTTGCATAGTTTAGTTTGGATTTAACTCTGTAATTCAAACGAAATGACTCATTTGTGTGGGGAACTTGAATAAAGGTCTTTGGTGATGGAAAAATAAATAAATAAATAAATATATATATATATGTATATATAGCCTTGTGGCAATTTTTGGTATTCAAAAGTCAATACTCACTAAGAAAACTGACTGTTTTCATGTTATGTTCTGTCCTACGTGTACTTTATGCTTATGGTAACTAGTGGGATTTCAATGCATGCTACCAAGCCTCTAAAATAATTAAGTATTGACAAAAATATTCATATAGTGTTGTGCCAAAATGCCTTTAAAAATCTGTATATGTATCCCTCTTATTTTAAAATAAAGTTGTAAGAGAGAAAAAAATAGAGTCTTAAAGACTAAAAAAGAAAGAAAAAAGAAAAATAAAGAAAAGAAAAGAAAGAAAACCTCTTGGAACTCATCCTGACAGGCCACCTCTAAAAGCCTCCCCTACCTGGATTTAGCTCACTACCCCACCCTAGAAATTCAAACTGTTTGCATTCCTTTGGTTTGGGGGTTTGTTTGTTTGTTCATTTGTTTGTTGAGAAAATTGTGAGGTTGTAATGAATAATGCAGAGGGGTCTCTTTCAGTCTCTCTCTATTTCTCCTAATGGAAACACCTCACAAACCTTAAGGAGCCGTCACTGGGCAGTAACCCCATCCAGGTTTGCTGAGTTTTCCTATATTCAGTGTGAGATTTCCCACTACACAATTTTGATGCATCTGGGAGGACACCAGTCAAAGATCCTAAAGAGCTCCATTTACAAAGACTCCAGACACTAAAGAGAATCTCTCAGAGCCATTCTTGATTCCCCAGCCCATTTCCTTCCAAGTCCCCTCCCCCACCACAAACCTAAACCCTGCGTTCACTTGCCTGTCCTACATTTGGACAGATCTTCTCACTGTAAACAGAGAATGATATATACGCGAAACTGTACGTAACTTGTCAGAACAGACTTCTCCCTTGTGACTTAATTGGCTAGGGCTCGTCCGCACAGCTGAGCTACGGGGCTCAGCTTCTTCTTCATTTAGGAGCAAAAAGCAACCAAGCTTTTATGCCAGTCCCTTGCTCTTAAAGAGAAGCCTTGTTAGCTTCCAGTTTTAAATTATTAAGAGCAAAGCTGACAGACAGGGCGTAATAGCATGCACCTTTAATCCCAGGCAGATCTCCATGAGTTGAAGACCAGCCAGGTCTACATAGTCAGTAAATTCCAGGACAGCCATTTCCCATTTTCCAATTGCATGTTTAAGGTGTTGTCCTTACTTTTCCTAGGGTTCCAGACTTCTTTCTATATTCTAGATGTGAATTCTACATTCAATCCATTGCTTGCAAGTAGTTCCTCCTGGTGGATGGCTTATTGTGTTATTCTCTTTTTTAGGAACCTTCACAAAGCAAAACATTTTGCCAGTGTTTGAGCTCATTTCACAAACGTTGCCCCATTATGCTTTCATTATCAAATCTAAGAACGCTTTTCCTAACTCTGAGAATTTTGCCACATATGTTCTTCTGAGATTTTAATAGCTGTATATTCTACATTTGGGTTCATGGTCCACTTTTAAGTGATGACTAGGTAAAAATGGCAGTCTGTTCGTCCATTTTGCCTGGGACAATTCAGCACCATTTGCTGGCAAAGGCTGTTCTTCCTCTGTTAAACTGTTTGGCATCTAACTCAGAATTTACTCATACTCACTTACATACGGCTAAATATGTGTATGTGTATGGGGGGCATATTTTCCTACAGTAGCGAAATTATCTACTTTTCCATTCTCAATACTGCATTCTGTCACTCTCTGTTCAGTAGACCTTAATACTGGGAGGAGAGGGGGCTTTCCTAGCTGGCTCTGGAAGAGTCAAAGTTGCATTTTAAGTTTTAATTACTGTGCTTAAGAAATGCATAAAACAAAATGCCTCTACCTGTGAAGCCCCTTGCCCAAGAACAGACACTTCCTGAATGCTGAAGACTGTTTAGGTAAGATAACAAGCCACAAGCTTTGGCTCCCCAAAGTTCAAGCCAAAAACACTGGATGTGCTTAATCACATGTAGGTGAGGTATACGTAGGCAGGAAATAGGTCAGGATGTATGCTGACCTCTGACTAGATGCAGGGAAGAGGTGTGCATACAGGAAGTACATCAGGATATATGTTTGCCCCTGATTGAACTTGGTGGAAAATATATAGCCTTATGGTTTTGCCTTTATATGACTCTACAAAATGTGATTTGTTGTTCATTATCCTGGCCAGTATTTAATTAAAGCTTTCTTCAAATTTAGGTCAAAAATTGTGATGGTGGTCTTATTCTTAACTAGGAAGAGTAAGAGTTCTTCCTTAAAGTTTGTTTTTAATCTCTTCTAGCACATGAGCCATGTAAATTGCACAATGACATTGTCAAAGTGTCAAAACCTATACTAGGGTTTTGATAGGGGCTGTGTCAAACAGGTCAATTTGAGTGGTGTCTAAGACCTCTGGTTTCTTGAGTGCTCTTTCTGAGCAGATCCAGAGCTGCCCATAATGTTCAGTTTGAGCAAGAATCCTGCAGAGTTGATGTCATGTTTAGATATGATTTGTGTCCATGCTCTGTAAGCTTAGTTGCTAGTGTAGTGATGTTGAGGTAGTGGAACTTTTGAGATGTAGAGACAAAGTGGGTAAGAATGAGGCCATGGAGCCATGCTCTTAGGAGGGATGATACTCTGCAAAGTGTTTGGTCTTCGAAGAACAAACTATTCCAAAGCTCACTGGTCCACCATGGTCTCTTGTATCTCTTCACTGTCCTTGCTCTTCTTCATGCTTTCCTACCATTGTGATGGTATTCAGCATGAGAACTTCACCGAAGCCAAGCAAATGAAGGTATCAAGCCCTTATGGGAACTTGAACAAGACAAACCTTTTTTCTTTACAAAGTGATCAGCTCTAAGTATTACTCTAGCAACATAAAATGTTCAAATGTAGTGAGTCCAGCCAAACAACCCTTGATACCTGATCAGATTCTTTATCCCTCACCTTGATATCTTGTCTCCTTGGGCTTTCCTTTAGTTCAAATCCTGTTGATCCAGTTTAGTCAGAATTCTATTACTCTTGGCATTTTCTCTTCTCTACCCTGAGCATATGCCTTGGTTATAAATTTATGATCTCCTACTCTCTTTATCTCTTTTAAACCTTACGGGACAGGTTTGTACATCTATTACAATAATTTAGATAAAGTCTCCTTACAGTAAGAAACAAGAATCATGAGTAATTTGTTAACAAATGACACCTTTGTTATGCTGAGTCTTTTGATCAGCAAATGTAGCCTGTTTGTCTATTCAAACAAATCTCTTTTGTATCTTCTTTCACTTCCCTTTGGTAATTTTCACCAGACACATCCAGCGTTTTGTTGTGTATATGCCTAAATGGTCCATTATCTTAGGTTGATTATATATGGTGCGTTCTAAATTTGTTTCCCTATGTTCATCGTTATATTCAAGTAAATTATGTCTATGTACTAGTCTTGCTATAATTTAGATACATTTCTCCCAAAGGCCCCTTGGTTTACAGAAAAACAGTATTTGAACCATAAGTAAAGAAGGGTCTTCTTGTTCTTTAAGTGTATGCCATTGGCTGATCCATGACTTACACTATCTATGTGTATCTTCTTGCCCTTTATTCTTAGCCAGTCTTTCTAAATAGTTGTTAATTTTATTAACCTATTTTTTAAAATCAAACATTTCATTTTGTCTATTATTATTTTAATTTTGTTGACTTCAGTTCTGATTTTTTCTGTTTGTAAAGACAGGACCCAAGTGAGCCTCAAATTTTTTATTCCCCCTGTCTCAGCCTCTAAAACACTGGGCTTCTCTGACTTTTATTATTTCATCTCTCATTTCTGCTCAGTGTTTATTTCACTGTCCCAGTGCAGTTTCTTAAGACTAAAACTTAATTATGTAAGACTTAGATTCTGATGTAGGAAATAAGTTCTATGAATTTTACTTTCAATGTTTCTTTAGCTACATATGCACATTTGAACACAGTATGTCTTCCTAATGAACTTGGAGTTTTTTTAAACACCAAAGTTGATACCAGGATTAGGTTATTGCTGTGATAGGCCTAACCATACTTTTCTTTGGAGGAATGTAGATTTGGGGACTTTAGATTAGGAAAGCAGTGGAATGCTTTTAGTGGGGCTTAATGGGCCATCCTAGCAGGAACATGGAAAGAGTGTTGTTGAGGGTGATTTGAACAGTTGGGATCTGACTCAAGAGGTTTCAGAGAAGCCAAGTTCCAGCCCCACCAAGCAACAGAACTTGGCAACTTCAGCCATGTGATTATATATGGAGAGCCATTTTGGCACCGCTGGTCAGCTGGTGGTGAAGAAATATTAATTTTTCAGGACACCTTGAAGAGGACCATGGGCTAGAAACTAGCTTTTGTGCTGAGCCCCTTAAGGGCTAGAATTAAGCACATTTGCATCTGAAGGTCAGAGCAAAATGCTTAGGACTGAAGCCCCGGAAAGTATATTTGCATTTGAAGCTCCATGAAAGCAGCTCAGGACAGGGCAGATTCAGTGGCTGTAGGCTCAGCAGTCTCCTTGTCTTTTGAGACCCTCTTTTGTCCCTGATTGTCACACCTGGCCTCCAGAAGGATGTTTACAGGATCTTTGATTGTTAACTTGCTTGTTCCCAGTCTTAGAACCGATGTAATCTTTCTGCGTGCAATTAAAATGGTATATAAGAAGACTAATAAGCAAAGGCTTCACTTAGGCCATGAGGCTTAGGCTTCAAGTCCAGTCAAAGTCATGTTGCAGCTTTAACTAACCATGTCTCCCTTTTCTTTCAATCCTCGCTCCGGCTCTGGGGGGAACCAAGTTGGGTGTCTGAGCTGGTCTCGGACAATTATAGCTTTAGAGTCAACGATGGAATGTGAAATCTCCCTCTGCAACTAAGGAAAGTTGCTGAGGCCATATATGTGGCAGAGATGTCCCTGAATGGGGAACTACAGAGGCCATTATGAAGTTGTACAAGAGAAGCCTGGGGTGGCTTGGAGATCCTAAAAGGTTAGATATTCAAGAGCCATGGGATTCCTTCTAAAGAAAGCTGTTAATAGGAAGTAGAACCAGCCCAAGAAAAAGTAGTGTGTTGCAGTCAACAACATTGAAAGGAGTTGAAGATCTGAAGAGCAATTTGAGATTAGACATGGAGATTGTTAAGGTTTGGTCTGTTGTTATATATTACAATGCTAAATACCGGCCCTGGTTGCCTCAAGGATGAAGAGACCCACATGTACAACAAGTTATCCCTGACTGATTAATGAAGATGCCAACAGCCTATTGATGGGCAGAAGAGAGATAGGCGGAGTTTCAGTTACTTGGCTTGGGGGTCTGAGGAAGAGAAGGTGGAGAGAGGAGATGCCATGGGATTGATGAATCTTGAAAACATGGCCATGAGGGCTGGCCAACTGAAATAGGAGCAGCCCAGACGGAACATGGCAAATTATCACTCGGAGTTACTGATAGGGAGGTAGATACTAATAATTTAGAGAGTAGATATTGGCCCAGCTCTATTGATTTAAAGGCTTACTATAAATGTAAAAGTTTTGTGTCTTTTATCTGAGAGCCAAATGATCAAAGGCAGGATAAACACCTCCAATTGAGGTTAATATTACTACAACAGGAATGTAGAGTTTGGAGTTTGCCCAGCTGGTTTTTGGTCAGGTTTTGGTCCAGTATTTCCTCACTGTGTTCCCTCCCCTACATTTTAGAATGGTAATGCATATGTTAGGCCATGATAGGTTGGAAATATGGGATCTGCTTTTTGATTCTGATTTTATAGTGATTATTAAGAGATTGCATGCATCTCAAAAGAGACTTTGAACTTTGGACTTTTAAACATTGTTGAGACTGTAATAGACTATGGGGACATTTGAAGTTCGGTTTTGCATTATTTTATGGCTACAAGCCTATGGGTGCCAGGGACCAGAATATCATGGTTTGATATAGGCCCCATAGACTCCTGTGCTTGAATGCTTGGCCCATTGGGAATGGTACTATTAGGAGGTGTGGCCTTGTGGGAGTAGGTGTGGTCTTGTTGAAGAAAATGTGTCACTGTGGAGGTGGGCTTTAAAATCTCAGATATATGCTCAATCTATGCCCAGTAATGGGATAGTCCACTTCTGCTGCGTGCAGATCAAGATGTAGAACTCTCAAAGACATATGGGCAGACAGACAGACAGGTTACTTTATATTGCAATCTTTTTACCCTGAACTGCCTAGCCAATTTTTAATCTTCTATTATCTCCTGGTTTTTATCCCCCACCCACAACCCCAAAGAGGATAACTCTAACTGCCGTTATGAAATCTAAATGATGACTGATCTTACTACTGCGAGCTTAATTGTGGTATCAGGTATGGCAGTTGGGTACGCCTCCGTCCTGCCGATCTAAGAGAACTCAAGAGTGTGTCAGCAATTTTACTTATATACTACCTGGGGGCAGAGAGGAAAGAAAGTTCTTACTGGTTTCTGGGAAGAGACATGAGGAATAGATGAAGGCAAGAGTTATTAGTTTGCCTAGTCCTAAGAGGGAAACTCAGAGAAGCCAGCACATGTGGTACTTTGTAGCCGGTGAGATCAACATCTGTCAGAATGTCCTGATGGAGCCAGAAGAACATCTATCCACTGGGCTTCTCCCCAGTTTCCACTTTTCCTTCATGGCTAGTATCTAGAGAAATAAACTCAAGACAAAACCAAGCCCTTTGAGAGCTGTTGCAGTGAATAGAACCACTATGGGGGTCCCTCTTTGATGGCTTTTAGAGAAGGAAAAAGAAAAAAAAATTAGCTGCCACTTAATTTGTAGGTTAAGACAATAGTGGTCCTGCCAGTGTAGACACTTGATGCAGTGATCCAACATCTGAAATTTTTTACCTAGGTAGTATTTTTCTCATGAAAAAAAAATCATTAGTGAGAAATAGTTGCCTAAATAATATCTCATAAAAATGTAGGTCTGATAGTGAGAGAACAATTCCTTGGGCCATTAAAGAAACATTCCAGTCATTTAAATCTTCTCTTTTACTTCCTGTGGGATGGTTAAGATCTTGATGATAGTCAAAATTAATTCTTCTCCCTTTCATCCATTCTCCTTCCACTGCCTTTCTCCCCTCCTACTAAGGCCAGTTGAGTACCTAGTCCTCATGGATCACTTGGGCTCAGAAGGAACATCTGGTTCCTCCAGCCTTTGTTTTTACCAACTGTTTCCGCTATAAGCAGGTAACTCAAAGGCTTTGCTTGACCATGGCTTTGCTTGGAATGCACTGAGAAAAATGTCTCCCTGTGTTACCTCTCCTCTTTGTAGACTGGACACTAGTTAGAGTTCAGTGGACAGGGTCTCCGTGGCCTCCCAAACAGGAGCAAAGGTGACTCCCCACAACTACAAAACATTTCAAGAGATATTTCCACAATCCCTGGGACCTAATTGACCTTGAAGAGCAAAAATACTGTCCCCCATTTAATCTTACTGACCCTGAGAGTAGACGCTTCTAACTATGGTTATTAAATACCCTAAAGTTTGGTTACACCAGTCTAGTTACTTTTAACTACTGTGTAGTATTGAGATAAAGCTAGGACAGAACCCAATTACTTTTAAAGAGCTTTGTTATGACAAACAGACCAGTAATGTCACTGACTTAAGGAGAGGTTTGATATAAAATCTATTGAACTTTGGCCTCAGAGTTAATATTATGTACATAAGCTCTTATCTTTTACATATTTTATATAACTCAATCAAACCATTGTAACATATGCTTTACAACTTTCTTTTGCATTCTTAAAAAAAAAGTTCACACACAAATTTCTTACTAAATATTTCCTCCGCATTCTTACAATGTTTTCTTCTACTTACTGGTTTTCTTAATACCACGAGACATGGAAACATTAACAAATAAAATTATCATCTGTTGTGAGAGTTTAATCCCAAGGGGAACCAAGCAATGTCTACCCCTCCTCATAGGGTCTCAATGACATGCTAATGCTGTATTTCACCAAAGTTCATCCTGAGGAAGCAGTAAGTGTATTGGGCATAGTTTAGGCCATGAATGAGGAGTCACTGACAGGAGAGTAACCAGGAAGCAGCTTCCCTGGAAAGTCTCCACCCAGCAGACGACAGCTTCCCCAGAGCTGAATAGATGAGGCCCCTCCTCCTAGTCTTCCACACTCTATATATCCTAGCTCTTCCCCAAGCCCTTGGGACCACATGGAAATAGGGCAGAATTGTATACAACCAATGGGGTAAGGGACTGGACACTCAGATGGGTGTCCTATGAGCCTCCTTCTCTCTTCTTTTATGAAGGGACACCGACAGACAACAAGCTGTGATGATCTTTTATAAGCAGACATGGCTAGTCTTATGAAGATAACAGTCACTTAGATTGAAGGACAGGGCTGAATTTAAACTATATCCAGGGATAATGTAATAAATCAATGTCACCTGACTACAAACTAATTAATTATGAGGCTTTGTAAGTTACCAGGTAAACCGGAAAGATTAGCTTTGTACAGTATGGTGAATGTTCTCCTATAACCATGCTTTTGGTTTTGAACGAGTGCAAGTAGCAGATAGGGAACCAGCAACACATCAAGAATCATCAAATTGACATTTCCAGCATCCAACAGAACTCAGTCAAGAAGCCCTGTTAAAACCGAGACACTGCATTTCTAAGTGCAATAATTTTCATCATGGACAAGTTCCTCTCTATACTTTCCATGGACTGATGGTCACAGCCTTCACTCTGTTTTATTTTTTACTTAGTACCCACAGTCTAGAAAGTATGGAACACTGAAAACAGTAACATATAAAGGTACTTGAAAAGAGAAAGCATCACTTGCTTCTCTTTTGTTAGAAGACTGTAATGGGAAAGTCAAAATCAAACCAAGGCTACCCAGGGCTTGTTGGGGAAGAAATAAAAGTAGACAGTGCTCGTGGAACAACGGGAAGAATCTTTTATCATGGAGAAAGATGGCCTTGGAGAAGCAATGCAGAAGAGCAGGTTGTGAGACTCAGTAGAGTCTCAATCTACAGCTTCTCACTTAAGCAAATAGATCCCTCTTTGTCTCTGGTGATAGCAGTTACCCACTGGCATCAGACTGCCTATCACTTAGCAACCAATCATCCCTGTATTCTGATGGCTTCTGGGCTTTTCCTGGACCACTGCAAATTCACATGCGTTTCACAGGTATAGCCATTTAAAAGTGTTAGCTTCCATTGTTGACTAGTATTGCAGGCACATGACTGAGAAAAGGCTAAGCCTCCTCTAGCACCTAGATGTTGTGCAAAACAACTGTCAAGAAACAAAAACAAACTAACAAACAAATAGAAATAAAATAAAAAAACCTCTACCACCAGAGAAATCTGGTAATTTGGCAATAAAATCTGTGTTGAACTTTCCTCTGGGTCCCCCAGTTTCCTGGTCAGTTAGGTATCCATGAAGCTAAAAATCCAAACGGAGAGAAGACTGGGACATGTGAAAGAATGACTATGGAACAGAAGATACTAGGGGTGCAGAAACCCTCTGAGGGCTTATTGACACTGAAAAGCTTTAGGGGTGCCACCATTTTGTTTATGCCATCTGGTTGCATTAACCAACATACTGGTAAACTCAACATAGCCTCTACCATCTTTTGTTTTGTTTTTCTTTGTTTGTTATTTAAGAGAGAGCTTCTTTGTATACCCATGGCTGTCCTGGAACTTACTCTGTAGACCAGGCTGACCTCAAACTCAGAGATCTGCCTGCCTCTGTCTCCCAGTGCTAGCTAGTATCAAAGTCATATGCCTCTATGCCTAGTGAACGTCATCATCTTACTGTCCCTAATCAAGGTGGTGGCCGTGTCCCACAGCTGCTGCCTTCTTGATGCTGACACCAGCCAAAACAAAGACACATGTTGTTTGTGGCAAGTTCAGCCCTGTGATAACATGAGCCATCCCCCATCAGGACATAAGTCCCTATGGAAACCATGTAGCTCACAGATTGAATGTGAAGTCACCCCTTTTCTTTAATATTCATATGGTTTTGATACTGTCTCATGTTATTGATTTATAGTCTTGTTTTGTGATAATCTCATAAGGTACAAAAGTACTTTGATTTATGTGTATCTGATAAGTTTGTTTTATGACCTACCACCTAATCAATTGAGAAGAAAGTTTTCATTGGTTGCTAAGAATATGTATTTCATATCTGTCTATCTGTGGTATGATGTATGTATAAAATTTCTCTACTGGTTTTTTTTTTACTTTAAGAATTCTATCCAAAGACATGAGTCTCCTACAATTATATTAAGACCTAGCTGTCCTCTTTTGCCTTTTGGTGTTTGCTTTATGGAATTGGGAGTCCAACTTTGGTGCAAAACTATTTACAAACATTATAATTTCTTGCTGAATTGTTTCTTTTTAAACTATATAGTAGCCCCCCCCCAACCTCTTCTGAGTAGTTCTGGCTTTAAGTTTATCAGACATCAAAATATCTATGCCACCTTGTTTCTAATCCATTTGCCACATAAGTTGACTTCTACCTTTGACCAACATTTTTGGGACATCTTTCCAGTAAGGTGTACTTCCTGAAGATAGTACGTAGTTGGGTCTAGTATTTTAATCCAGGCAAGACCCTGTGTTTGCATTGGTGAGCTGAGGTCTTTTGCATTTAAGGTTGTTGTGGACATGGTTATATGCCTCTTTGTGATTTTGCTGGCTAATTGGATTCTTTCCTTCTATAATTAATGGGGGGGGGGGTTTACTAGATATAATAGATTCCTTCTCTTTGTTGTTCCCCCATTACTTTTATGGATGCATGTTTTTGTTTTGTTTTTAGTCCTGAATCTGTGAATGAAAATTTTTCTTTAAATGCTATTTTTCAGTCCATGCTTAGCTATCATGCATTGTGCCTAAATTTTTGCTTGCCTTGAAATGATCTCATTTGTCTGGTTTAAAAGATAACTTTGCTGGGTACACCTATCTTGTTATTCACAGTTATTGACTTTGGGAGCCTTGACTATATCATTCCATTCTTCCCTGGCTTTTCAGAATATTGAGGAGAAATCTGATATTATTTGGATGTTTGTGCCTTTGTATGTAAGTTGACACTATCATTTATGGCTTGTAGTGTTGATTTTGTTCTGTATGTGTGGCATCTTGTCTATGATATGTTGTAGAGAAGTTCTTCTCTGCTCTCATCTACTTGAGGTTCTGTGTTCTTCAGTGAGGATGTTCATGACTTTTCTCTACATTTGGGAATTTTCTACTGCAAAATCATTTAAATATTTTTCTGTGACTTTAGAGTTTATATCAGTTTCTTCTTTGGTCTCTGGATTCTTAGGTTTAGTCTATTGAGCATATCCAAGAGTCCTTGGAAGGTTTTGGTCATATTTACCAAATTACTCCTTATGTATGTCTGAAAGTGTTATTTTCTCATCTTTGTCCACCACTGCCCACCTGGACTTATCTGTTGACAATACTTTCTGTTGTGTTTTTACTTTGACTGATTCTTTCATTTTCAGAATTCCTGACTTTCCTTCAGAATTTTCCCATGCTTTTAAAGTTCTTTTCTGAAAACACGCCTGACTTTAACCATGTGCATGACTACCACAGTTCTCTTCATTATCATCAGTCTCCATGGGTGGGAAGGACCACCGTCGTCAGGACAGTTTCCTTCCAGATGAAAACAGTGTCTGACTGAAAGCCCCTTTCTGATGCAATTGCCTGGTTTGAGGTACCATTTCCACTTCCTTCCCCAACAACCCTGCACATTACAACCTTGTATCTGGTGTTAGGTCTGAGGGTATGAAGAAGGCTGGCCCTCCTGTGTTTGTTTGCCTCTGTGGCTAGAGCTCATTTATTCCTTATATCTGTCAAGCTACCCCACCAATTTTGCAATGCACTTCCTGTAACCCCACACAGTGTGCTAAGGTGATGGGGGACTTCACTAAAGACTAGATCTTAATCACTATTGATTATCTCTCATTCTAGTAGTTTGAATGAGAATGACTCTCATGGGTTCATATATTTGAATGCTTAGGCTCCAGTTTGGTGGAACTGTTTGGGAAGGAAGAGAGGGTGTGGTCTTGCTGGAAGAGGTATGTCACTAGGTGTGGATTTTGAGGTTTCAAAAGCCATGTGCCATTTCCAGGTAGCTCTTCTTCTGCCTCCTACTTGTGAATCAGATGTAGCTCTCAACTAATGCTTGCTCCTGTGCTAAGCCTGCCTGCCTGTTGCCATGCTTCCTGCCATATCTGCCTTGGATCATAAGCCTCTGGAACTGTGAAATCTCAACTTAGGCATCTCCTTTAATAAGTTGCCTTGGTCATGGTGTTCTGCTGCAGAGACAGAAAAGTAATATATTCTTCCTCAGGTTCCCAAGCCTGCCTTCTGTTTCCAAAGCCTGCTGTGATGCCAGCTCTCTCACCCCATGCTGTATCCAGGCTTATATTTCCACAGACCTCTCTCGAGCTCCCTGTTTATCTGTGCAAGCAGTTCTTTGCAGCTCACTCTGACTCTGCCTGAGCTGTGCTATATAGCTGCCACTTGGTGTTTGTTTGTTAAAGAAACTCCCATGTAGGTTCATCTGTATTTTCTTTTGTTCTAATTTCTGTCCTGTTTTCACCCAATCAGATGGATGCAGCTTCTGACGATACATCATCTTACCCAGAAATCCCTCTGTTCCCTGATGTTTTACAAAGGGCTGTTTTTAGGTGTTTGGAGATGATTTTCTGTCGTACTAAATGTCAGTTTGGCAGAATTTATTCCTGGATCGTATACTCTTTTTATTACTTTCTTATGACTGCTGTCCCATTGGTACCATATATTTGTACATGTGTATGAATGCATGCATATGCCTGGGTGCACACACATATGTCTCGTGTGTATGTGGAGGCCAGAGAACAACTTCAGGTGTCTTCCCCAGGAGCTATCAACTTGACTTTTTGTTGTTGTTGCCGTCGTTGCTGTTGGGTTTTTTAAGGCAGGGTTTCTCTGTGTGGCTCCACTGCCCTAGAACTAGCTCTGTAGTTCTGCCTGCCTCTGCCTCCAGCGCTGAGATTAAAGGCATGTGCCATCACCATCTGGTTTATCAACTTGAATTTTGAGATGAGGTCTTTCCCTAACCAGAGGCTTCCCGATGAGGAATGGCTAAGCAGCTGTGAGACTAGTCTGTGCTTTCCCAGAGCTGCACCCACAAGTTCACGCTACTGAACCTGGATTATTTCCTCAATGTCTCTCTTTGTTTTTGTTTGTTTTATGTTTTAAGAAGAATTTATTTTATTCAAAAACTTATTCAGGAATCATTTTACTGACCAAACCTCCCCCAACCCCCACCCTGTCCTTTATGTTTACTGTTGTTGTTGTTGTTAAGACAGGGTCTCACTATGTAGCCTGGAACTCACTATATAAATCCGGCTGGACTGGGATTCACAGAGATTCATCTGTTTCCACATTCTGAATGATGGTATTAAAGGTGTGTGTTATTGTGCCCAGCCCTGCCCCCCCCCCCCATTTTTACTTTTAAATAACCGTCTTTGTTCATTTTAAAAATGAATTGTGTGTGCATGTGTGTAGGTCTGTGTGAGTACGTGCATATGAGTAAGGCGTCCGCAGAGCTTAGAGCAGGACAGTGGTTCCCTGGAGCTGGAGTTAAAGTAATGGTGAGCTGCCTCGCACACGTGCTGAGAACAGAACTGTGTCTTCTGCAAGAACATTGTGTCTTTTTAACTACGGAGCCGTTACTGAGGTTTACTTTCAGTGAGTCTTACGACACAACACTTTCTTTAACCTTGTAAGTCATTAGATCATTTTAACTTAGAGAGACTAACCACAATTTTTATTAATTAAAAGATCATGAACATGTTTAGATTAGTTTTCCCAGTCCATGATGAGCCCTTTTAAGTGTGTAGATCCCAGTCTTTCGTTTCAGGAAGATTTTTTTTTTTTAAGGTAGAGTTGCAAAATATTAGTTCTGTTTCTTTCCCTCCCCCATGGCTTTTCTTCTGCGGGGAATCTAACTACATGCTCAATCCACTCTCCTTAGCTCGTCTTCCATTTCATTGTCTAGCTGCTTGTTTTGCTGCCTTGTTCAGTGCCTGGTATTACATTTTCATTAGAATCTGATTTCCCTGTGGATTTTTAAACATAGCCTTTAGTTCTTAAATGATTTTCCACTCTTTTTATTCCAAACATGAATTTCAAACATTCCCCTCACTAGGTGGAGAGAAGTGTCATTTCTGATTTCAGCCATATAGTTTGCATGCGTTTTTAATTTTCTAAATGTGGGAAAGCGAAGCGCTTCAGCAGAGGTTTCTTCTGACTTTGCTAGTCCATAGAGGGCTGCCTTCTCACTCAGTGTTCTGCCTTTAAGACTTTTGTGTGCCTCACTGTGCCTATCATGTGGCTTGAGATGTGCCTTCGTGTGCAGGAGGAGGAAGCACACTGTTCCTTCACAGAATCGCTGTAACCGTGGGGAGTGTGGGGATGAGGTCGGTGTTCTTTTCTGTTGTTGTTCTTGCTTTTATTCTTCAGGACTCTCTGCATCCCTCTTCCCCCCTTCTCCTGTCTCCAAGGGCACATCTCTTTCATGCTGGTCTTCCCTAGAGACTGTAGCTCACCTAGAGCCCTCCCTGGAACAGGGGTGTGCATCCTTCCCAGGTCTTCCCTGCGCTGCCCACAGGATTCCTTCTCACCCTAGTCCTTGTCTGTGGAGGGAGAAGTGAGAGGGAGAGCGAGGCACCACAGGCGTCTGCGACTCCTCGAAGTGTCCTGATCCACTCTATGTACGATCTGACATGTGTACGATCTGACATGTGTATGATCTGACATGTGTACGATCTTACATGTGTATGATCTGACATGTGTATGATCTGATGTGTGTATGATCTTACATTTGTATGATCTGACATGTATATGATCTGACATGTGTATGATCTGACATTTGTATGATCTGACGTGTGTATGATCTTACATGTATATGATCTGACATGTGTATGATCTGACGTGTGTATAATCTGATGTGTGTACGATCTTACATATGTATGATCTGACATGTGTATGATCTGACGTGTGTACGATCTTACATGCGTATGATCTGACATACCGATGAGACAACACAAAGGACCCAAGGCCCGGGCCGGGGCTCCTTCTCCTGTTTTCATGGAAACCTCCACGGAGGATTGCCCCTCCCTTACAGGCTCATGGGCCAGGGAGTCAGATTCTGTTGAACACCCCCTTTTGCACCCTGATTTGCCCTTGAATACATAAATATGCCCTAACTGGTTAAAAAGCAATATATAAGCTCATATAATAAACAATAAAGTTAGATCTGCACTCTGATGCTGGTCTCCAGAGTCTGCACCCCAGGCGTCTCAGGCTCTGTTTCCACTCCCCCCACCCCAACTCCCGGTCCCTGTTCCCACACATGTTAATTTCTCACACTGTATGGGTTTTTCTCAAACTCAGATTGCTTTGCATTAAGCTCTTCTCAGTCTGAGTCTTCCTGAATGTTTCCTGAATATCTCTCAGTAGAATATGTGGAACCAACTCTAGAAATGACTGGTCCAGAAAAATGTGTGTTTTGTGTATTAACGGACCAGTTGAAGTGTATGGTGTGCTTATGTAATTGTGCTTGAAGATTGGTCTTAGGGGTCTCCTTTTTATGTTAAGTGATCCTGCTCCATTTGTTAGCTGATATGTTCAGTTTTCAACTGAAGTGTGAAGAGACTCAACTTTAACTAGTTACCATCATTGCAACTTCTAGAAAGTGTCCAAGATACACTTGAAGAACAATTATACAGCTACAGTTTCTGAAGCACGGTGTAGATAGATACTAAAATGTGCATTTTCAAAGAAATAGAAGGTAGGTGTGTGTGTGTGTGTGTGTGTGTGTGTGTGTGTGTGTGAGTGAGTGTGTGTGTGTGTGAGTATGTGTATGTGAGTGTATGTATGATTGTGTGTGTGTGTGTGTGAGTGTGTATGAGTGTGTATGTGTGAGTGTGTGTGTGTGTGTGTGTGTGAGTGTGTGTGTGAGTATGTGTGTGTGAGTGTATGTATGACTGTGTGTGTGTGAGTGTGTGTGTGTGTGTGTATGAGTGTGTATATGTGAGTGAGTGTGTGTGTGTGTGTGAATGAGTGTGTGTTGATATGTGGAAGTCAACATGACTTCCTCAATCACTTCTACACTTTATATTTTTGATACAGGGTCTGTCACTATTTCAGCTAAACTGGCTGGTAAGTGAGCTCCCAGGATCTGTGTCTCAAACCTCTCTCTGACCACCCCCCACACACACACAGCAGAGATTTCTGACACATTACTACACTTGACTTTTTTCCAGAGGTACTGAGGACTTGAACTTATATCTTTACCCACAGAGCCAGCTCCCAGCAGAGTTCTTTGCTACAAATCTTTTACTAATGCCTTTGCACACAGCAAGTCTAATGTTTTAAAAATTCTTTGCATTCCTAATTATCCCTGACCAGATTGTAAGGCAGTGTGTCTCCAGACAGACTTACTACATCTCCACGCTTTAGCGTGTGGAAAAGGCTCCGGGATCAGACTTGTTACGTGCACCATTATGCCTTTTGCTTCACAGAGAACTCTAGCATAAAGTCTAGGCTGAGGGTGGAGACCATGCAAAGCTGCTGTGTTTGGCTCCTAGGATAAGGAGTTGAAAATGTTTTTCATCCTCCGATTTGCTTCGTTTTGTATTGCACTAACTGTCATTCAGACTTAATTTATCCTGTTTTCTTTCTACCATCGACCCCAAGTCACACGTGTGAGGCATCTGTTTCTAGATCACACAGTGTGTCCACCCTTCCTTTTTCCCAACTCTAAGTTCCGTTTCTCTTTCTTAGGAACAAATAAGGCAGTGCTTTATTTTCTACTTGATAAACCTGTTGGCAGCAGTTTTGGGTTTCTAGTAATGATGAACGCATGTTCAGAAGATTCACCCTTTGTCAACATCCTAACAAGAACAGTGAATTTGCTTAAAAAAACAAAACAAACAAAAAAAAAATCAATGGGCCTCCAGAGCTATGTCATCAATGCTTCAGTTCCGGTTTACTCTAGTTCAGTCAGGGCATACATACAATCCATTTTTGTCGTCTAGTAAAGACAGTTTCTAGTTCTGAAATCTATATCCTGCTTACTCAGTCATTCGCCTCAGGTCCCATGACCTTTGACCCTTTGCTTTGTCCAGCCTATCAGGCGTTTGGAGTCCCAGGACATGGAGGTCTCAGGTTAACGTCTCTCTCTTAGAAATATGGATTGGTTACTTCGTTTCTCTTGATGACTGCATGGTTCCTTCCTTCGTGGGCATTTCTAACACCCGTGTGTCTGAACACACCACAGTTTCTTCCCCCAGTCACCTGTCAGAAACATTTTCATTGCTTCTAAACTTCAGCAGTTGTAAGGTCCAGGGCTGTACATAAGCACCAAGGAACTGAGGGCCTGGACCAAATGAAGAACACGTTCAGTGTCATATGACACCACTGACATGTGTTTCATGGTGAACATACATGTGCTATGTATGTGTCTGATGGCTCTTTTAGTGTGAATTTCTCTGATGAAATACCACACTGAGGACCTTGTCTACCTTCCCCAGCAAAGTGTTTATAACCTCTGTCTCTCTTCTATGCTGCTTACTGTCTTCTGTTGAGTTTTAAAGTTCATTGTATACAACATTTGGCAACAGTCCTTCAGCAGACATTCCCCCAGACTGTAACTTTTTAATTTTATTTTATTTTTTGTCTTCCTCTACAGTATCACTCTCTTGAGTGGAACAAATTCTAAAAATCACTTCAATTCTTCCTTTCATAAATCCCACCTTTGGTGTTAGGTTTAAATATCACCAAACTCAAGACTGTCAATGTCTCCTATCATGTCACTTTCTAGGAGTCTTATAATTTCACATTTCACATCAAACCTGTGGTCATTTGAGTACGTTTTTGTGAACAGTGTGTGGTTTATGTCTAGATGTTTTCCCTCATTTGCTGTTGGTAATTCCAGAACCATTTGCATTTGTTTAAACTACCTTTTCTCCATTGATTACCTGTTCTGCAAGTAGATTATATCCTGTGGTCTGTTTCTGGGCTCTCCAATGAGCTAGCTCCATTGGTTGCTGATTCTTTTCCCAGTAATACAGTATCATGGGCTAAGTCTCAAAGTTGTGCAGCATTGTCCTTAGGATATTGATCTCCTTCAGTGTAGTACTGCCTTTACCTGGCCCTTTGTTTCTCTCTAATCATTTGTCAGCATCCATAAAATAGTGTGCTCGGGGTTTAACATATAGCTCTCAATGACACCAACTAGCATCGTGACACAATTTAGTCTTAGTATTTCGTTAGACTTACATATAAGCACTTCATTTTGAGGGCACCCTTGGTGGTTACATTTTAAATCTGCTTGTTCATCCTTGCTAAATAAGCAAGTCATTGGCTTGTGGCATTGGTAAAATTAGCTATTGGTGTTGAGAGCTTCTTATATTTTCTTTTTTTGTAACTTATTTTAGATATATTTGCTTTTTTTGTAACTTATTTTAGATTTTTTCTCCCTAAATTATCACATCATCTATAATCAAAGACACACTTGTTTCTTCCTGTACTAATTCAATCAGACTACTTTACAAACACTATGAGCTAGGTAGTTTATACACAGAAATATTTACTTCTCAAATCTCTGGAGTATCAAAAAATTCCAAGATCAAGGTACAAGAGTGCTTGGTGTCTGACTCCCACGTGAGAGACTCTTCTCTGTGCCCTAATGTGGCGGAAGACACGGTGTCCCTCTGTGGTCTTTTGTAGAAGTAGCAGTTCCACCAATGAGAACTACCAAGCCACCTGGTAAAGAGGCCATCTTGTATTCCCAAAACTTACAATGGAGTATAAACTTTCTCACTCTTAGGGGTATTTAAATTTTATGTTGAACTCCTTCTTTAAAGTATATATTTCCATAGTTTTTGTATTTTTCTTTGTCTGGTTACAATATCAGTAAGTTGGGAATTAATTACTCTCATTCTTTTTTCTGGAAGCATTTCTATAGAGTTGAAATTTCTGCCTTCATTGTTTGATAGCATCTACCTATCATCCCACCAGAGCTTACTCCTGCTTTTTATTTCTGTTTTTCAATTTTATATTCATTCATTCATTCATTTGTTCTTTCTTGTGCATGTGTGTGTGTGTGTATCAGAATGTATTAAATGAGCTTTAAAACAGTAATAATAGCCAAATCATGCCACCTGAGACACAGAGAATCCTGTAGTTTCTTGGTCTTTGAGGCTGAGTATGTCAGTAGTTGGAATAGTTCCAGAACAACTGTCTCACTGGAGGGCACAATTAGTAATCACTCAGTCCACAAAGTATCATGCTTCAGTATCCAAAAATACAAAGTACAGACAGCTCCTAGAGAGCTGGGGTCCTTGTCTGTCCTAGTCAGGGTTTCTATTCCTGCACACATCATCATGACCAAGCAGCAAGTTGGGGAGAAAAGGATTTATTCAGCTTACACTTCCATATCGCTGATCATCACCAAAGGAAGTCAGGACTGGAAATCAAGCAGGTCAGGAAGCAGGAGCTGATGCAGAGGCCATGGAAGGATGTTGCTTACTGGCTTGCTTCCCCTGGCTTGCTCAGCCTGCTTTCTTATAGAACCCAGGTCTACCAGCCCAGGAATTGCACCACCCACAATGGGCTGGGCCCTTCCCCTTTGATCACTAATTGAGAAAATGCCTTACAGCTGGATCTCTTGGACGCATTTCCTCAACTGAGGCTCCATTCTCTGTGATAACTCCAGCTTGTGTCAAGTTGACACAAAACCAGCCAGTACACTGTCCCAGGGTGAAAACGTGGTTACTCTGGTTTTGCTGTCAGGGGAGGAGTCAGCAGCAGCAGCAGCAGCAGCAATAACAAGGCAGAGCAATTTGGTGGTAAGAGGGAAGGAAGGCCAAGTCAGAAAAATGTAAGAAGAAACTTTGATCTGAAATACCAATACTTTCTTATCTGGGCTCCTACTGGAAGATGCCACCCACCATTAGAGTGGATCTTCCCAATTGTTGAATCCAGATAATTCTTCAGGGGAGGCTCCCTACTTGAGTGATTCTAATTTGTAGCACATTGATGTTCCAACTTGCCACAAACCATGATAATAGTCTTTAGATCCATACTGGTATATGCCAAACAGGAGGCTCAGAAAAAGTCAACGCATGCCTCCAACTTTTTGAGCTAAACTTATCTGTAGCTGTGCTGGGCTAAAACTGACTAGACACGGGCCACAGAAGTGCCAGAGGTTATGAAGGAAGGGTATGCAAGTATCTGTGAGTACACCATGCAGGGTGTGTTTTGAATGAGAAATATTCCCTATGGACTTGGGTATTTAAACATTTGGTCCCCAGTTGATGGCGCTGTCTGGAGAGTTATTGGGTAAAGAGCAACCCTGCAGGAGGAAGTTCATTATGGCGAAGGCTTTTGATTTTTCACAGTCGCAGCCCATTGGCTGTTCATTCTGCCTCAGGTTCCTGGTCCACCACCTGGATGCCACTTGTTTCTATGCCTCCCTGCCATGTTGGATTCCTGTCTTCTGCACTATAAGCCTAAACAAGCTCTTCTTTCCATGAATTGCTTTTGCTTGCACTGTCTTAGCACAGCAACAGAACAGAACATTAATGCACAGGGGTACTATGTGTGAACATTAGAGTTGTTTCTAAATGCTTGCTTGTTTTGACCGACAGCTTATATCTAGTATTGTCTTGTGGTAGTTTTAGTTTTTCGAGGAAAGTCGTTTACTTCAGAACAACTCGAAGGAATTGTGAGTTTTCAATTCTCCTACTCTGTGTACTTTTATGGTTGCTGTGAACAAACGAATCCCTGGCCAGAAGGCACTTCAGGAAAGTAAAGGTTTATTTGTGTGTGCACATGTTTATATGTGTTCCTGTGCAACTGTGTGCATGCATGTGAAGACCAAAGGTCTCCTGAGCGTCATTCATCAGGAACCTCCACTTTGTTCTGCCGTTGTTCTTATCTTCTTAATTTACTTTTTTTCAGAAGAAAAAAATGTGTTTGTGTCTGTGTGTCTGTACTCATACATGCTAGACGAGGATGTTGGGGCTACAGGCACAAGCTGCTGTGAGATGCCAGACATAGGTTTTGGGAACTGAACTTGAATCCTCCATAAGAACACGTGCTCTTAACCATCAAGCCATCTCCCCAGTCCCACCCAATCCAAACCTTGTCTTTCCAGGGTCTCTCACCAGGGTTAGGGCTCTCGTGCTCTCGTGATTAGTCTAGGCTGGCTGCTAACCAGCTCCAGGGATCTGCGTGTCTCTGCCTCCGGAGTACTACAGTTACAAGTAAGCACATGATGCCCAGGGGTTTTGTTCTGCTTTTTTTTTTTTTTTTTTTTTAATTTCAGATTTTTAAAAGATTTATTTGTTATATAGAAGTACACTAAGTGTACTATAGCTGTCTTCAGAGACACCAGAAGAGGGTGTCAGATCTCACTACAGATGGTTGTGAGCCACCATGTGGTTGCTGGGAACTGGATTCAGCACCTCTGGAAGAGCAGTCAGTGCTCTAACCACTGAGCCATCTCCCCAGCTCTTGTTTTGCTTTTCTAAAACAGAATCGAAAAATATCGACCTGACTGGCCTGAAATATCATTCTGTAGACCAGGCTGGCCTCACCTCATAGAGATCATCCTGCCTCTGTCCCCCACCCCCAAACCCTGCACTCTGGGATTAAAGATGTTGCCCGCCTGGCAACCATACCCAGTTTAACTTGTATCCTAAGGGTTGAACTTTCAGTTTCCCAGTTCCTCCAGCTCTGCCCCACCCACTGAAGGTTCCACAAACTCTAAGAACAGCAACTTAACCTGGGGACTGGGTATCCAAAGGCACAATCTTGTGGGGGAGTATTTTACACCCAAACTGTAAAAGCTGTATTTTCTGTATTTTACTAACCCTACAGTTACCTGTGGAACTGACCCTGGC
Organism: Micromys minutus; assembly: GCF_963924665.1. NCBI lineage: Eukaryota > Metazoa > Chordata > Mammalia > Rodentia > Muridae > Micromys > Micromys minutus. The sequence continues at coordinate 33,411,094 of NC_137969.1, read as the reverse complement.
TACTCTAAGTGACTTAGGCTGATTTGTTCACCTGTTTTTACTGCAAGTGTGTCTTCTTTTTATATGAGCCACAGTTTTCTGTTACTTTAATAACCTTTAAATATATAGATTTCTATACTATTGATATCTGTTCTTTAATGATCTTGCAGGTAAGTGCGTGTTGGGATTCTGTAAACCCTATCTCACAGTTACCTGACAACAGCCAGGTAGACCCCACCCCACAGTTACCTGACACTATAAGAGGGCTGCTTGCCCCCTCCTCTCTCTCTTGGCCTCTTACCCTCTTGTTCTCTTGCCCTCGCTCTCCCCCTACCCCTCCTCTTTCCATTCCCCCCCCTTTCTCCATGTGCTCATGGCCCGCCTCTGCTTCTCTACTTTTCTCTCTTTCTCTGCCTCTACTACCCCCTTAAGTCCCCTCCCCATGCCCTGAATAAACCCTATTCAGTACTATACCATCCTGTGACTGGTCTCTCAGGGGAAAGGGATTCCAAACACGGATCCCCCAGAGACATTCCCCTTGCCCCCATGCCTCGCTGCACCCCCCCCCACTCTCTTCATCTTTTTCCTAACATAAAAACATCAGTGGGAATGTTCAGAAATAAGGTAGCAAACTAGGCAAGAGAAAGAAGAAGGAAAGGAAAAGAGGAGAGGCAGCATTACAGTGGTATATTATTTTTATTGAATACATATAGTCATTTATATTATTACATATTACATATGTTTTCCCACAGTAGTATCCTTCTTTTAAAGCAATAGAGATGTAAGTGTTCAATTAAGTATTTCAGTTAAAAAAACAATATGAAATTTTGACTTTAACTAAGCGAATGCATGATAAGTTAATTCCAGGAATGACAGTAAACTACTGACCCTATTTGGCTTTCTAGAAAGTTTTCCTGATAAGATTGTTGTTTTATTAATGAATAAAATATGAAATATATTTTAATGCTAATGACTAGCATGGAAACAACAATGAAATTTATAAAACAAGAGCATTCAGTCTGATTATTAAAGTATTTTTGTGAAGTCTATTAAAATTGCCTAATTGAAATTATACATATATGTATAATATATATATATATATATATATATATATATATATATATATATTTACCTAAAGGATATAAAATAATAAGCTTTCAGTACTTCTGGGCTTCAATTTGTGCTCAAACTATTAGCAAGAAATACAAAGTAATATAATGTTTTGTATGCAATGCTTAAAACTTCAAGGCATAATACAATATTGTTACAGCAAATTATATCACGAGACTCTGGAATTAGTAATTTCTGTGTAATGGAAAATTGTTTCTGTAAATATTATCGGACCAAATGCAGAAAAAAGCTGCAGCTTGTCAATTTCTTCCCTTTCAGAGTCTGACACCAACACTCTACACCATCGACAGGATATTAGAGACCAGATCCAGGAAGACTTTGGTCCCAGAGGTCAGCAGGCCAGCAAGGCCACCCCAGAGGAATGTAAGAAACAAAAGTCCACACTTACCCTGTGTTTACTATGGAGATCTCAACTATGCTCAAGGCCAGTTTGTTCCATAAGACTCTGTGTTAATAAAATAGAACGGGAGCCCGCAAACATAGCTGCCCATTGTCACGCTACAGATAGCAACTAAAAAGGTTGTACTACATAGCACATCTGGGGTTACTGGACCTCTGCCGGTGTTGATTCTGATGGGGAAGCTTCTGCACCTGCAATGCAAAGCCAATAAGATAAAGCTGTATTTTTAATAAAATTTTCATTTGTTAATTGTAACACGCATAGAACACATACACACACACACACACACACACACACACACACACACACACACACACACTTCTGGTTCTATTTTTAAGGATTAACCCAAAAGTCGATAAAAATGGAGTATGTCCTGCTACCTTGCAGCACAAATCATAGGTGGGAAACACAGGACTTCGGCTTTGGCTCTGAAGCGTCACACTTTCACATCCCTGAGTCCTACCTACCTACGATGCAAAGCTTCTACTGACAATGCACAGGGCAGAACTAAGCAGTGTGGCTGGGGAGATGTGTGGTATCTGTCTTTCTGCTCCCAGGTCTCATGCCCCCTCATTAACCGGAGACCCATGCTATAGTCTATAATTGGACCTGGGACCTGGGACCTGACAGCCAGCTTTTTTTTATGCTAGCACATCAAGACTGCCAGGCAAAAGAGCATGCAAAATAGCAACAGCCTTTTATCTGGTGGAAGGAAACAAACTTTGATCAGAGCTTTGAGTAAATTCATTTCCAGAAAGTTATAACAACTCTGTGGGGAGGGCTTTAAGGTAGGGAGAAAGAAGGCACCATCTGCTTCAATTGTTGCTGTTTGTAAAATGTAAACTGTGCCAGCCGGAGGAGCAACTGGGGATCAACAGATCAATGGTGGAAAGGAGCCAGGACTTCAGTGGTGACTCTGCCTCCCAACAACAAACCAGTGCCCAGTCCCTTCCACCTGCCATACACACACACACACACACACACACACACACATACACACATCCTGCTTTGCTGTTTATGGGGGTGGTTCTGTTGATTCCAAAGATGAAATGGTTTTCTGATATTAAGCAGGACCTGCTGCCAGTGGAAATGTGGCTACACCAGAACACCTGGGTTAAATAATAGTCGCAATGGCAAGGACTTATTTCCGGAAACCTTGTAAGCTTCCAGCAGTGACAAGTGCTTGCTGTCCCTCTGTTAAGATTTTATATATGTACATATAGATATATGCTGGTGGTGAGTAAATAAACTTCTAATTACTCAAGGATAAAATGCATAATCCTAAAACAGCTTATGCAGGAAGACCTGTGTGCATACTAAAAAGAGAATGATATAAAACCAATGGAGGAAAAAGAAAAGACATAATTTCAGACAAGAATAAAGAAAGACAAATGATACAAGGAAAAAGATGAACAAACTGGAGATTTTTTTTTTTTTAAGTAACAAGATGATAAATCTGCAGCTAAAGTGGAAAATACATAGAACATGCACATCAGAAAGTGAAGGCATGGGACACTGCTACCAAAGAATATGAGAGGTAATGGGAAAGAGCCAAAGGGACAAAGTGGGTAACCTAGACACACGACCTCCTGAGACTGAATCCTGAACAACGTGTGTTCAGACCTAAACCAAGTAAGGGGCTGAATCCGTCTGCGATAAAAGGGCTCTGGGATAGAAAAGGCCTAGAATCTGACAGTCCCTGCTGGAATCTACCAAATATTCAAAGGGTAAATATAATATCATTTTCAAGCTTCTCCAAAAGTTAGAAGAGCTAGAGATGCTTTCATTTTGGTTTCATAAAGTCAACACCGCTTTCATGCCAAAACCAGACAAGGCCACTACAAGAAAAGAAAATTACAGGCCATTATCCTTGGTAAACACAGATGTACAAATCTTTATCAAAATGCTAACAAACAAAAAGTAACCGCCAATTAAAGGGATTATGCATCATTATTAAGTTAGATTTATCCTTGGTAGGCACAGGCAGTTTAACACACTCATGTGCATACATACACACACATGCACTCGCTAATGTGATCCATTGCTTTAACAAAACAAAAGGCAGAAACCAAATGATTACCTCAATGGATATGGTGCAAACATTTCAAAAACGTAACATCACATCTTTGTGGTTTTGGAGAATAAACCAGCGTTCAACACACTAGGTACCATACACTATATAACATGGTATCATGCTATCTATCATAAGATATTCACAGACTCCATGCTATAAACGCCTATCCAAATTCCATTACCATTTGCCACAGGAACAGAAAAGCAATCTAGAATTCATATAGGATTATGAAGTACTAAATTACCAACGCGATCCTGAGGCACTGAATAAAGCTAAAGGCATCAACGCGATCTTATTCTGAAGCATATTTCGAAGGCAGAGAAATCAAAGCAGCCCGGGACAGGCATGCTGTGTCAGGCTGGGCCTGCTCTAAGTTACTCCACACTGTAGAAAACAGTGGCTTTTCATGGTGCATCCTGTCCTGAAGGACTCAGCTTTAAATCAGCGTCTGACCACATTTTGAGAGTACACAGAGGCAGAATGACTCTGCATCCCATCACACGTAAACACCAGCACCTGTCTGGCCCCACCCACAGAGGCACAGAACAATAAATGAGTTATTGCAATCAGTCAAAGGGGAGTTGCCTGATAAGTATATCTGTTTAGACAGAGACCTTATAAATACTCAGGCATGTTAAAAATCCTATCAAGAAAACCAGGCCAAGGGTTTACGGAAGAGTTACAACATTCTCACTTAGACCTCCAGAAGGAGCCATCTAACGCTGCAAAGGCTACTTCTGCCTCCAGCTTGTCACCTGACCACTCGGCATGTGCATCAAAGGATCAACAGGTAGAAATCTGACTTTTGCCAGGGCTTCTGCCAGTTTCTCCCCCATCAAGGATGTGACCTACTCGGATCATCACCTATCCACTCTGGGCCTGTCCAGTCACCTACCATGTGTCCACTTGGACCAGTCCTGACCTTTACATCTTTTGCCTTCAGAGTCCTTCATGCCAATTTGGCAGCTCCACTAGTCCTTGAGGCTGGACTCAACTCTGACCCCAGGTTAGGGATGAAAGAACTTGAGTTTGCTCCAGGCAGCTATCAAAGGACTTAGGACTATTTGGCAAATCACTGCCAACAAACCCAACTGTTGCTTGTGCCTGTGAATGTTACCTGTGAGTGTGTTGTTATCCAGTTCATTCTGTCATGGTAGAAAGACACAACCATCTATGTTTACAACATAATCTGCTTATTACATGACACAACATCGCATTCACAGAACAACAGGATAGGTTAAAGCCCCTGCATTCACCTACAGACTTATATTTGCTTTTCAACAAAGGTATAGAGAACATATAAAAAAAACAGATTTTTCACTAAATGTTACTGGAAAATAAACACCTATAAACAAAATATAAAAGCACTTTCATTTCACACAGCATACCCAGATATGGAGTAAAGGCTTAACAAAAGACCCGTCATTACAAAGCTACTCAGAAAACTACAGGGGGATCCCCCCATGTTGCTTTGATTTCTTTCCTTTTTTAAAAAAAGATATATTTTCTTTATTATTATTAATTTCACTTATGTGTATCTGTGTGTGTCTGGTTCTATGGTGTATGTGTACCACAGGAGTGCAGGTACCTGGGAAAGCCTGCTGAATTTCTTAGAACTGGAGTTACAGCTAGCCATCTGTCAGCTGTCTGGTGTGGGTGCTGGAACTGAGCTTGGCTCTTTGGGTATAGCATTAAGCACTTGACCTCTAAGTCAGCAGTTCTCATCCTGTGTGTAATCTCCCTCACAGGGTTTACAGATAGGGTATCCTACTTACCAGAGATTTACATTACAATTCATAATTATAGCAAATTTACACTTCTGAAGTAGCCATGAGATGATTTTATCATTGGTGATCACCAGAACAGCAGGAACTATATTAAGGGGTCATAGCATTAAGAAGTTTGAAAACCACATCTCTCCAGCCCCGGATACACGTGTATGTATGTTTCCCCAAAACACAAACTATACAAGCAAAATGGTCAAATGAGATAGTATTAAACTAAACAGCAAAAGAAGAAATCAACAAAATAAAAGTATAACCTAAGGAGTAGGAGAGAAACATTTTGAAACGGCTTTTCTGGTAAGGCCTTAGTATGCAAAATGTATGAGGACCTCAAGAAACTTAGCAAGAAAGGAAATAGATGGTTTTAAAAATGAGCAAAAGACCTGGGCCTCGAAGCCCTTAAAGCACGAAGCAGGAGGATTGTCACAAGTTTGAGACAGCTTTAAAACACAGGCAGTTCCAGGCCACTTGAAGAGACATAATAAGACCCTGTCTCAAAATAAAACAAAAAGTGACCAACAAAAGGTAGACAATAGACTTGAATAGATACTTTTCAAAAGAATGTATACAATGGCCAATGTTACATTAAAAACTTGTTTAACATGGATAGTCACCAGGAAAACACAAATAAAAACCATGGTTAAATGACACCTCACATATGTCACAATTATTATATTGTCAAAGATAAAAAAGACAAATCTGGAGAGATTTCTCGGTGGTTAAGGCCACTGTTCTTTCGGAGAACCCATATTTGATTCCCAGCACCCACTGGTGACTTACAACCATGGGTAACTTGAGTTCTCAGCGATCCAGCACCCTCCTCTGATGTGTGCTGACACCAGGAGTATGTGTGCACACATACATGCATGCAGCCAAAACAACTCACATGTAAATAAATAAATAAGTAAATAATAAACAAATAGATAAATAAATAAATAAATAAATCTTTTAAAAAGTTAAAAGATTAAAAGTAGTGCCTTCAAGGGTGTGAGGAAACAGAACTAGGGTACAATGTTAGCAAGAATGTCTGAGCATGACATACAGAACTCAGTGTGGAGGCTCCTCTCACTCTTGAATATACAACCCAAAAGACTAAATTGGAATGTCAAGAGAAAGTCTGCAGACCTCTTTTCACTACAGCACAGTTTATAGTAGCCAGTAGCCAAGAGGGATTATCAGCCTAAAGATTCATGAGAGGATGAATAGATGAGACATCCCCACCCCCCACACACAATTGAAAGTAATAAACATAAATCTAAAATGGGCTGGAGAGATGGCTCACTGGTTAAGATCACGGACTGCTCTTCCAGAGGTCCCGAGTTCAATTCCCAGCAACCACATGGTGGCTCACAACCATCTGCAATGGGATCCAATGCCCTCTAATGGTGTGTCTGAAGACAGCATGCCACAAACATAAAATAAACAAATCTTTAAAAAGAAAGAAAGAAATTCATATTCAAAAGATGAATACAATGTCTATTCTTCTTTAGATAGCAAGTGTATTGGCTCTACAAAGCTCAAGAGCCCCCTTCAGCAGCTGGTCATCTCTGTAAGGATGGAGACAGATTGGCAGAGCATCGTCAACCAGTGCAGGGAGGAGTCAGACATGGAATGCCGCGCTCTGCTCACCAAGCAGTACCACAGTATTTCCAATGTCTGAGCATACTCTGGCTCCTGCCTTCTCCCCCATTACTCAAAGCAGCTAAGCCCTGAAGGAAGTAAGGATTTGTTTTTCAGAAACAAGTTCTCAATAATCATCAGTGACAGGAACCAAATGTGATCTTCATTTGGACGTACAAATAAGCAAACAGGATTAATCTGGAAATGCTAAAGCACTGTGTTCTGGGCATCCCAAATTATTCAGAGTTTAAGAAGCGCTGATAGTGAAGGGATGGTGCTTGAACCTGAGCTTCTCAGAGGACAGATGGTGTTCTGTGAAAGGCTGTCAGAGGGCAAGTTCATGTGGAAGAGCAGAAATGTCCTGTGAGGACTCTTAACATTTGGAAGACTAAAAACCAATACACTACTTCATACCTGGTTGTACCAAAAGGAATATCAAGGTTTTTGATAAATAAAGGGGGAAACATGAAGCCCTGTAAACCATAGCGTTTTTGCTCTCTCATCTGAATGCAAAGGAGAAAACCCAAGCACCCACTATCCTGGTGCTTGGTGCTTACCCTGCACCCTAAGAGCTCTGTGGGGTTTCAGCAAGACTTATCTGCAGATCCCATGGGGAGATGCACCAGGAGAGAAGAAAGCCACCCAATGTCCTCATCACCAAACACAGGCATGTCATGGTAACCCTCATTGACAGGTTATTTCTCCCCTGGTGAAATGAGCCAATTCAAACCAGATTAGATTATATTAAAGGCAGGATTATTGGGAAGTTGCTCTCCGGTGGGCAAATTCCAAGGCCCAGGGGTGGGGGTGGGGAGTCACTGTGGAGAGATGAGGCACGGAGGGGGAAAGAGAAAGAGAGAAACGGTGAAAAGGTGCAGGGGCAGAGAAAGAAGAGAACCAGGAGGAGGAGAAGGGGGAGGCGGGGAGGCAGGGAGGCAGGGAGGCGGGGAGGCAGGGAGGCAGGGAGGCAGGGAGGCAGGCAGGGAGGCAGGGAGGGAGGCAGGGAGAGAGGGAGAGGGGGAGAGGGAGGGGGGGAGAAAGAGAGAGAGGGAGAGAGGGGGAGAGGGAGAGGGGGGAAGAGGGGGAAGAGAGAGAAAGGGAGAGGGGGGAGAGGGAGAGAGAGGGGGGGGAGAGGGGGGAGAGGGAGAGAGAGAGGGGAGAGAGAGAGAGAGAGAGAGAGAGAGAGAGAGAGAGAGAGAGAGAGAGAGAGAGAGAGAGAGAGAGAGAGAGAGAGAACGGGGTGTGCCAGGTAGGAACTGATGCATTCTGGGAGAGGCCAGCTCTGCTTTGATGTGTAAACTATCCACCTCAGTCCCTTTCTCAGGCTCTTGTCCAGAAACTAAACACTCACCTGGAGTTTTCTCAGAGTCTTCAGGGGTCTCTGGATTTTGGGGCGTCTCTGTGTCCGTGTCCTCATTACTTTTAGAGTCCTTTGTGGACTGAGCGGACCCGGATGCCCTGGAGGTCTTTGGAGTCCTCCTGTCGGAATCAGCCTTCTGCTGCCGTAACCACTCGTCCTTGTAGCCATTGCTGATAAGTTTGGAAAAGTTTGTGGGTGAACCGGTTTTTTGACCAGGCCTTAAAGAGAGACGTGCAAATGTTAAACTTGACGAACAGAAGCAGCAGCCAGGAACTTATGCGACCACACAGATGCTGAGCTGCATCCCTCTCCCTGCCCCTCCCCCCCCTCAGTCTCTCTGTCTCTCACCTGCCCGTATCTCTCCCCATTTCAAATATAAAAAAGGCCCCCCACGCATCATTTATGCACAAGTGACTCCATGCTCAGCCCAGTTTTCCCAACTTTTTTTCTTACTCGTTAGCCTACTAAGACCGGTTTTACACAAGGAAGTCCTAAAAAACACCACCTTCCTCCTACTACCAGTGGGTGACTTAGGACAGTGGCTCTGACTTTGATGACTTCTTCCTCATTCTCCACTGCAAGGCTCTCCTGTCTCCTCTCACCTGTCACCTGCTTCAGCTCACAGATCCTATCTTAGTTGACACCAGAGAGTGGCAGGGCGGTAGTGTGAGCCTTCCAGTCAGGCGGGTGCAAAGCACACCCTCGTCCCCTCCCAAGCCACTGGTTTCGGACTTATGAATCATCTTAATAAGGATTTTCCCAAATGCTCCCTCCCCATCTGTCACGGTGTCATTAATGTGATTGTTTACCCCAGCCAATGGGGAGCCATTTAAAGACTAGGTCAGCAATTTATGACATGTGTTTTCTCCCAAACTAGACTTCTGGCAAACACAGTAGCCTCCAGACTTTATTTCTTCAGCTTGAAGACCCAACAGGTGTCAGCATACCTAGGTGCCAGCCTATTTAGGTGCCAGCATACCTAGGTGCCAGCCTATTTAGGTGCCAGCATACCTAGGTGCCAGCCTATTTAGGTGCCAGCATACCTAGGTGCCAGCCTATTTAGGTGCCAGCATACCTAGGTGTCAGCATAGCGAGCTGAAGGCAGAGTCAGAGTGCTTTTCACTCTAGATGAGGACCCAGGTGCTCAGACTCTGATGACAGTAAGTTTTGGGACTGAGTACGTGAGCAAGAACAGGCAGCCACAAACCATAAGCCTCCACCACAAAACAGGATGCAGGAGACCAGACGTGATCAAAGGGTCAAAACTGATGTTAAGTAAGAAACAGAAGTGTGAATAGGTTCTTAGGCCAGGCTGGGCAGGGCTCTGTGGGCAAGGCTGGTGCTGCCATTGGCAAAGCTGTCTCTGAATAGGGCTGTGGCGGGTCAGTGAGTGTCACCAGTTCACAGCCATCAATTGAGAAGAGGACCGAAAATCAACCCAAACCTCAGACAAACAGCATTCATTCTTGTAGGTCGGACACTTACATAGGAGGCAACGACAGTCTGTTCCTTTCAAGGTCTTTGTGGCTGACTGGGGTTCCTGCTTTGCTGGAGTTCTTGGAATTAATAGCTGGCAGCTTGACCTGTGAAGAAATGCAGATCCTTGAGTTAGAGAAAAAGGGAGGTTTCCAAGAGCAGCAAATATACCGTTTTCTGGACTTTCAGTATGGACACGGGCTGTTACAATACAGTCAAATCAAATGACCACTGTGAATTCAGCCAGATGGCTTGTGAACGGGACAGTGTGTGCTTCAAAAACACCCACTGTGTTTAAATAAGGAGGCCACCTGCTCAGGAGGGGAACAGTCAGCGAATGTTGGGGATACCCATATCCTGGGGGATCTTGCTGGAAGGAGGGGTCCAGCAGCCCATAAACAATGAAAATGTCTGTATGGGGAGGTTAGCAGGTGCTGTGGGTTTGTATTTTGACAGTAATGCTTCTTCTTCCAGAGGAGTCACCCTGATGAGGAGTGGGTCACAGTACTGGGGTGACTCCGTGTGAACTTTCTCCCCGTCTTAACTGGTCAATAAAGACAGCAGAAGCCAATCACTACACAAAGGACACGGTGGGATTTCTGGGTCCCAGAATGAAGAGGAGTGGGGAAGGGGGATTTGGACAAGGCTGTGGGGCAGATAGGAAGTCGCAGTCATGTAACTCTTGGGACCGATAGTTTGTAGCCACCGCAGGATGCCTTGTGCAGGCTGAGGATGGGGCAGGATATTCTGTGTCCAGCCATTGAGTTATCTGGCTGGTTTTAAAATATAAAGGCTGTCTGGTGTTTTCCATCCACAGTGACTCAGGTGGGCCAGAGAAAGGGCACTGACTGGGCGGTTGTTAGAGGCTTGGCGAAGCTAGCTGTGGGAGCTGGGTGAGACGGCTGTTTCTGGCACCTGGCAAGGAGCAAGGGTGCATTTTAAAATTACAGGAAACATACAGGAGCTTTGTAATAATCACCAAGAACTGGAAACAAACAAATAAAACAAATACCCACCAAGGAAGGAATAAGCAAACAATACCCGCTCTGCAAAACAACATTACTCAATGAAGCAAAGGGACGGGGTTCTGACACATGGTACCAAATGGCAAAAACAGACTGAAGGAAAGGGTCTGTGGTCACTCGCTCCATGCCACTGACTTGTCACTCTAGAAAGGAAAAAGTTTAAGACTTGTCCTGGCTTAGATTTTGTTGCTGGGATAAACACGGTGACCAAAAGCAACTTCATTTTATAATTCTTAGGTTATACTCCATTCCTGAGGGACAGCAGTGCAGGAACTCAAGACAGGAACCTGAAACAGGAACTAGAGCAGAGGCTATGGAGGAAGACTGCCTTCTGCCTTCTCCCTATGGCTTGTTGAGCCTGCATTCTTATACCATCCAGGACCACCCTCCCAGGGATGGCACCATGGTCTGGGCTCTTCCACATCTGTCCTTAATCAAGAGAATGTCCCATAACTTTACCTACAGGCCAATCTGATGGAGGCATTTTCTTAATTGAAGTCCCTTCTTTCAGACACCCCTGGCTTGTATCAAGCTGTTAAAAAGCCCAACAGGTAGGTGCAAGATATGGAAGGGATCAGTGACTGCTAGAGAAGGGAATTATGAGGGGTTGTGGCAAAGGGGCTGAGGCATCTTAGAGGTGATAGAACTTATCTGTGCCTCAGCATCTCTGGTGTTTACATGAGGTAAGCATTTGTCAAAGCGTGTACCATATGACAAAAGAACTGTGTTCTGTATAAATGGCCTCATGTGAAAGATGAAGTCACCCCACAGAACGCTGACAGATCTGTCCTAAGGACAGGTCAGTGTCTATATCAGGTTGAGTGACATCTAGAACAGGAACAGAACATACAATGGGTATCCCAGCCTCTGCCGGGACAGAGAAGGCAGAGAACCTGTGGTACCAGGACAGACCGGGGAGAATGGCACACCAAAGGCAAAGACAATAGCCAAGTGTTGAAATGATTCTCACGTTAACTTCCTTATTCTGTCTGTGCCCAGTAGTTTTGCAAGACTTGAGAAGAGAGAACAGACACTTAGGGTAGCTTTGTAGCCAGTAGTGATGAGGGGTACTCCATCCCCAGGGCCACTGGGGCCCTCCCTGCCGTGACTTTTCCTGAGTTTAACACCTCTGCTAGTGCACGGTCAGTTGGTATCAGTAATTCGGCCTTCCTTCTTCCTTAGCACCGAGCAGGTGGAAGACAGGCTAGCTTCCTGAATTTCTGCAGTCAGCAGAATTTTGTGTGAGTAATCATTACTTCAGTAACTCAGGATTTTCCAGTGGGGCAGCATCTTGCATTTTACATTTTCTCCAGCTATGTGCTTGGAAACCCTTGTTAATAGGCAAGCCTTCCATTTAATGCTCAAAGTTCAGTGGCACACAATCAGCCACTTATTATCAGGAAACGGGCTAGGTCCTTGGCAGAGTCCTTTAGGAGTGCTCATAGGCGCGACCCAAAGCCTGAGTGAGCCACAGCTGGACACTGGGGCAAAGTCAAGGACAAACACTGCAGCCAACTGAAATTCAACTACAAAGTCCAACAATGAGCTGAAGCCATCCTCCTTCCCCCAAGACTCGGAAACATTAGGTCCAGTGTGCCCAAGACACTCTGGTCTTGCTGAGTAAATGAGGGTGGTGCCCATTCTCCTTCTTAGACTAAAACGCCATCTCTTCGGTCATAAATCCTCATGTCTCACGTGCTCAAATTCACTTCCGACCTGGGTATTAGCAGCGATGTAGAGCCTCTGGATGTGCGGACATGACAATGTTCTCACGGGCCCTACAAAGAATACCGGCAGACAGATCCCAACCCTCCGGCCCTCCTGGCTTCTTTCCCAGTTGCTCAGATAGGTCAAATCTTCTGAAAAGACTTCACCTTTCAGGACAGTTAATACTTCACAAAGTACCACTGTTCATCTCCGCAAAAGAAAGTACTTCCTCTTTCCTTCCTTTATTATCATCAGGGAGCACTGTGGGTAACCTGGACTTAAACAGGGTAAAACTACCCAGAAGCAGGATATTGAACACGTATAAAGGCACTCCTGCTCTACATGCTAGATATGAAGTGTTAGGTCAGCTTTTCCACAAGATTGCCATTAACCGGTTAGACACCTGATAGTAGAAAGCAGTCTTACAAATAAAGCCAACATACACAGGAAGAAAATACGTAGTCCCAAACTTAACATCAAGGCCCAGGGCACAGAGTTCAGAGCATAGAGAACCAAGTACGAGCACAGCAGACAGAGCACGGAGCAGAGAGCGTGGAGCAGAGAGCAGGCAGCAGGGAGCACAGAAATCAGATCACAGAGCACAGAGCACAGAGCTCAGAGCAAAGTGCACGGAGCAGGGAGCACAGAAATCAGATCACAGAGCACAAAGCAAAGAACATGGAACATAAAGCGCAGAGCACAGAGCGGGGGGGGGGGGGGCACAGAGCACGGAGCACAAAGCGGGGGGGGGCACAGAGCACGGAGCAAGGAGCACAGAGCGGGGGGGGGGCACAGAGCACGGAGCAGGGAACACAGAGCAGGGGGCACAGAGCAGGGGGCACAGAGCACGGAGCACAGAGCAGGGGGGCACAGAGCACGGAGCACAGAGCAGGGGGGCACAGAGCACGGAGCAGGGAACACAGAGCGGAAGGGGCACAGAGCACGGAGCAGGGAGCACTCAGCACAGAGCAGGGAGCACTCAGCACGGAGCACAGAACTCAGAGCTCAGAGAACAGAGCAGGGAGCCAAGGCTGCAGGTCTTCCTGTGACAGCAGCAGCTGCACCCGCTTGGTTATTCATGGAGTCACAAAAGCAAAGCAGATGAGGATGATGACATCCACGTTCACTCGCCATCCCAGTTACCTTTCTCTTCACATTTTCAAGTTCTTCAGCCTCTCTTTGCCAAATTGTTTTCCTGTCGAAGTCAAAGGGGCCTTGTCTGGACTCATAGCTGCCATTGGCCTGGTTGGGGTTGAATTCTTCATATACCATGTAGTCTGGAATGGAGACCACAGGGACTCTGCAAGGATGGACAGGACAAGTTAAAACCTGGCACCTGGCACCATGTCACACTCTCTCTCCTCCTTCCCTTTATTCTTCTCTGCTCCCTCCCTCTCCCCTCTCCCTCCTTTTTCATTTTCTCCCTCTTCTTTCCTGCCTCCACCCCCCCTTTTTTCTCAGCCCTCTCACTTCGGCTTCCTCTGTCTCTTTGAAGACCTAGGTAGACCAGTCCGTTCTCCTACTGAGTAAACACATTAAACACTCTTCAAGCTCAGGATCCCCAGAACAACAAAAGAAATCATAGGGTGGCATGCTAAAGTATGAGCTTATAAAACAGATAAAGCATAATTATTTCTTGTAGCCTAGCATTTACTACTTTGTTACCTTTAAAGAGATAAGTACCCAGGTACCCACCAAACCTTTACCATTTGCCATCACCGAAGTTAATAACAACCTGCTGCTCTGTTAGATGGCCGGTGTTAATGTGGCCTTCCCACAATGCTTAGGGAAGTGTCAGCTGCAGGGTCCCTGTCTTTTCTTGCATGCTCTTATACTCTGTCTCTGTTTCTCTCTCTCACTGCCTCTCTGTCTCTGTCTCTCTGTCTGCCTCTCTGTCTCTGTTTCTCTTCTCTGCCTCTCTGTCTCTGTCTCTCTGTCTGCCTCTCTGTCTCTGTTTCTCTCTCCCTGATTCCCTGTCTTTTCTGAACTTAGCAGAAACTACAAAACAAAACAACAGACAAATAAAACCAGGGTCTCACTATGTAGCCCTGACTGACCTGGAACTCAATATGTAATCCAGGCTAGCCTTGACCTCCTCCTTAACCTCACAAAGATTCTCCTGATTCTGCCTCTCTACTGTTGGGATCAAAGCTGTGTGCACAAGCCTGGACTATGAACTATTCACTGTAAGAACATGGTAGGGATTTAATACATACTTTCCATAAGTATGCAGAAGCACTATGTCTTCTTTTTATTTAATGTGTTAAAAACAAAAACTAAGCCAATCTAGTGGTGGCTACCCATTATCCCAGCAGCAGCCGGGAGACAGACAACCATCATGAGCTTGAGGTGGGCCTGGACCTCACATCCTGAGGCCCCCCAAACAGTGTGCGATTTGTTTACAATAAAAAACAACAGAACATAAAATAAAAAACAACTGAAACAAAAGGAACCAGAATCCTGAAAGGAAAACAGGAAAAAGCCCACGTGTACCCAGAGACAGTCAAAACACGCTCGGAAAGGTGCATGTGTCAATCCAGTCTTTCAAGAAAAATAATATAAAAGGCAAGTCTTTAAAAATCAGAAAAAAAAATCCTAAAATTGTTTTTGATGCTTCCTCTCAAACCAAAAGAGGTATCTGACTGGAGTTTGATGGCTACAGTAACAATTGTTAGCCATTGTAACAGGGGAGGGGCCATGGCTCTGCCCTTCTGTGACCATCTTGGAGACTGAAAGAAGCATATGATGCATGTAATACCTTTCATCGACAGTGAGAAGGAAGCTTTGGGGCAGATAGCTCTGTGATAGGCCAACATGGCTGTGGTCCAGGGGACAAAGGCTAAAAACCTGAGGCAACTGGCTAGTAAGTGGCCAAAAGAACCTTATCCTGAGAGGACATGGCTCTGTGTCTCCCTGACTCTAGTTTCCTGTCAATGTATGTTACAAATAGCATGTACTTTCTGCAAATAGTAAATATTTGTAATTTTCTAACTCAGACAGATTTTCTTTTCAATTTTTTTATTCAAATTTTATTTATTTGTGCTCAGCCACACACGTGCCATGGTGGGCATGTGTAGGTCAAAGTACAAACTGAGGTATCAGCTCTTGCCTTCTACAGTTTGGGTCCTAGGGAATTAAGCTCAGCTTGTCAGGGCTTGTCAGCATGCATCTTTATCTGCTCAACCATTTTGCTGGCACTATTTATTTGCATCATATACATATACCCATACCCACACATCATATATATACACATCATCTACATATACATATACATCATATACATTTACCCATACCCATAATTATATACATATATATCACATACATATACATCATATGTATACACATAACACATGTCATATACATGTATATCACATTCATATATATCACATTCATATATATCACATACACATACACCATATACATATATCACATACAACATATATGCACACATACACATATACACATACATATACATCATATACATACACATATACATATACACATACACATACATATAAAGAGGGATATGTAGATATAGATAGATGGATATAGACATGTGAAAGACAAATATGTGGGAGACTCAGAGATACTCACTCTCGCTGGTGAGATGTTGGAGGCTTACTGTGGTGAATATACCAGTCTGGCAGGGAGTAGGCTACTGGGGAGCCTTGCCTGGTTCCAGGGGCAAAGTGCTTCAGTAAATCTCAAGAAGAAAGGGACACAGTTATGAGCGGTTGTTCCTTCTGCCCACAGGGCATGCGACATCACTAATGCTCCACACTGGGAGCTAATGCTATCTTCCCTAGGGTAGCCTTTACACAGGCTAAGAGCTGAGTGTCCTGCAGGGCACTCTGACGAAGACATCCCTCATGCACCCTGTAACTCTCCTGCTCTCTCCCCTTGTGGGTGGGAATCGCTCCTGGCTTGGAGCTGGCATCTGTGACAGTTCCCACTGACACTCCCTTAAGGGCTCATCTCTCCACTTTTGAGGTCTCCAGGGGCTGTGCGCCATGTTCCCCAGCCTTCAGCTACCTCTATGCTCCTCTCCATCTTACATCAGTCTGACCATCTTGGTCCACCACTGTGGGTCTGCCTCCCCTCACGGCTGTTTCCTAAAGAACTGTTTCCCTTCAATCCAGGTTCCCATGTGGGAAGCCCCAGGTGGATGTATCAGTGACTTTGGAGCCACACAGAGAGGTACCCAGCACAGGCTCCTTCCTAACTGGCTCCTCGATCGCTGATGCCTTTCTTCCTCTCATCCCTCCTCTTCCTCCTGCGTGCCAGTATCCAAGAGTAGTGCTGGTAAGAACTAGTTTTGCTATTTAATTCTAACAGCAAAGTAGCCCATAGGATGGTAGCAGCAGAAAATGTACTGACTGAATCCTCTTTGTGAGAAATCTTTAACTTTCCAGTTGAAACTTTTAAAGTCCTTCTGTTGTTAGGATTTTCAGACTTAGGGGGAAGCTGAGAGCATGGTATGAGGTCCCCTCCACTCATAACCCAGACTCTCCACGCATATCCATTTTCTTTCTTCTCTCCCCACATCCCCCACTGGTACCACCGTCATGACCGGTCTCTGTTGAGCGGTGTGTTGCAGGCGCGCTTGTCCCATCATCCTCTGTGCCTTAGCTGCTGCTCACAAAAGCTAGCCCTCGCATGATCACAGCACATCGAAGACACTGTCATAGTGTCTGTCATTGATGGCCTCTGTCAGAGTTTTCTAGTCTCTTAGAACCAAGAGCAAGGAGGTGGATCTAAGAAAAGGCTGCCTTGGTCTTGCCCCTGTATGTCCCTGGTTGAGTCCATCAAGTGGCACAGTCTAGGTTTGGAATGCTCAAGCATAGACTTGGCCACTCTTTCACCTATGACATTCAATGTAGAAACAGTGACAGCCAAAGGGGAGAAAGGAAAACATTAGTCTTTCTCATTATTGAGTGCTCTAAAGCCTGGCTGACATATTTGGGATGTGGTCCCTTTACTCTCTGACCAGTAATTTCCATTAAATTCAACATATCTTCCTTGTTACAAAAGCTGATTTTTATTGAAGATTAGACCCTAACCTCCATAATGAACCCCCCACATTTCTAAAACCAAAGCGCACAGACACCACAGTTACAATCACTGTGGAGAATGTAGAAACCACACCCCCATTTCTGCTCACAAAGCCACTTCAGGGGACTGGGCTTACCAGGTCTGCCACCTTGTTTAGCCAGTTTCACATACTCTGAGTCTGTTTCTTTTATCCAGTATCTCCGAGCACGGGGCAAATTCACATTCGGGGAGTCTCTCAAGTCGCTGAGCCCTGGAATCTGGGATGCTGGTGGGGCACCCACAGGCTTCTCAGAGCGCTTCACAGGGAGGTGGTAATACCAATCTAGACAGGAGGGAGGCCATCACACTGTTAGATGGGTAAGGGTAGGAAGACCCCTGACCAGAAGGCCCTCTACTGCATGCCATTCCCATTTCTGTGCTTATGCCACCGACAGGGCAGCACACACCATGGAGCACACACCATGGAGCCTATACCATGGAGCACACACCATGGAGCACACACCATGGAGCACACACCATGGAGCACACACCATGGATCACGCACCATGGAGCACGCACCATGGAGCATGCACCATGGAGCACACACCATGGAGCACGCACCATGGAGCACACACCATGGAGCACACACCATGGAGCACGCACCATGGAGCACACACCATGGAGCACACACCATGGAGCACATACTATGGAGCACATACTATGGAGCACACACCATGGAGCACACACCATGGAGCACACACCATGGAGCACACAGCATGGAACACATACCATAGAGCACACACCATGGAGCACACACCATGGAGCACACACCATGGAGCACACACCATGGAGCACACACCATGGAGCACACACCATGTAGCACACACCATGGAGCACACACCATGGAGCACACACCATGGAGCACATACTATGGAGCACACACCATGGAGCACACACCATGGAGCACACACCATGGAGCACACAGCATGGAACACATACCATAGAGCACACACCATGGAGCACACACCATGGAGCACACACCATGGAGCACACACCATGGAGCACACACCATGGAGCACACACCATGGAGCACACACCATGGAGCACACACCATGGAGCACACACCATGGAGCACACATTGCCTGCCCTGGAGCATATGTAACCAATCTGGACACCACCAGAGTGACCTGGAAGACACTTTCCAGAGCCCCCAAATCAGCCACTGAAGCAAATAGATAGAATATCACCTCCTTCCTTCCTGTTCTGGTCCAAGTCCCTCCCAAAGCCGAGGGCTTAGCCAATTCCATTGTTATAGCACTTCTAAGAGCTATCAACCCCCCCCATGTCTGTCTTCCTTTCTTCTTGCTCTCCTTCCTTCTCCTCCCTCCCTCTTGCCTTTGATACCCCAGAAAATGACTTAGCAGTATTTCTGGTAATGTTGGGAGACATGCAGACTTCAGTAAATAGCAAATCATTCAAACCACTATGGTAAGCCAGATATTGACCAGGATTTGATAACCTTCACATATTAAGATATTAATATTTGAATTCGCTCACAGACACCCAGTCTGATCAAGCTTGTTTGTCACTTCTACAAGA
The DNA here is from genome assembly GCF_963924665.1 of Micromys minutus. Taxonomy (NCBI): domain Eukaryota; kingdom Metazoa; phylum Chordata; class Mammalia; order Rodentia; family Muridae; genus Micromys; species Micromys minutus. The sequence continues at coordinate 33,391,908 of NC_137969.1, read as the reverse complement.
GCACAAGGAAGTAGGCCAGGGTGTGGTCCAAGAATCCTCACTTGCCTAACAGCTGTGTTGGAAGCCAACACCTGCCTCCCACACCCTCCAGCAGCCAGACAAGCCTGTGTCCCAGTAGCAGCTCAGCTGCACACAAGCACTGTGCTGGAGGCTACAGTGGCCAGTGGAAAGCAACAGACACCTAGACATATCTTGAAAGGAGTATTCACCAGGCCAGAGCAAGTCCTTCACCTTTATGTAAGTCCAAAGATTCTCCTTGGGAAAATGGTGAATGGAGATTGTGACTTCTATCCTGAAGAGAGAACTAGGGGATAGATCACAGGAAGCAAGGACAGACGTGTGGACAGCTTGCCCTCCCTCTCTCCTTCCGCCCCACAAGACATAGCCCTCTGCAGAAATAGGGAGGAGCTGGGCATGGCCCAGTGAAAAGAAGAGGCTTTCATAACTGATGGCATACAGTGGGAGACTTCAGACTGACTTGGAACTATCCATTAACTCACTGAAGATAGATGGGGAACTTCTGTCAAGGGACAGAGGGATTAGCAGAGCCTCTCTCTCTCTCTCTCTCTCTCTCTCTCTCTCTCTCTCTCTCTCTCACACACACACACACACACACACACACACACACACACACACACAGGGGCAGGAGAACCCAGACATACATACTGTAGGCACTGTAATCTACATCAAAAATCAACCAGATGTCAAAATACAAAGAAGAAAACACTATCACATCTCTGGAAAAGTTTGGAAACAAAGTCTCAGAAATATCAGATTAAAAAAATTACAAAAGTTGCAATTTCTGTGGCATGGATGCTGACTGTGCTTCATAGCACTTGCCTGACTGGTGACATTCAGAGTCAGACACAGTGCCTAGTCTTTTGTGGTAGTGTGACGGCAGACTTTAGGGTCTTCTTCCTTGACTCAGCCACAGTATCCAGACTTTATTACAGGGATTGTTCCAGTTGCTTTTGTGAAAGTGATTTAATTATCACTGAAAGCGGAGGTCTTAGAGTAAAGCAGATGATTCTCTACAGCAGAGTGAGAACCACTCATCTGTGGCTTAATAGAAACGGAAGAAGGAATCCTGACTCCAGCCGGACTTTAAACTTCATCTGCAACCTCGGGGCTCCCTTTGCTCTCCAACCTGCCCTGCAGATTCCGTCCTTAACGGCCCTCACTGTCAAGCCACCCAGTGTGTAAAAGAGTTCTCTCTCCTTTTCCAGGCTGCCGAGTAGCTGACCAGTTATGCTGTTCACAGAGTCAGGGAACAGGGAGGCAAACAACACATAAACCATCATAAACACGGAATCAAGTCGCTGCTCTCTGAAGCCAAATGCTCAGATGCCAGTTTCTCCTTAGAACTAAAGCCAGGATTGCTGACTAAAAGGGAAGGTTATTTCACCTGGAAGATTTTCCATCTAAAGGACATTCATCCTCGGAACCAACCTAATCCACTTTCAAAGACTTGCCCAAAGGATTTCAGAGCAATACGAATCAGAATTCGTCAGCTCCATGTTTCCTCTTTTACAGGAGAGCCTTTGGTTCCTGCTTTCTTTCTTTTTTCTCCTCTGGGCGTTGATTACTAATTAATCCACAGAGAACAGGGCATATTCTGCCACCTCATTATTACAGGCTTTGGACAGGCGCTGAGCACACCGAGGCCCTGGTAAACGTGCACACAGGGGCAACTCAGAGATGGAGGGCCCTGCTCAGTAAGCACAAACCACTGGCACCTAGCACACACATGTAGGAGGTTAAGGGGACACAGAGGTATCCTGTTAGCTTTTATCACTGTAGATGGTTTGTACCTGCGTGACACCAGATGAACCACAGTCTGGCAGCTTTTCTCTATTTGGTGCTGTGCTCCTATTTTCTGAATAAGGAAACAGAAGGCATCACACACACACACACACACACATACACACACACACACACACACACACACACACACACACGAGCACAGGCTTCTGTCTTTAGCCTGTACAGTGTAGAAAAGGCCCCTTGGCAGGCATTACTCACTAAACTCAGCATGCCTCATTTTCCTGGTTTCTAAATGGGGTGATGATTTCTGCTGCGGGTGTCATGAAGTTAAATGTGCTAGTATGCACAGGCTTTGTGAATACACCTGCCCATCAGCATGCTTCACAGAGATGAGATTTACTGGCCAGGTCTTCTGAACTGTGTGCAACCCACCCGGGTTCTCGACTGGCTGTTACCAACAACGGCATGGGTTAGCATGCATGGACTATGTGGAAAGGTCACACTCTTTCCTCCAGTGCAGGTGACATGGCTCCAAGTGGAGCCTCCCAGCTGAGCACCAGGCTTCTTCTCTCCCTCTGTCTCCAGCCCGTCTCAGGACACAGAGAAAAGATAAAAATGAAGAGCAATGACAGCGCCAGGAAATGTCTTCCTTCCCCAGTCGGCTTCAAAACTGATGCGCGCAACCTGTGAGCCTTTAGTGGATTCAGCTTTCCCAAATCTAGACACTGGAAATGGGAACATTTGTCCTGGTTGGGGCCTAAATTAGGAGCAAAAGTTAGGACGTCGGTGACAGTCCAGGTGGGTGCTGTCAAAAATGAGACTTTCTCAGGCTACAGTCCGTGGCAAGATGTGGGAGTTATGAGAGTTAACTTGCTACAAAACGAATTTCACTGGGCTCCTTCCTTATGTAACCCTGCAAACAAAAGTCCTGGCTTCAACCCCAGCACGGAAACTGCAAAAGCAGAGGCACCCTTCCAACTTTCACCACCACCCCAACCCTCTCATCCACCCTCACTCACCGCAGGGAGCGTAGCGGTGAGAGGTGCTCTGCACTTCCTTGCTGGTGTTCCTCATGGTCTGGTGCTATGAGCAGGTCCGCGTCGGGAGGAGAAAGGTACTGCTAAGCCCCGGTTCTTTGGTTATCTGGGAGCTGCCAACCGGCCCGATGGGAGCAGAGACGGCAGGGGCAAAGTCAGCGCTCTTGTGGTTCCACCCGCCTCCAGCTGACACACCTGCAGACGCTTCACACCCAAGAGCTGGCACGTCCACTGCGGTCACACGGCAGCACCGTGTCCACGTTGGGCACCCAGCAGGGGCACATGCGACAGAATATACAGCCAGAGCGCATTCAGTGAGTACACCATAGGGGACCAGGCAAGCGGGTAGACAGCACGGGGCACGTTAAGCGGGGTAAACAGCAAGGGCACGTGCACGCAGGGTAGACAGCAGGAGTATATTAAGTGTACTACAGGTCATCACGGGCTGCAGGGTTTGGCAGGCACCGAGGTCACTGTGAGACTCCTGGCTCTCCGGATCTGAGATTTACAGCCCTTGTAGCTGAAGTTCCGTACCAAGAGGACTGGCTCCAAGACCGGCTCCAAACTCTTTGAGAGACGCTGAAACACTGTACCACGCGTCTCCAGGGCAACGGCAGGGCGGCCAACCAGCGTGTGCGGCGCTTGTGCCCAGAGCCAATGAGAGCAGAGTACAGATGTCTGTCAACCGCCCTCTGCCTCCACCTTGCAAGGTGGGGCGGGGTAAGAGAGCAGAGCTGGGCCATGCTGAAAAGCTCCTACAACAGTGATTCTTCCCTGAGCTCTCTACAGAAACTGTAGAAACTTCAATCAGGCAAGAGTTATTTTGTTTCTTCTTTAAAAAAAGAAAAGAAAAAAAAAATTGGGCAGACTGACAAAGGCTTGTAATCCCAGCTTTTGAGATGCCCAGGAAGGAGGAAAAGTTCAAGGTCATCTTGGGCTTCATGCTGAGTTCTAGAAATTGGCTTATGAGTCACTTAAATACATTAAAGAAACAATGATATATACATGAGAAATTCAGAAAACAGACAGTTTTGAGCTGGGTCAATACTCAAATTATCACGCAAAATACTTTTCATGTCTTAGTTCCGAAGAATATTTTTGTAATATGTTTTTAAAGCCAAGCCATCGTTGTTTTTGAAAGCTCTTAACCCTGCATCTACAGCAAGGACTTTGGAGCTACAAACTTTGGTGCCACATTACTCCTGAAGGCTTCACATCACTCTGGATGTAACAACTCACTTCCCATTCCTGCCAGAGTGAAGAATAAATTATTAGAGCCATCTAAGAAATTCTATCGACAGCTGGTCTGTAAGTCGCATGGATTCCTCCTGTTAAATTTTTCTTTAAAAATAAGGCCCTTTTGAAATGGCGGGTATTTGACCATTTGAAATAACTGACCTGCTTCTGTTATACAAGTAAAAGCCTTAGTAATCTAGCAGAAGGCAGAAAATGTACAAGTGAGGAGTCTCCCTCTCCCCCCTCCCTCTCCCTCTCCCCTTCCCTCTCCCCCTCCCTCTCCCCTCCCCCCTACCTCTGTGTGTGTGTGTGTGTGTGTGTGTGTGTGTGTGTGTGTGTGTGTGAGCGCACTTAGCCCGTGGCTGTACTTCACCCTGTTCTAACATCCGACAATCTCAGATATTCAGCTTGCCCGGTCACATAGCCATCAGAGCTATATACAGTACAGCATGTTTGCTCCATGGTCTGTAGGTACTTAGCTTACACACACACACACACACACACACACACACACACACACACACACACGCACACACACACATGTTTTTATTCCTGGAAGTCACAACATCACCTGACCAGAGGGTCATGAGCTCAAGAGAGTTTATTTTTAAAAATAGCTGATCATAGTAACTGGAGCCTGGTGACTAAAGCACGTCTTTCTGATTCTCAATTCTAATAGACGATCTTGGCACACTCCCAAGATGAGCTCATCAGCTGAGTGATGACAGAGACTGCTGATGCTTTGGAAGTCTGCTCTGACCTGTGGTCTGTTACCAAAGTGAAGGAATTTGCAGAGGCCATATCACTAAGACTTCTAGGCACACGCAAAGGAACGCAGCTTAATAGTCGTTTGTACTGAATGACTTCTCAATGTCTCTGTGTTCTGAGCTTCTTCCCACGTGTCCCTGTCACAAAATGGCTTCAGGCTTTAGAGGCATGAGCTATCATCCCTTGTCATGAAATCTCAGATTGTGCGCATGGTATCTAATTTTGCTGGTAGATAGATGTAGACATTTCGTGTTTACGGGCATCTTGAGAAAAGAAAAAAAAATGTCTAAGTGCAAATTCCAAAGTTCCAAAGCCTCTGGCGCTCCTTCCTGCCATGGTCTGTAGGTACTTAGCTCTCTCTCTCTCTCTCTCTCTCTCTCTCTCTCACACACACACACACACACACACACACACACACACACACTGAATGTAGTAAGGACTTTCCAGCTCTCCAGGTCCTTGGTCCCTCCTAGGGAGCTGAAAGGCCTAAATGCACGCCATTTCCCAGCCCTTCGCTCCCACCACAGGCTCCGGCTCTCCCTTTGATCAGGCACCGTGCAAGTCCACTCCATTCTCACAAAGCAAGAGGTTTTATTTCTGTCACTTTCTGCTCTGGGATAATTGAATGACTTTAAAGGTCAAACCCTTTCTTTTTTGATATATATTTATGTCATGTAACAGTTTTGGTTGTCAGCCTTATGAGAAAAACAAAGGGTGTCTTGTCTGTAGCATCCGGAGAAACCCACTTTCTGTAAGCCCTGTCTACAGTGCCCCCCAGGCTGTGTCCAAATCTTTCTGATGAAATCCAGACTGTTAACAAGGAAAACGGGACATTATGTTCCTGTTCAACTTTTCGAAGCCCGACTGACAAACATTGTATATATATTTAGTTTTAGAACATGACATCTAATATATGTGTACATTGTGAAATAATCGCCCCCAACTGAACTAATTACCGTACCCATAGCCTCACACTTGTCCATGTGTGTGGTGGGGAAGGAACACCCCACCTTTAGAGTCTTGACAGATTTCAGGGTTAGCTCTGGTCATGTGCTTCATGCTGGCTCCGCGTGGTTCACATAGCGCTGCCTCACTGAATTTCTTGTCGCCCCTCACCCCTCAGTCACTGGCCACTACCACTTTGCCCTTCTGTAAATATGCGGTTCTACATCCCACATGTAAAGACACAGAGTAGGCTCTGTGTCTGTCCACTGGGCTTCTTTATCTACACTGTCATATATGATTTGATTTCCCACTTTCTATGGATGGCTATGGAAAGAAAGAGAGAGAGAAGGAGAGGGGGGGGGAGGGAGGGAGGGAGGGAGGGAGGGAGAGAGAGAGAGAGAGAGAAAGAGAGAGAGAGAGAGAGAGAGAGAATGTATGTGTTCTTTGTGCCTATATGCTGTGATATATTTTTTCTCACCTTTTCTTATTTATTCAAGTTTTTTCTTTTTTGTGTGTGTGGTAACTGTGAAGCCCACATAAGACACCAAAGTTTAAGTGGCCCGCTTTACAGAGATGATTTCAATAACATGCTGAACCACACTTCCATTTTCCCTGATGTCATCTTTTAATATTTATTTATTTATTTATTTATTGTATGTGAGCACACTGTAGCTGTCTTCAGACACACCAGAAGAGAGTATCAGATCCCATTACAGATGGTTGTGAGCCACCATGTGGTTGCTGGGATTTGAACTCAGGACCTCTGGAAGAACTTTTACATTTTTTTTTTTTTTTGTCTTTTGATATTTGGTTGCCATTGCTCTAGGTTGTATTTTGAGGGTCAGTGTTACTTGATATTGAAGCATCACAAACCTAAATGTCACAATTACTGCCAAGATACAGGGCATTTCCAATCGGTATTTATTTAAGTAGTCTATTTCTCATCCTTTTCTCCTTTGGAGCCCTTACTGTGCACCTATTCATGTTTATGTTGTTATAGAAGTTTTATACACTTCCTTCTTTTAGCACCTCAACCGGATTCACTTCAAATGGACTGTCTGACTGTTTCTTTTCTTCTTCTTACTTATTTCCTAGTTTTAATTTCCTTTCATTATTAGTGTAAAGGAGTGTGAGCCCACAGGCTACACTGTGTGTATGTAGAGAACAGAGGACAATTTTCAGAAGTCATTTTTTTCTCCTTCCACCCTGTCAGGCTCCCACGATCTCCATCCGGCTCATGGGGCTTGCAAGGCGAGCATCTTCATGCACTGAGACATCCTGCTGGGCCTCAAGTGGATGTGGCTCCTTGTTGCTTTCCTTATATGATTGAATCTGTTGCTGAGTCTCCTTGTGGGAAACTTCAGGCCGTAAGTGTGAGTTTGGATCAAGGCTTTCTGGTCACTTCAATATTGTACCTATTTTATTTAATATCATCTTGTTTTGCCTGTGTAGGTTTTCTGACATTTGTCTCATTATCTGTGTTCCCTAGCATTTCACTAAGTGTCCTTAAATTCATCATTTATATTACTTTTTAATCGGGCAATTTTTAGATTTTAATTTCTTTGAAGTCATTTACTTTATTTTTACTATCATTATTTATTTTATTTTATTTTATTTTATTTTATTGGATGAGATCATGTCTGTAGATTGCCTAGAAACCATTCGTATTTTGATGCTAATTACACTTCCCCAAGAATGGCTGCCTAGTCTTGGGGAACCTTCATCAGAACCTTCCCATTTTAATTAGTAAAATAAAGGCGAAAGCCAGTGACTGGGCAGGATAAGAGAGGTGGAGAGAGAGGGTCAGATGTCAGAGGACAGGAGAGGACCGAGAGAGAAATTCCAAGATGGACCTCCGAAAGGAGCAATTAGATCCAGGTGGGCTTAATTGGCGTTAAGTAATTGTGAACATTTTAAGGATTGTATAGGTCTTATATCTCATATAGAAGGGCATTTTGTATCTTTGTCTATTTCATGTAATCTTATTGTGTAGAGGGTTTATGGATTGAGTTTGATATATAAACCTGTATGAAAGGCTATCAAGCATTAGAGTTGTGTTTGTGTTGGGATTTAGAGGCAGGAAAGAAACACCCTGGGATGGAGGCAGTAGGGCAGGCAAAGTAAAACTGCCAGGGAGAGGAGTCATTTGGACAGAGTGAGACCTTGGGGACGGCTCTGACAGGGTAACAAAGTCTGCTCGAGGCTACATAATAGAAGTAGGCTGGTGGAGTAAGACCTCGGGGGTAAAAAAGAGATAAGCCCCTTTCCACTTTTTAATATTTACTGTAACACATGTCTGCCTGGTTCTTTGAAATCCAAAATGTAGTCTTATATGGTATTTATGCCTATGAGGGAGCAATCACTTTCCCTGTCTTTGCAGACTGATTTTAGCCAGTAAAGGCTTCACTCTGTTGTGTCTTTAGCTGATAAAAATGCATCTAGAGAGAGTTTTAATTAAACAACTTGATGGCTGCTGGGTCTTCAGTTGGACAACTTGTTGCTAGAGGCGAAGGTATGTCTTGCACCTCACTGGGTTCAAATGGTTGAAGTATATTGATCAGTGGGATTGGCACTGTGGTGAACCAAGTTTCAGGTCCACAGTGGTTCTTCAGATACAGATCTATTATCTGGTACAGGAACAGATACAGGTCCTGCAGGGTCTAGAAGGAGTTTAGTTTTTTTAAAATGCATGTCCCTGAACAGCCCCTGCTGTCACTTAGGCACAAGTGATAAAGACTGGAAACCAAGTCAAAAGGTTGCTGCTTTGGAGCCCACAAAGAGGACTAAAGTCAGCAGGCCTGCCTCTAGGGGTAAGAGTAGGTTTCTATGTGGGTGCGTGGGTGTAACAACTGCTCTTGGACCTCAGCTCACAGACTTTCTCTTTGGAGCTAGATGGGCATTTCTCTTGCTGTATACCTGGATAGACAAGATCATTGATAAAGCATTTAGAGCTGTCTTACAGAGATAATTCAAGAGCTGATGTTGGATGGTTGACATCCCAGGGGACAGTAAGATGGATGTGTCTCCCCTATAATCCCTGTGTGGCAAGGGATATTGAGATTATTCCCAGACTGTGTGGCTCTTATTTGGTACCAGATGACTTTTGTGTTCACAGGTGGAACTGAGGACAGTATTGTGCAATCAGGTCTAAGTAGAAAGAGTTGTTTCTGGGTCTTTAGCTGGGGCCACAGTAGCTCTGCCACTGGGTAGAATGAGTCTTCCTTCTCATAATGTCCCTCTTCAGTCCAGGGTTCTATAGGCATCTCAAAACTTCCCAACCAGATCCCAAAGCCAGTACAGAGGCACTGTTACCTACAGTGTCCACCAAAACTATTGGCTTTAGGGATATAGAAGAGCAAGGGACCTCTTCTTGAGTCATCTTGATGGCACCAATCTAAAAACTTCAAGTTTTAAAATAGATATAGCCAGAGGCCATTGAATGCTGAGTAAAATAACTGTTGCCCTAGAGTTGTGTGGTCCAAATAAGCCGGGTCACTCTGCCATGCAGCAATTCTGTCTCTAGATGTGTAACCAAAGAGTTCTCTGGCAGACATGCAGAAACAGGCAGTAAACATTGAAAAATTAAGAATACATCTGTGGGGAAATGGGACAAATGAACTTCTGTGTAATTAAATATTATAGAGCGGGTGAAATGACTGAACTGGGTTAATGTATCTCAGGACCTATGAAATTGAAACAAAATATAGTAGAATGCCTTTTATTAATATACATTAATGTATGTATTAATAAATATAACATTATTTGTGGACACATATATACGAAAATACAGTATCAGTTTTTAAGTCACTTATCTACAGAGGAAATGAGAGGAGTGAGACTGGGAGATTCCGTTCTTCCACTGTGTTTCTGGTATCTGTGAGTATGGAAACGGACACGACAAAGCACCCAGAGATTCTGTAGCAAAGCAGTAGGTGCACAGAGGAGCTTTACATTGTTCCTTAGGTTTGAAATCTGGTACAGCAAGACAAGGGAAGCAGAGAGACACACTCGGGCAGGCTTCTGTACGCATAGCCCCTGCATGGGTGTGGTGACCCGTTGGCCATTGTGAGGCGTCACCAAGAATGATGCAATAGTGACTCACTGGACTTCTTCAACCTTTTCTCGCTCCTAGTTTGGGTCTTGGCCCGGAAGCATCTATAAGGAGATATAAATCGAAACCCATACGTATGGTTTTCAGCTCTTCGTAAAACCAGGATGAGAAAACAAATGGTGTTCTCCCCTCTGTGAGCGCTCTGTAACTTGTGGGAAGAAACGAAAGTCCAAAGCAGAGGAAAGATCAACAGCCCTTTAAGAGTTGTTCTGAAGAATCCAGCAGCACCTCAAGTGTTAATGTCCTGCTGTCAGGGCCAGAACTCCCAAACATGAACGTGCGTCACTTTGCAGAATGACTTCCTTTTGCTCTTGAAGACAGGCCCTCACACCATAGCCCAGGATGACCTTACATTATAGCAATCCTCAGGCCCTAAATGCTGGTATTATAGGCATGCACCAGCATCCCTGCTGAAATCTACCGCCATTTGTGTGCACTGGTGACCTGTCTACCTGTAAAATAACCCAACAAGTCATCTTCCTTCTTGGAGAAAATCATTTCCAGTTTCCTCTGAAGCTTCCAACCACAGTACTCCTGTGGCACACCAGCCATTTGCTATTGAATATGGAGTAATCACAGTGGACAAGCAGAAATGATTAAGACAGGAGAGTCATGTTTTTTGGAAGAATGAACTGTGGCAGTGGTAACAAACCATACAGATGACATACTCTGTGCTCACGGGTTCATTCAGGCTCTGGGCTATCCAGAGCTTACTAGCCTTTGCTCACTAGGCCAGAGAGATTTTTACTGAACCCTTGGCTGTGAATGAAGAACCTAGGGGTTGATGCACATTCTGAGCTAACAATGGTGCATCCTATGGTAAGAACACATTTCCCAATAAGGAAAGGGAGCCCTGTCTGATGGGTGAACCAAACCTGCTGTCCCTGTTGTGGGGGGAGGAGGGTGAAAACACTGCAATTGCCACCATTAGAAACAGAGAAAGCACCCCCACAGGAGCAGTGCTGCCGTTAGAAAAAGACGACAGCTGAATGGCCTTATTTGAGAAGAGCAGCCTCGAAAATCACAGTAATGACATGTTTACGCTAAGTGACAGAATCCCCATGAACTCATAGATTTTCACAAAGCAGAGCCTGACAGCTGATTTTTCTCGTTTTTTTTTTTTTTTTTTTTTTTTTTTTAAATGGGAAAATACAGGAGTACAGTAATTTTAATTTAATTCAGTCCACCAGAGGTGTGATTAATACCTAAAACAGCCCTCTCTAGAGAGTAAAGCCTCCTCCACTCTGTGGTTTTGAGAAATGCTACCTCTGAAGGAAAGGGAGGGGGAACTCTCCTCTTAGTTGCCTTTAGCACTGCCTAAGTTCTGCCACCGAGCTCTGGCTGTGGCAGAGCATGATCAAGTAGAGGGAGTCAAGCTGCTCAGGTTCTGTATCCAGGGAATTGAAGTTTCTCTTTGTGAGCTGTGGTTCACAAAGCCCAGTTGACATCATACTTGTTAAGGTGGTTTGGTGAGAGACCTCACTTCCGACACCCTTTGGACAACGAACTTGCAATGTAAGTAATCTGTTTACCGACTGCTGAACATAATGACAAAAGAGTAAGTTTTAAAGAAAAGTGGGTGTCAGTATATAGATTACATCACTTCCAGATGAGGTCACCCTCTTAGACCTCCTTTAGAACCCTGCCTTTCGGCTGATAGAGTTTAGTTCAGAGCCAAGAGATGAAAAACTGAGAGTAACACTGTGGAATGATGTGACATGCTGGGACAGGTATCACTGGTCTTTCTGAAATTCTGAGTCAGGAATTCTCCTGTAGCATCTACTTGCCACCTTCAGGTAACAAATGATCCATCACTATCAGATTTTTCTAACTCTTAAAAATTCATTTTTAGCCTGGCAACCTGGAATACTCAAACAGCGTTATTATTCTTTAAGAACTTTTTTCTTAAAATTGAATTTGGGAAGTTGGGTTTTAGCTCAGTGGTAAGGCATTTGCCACTCATAAGAATGATAAGCCACAACCACATACAACAGTGTGATGCTTTACAAACATAGTGCTGAGAGAGGAAAGTCAGATGGAGCTAACTCCATATGCCCATTCTCAGAAGTACAAAACTTGACACACCTCATGAGCAGGGATGGAGCTCAGGCAAGAGACACTTTAAGAATAGAAGCTATAAACTCAAGAGGGTTTGTTTGGTGGATTTTTCTCTTGGGCTGAGGTAAAAAGCCAAAGGCTGAGAGACAAAAAATGACATTGATTTTTCTCACCGTTTGGGAACCAAGGAAGCTCAGAGTCGATGCTTCTGCAGACCATGGCTCTCAGAGATGCTCTGCCTGTCACAAAGACACTGACCTTCTCACCATGTCCAGATGGCACAACGACAGCAGCTTGGTCTTTTGCACTCACATAAGGATACCAGTCCTGTCATTTAAGGGCAAGTCTGGTGGACTCACTTAACCTCAGTCATTTGTCATTCAGCAAATTTATCAAGTTTGACTTCCAGAAAAACTTTGTTTCTTTACAAGCACTTACTGACCATAAATAGGAACCCAGTGGCACCAGAGTCACATGTGTGTGGAGGAGTGAAAATGTATTTGTGCCTGTGCCATCATGAAAATTACTTTCCATCAGTTTCAAAGATCACAGACCAGAAATAAGTTCATGGAATTAATCCAGAGCAGTAGGGGTGAGACAAATCATTTGTTGTCTCGGATGCACTGATTAAAGTCCAAGTTAAAGGTTAATAGCAATGGATTACATTGTTAAATTCTCAGTCTTCTTCATCATTCGTAGGTTAACTCGATCATGGAAGGTTGTCCTAAGTACAGTGTTTGCATCAGGTTTTCTTCTTGTTGGTAAGTCTTAGCGGGAATGGTTCTTAAACTGATGCGCACACCATGTGGTACGAGAGAGCTCAGTGGACTGATGCATGTTGGTCACACTGGAAGTCACCTACACATTCTTTAAGCTTCTTTCCCTTTTCATGTCCCACTTTAAAAGTAATATAAGCTCTTCTTGAGTAATTTGAGGAATTATCTTTCTGTAAGTATTTCAGTTTTTTTTTAATTTAAAACAAATTTTTCTAATACAATACCTTGTGATTAGTTTCCCCTCCCCCAGCTCCTCTGAGATCCTCCCCACCTCCTCTCTTTTCAAACTCCATGCCTGTTTATCTTTATTTAGAAAACAAATAGGTATAAAATAAAGAGCAAATAATAATAATAATAATAATAATAATAATAATAATAATAATAATAATAATAATAATAATAATAAAAGTCAGAGAGGACCAAACAAACGAAAAAAGCATGAGAAACATAGATGAAGATACACACATGTTTATATACAGGAATCTCATAAAACCATAAAACCGGAAGTCCTATATACATGAAAAGGAACACAGAAGTTGCACAGATGTTAAGAGCCCCTAAATTTGGGTAACCAGGCAGTGGTAGCACCTGCCTTTAATACCAGCACTTAGGAGTCAGAGTCAAGCAGATCTCTGTGAGTTCAGGGCCAGCCTGGTCTACAGAGTGAGTTCCAGGATAGCCAGGGCTATACAAAGAACAGAAGAATATGAAGCCAGTGAGATGGCTCAGATGCTAAAGGCCCCTGTGACCAAAGCTGATAACCCAAGTTTGGTCTCTGAACTCACAAAGTGGAAGGAGAAACTGACTTCATCAAATTGTCTTCTGACTTCTATAAAAAATACTGTGGCATATGCATACTTATCCCTTTCCCAACACATATAGAAGACAGACAGACAGATAATATTAAAAGGAAAGAATCCCCAATCTGCTTCCCATAGAAATATCCGATATTTTACATTTTCTAAATTTGAGTGACTTGACTTCGGGATTTTTTTTTAATTTAAAAATTTTTTTATTCTCTTATTAATTATATATGATAATATGTTTCATCATGGCCTGTTGATACATGCATATGCTGGTTTTGTTCTATTTATTTTAAATTTTAACTATTTTGAGAATTCCATAAATTCATAATGAAATATTGACCATATCTTTCTCCCATTTCCCTTTTCCATCTCTCTCATGCCCCACCCCCAACTTTATGACTTACGATTTGAAAACCAAGTCCAATTACTGCTGCCCCTATGCATATAGGTGAGGGACCATCCTACCACAAGATGCACGGGAAACCTACCAGTCCTCAAAACAGAATGATCTCCCCTCCCCTAGCAACCACCCACTATCAATAATTCCTTAGCAAGTGGTGAAGCCAGTGGACTGCTTACCCCATCGATGCCAGAGGTTTGGTTGTCTTGGTCTTGTGCAGGTCTTGTACAGGTACTCACAACGGCAGTGAGTTCATGGATGCAATCATCGTGTCCGGAAGACTACTAGCATTTCACAGTGCTCCTCTCCATCCCACAGCTCTATGTGTGCTACCTCCTCTTCTTCAACACTCCCTGAGCCTTTGTGGGATTCACACAGATATTTAGGGCTGATCACGCAATCTCATATTCTCATTCTTGCTCGATCAGTTAGCCATCTCTCCACTGACTGTTGTTGAATGCAGAAAGAAACTTATCTTAGCGTGGCTGAGAGCAGCCCAGGTGGGTGGGGGTAAGCATAAATATTTAAAAGGCATTTTGACAGCACGACTATATAAGAAATAGCTTTTACCCTAGAACCCATGACCTCCCCAGCCATGAACTTATGAATAGAATTATAGTGCCAGGTATGAAATTTTCTCCTCTGGGCAGGTCTCAAGTTCAATGAGAAAGTGGTTATCTCATAGCTGTCAGACCACCGCTGATCCAGTGGCCACATCTTACCTGGCTGGCAGACTAGCATTGTGTGGTCTCAATGTTCCCTTCAAGAGCATGCTTCCAATGACATAACCACCTACTAAGCCACACCTCTTCAACATTCTACCACCTCCCGGTACTGCCAAGTGCAGATCAAGCCCTTGACACACTAGCCTTTGGGCTATACTTGTACAACTATGTTGTCATCTTTTAAAGATATTACATTGAAGTCTTTATAATGGCTACAAAGTGCTTCTCTGCACTTCCTAACTTCAATCTGGTCAACTTGCCAATGGATGTGCTAATTCAGCTTTAAACACTGATGAATATGAATCTCAGAAGACTTAAAGTGGCTACTGTTGTTTTTGTGCTCCATCAAACTGAAATGGTAATTGGGTGCTATTGGGGGTGCTGTGTTAAGCAGTCATTCTCTTTACTGAGGTACTGCAGGTATCCACTGCTCCTAAAGGAAACTCTTTGTATTCCAAAGCAACAGCTCCTGTTTTCTCTCTGTCTTCACCACAAGTCTGCATCCTGCTTCTTTACCTAGCTCAAATCATGTGACAAAATGGCAGTTTTCTTGGATGTTTGCTTTCATTAATCCTAATGTTTAAAGGGTTTTTTGTTCATTTCTGTGGCCCAGCAATATTGTATTGTGGTTATATATACCACATTTTCAAATCTTTGTGTCCATTGGTGAACACTTAAGACTATAGACCTTTTGGTCTATAAGGTATAAACTTAATACCTTTTGGGTCTTAAGGTTAGTGCAGCTATAAAAACGAGCGTGTGTGTTTGCGTGAACATTTAGATTCTGTCTTAGCAAACACCTAGTAGTGGCGATTCCAGGAGAGAAGTGGTGGTGGTTTTTCACAGTGGCCACCCCACTCTTCATTCCCATCATCAGTGTGTGGGGAGTCTGATTCTCTTTACGTTGTCACCATCCCTTACCATTTCCCTGTTTAACTAGAGTCATTGGTAGCTACAGACTGGTCATTGTGGTTTTGATATGCATTTTCCTAGTGACTAATTTGCATGGGCTTATGGGCTCTGGGCATGTATGTGTTGCCTGGAGACCGGTCTATTTGTCCTTTGTTCATTTTTACCGTATTTGCCCATCTCTGACATTTGATTTTAAAATACTTTCTTTCCTCCTGAACACTGTCTTTTCATTTTTCACTTCATCCTTTGGTTCATAAATGTTTGTAATTTTGATGACATTTTGTCAAGAACTACATTGTAAATTCCAATTGCCCACTAGTTTGGATTTATGATGTTTTCTGTGTTTATCTTTTAAAACATTTAAGAAATTAAAGCTGACTTAGCATCTGTTGTAGTCTGAATAGAAAGTGTTTCCCACAGGGTCACGTTTGACACTTTGTCTCCAGCTGGTAGGACTCTTCTGGAGATTGTTGAGCATTTGGGTTATGCAGCTAGGAGATATGGAACACTGGGGTGGACTTGAGGGTTATCACTCTGCTCTGGGCCAAGAACTTCTCTTTCTGATCTAGTACAATGTGAACAAAGCCATGCCATGAGCGGCCTCCCGTTATCATGTGTGATGCCACTGTAGCAGCCACACCCTTCCGACTGTGGTACAGGGTGACCTGTAAAACGGAGCCAAAATCAATCAGGTAGTCTCCTCCTGTAAGTTCCTTCTGTCGGGTTCTTCTGTCTCAGTGATGAGAAGAGTAATTAGCACACTGACCAACGTCATTATAATTCTGGCTTTTAATTTTGTTACCTGAACAGAACATCTTGGTTTCTTCATAGGGCATTCATTTATTGAGCTGCCCCACAGAATGTCCTCTTGCTTAGTCTGAAAAACAGCAACTAATCCAACAGATCTGTACGATGTGTTTGAGCCTCCCTCTCCCTCCCTTCTTTCCTCCCTCCCCACTCCCTGTCCTTCTCCCAGTCCCTCTCCCCTCCCCCACTTCACTTGCAGGGCTTTAGTCTGCAGAATGTGACATTCTCTGATACATCCATAGTCCTCTCAGAATGTCACACACCTCACCCCACTGCTCTGTGGCTTCTATACTTTCTGATGAGAAACCAAATGACAATCCTGCCACAAGTCGTTGTGCACACCAACATATTTGTTTCTGGCTGGTTTCTGAGTTTGATTATATGGTTCGGTGTGGGGCATCCGTAAGTTTGTTCTCCTTGGTAGCCATTGGGTTTCTTGGTGGACAGATTTGTTCTTTTTATCAATCTGAAAACCATTCAGCCATTGTTCTTTTCAGGAGCCCCTCTCTTTTCTCTCTTTCCTCTCTCAGGGTGGAATGTGTTGTCCACATAGTGTGTATCTCAGTCTGTCCCACAGTCTTGGCTGATAGCTCACTTTTCTTTGTCTTTCTGCTGTCTTACAGACTACAGTTGTTTTGCATTTCAGAGCTGCTGCTGACCAGTCTTAGATTCCACAATAGTTTCCCCAGTTTCTCTCTTTCCCCTCCCTCACTCTATCCTTCCCTCACTCCTTTTATCCTTCCCCCCAACATCTACCCTTCCCCCTCTCTGCTGTGGTGGTTTCTATGGAGAACTAGGCATTCTCCTTCACCATTTTCTATAAGACATGTAAAAAAAAATCTGGTCCTGTCTCTGTGCCCTCCTCAGCCTGTGCATGTGCATCTGTATGTGTGTTTGTGGGATGTATGCATGTATGTGGACATGTATGCAGGTGTACATGTACCCCTGTGTGCATGCACAAAAACTAGGGGCCAATGTCCCATTGTCATCCCCTGTTTAGCTCCATCTTATTTTTTGAGACAAGGTCTCTCACTGAAGCTAGAATTCCAGGTAGCCAACAGTTTCAGATACCATCACCTCGGCAGAGCTGGGATTCTAACATATGTGACTACATCAGCTTTTAGGTGGATGCCAAGAATCCAGACTCAGTACCTCTTGCTTGTACAACATGCACACCATTGCCCTAACTTCCTGTTTTTCTGTAGTGCTGGGGTTAAACATGAGGCAAATGCTCTGTTGCCAAGCCCCAGCCCCAGCTCCAGCCCCAGCCCCAGCCCCAGCCCCAGCCCCAGCCCCAGCCCCAGCCCCAGCCCCAGCCCTAGCCCCAGCCCCAGCCCTAGCCCTAGCCCCAGCCCCAACCTTCTACTCCTAATTTTTAAAACGATCTCTCTCTCACAACCACAGAAATGATTATTAATACATATAAGGTATTTTGTGTTTCTAAATAAGTTCTTTGATCAGAGTTTTCCTTTTCCTTGAAGGACTTCTAAATCATCAGTGGCTTAAAGAAACAGAGTTTCCTCAAATCCCCAGACAATTTTATACTGTCATTGCAGAATATGGTTCCCGGCTCTATAATTACCAGGTAATATTTCATTAAATTATTGTTGCCTACCACTTGTTTAAAACTGAGTATGCTACAAGGTAAGTTCAGCTTGTGTTACATCATCTTAGTTTTGTGAGGATAGCTTACAGCAAGTGGAGTTCTCAGAAGAGATTTCGTGGTGAAGAAACTTCACAGACTCCCCATACCTTCTGACTCCTGGAGACTCCCCCAGGAGACACTCCAGAAAAAAAGGGGAAAAGGGCCAATGACTCCTTATGACCAGCCTTCCATCTCTAGCCAGCATAGATAGTATTCTCCTTTGCCTGGAAGCTCTTGATATCTCAGTGAGATTTTCCATTCTTCATTCCATGGCACTTCCTTTCTGACTGGCCTGGTTTGCTTTCTATAGCCATGATAAACAACACAGCCAAAAGAACGAGGAGGAGAAAGGATTTATTTGGTTTATACTTCCACATCACAGTTCATCATAGAGGGAATCAAGGCAGGAACTCAAGGCAGAGACCCAGAGGCAGGCACTGAAGCAGAGGTTGTGGAGGAGTGCTGCTTATTGGCTTGCTCCTCATGGCTTGCTCAGTTTGCTTTCTTAGACATTCTAGAACCTCCTGCATAGGGTAGGCCACGCCCATAGTGGGCTTGACCCTTCCAGGTCAACTATTAATCAAGGAAATACCCACTGCTTACGTACAATCTAATTGAGATATTTTCCCAATGCAGGTTTTCCTTTCTCAATTTCTTTCAAGGTATCAAAAACCTAACCAGCACACAAACCTTGGTCTTGGGCAATAGGTCAACCACATAAAACCCAACAGGTAGAGTTTGCCTGAAATGACTTCTACAGCTCACGGTCATCAAGGTCTTGGTCTTGGACCAGTAGCTGGTTCGGGTCCTTAAATCACCCTCCAGAATACAAATGTGCATCCACAGTGGGAACCACACCTTCCTGTCCCTTCCTTCTGTCTGTTCTTACCTTTCCCACCTTTGGAAATAGCAAATAAGGCTTACATCTTGGAGTTCACATTAAATATCACTTTCTATTAGATTTGTGAATTGGCCACCTTGTCAGACATTAACATGCCATATGTGGCAGGCTGGGGAAAACACACATGTAAGGTGCTCTTATGTCCTGTGCTGTATTTCAAGGGTCAAAGTGTGGTTTCAGAAGAAAGACAAAAATGAGTGACGAGGCAAGATTCAGAGTTATTTCTCTTCTTCATTCTAGGCCAGACTTCGAATGCCTAAGGAGCAACAGGAACTTTTAAAGTGAGTAGGATTTTGACTATGTCATTGTAGGCTGTGACTCCTAGATGAAATATTTGGTTTTTTTTTTTTTTGAAATTTATACAACTAAAAGAGCTTTCTTATATTATTCCTTTTATACCATGCCAGTCAAGAGTGTGTCCACCCCTTCTCCCCCGGCTGTTTCCTCTCAACCAACACAAAAAGCCAGATCTGTTTTAGTATTTTAATACCATATTCCGCTGAGCCCGGCATGTTCCTATAATTTTAATATTCAGCATGCTGAAACAAGAAGATTTTGATTTTGAAGCTACAACTGACGAGCCTGTCTCAAATAAAAATGAATAAATGGGAGAATAAATAAATGAAGTCTCAAATGTGGACACTGCATGGGTTGCCAGGCTACAGCTCGACAAACACTTCTCTTGAAATGTAGGACATCCCATGTTGAAGGGGATGGCATTGGGACTTAGCACTCCCCTGCAGGAAGTCACTTGACCAGGGAGACAGGCTGCGTCCTGTCTGCTCAGTGTAGCACAAGCCAAGCAAGGATTTGCCCTGGCCCTCGTCTTCTGAGTGTCCATCCACTTTGCTTTCCTTGCACAATGAACTGTAATGAGCAGACAAATGGACATCCCTGCTTTCCCATCCCTGCTTTCCCATCCCTGCAAATCTATTTCTTCCTCCCCTTAAGCTGACTCCTTTGTCTATTGCTGGCCCTGACACGGTTGTCAGGAACTTTAACATTTTCCTCTTTCACCTTGTGGTTCTTCTGTGTACAGGAAGGAAAGCCAGACTTTGGAGAACAATTTCCGTGAAATTCTGTTTTTAATCGAACAAATAGATGTTCTGAAAGCATTGCTTAGAGACATGAAGGACGGCGTACACAATCACAGTTGGCCTGTCTACCGAGAGGCTGTGCAGGACCAGGCCACTACTGAAGTTCTAGATGAGGCAAGGCGGGCTGGGGCATGGCTGGGGCTTGAGATAGCCATGGGATGGATGCTCATTCCATTTCTTCTCTTACATTTCAAAACTTTATGAACCTGGCTTTCTACAAATAAAATATACGTTATTTATATACATATATTTATTTATATATAAATGTGTAGATAGATATTTTTTATTTTCATATATTTATATACAACTTATTTTTATTTAAATCTGTAAATATACATATATTTATATATATGTATGTGTGTGTATGTATACATATATGTATATATATATATGTAATCAGCATGGCATGGTTATCATGGTTTCACTTCTACCAAGTAGATTTCCTCTAGACCAACTTGGTGCCAACTGACATTACCTTGTCCCCACTGGAACTGCCATTGGCTTCCTTCTACTAGTGCTGTCCCTAGGAATCGACGCTGCACCAGTGCTGTGTTACAGAGAGGATATTATGTTGTGATACAACTTACTTCCTACAAAGTAACCGGCCAGTGACTCAGAAACGGTGCTTTCTGAACTTCCATAGCAAATACTTGCTAGCAAGAAGTTTCCACTTAAAAACTATGCCTCTGGTGAGCTCCAGACTTGGGCAGGAAGCCTCCCTGTGTTGCTTTCCCTCTTCCTGGACATCTACCAATTTCTCCTCCTCAAGTCTATGTTTGAAATGTGTAGAAATCTAACCCTGGCCTTCCACAGCTTCCAGGCTCCATCTTGTGTTTGTAACTGTAGCTCAGTGTCTGAGTTAGCTGATGATAACTCCCACTGTTAGGCCTGCTCAGGGTACTTGCTTGTTTTTGAACAAGAGAATTCTTCAAAGCTCAACACTCACTGAGGTGAGTGAAAATTTGCTGTTATGGGCAATTTTCTGGCCTTTGCAAGCTGCCTGATTCTCAGATAATTATAGAATATCTCAGTCTTTATTGCTGAGTATAGGACATCAGTGAGGGACACAGTAAGGAGCATGCACAGCTGCATCTCATCCACTGGGAGGGTACCACAATGCAGTGGGCAGCTCCATCTCATCCCATGGTGCCGTGGGAAGGGCTTAAGAGGGGGCCCCAGATCCACTTTTCTGTGTGACTGATCTCAATCGTATGTTAATGTCAGCTCTATCCATGTCTGAGAAGGGTTTCTCCCACTGAGCCATGGATGAGACATCTAAGTGTGTCAGTGGCTGGCTTTGAGAGCAACTGAGAGCTGTTCAAACTGTTCAAATTCTGCAGATTAGGGAGTTCGGGTCCACATCCATGAAGCAAAGGGTAAATGTTCAAGCAGTTGGTAATGATTAATAACAGAAACCTGTTCTTACAATCTTTACAGGAAATGTCAAACTTGGTACATTATGTACTTAAAAAGTTCAGAGGGGACCAAATACAGTTGGCTGATTATGCCCTGAAGTCAGCTGGTAAGTGCAGGGGGAAAAAGAAAAGATGAATGTGCTTTTTAAAAAAGGAATGATTAAGGACCGTTTAAAATTCTTTATTAGAAAACGACACACATTCTTATGATATCAAGAAGGGGCAAAATTAACAACTCTAGATACTATGGAAGATTCTAGAAATGACTGTCAGGGATTGCTTTCAGGAATCCATCCGCATGTGTTTAAAAGGACCACAGAGAAAGCTGAGATGCCACAGGAAAGTCAAGCAGGTTAATTGTTAAGCTTAGCAGACAGACAACACAGTATATTATTATGGACCATAATGACATTCCTTATAGAGATGCTAAGGGCATTATTGCTGATTAAATGCTGATGTTTAAAGGTGGTTTACAAAGTAATATACTCAACATCTCTCAACTGAAGTTAAACCCAGGAGCTTTTTTGAACGATAAATTGTAATCTCTGTGGTCAATGGGCAGTGCAGAGGGGAAGAGGGAGGGGTAACATGAGAGACAATGCTGGTGAGTGGAATAATTTCTTAAAATGTACAATCAGAAATCGTTAAGAAGTGGATAATGATGTGCTGATTAGAGAAATTGTGTACTTAAGACTTTTCTAATAAAAACTATGTCTAGGGCTGTAGCTAAGTGGTGGAGTGCTTGTCTGGTGTATACAAGGGCCCTGAGCACTTTGATAACTGGAATATGAAACAATCAACAGACAGATACATACATAAATAAATACATAGATACATAAATAGATAGATACATAGATAAATACATAGATATCTACATAGCTATAGATAAGTACATAGATGTAGACTAATACATAGATAAATGTATAGATATGTAGATACATAGATGCATAGATACACAGATAGATACATAGATGCATAGATAGACACTTTGATAGATAAGTACATAGATAGATAGATAGATAGATAGATAAATAGATAGATGATAGATAGATAGATAGATAGATAGATAGATAGATAGGTAGGTAGATCGAAGCTTAAATGGCTCCATTTTCTCCTTTTAAAACTATAGTCTTTTAATTGTTTAATCAGCATAGAAAAGCAGATTTCACTTTCAAATTGTCAAATCGCTTCCCAAATATTTGATAAACAATTCTACAGGAGCAGAACCCTTAGGGATTTGACTTAGAAGAGAGATCTTGAGAACAAGCTTTTATTTCAAACAAAACATTTGTAGCTGATGGAATTGTCTCGTAATGGTCAAGAAGATGCACACATTAATGGGATGAGTAGCATCATGATAGTAACCACCAAAGGGTATTTCCCATGTGCATTTTCTGCATATATTGCTAAAAAGACTAGATGCCCAAGATGTGCCTACATGGTGTGTGAGTTAGTAACACACATGGATTTTAAAGGATTTTAAAAGTCAGTAATAAAGTGGTTCATGTGTGTGTGTGTGTGTGTGTATGTGTGTGTGTGTGTGTGTTCCCTCTCTCCTCCCCTCCCAGTCCCTCTTCCCCACTTCCTCTGCCACTTGTCCTTTGTATCATTTGTAATGTCTTTTGTTTCTTTGTTTCCTGAGGCAGGGTCTCACTATGTAGTTCTGGGTGTCCCAAAATTCACGATGCAGACCAGGCTGGCCTCAAACTCACAGAGCTCTGCCTGTATCTGCCTTCCATTAAAGGCATGTGCCACCACACCTGGCTTCAGGACTAAAAGGCGTGTTTATCTTTTGAAAATATATCTGCATAGTTTGCTACATCAATACATTGACAATCTTGTCATTGAGTGACAGAATTAGATAAAATCATTTACCAACATTCCACTCATGATTAAACACTTTCAGTAAACTGCAGAGATTTTCTCCAACCCGATGAAGGATTCCTACATAATGCCTTATCTTGACACACAGGTATTTATGAAGACTGGAAGGTTTCTCCTAAGATCAGAAACAGAGTTAAGAATGCCTATTCTTACCTTTCCTAGTTAACATCACCGCTGACGTTTAAACTCGTGTATCCATGCAAGAAATAGAACAACACATGCTCAAACAGGCCAAAACTGTGGCATAGAGCTCTAGTCTGGAGTGAGTCCACAGGAACACTGTGAACTTGGTGCAAAGCAGAAAAGCCAAGTCAGAGGTTCTGGTGCAAAGGATATTGGCTGCAAAATAAACATTAGCCATCGCTCACACTGACCACAAGTTAACCTAAGTGAGTGTGAAGCAGGAGCTTTTATAATTTCTAGGACAAAAGAGGTGTGTAGTTTTTATTCATTTTGTTGCACTGGGGATTGAACTCATGGCCTTTTGCATGCTAGACAAGCACCCGACCACCGAGCTATGTCCCTACACTTGCCCTAAATTTAAAATTTTGAGGCAGGGTCTTGATAAGTTGTCCCGCTGACCTTAAACTCACATTGCAGCCCAGGTTGGGCCTTGAATTAACAATTTTCCTTTGTCAGTCTAGGAAAAAGCATCTTATAGAAAACATCAAAACATGATCCAAAGGAAGAGAAGGGAGAGTTTGGGCCTCATTAATATTAAGTTGTGTTCTAGAAAGGACACATGAGAGCGTGAGGGGACAATTCGCAGGCTGGAGAGAGAAAATTTGCACACAAGTTTAGCCAAGCACTTGGATCTAAAATTTATGGAAACTTTAAACTTTGGTAATAATAAAACAGAAAACTCAGTTTTAAAATGTAGGGAAAGGTCATAAAAACATGTTATTTAAAATTTCAAATGTAAACAGAAAACTTTTAAAAATTGGACATTATTATTCATTAGTGAAATGAAAATCAAAGGCACTGTGACACATCAGTACACATCGATCCACGTGGCAGACAGTTGTGCCAAGTGCCAAGTGCTACAGACACTGGGAAGCCCTGGGCCTTTGTCCACCGTGTGTGTGTGTGTGTGTGTGTGTGTGAGTGTGTGTGTGTGTGTGTGTGTGTGTGTGTGTGTGTGTGTGTGTGGCTATTAAGTGGTACGTTTGGAAAGCGGCCAGACAACTGCTTCTCAAGTTAAATATAGCCCTAGTGACCCTGTGGTGGCATCTTTAACTATTTACCCGAGAGTTAAACTTTACATTTACATCCAAACACTGCGAGTATAGCTCGGTGGTAGGATTGCCTGCCTGTTCAGGATGCAGAAGGGCTTGGGTTAGAGCCCCAGCAATGCCAAAACCCAGACAAAAACCCATATGAGAATACCCGTAGCAACAGACTGATCCTCATCAAAATTAGAAGTGCCCACAAAATGACTCAAGCACACTGTAGGCAACAAAAGAATCACTACTCCCAGGAATCTCAAGTGCTTTATGTCTCGGAAACTGCATGCAGTAAGCATCAGACTTTGCTACACTGCAAAGGGGAAGTAAAGGAATGTCTGTATTAGGGAAGTGTGTGAGGAAGATTAGTCTGGACCAGCGGCCGATAAGGAGGAAAATGGGGAGGACTGCTCCTCACTACAGGCTTCTTTTGGAGCAGACTAATTCGAAATTTACTGTGGTGCTGGCCGGCACGATTCCTAAATGTGCTTAGGCAAGCAAGACTGAACTGTACCCTTTAAATGGGTGTATTATTTCTCAGGAGAGCCAATGAAAATGGAAAAATGGAATGAATGAGAAGAATGGAAAAGTGTGAGCTTCTTCAGCAGGAGAAACCGTTCAATTTTTGTTTTCAGGAAAGGATTATGAAGGGTGTCAAACTAATATACCTTAGTATGCAAAAGAGATTTCCTGTCCAGTTAGTCCTACAGGGAGGAATAGTAACTGAAAAGATAAAAGATGCCTGCTTTAATTTCACTTTTGGACAGATGGCAAGTAATTGTAGGGTAAACATGCTCTAAATATCATATGGCATAAGACTGTTATGAAAATATTTTAAGATAAATTTTAATTGCATGCATGTGCATGTTTGTGTGTGTGTGTGTGTGTGTGTGTGTGTGTGTGTGTGTGTGCGCAGTGTTTATGGAAGCTGGAGTAACTGGAGTCCCTGCATCTGGAGTCAGTAGTGACTGCGAGCTACCTGAAGTGGCTGCTGGGAATGAAACTCGGGCCCCGTGAAAGAGCAATACACTCTCTAAACCACGGAGCCATCTATTCAGCCTCCTACATTTTATTCAATATCTAAATTACAGGTTTACGTGAGATGATTGTATTTCCCATTGTTGTATGTGGCAACCATGGATCTGTATTTAATGCTTCACATTGTGCTAGCCAAGAAAATGTGCAGAACTTAGATGCCTGGTCAGTGTGACCGAAGCACAGGGTCTTCAGTGTCACATAAACACCTGGGCTCTGTGTTTTACATTGCGCCACTCAAGTGAAATGTGAAGTGGTTTGCAGTTTTTAAATTTCTCATGTCTAAAATACATTTTCCTCCTAAGATAAACAAACTTAAAGGGATAATGTTCAGTAAATACTTTTATAACTTGATTACAATTAAAGTTGCTACAGAAACTTGAAGCCTGGTGAATTTACATAATTACTGTTACTAATGTAAGGTGAAGGGTGTGAAGACTTTGCTGCTGTCTCCATTTTTGAGCTTCTGGATGATGGTAAATGTAGCATACACATTCGTTTTAGCTTTGAAATTTCTCCAGTGTTTCAGATTTTTCTTATCACGAAGTAGTTTCAGAAATTTCGGGAAACTAGGAAAAGCAAGCAAAGCTTTCCATCTGGATGTGGTGGTGCATATCTTTACTCCAAGCACTTAGGAAGCCGAGGCAGGAGGACTGTTCCAAGTTCAAGGACAGCCTCAGTACCTAGTGAGACCCTATTTCAAAAACCAGCAGAAAAAATAAAAACCTTTTGGAAAATGACAGGATATCAGTAGCCCTGGCCCAACTGAATTCCAACGGTAAATTTGACTTTGTAGTTTGTCCAGTGCTAGCTTTTCAGGAACATAAATAAAATCTAGATGTTGTGTGTTACGTGTTATGTGTAAATTTAAAATATGTTGCAATTTCAGGAGCCTCTGTCATTGAAGCTGGAACCTCAGAAAGTTACAAAAATAATAAAGCCAAACTGTACTGGCATGGGATAGGGTTCCTCAACTATGAGATGCCTCCAGATATGATTCTTCAGGTAAGTGCTAAGTAGGACAACACCACGTCTACCTTAAGAAGTTGTTACAAAACATCATGGCTGTTTGTTTAAAACAAAAGCAAGAACATTCAATTTACCTACAAAACCCAGACACTTCTTACATTTCCATGCTATTATGCTGTACAAATTATCGTAGTAAACTATTAATTATTACACTTGAAACATCAGAAAACTAGACTTTGTTTACCAGAACATCTTATTCCATACCTTCAGTTCTCGTTGATAATGTAACTTCCTTTGCTCACCGAAAACTTCAGGCATTTAACAGACATTTGTTAAAAGTGGCTGTCCTGCTAGTGCCAGTCTGGCATTAAGTGGTTGGTTATAGTAGAAATTTCCAGAGCCTTTCATTCACGTGGAAAGATCATGACAGCCAACACACTATGAGCCACACGTCAGAAGTTGCTTTCAAATTAAAAAGTATATTCAGAGTCAAATCTCCAATATCGCCTTGCCAGGCTACAATTTTACGTCTCGTCAAAGAACTATATTTTGGTTTTCTTCTTTACCGCCAAGACTCCATCATCATCATCATCATCATCATCATCATCATCATCATCATCATCATCATCATCATCATCATCATCCACAATTATCATCAACCCTATCAACTATCAATAAGATCACCCTCTCATGCCATACCACCATCACTCTCAGCTCTGCCACCATCATTACCTCTACCATAAATCCCATTGCCTCCCCAGTCCTCATCAACATCATCAATCACCATCACCATCATCAGCACCATAAACACCATTGTCTATTCACTCATCTCCATCATCCCGACCATTAGCACGATTGCCACCATGAGTCACCACCAGCACTTGAACCTCTAGCTGCCTGTTAGCTCTCAGTCTAGTCTAGCAGTGAAAGGAAACACTCTGCATCTCTGAACAGACGCATGCAGTGCTCTGGATGAACAACCAGACCTAGGCTGTTTAAGAAGGTCTCCCGTTTGATCTGTGTCCCGGAGGCTTCATGGTCTTGTCCTAAGAGCCTTACAGTTGCTAGTGATGAGGTGCTCAGTATGGAAAGGCTAGATCTATATGCCCAGAAAAGAGATTCATCTAAGGAAAGAGATTCATCTAAGGTTTTCTTTCTAGCCAGATGTCCACCCTGGAAAGTGCTGGGCCTTTCCAGGTTCCCAGGGCCACATCCTGATTAAGCTCGCCAGGAAGATCATCCCAACAGCAGTTACCATGGAGCACATCTCAGAGAAGGTGTCGCCGTCAGGAAACATCACAAGTGCACCAAAGGAGTTCTCTGTCTATGTGAGAAGCCTAATCTAAATCTGTCATTCAGAAGGTGTTGATGTAGAAGGAGTTTGACTGGGAATAAGGGGCAAGCTTGACATCTTTGGGGACTGAATCTAGGACCAAGCTAGCACCCTGCTAGTCCTGGACTCACCTTTTAATTGTACACTAAGTGTTTGTGCTTCTGACTCCTATAGCTTTCTTGTTGTTGTTTACAGACATGATTTTACAACTAAAAAGCTACATGTGTATGTACACCTGAAATGTTGGCTATTTATATAAATATCACAACTCACTGTAGCAATAGATATTTAAAGGATCTGTTCTATGTTCTCGGCAGGTGCCCGTGTGGCTCTGCACCTGTCGGAGAACTCTGGATTCATGAATGAAAGACATGCATACACATGCACACACATATACACACACACACACGCACACATACACACACATGCACACACATACACAAATGCACACACACACACTCACACACACACACTCACACTTAATTTTTATTATGCTTTAACAGAGCACTGGCCCAGCTTCTCCCTAATTCCACCCAGCTAACCCACTTTCCCCTCTGCAGACCCAATTGGGTGAGTGGTCCCTGGACCACTGTTCCAGATTCTTACATGTCAGCAGGTCTTTAAGTCTGATCTCTCTGCTTCTCTGTCACAGTGATACTGCTCCTTCTTCTCCCCATCGTCCATCCTTGTCCTTGTCCATAGAAATCTAAAAGTCCCACCTCCTTCTCTGTGCCCAGCCATTGGCTGTTAGTAACTTTATTGACCAATCAAAAACCACTTGAAGACAAGGACCCTCAGCATCTGGACACATGGATTCCTGTGTGATTTTGGGAGCCGAACTAAGGCAAAGCATTAGAACCAGTTCCTAACAATCCACCTTCCTACTTCTCTCTGATCCCAATCCTTTCTGTCCTGAAGCTTTGATTCGCAACAACTTCATCTGTTAATGTGACACGTGCGGCAGCATTTACTTTTACCACCATTTCTTGACTTTTTTCAGTGTTGGCTATTATTTAATGGCTTCCCTCTAACTAAAGATGAAAATCACCTCTTTCCTGTAGCTCTGTCCATCCAATATCTCTATCTTTAAAAACAGGTGCATAGGGATATTTGTGCAGAGCACGTGACCCTCTCATGATAGGGGATCTTCTGTCTCTAGGATTCACAGTTATGTAGCCACCACCAAAATTTTAGAACATTTTGGTTGCCTCCCAAAGGAGCCCCTACTATGGTTTATTTTTTACCTCCCTCCCATCTGCATTAAATGCTTAGGCCTTGGCAACCACTAGTGGACTTTGAGGTATAAATTCTCCTGTTTTGGATGGCACCTTTATCATATGTGCTCTCTAGTGACTGCTTGTCAGAGGACTTCCAAAGTTTCACTAAGTTACAGTATTTGACTTTTTTTTTTTTTTTTTAAACCAAAGAATGTTTGAGGCTCTGAGGGGATTTGTGCCTTTTTGTTCATTTGTTTCGGGCAGTGGCCAACTCAGCTTGCTTGCTGTCAAGCTACTTTCTTTACTGTTCACATTTTAAATATTTCCAAAGGTGGTTGTCACCTGTTTGTCTGACTTGCTCGCTTTGGTGCTGTTTCTAAGGCATTCATCAGAAGTGCATGCTCCCGTTGGGACACTTCCACAGTTTAGCCTCCATCTAATGATGGCAGATGAGCCTTGTGTACTGTTACTGTGGGGGTCTCATTCCTGCATCCTGAAGTCTGTTTCTCATGTACCTTTTCTGATCTTTGTTCCATCTCTGAATCTCATTTAACTCTTACATAAAAAGTTTCATTCCTTCCATCATAATTACACTAAAACTTTGGCTTCCCCAGATATTGCTTATTTAGAGTCTAATCACATTCTTTCATGTCTACAGTATAGTCTTTGCATCTGAAAATACTAATTGACATCGGAGTTTTGCTTCAGCTCCTGATTGTTTACAGGGTCTCTGTTGATCTTGTAAGTCGCTTTCTTTGACTGTCTCCATGCTCCTTTGGAGCCCAGGCACATAGTCCAGTTGATTCTGAAAGGATTCCTTCCTAAGGCAAGTGACAACTTGGCTGGTTTCCTGACTCCTGCTGGGGAGGAACTGTACTGTCCTCAGGAGGAGAGCTCTGGCATGGGCTGTCAGTGGGCAAGGACTGCTGTGGACTGAGGGCGTCCAGGGATTGTGGAAATGATTGACAGCCAAGCCTCAGCTATTAGTCCCTCCTCTCCATGTCCTCTAGCATACTATGGCCCATATCCTGAGCCTTTCTGGGCTCACAGCCTAAGTCTCTGTGGTGCTAGTGCCACCTCAAGCCACAGGAATTTTGTCTGCTGCCCTTTGACCTTCCCCATGGATTTTTGTCTGTCTGCTCCTATTTTTTTCCTTGAAGGCTTACCTCTGTGCTTTGATATCATGGGCTGGAGGAGGGTATGGCCCACTTTCTGTGTCACCTGATGCTTCTAATTCTATGTTAATGAGGCTTCTTGACTCCAGCCCCTGATGCTCACACGCCTGGCAAAGTTGAGTTAGGGATGACTTTTGACTGGCCCTGCCTGCCTGTGTTTACACACCACTATTCCTGATTTGCAGGTATTCTGGCTGGTTCTTCCAGGCAAAAATCATTTAGCAGTAATGAGTTCTTCCCCTGTTTCTTCTGTATTATAAAATCGATGACCCAGGGGCTTCCTCTGTTGCCCTTTGCTCTTGTCCTTAATGCTATGAGGCATGGTCTGCCACTGAACTGGAAACTTGTCATCTTGGCAAGGCTTGCTGGCCAGTAGGTTCTCAGGTTCTATCCATCTCTGACCCCCGATGTTCGGGTTACAGGCATAGGTAGTCCTGTCCAGATTTTCACAGGGGTGCTGGGGATTTGCACTCAAGTGTTCAAGCTTAAGTAACAAGCAATCTTAACCACGGAGCCATCTCTCCAGCTCTCGCATGTGCAATTTCAGGTGAACCATTGCTACTCGAGCATCTGCATCCATTTCTTTCCACCAAGAACCCACTTATTACAGCCTCTGTACTGGTTGTTTCCTTTGCAGGGTGTTATGAAGAAGTGTGAAGGAGAAGAAATGTTCCTCGGTCAGTTCACTTATAACAAAATGGAAGCAACCATTCAAACATTTGAGCTCCAGGTAATTATCCATTGGGAAATGCTAAGTTATGTCTGGCTTCATCACTAAGAGGGATTTGCTGGAATTGCTGCTGAAGACAGCCATGACATAAGCCCAAGCTAAATGAGGGCATCAGAACTTCTGTGCTTTGCTTCAAATGCTTGCATGTATTTTAATGCACACCATTTAATGGCATGTTGTTGGTGCACAATTCATTGTAAGACAGGAACAATTACAAAGACAATTTCTAACCCATTCTCCCTTGTTATTTCTCCCAGATATATCACATTTCTCAGTCCTTTTTTTTTTTTTTTTTTTTTTTAAATAGTGCACCCGGCACACTCGCAGAAGCAATCTACCACATGCACAATTCAGTTTGCTAGTGACTGCCTCATCCACCTTTAGTAAACGGTTTGGCTTTGAAGGCAAAATATGAGGTTGAGAGAGGAACTCAGTCAATATTTAATGCTAGGCAACATAGGTAAGATTTCTCTTGCTAAGCCATGAGGGAAAACACCAACTGCTAACTGATAAACTCCATGAACTGCACCAGCACGTATAAGATATCTCATCATTACTTATGGCTAACCACAGGAAGCAACTGGAGAGGCTGAGAGAGTGTCTCATACTCCATAAGGATAAGTGTTTGCAATACTTCTTGGTCAGCAATGAAATGGATCTGAGCTCCCCCTCCCCCACCCCCACCGAGTGCCCAAACAGCTCTTTATATACAATGATCTCACACACAGAATCACACCATCAATGGGAAAAAAAAATGTTTTGAAGAAACAAAACACTGTACTAAGCACATACAGACTTTCCTTGTTAATGTGTATTAGACACTGCAACATAGTGGTTATGTACATAGCATTTGCATTGTGTTCAGGATTATGAAAAGTCTTGAGCTGGAACTACCTGAAGAGTCAATCCTGACCTGTAGGCAAATGTGCCACTTTATATAGGGGACTTGAACACCCAACAACAGGAAGTCCTGGATGCCATTCTTCTAGATACCAAAGGATGACTAACTATCCTAAATTAACACATTTGTCCAGCTTTATGTCTGGTTCGAATATTCGTACATACTTAGGTTCATATTTAGCTTTGGGTTTTGTTGAGGTTGAGTTTCTTTTTGTTTTAGATATTACTTTATGAAACAGTATCCTGCTTACGATAGCCCAAGCTAGCCTTCAACTCTTGCTTCTTTTCCTTCAGCCTTTGCAGTTGGTTGTAAAGGTCTGGTTTTCTCAGAACCCTCCCTGCAGTAGTACAGCAGTAAGTGTGAGAAGGAGAGACAAAAGCACTGAGAGCCATAGCTGTCCCCGGACCTGCTGCGGATCTTCCTCCCCTATACTTACCTGTTCCTGGGGTCTTTCTTTCCAGTGATTCATTTCCCCACCCATTAGAGCTCTGTTTGAATGTACCTGTGTTAGGAAAGAAAGAGGGTTAATATATATATATATTATATCAGCGTTCACTGGGATTCCTCAAGAGTCACCTTATAAGTCATTTGTGTTTTCTTTGTTTACAGAATGAAGCTTCTGAATCTTTGCTATGTGTGAAACTTCGAATCCTTAGCAACTGGGGGCATCCAAAGTACACTTGCTTGTACCGATTTAGAGTCCACGGCATCCCCAGTGACTACACTTAGAAGGTGGTGCAGAAGGCAGTGGCTGTGCAGCCAGAATGTCCAAGGATGTTTATTATTCCCTTATGTCATATTGCACCCCTAAGAATCAAAGATTGGGAGGGGGAGGGAAACCCCAAACTCATTCCTACTAGGCAGTAAGAAGTGAATGAATTTTACTAATAAAAAATGAAAGTCAATCCAACACCCTTTGGTAGTTCACTTTGAGTGTCAAGAGGTGACTTTGTATATAGAAGCAGGTTTCAGTAGGAAGTTCACCACAGCTTAGTTATCCATCCCCTACATCAGGCACAGTGTCTACTGTCACCACCGTTACCAACCCCGAGCTGCAGGGTTAGGGTAGTGAAAATAGAGAAGCCACAGATAATTTTAAAGTTAGAAATAAAAGTCAATGACATGTTCTGGCCCCAAATATTTGAAGATAATTTGACGGACTCCTCAGAATCTGGTACTGTTCTTTTAAAAATACAGAAGGGTTAGCTGGGTAGCTTGGCTAGTAAAGAACCATTGGGGACAAGCCTGATGATCTGAATTTAGTCCTCAGAACACACAAGACAGAGAGAACCATGTCCCCCAAATTGTCCTCTGACCTCCCACACTAAATAAACATACCTTAAAAAAATAGAAACAGTTAAGAACTGTGCTCTCTGTTAGATGTGAAATTGCTACATGTAAATCAAAGTTACAGATACAAACAATGATCAGATCGAGGACACAATTTACAAAAGTCATACCAAAGGCCATAAGCATCAGGTAAAACAAGGAGAATGTGTATTGGGAAAGGTCCCATGCAACATAAAATGATTAAAAGCTTCAATAGATGACATGCCTGACTCAGCTGTAAAGACATCAGTTCTTTCTACAGTAATTTAGGATCATAATGGTCTCAATTAAAATCAGAAAGTTATAGTAATTATAGGCAGTAATGAGTAAAGCAGCTAGCCTGCAGAAAAGTGACAGACAATGTGGCTAGCACGTGCAAGTCCTTGGGTTCCAACACTACCAGTGAAGCAATAAGAATTATTTCCAAAATAATAATTTG
Source organism: Micromys minutus (assembly GCF_963924665.1). Classification (NCBI taxonomy): domain Eukaryota; kingdom Metazoa; phylum Chordata; class Mammalia; order Rodentia; family Muridae; genus Micromys; species Micromys minutus. The sequence continues at coordinate 33,358,270 of NC_137969.1, read as the reverse complement.
ATAGTTTCTGTGTGAAAAATATTATCACCTTGTTTTAAAAAAGAATTATTTCTGTAGAGTCAGAACACCTGGAATTTCAGCATTGGGGAAACCGAGGCAGAAAGAACCTGAGTTTGAGGTTGGCCTGGGATTAATTAGACAGACCTGTCTCAAATCAGAAATGTGCTTTGGCCATCAGGATGAATCAGCCAGTAACAGGTTGTAGGCCTAGATTTTTCAAAGCCTACTTTACTTAGGGTTCTTTAAAGCATTAACCTCCCTTCTAGTCCACTGCCCAAAGGTAACTGAACAAAGGTAGGGAAGAAAGATGGTCAAGGCCAAGGGGAATGTGGACCTGTTTAGAAGTTCTTTGCAGCAATTCCAATCTTCATTGTCAGGATATCAGCATGCAGTCTAAAACAGCAAACACTAATCAGAAGTTGAGACTGAATCCAGAAGAAAAACCTCGAGGCTCTGCCAAATTGACAAGAGTCCACGTGTCAAAAAAGCAGCTGGAATACCATGAGAGATTCTTTGGGACATTTCTCTCTATGAAGTCACAACAAGTAAAGACCAGCGAAGTGTTATAAGGCGAACCAATGCAAAACCCTTGTTCACTGTCTGTTGGGTTCTACTTAAACTCTTCCCAAACATCGCATGTCCTCTCAAGCATCTGTCTCAGCAAGACATATTCCCACATGTCTGCTTCAGCAAAAACATACTCTCATAAGACAGCTTCCAGGAAAAAAAAAAAAATCACATGCCACAACTGGGTCTCCAAAGAAAACTGAAATTTCCACTTCAACAGGCACTGGCTACGAACTATGACAAGGAGAATTTGATCCCTTGAACCCACATGGTGGAAGAAGAGAAGTGTGTTAGTTAGGGTTTCCATTGCAGTAAAGAGACAAATGTGGCCAACAACTCCTAAAAGGACAACATTTAATTGGGGCTGGCTTACTGATTCTGAGGTTATCATCATGGTAGGAAGCACGGCAGTGTTCAGGCCAGCATGATGCTAAAGGAACTGGAAGTTCTACATCCAAAGGCAGACAGGACCAGGCCGCTGTCTTCCAGGAAGGAGGGAGGCGGATCTCAAAGCCAACCCCACAGTGATGTACTTCCTCTAACAAGGCCACACACCTACAAGCCACACTTCCAATAGTGCCACTCACTGGATTGAACATATTCAAATCACTACAAGAACCTAAGATTTCCAACCCCATCCCCCCAAATCATGGCATGTAGACCAGTGCATACATGCTGAAGCATGCATATACACATACAACACACAAATCAAATATGTGGAGAAATACTTCCTGTGTCATTTAGCAAACGGCTCCCGTTTTAAACCAAAACATTCTTTACTTTTGACTACTATTTTTAAATATTCACACGTGGAGTGATGCATCCTGGATCTGGTTTTAAATTCTGTGAGGGAAGAAAAGAAGCAGGAAGTTGGAGAACGGAGGTGGGTGTGAAAGGGTCACTGATGTGAATACAGTTACCCCACAGGGATTGACTGTCAGTCTCTTCTGTCTTCATATATGACGGTATTCTAATGTTGATCTGGCTTAGGAAGAGCAAAGTATGCATGCTTTTAAAACCTCAAAAGTATGTAGTAGACTATCTTGATTCTAAATCTCATAACATTGCATCTGTTTTTTTGGGGGGGACCCTCTTAGAAAGAACGGCTTTGGTAACAGTGGAAGATATGTTCCATCTCATTTTGGATCTCTTTGCGATATTTATGGAAACCTGAGAAAAACATCAGATGGAAAAGTTCTGCAACAAAGGCTTTAAACAATACTCAGAACCATGTGGTGTTGGCACATGGATACATCTGTGGGGCAGACAAGTCCAAGACCAGAGTCATAGCTGTGTGGGGACCGTGTATGCAGTAAGTGCAGACATGGAGTCTTGGATTCCTCTTGCTGGCATAACACCACCACAGATTGGTAAATTATAAGCAAAGAAAGTTTATTTCTGCCTGTGGGTCTGGTACAGTTTCAGAAGGATACAATTGTCAGTGGCTTTCATCCTGGCAGTCTCTGACACTGAGAAGAGGGAGGAGCTTATAAGACCTAGCCATACTAGCTTTTCTGTCCGTCCACCCTGGTGATGACCCCTAAGCCACTAACCATTTGAATGGTTAATAGAGAGCCGTGCTCTAATCACCGCTTAGTGCTCTCACCCACTAATATTTATAATAGGAATCACATGAGGGGAGGAGCAAACCATGTAAGCATACCATCTGAGCGAAACAAAGCAAATGGCTCGGAGCAATTATCTAGCCATTAAGAGAATGAAATTGCTTCTTTGTTCATTACTTTACAATGTGATAAATCCTAAATGAAACACAGTAAAATATTTACAAACAGGCAATGAAATCATAAAAAAATCTTAATAAACCCAGAGCTGATTCCTATATGATATTGGATAGAAGAAACTACAAAAGCACCAAAATTCTACATAAATGAAAGCATTGCTTTTAAAAAAAAAAAAAAGATTTATCTTATTTTCTGTAATGTGAGCACCCTGTTGATCTCTTCAGATACTGGAAGACGTCATCAGATCCCATTACAGATGGTTGTGAGCTGGGAATTGAACTCAGGATTTCTGGAAGAACAGTCAGTGCTCTTAACCACTGAGCCATCTATCCAGCCCTGCAAACAAAATCTTAAGATGGAAGGCTCCACCTTCTAACACATCCTTAAAGCAGCAACACTAATAACCAATTGTGGAAGTTTAAAGCAGTGAACGAATCTGCAGAATGTTCAACATAGGTGCACTTTTTCTGCTAACACGGGTTCACATATTCCATACCCATGCTGGTCTATTTCCTCCTGGGTTGGATGTGATTCTCCTCTTGTCTTCATCCTCTGCGCTTTGCCTAAGCATTCTAACATATTGCACAAGTGCAATCTTTAAGACATACAGAATTTATGACGTATTTTTATTTGGCATACACAAGATGAAGAGTCAATTGAACAACTGCTTAAGCAGAAACACACTCCTTAGGTGACGGTGGTCCTCAAAAAGACATTGGCTCGTGCTGCCTCTACAGCGTACGTTTCTGATTCACAGTTTTCGTGTGTAAAAATTAAGACAAATACTGACTTCCTGAATTGCTGTAGAACCTCTGAATGATGCCATGTCCTTTCCCTCTGGGACAATTTTTCCAACACTGTTAACAACCCTGCAAATAAATTAGTCACTTCCCCCCTGAGACTAGTGAAGATGATCAGACATATGACAGGCACTGCCACCCCAACTTTGGGTGACCGTAAAAGCATGCAACTAACCCAGGTAGTAGATCTCCGTAGCTCTGAGGGTCCCCCTGACCTCTACTTGTATATACTGAATAACATTCTTGGCGTGATGTATTTCCTTTCCTAAGACAAGATCAGGTATGATGTTTTCCTCCTCCATAAGTAAACATAACACCAACATTGTTCTGCAGATTCTCATGTGACTGAATTGCTCACCCTGGAGGTTTGGCCTTTATAAAATCAAAAATCCATTTACTAACTAGATGGAAAATAACAAGCAGATATTGCACTTAGGAAATGCTCTGGTTTATGTTACTTCTTGAACTCTCTAGAGTGATTTTTTTTTTTGACAAAGCCAGTAGGAAAGAAAATATGAAAATGTCAATATATTTCATTATTTTCTTCTATGAAAAGATTATCAGAGCTTACTTATATTTTTGTTAAGTAACATTCTTATATTACGTGAGACTTGTCAATAGGAACATACCATCATCATTATGCACTTCTCAGGAATGTTTTTAAAACTGTGCTGCCATTTTACTACATAGTATTAAGGGATTTAAAATAAAGATCAGATATAATAGCCCTACTTACAAAGTTTATTTAAATACAGTCTTTAGGAACTGGGGAGATGGCTCGGTGGGTAAAGCACTTGCCTTGAATCACAGGAAACCAAGTTCAAATCCTCATTTAAAACACACACACACACACACACACACACACACACACACACACACACACACACACTCAAGTCAAATTGATTTAGCAAATACTTGTAATTCTATTGTTCCTATGGTGAAATGAGAGACAGAAATAGATGAATCAACCAGGAGCTATGTTTCAGCTAGCCTGGGTTATTCATCAGCTGATAGCACAGAGACCCTGACTCAAACCAGGTGGAAGTTAAGTACTGAAGCCAGAGTGACCTTCACATGAGCTCCAAGGCTTGGATGACCCTGTGTATATGCATGCACACACAAACAATACAGCTTGTAACCACACAATATATGTAACAACTACCATACTTCATGTGATATTTGATATTTCAAAATTAATGACACTTGGTTTGGCAACTACTTGTACGTTAAGAGGGTAGACTACAGCTTTGTGTAATATATATTTTTCTATTTTCCACTTTTACAGTAATTTGCACTGTCAGCTGTTTTATTAATATCTAAATTCTGTGCATCAAGTTAAAGACAGTTTTTAAAAAACATCTTTATTTATTGTTTTTGTATGAAAGTGAACATGTTCACTCCATGGTGCACATAGAGAAGTCAGAGAACAACTTTTGGAATTATACCAGGTATTCCAGGGCCCAAACTCAAGCCTTCACGCTAACTACTTTTACAAGCTAAGCAGTCAGAATATGTTATTGCTTGGATATGTGGTGCGTTGGAAGAGTGCTTACCAAGAAAGTGGACAGGCTGGGTGAAGGGATGGAAGATTAATCCCAATACCATTTTAAATTTTTACAGGTGTAATCCTTGATAAACCAAAATATTCTATTCTGGGTTTAAAATTCTTTTAAAACAATTCTAAGACTACTACAATAAAAAGGCTTTTGTTTGTTTATGGTACTAGTATTAGTGTAAAGGTTACAATCCTTTTCAGCAAGTGTGTACTCCTCTTCCTCCTCCTCTTCTTCCTTCTCTTTCCTCCTCCTCCCTCCTCCCTTTCTGTTCCCCTTCCTTCTTTAATTTTAAAATATATTTTGTAGGTTCTGTTCAATTTCTATTGAGACAAAGGTGCAGAATTATTACTTCACTACATCTGTTTTTAGAGGTTAACTACTAAGTACAGTATTCAAAGTTTAAAAAAAAAGTTTCAAACAATTTTCAAAACCTTAACATGCTACGTTGCCAGGTAGCTAAACTTCTGGGAGCCAGTTCCCTGCAGCCGCCCCGGGGTGAGAGTCCGGGTGTTGACCGGGTAGGCTAGCAAGCGTCTTCCTTTGTCAAGGGCCAGCAGCGGGCGGACCTCTCTGGCCGCACCGTCCCCCGCGGAACCTCTGTGCGTGCGCCCGCGTTTCCCCGCCGGGACGCTCGGGGAAGGACTTTTGTCGGCCTTACACTGCCGCTGCGGTCCGCCTGGTATCCGCCATGAAGTTTCGCGCCAAGATCGTGGACCTGGCTTGTCTGAATCACTTCACACGTGAGCTGGCAGGGCTGCGGGGAGCGAGCGGAGAGTGTGGCTGCAGCTCCTGTGAGAGGACCGGCGGGGTGAGGGCAGCCCTGAGAGGGAAGGATGGTAGTCGGGGAGCTTCCCTTTGAAGCCCTCCCTCGCTCCTCCTTCCGCCCCGGAGTAGGCTTAACCTTGCCAGCAATTCTGTGCTGCAGTACCCGGCGGTTTCTGTGGCATGTACGCCTGGCCCCCGGTTGTCAGTTATTTTCTTAGACTTTTTCTGTATAGAACTCTAGCGTTATGGGCTGTCAGTCGTTCAGGGTTGTTGGGAGACTGGCAGAATATCCGAGCATGATCTGTGAGCTAGAAGTTATTTCTGCAAGATGACCTGTAGGAACACTCAGTATGCTGCTTAGTTAACTGTTTACCCCCTCGCTGTAGGAGTCAGTAACATGATAGCCAAGCTTGCCAAAACCTGCACGCTCCGCATCAGCCCAGAGAAGCTGAACTTCATCCTTTGCGACAAGCTGGCCAGCGGAGGTGTGAGCATGTGGTGTGAGCTGGAGCAGGTGAGCAAGAGAGCCTAGGGACCCTGAGCTCCAGCTAGGAGTGCTGGAAAGGCCACAAATGTGAGTTTCTGTCCTGCAGGAGAACTTTTTTAGTGAATTTCAAATGGAAGGAGTCTCTGAAGAAAACAATGAGATTTATTTAGAATTAACGTCGGAAAACTTATCTCGAGCCTTGAAGACTGCCCAGAATTCCAGAGCCTTGAAAATCAAGCTGACTAACAAACACTTTCCCTGTCTAACTGTGTCTGTAGAGCTGGTAAGTGGGAAGAAAAGTATTTTTGATTTTTTTTTTTACAAGTGCCTTGTTCTAGGTGGTATATAGAAAGCTACAAGCCTGAGCTTTCACAATATTCTTAAGAGTGAATTGGTTTTATTTAAAATACAAGATCTGAGTCCAGAATGGTGGTACATGTCTTTAATGCCAGCATCCAGGAAGCAGCAATAGAAAGATCTCTGTAAGCTTAGGACTGCATGGAGACCCCGTCTCAAAACAAATTAAAATAGAAGATCTGGTTGATAACTTATGCATGAGAAATATACATTGTCCTAGTCATTTTTAAACAGTCATGATGGCATAATGTTCTATGGGATACTGCTTTCCCCAAACAATCCAAGTGCTAGCTAGCACCTCTTCTAGGGTGTCACCTTGACTAGATGTTTTCCATTTCCACCTTAAAACTGCCCCATCCTATCCGGTCTCCTGTGATATTCTTAAACAGACCTCATACTTCAGGAACACATTTGTCTTAGATGCTGCTACCAGATGAGTTCAGTGCACAGCCTCTCCTCAGAACACACAGAAGCACGTGAGCAAGACAGACATTTTCACAGTCTTTCACATGTGGTTCAAGCTATTGTGGAGCCAGATCACCAATGACCCACTTCTGAGTGCCTCTCTGGGCATGTCCTTTTTGCCCAACCCCCAGACTGGTGACATTGGTTGAGCTTTCCATGTGGAGTTTCTCTCCAGGACTCTCCCTTTCTTTAGTGCTCTGCCCCAACCCATTTGGGTCCTCCTCATCTCTACAGCTTTCCTTTTTTACATGTGCTCTGCACATCTGTGAGCCAGCACTGCACTTGTTTTCAAGCTGTCAATTAATTTCAGGAAGTTAAATTTCTCCATAATAATAAATCATGCCTTGGTAAGTTGTATGTGTTCTTAGAGCATTCTGTGTAACTGTAAGTTTGGATTTATTTAGTTCTTTTGTTTGGTTCGGTTTTTTTTGAGATAAGGTTTCTTTGTGTAGCCTCGACTGTCCTGGAACTAGCTCTGTAGCTGGCCTCAAACTCAAAAGATTTGCCTGCCCCTGCCTCCCAGATATTAGGATTAAAGGTGTGTGTCACTGCTTGGTGGATTTATTTAGTTTCTTAAGAAAAGGCAAGATGGTAACATGCAATACTTTTCTAAGTAGGAATGCAAAATATTTTGGTTTAGTTTTGTTTGTTTTTGTTTTGTTGTTTTGAGACAGTCTTAGACTTCACTATGTAGACCAGGCTGGCCTTGATTTTACAGAGATCCACCTGCTTCTGCCTCCTGAGCACTGGGATTAAAGGTGTGTGCCACTGCCCAGCAATACTTTGTTTTTTGAGTTTTAGAAATGCTTCTGGTGATAAACATGGTTTACCTTTTAATGTTGCAAAGCTGCAGCATACTGAGGGTGTGGCACACAGTGGCCTGGCAGATTTGCTTCTTTCTGTCTCCCAGATTTATGAATGCTGATACTGTTCCTCTGCCTGAAACCCTGTCACCTCATCTTCAGCTCCTTGACAGTCATCTGCCTCTCTAGTGTTGATGTCCTCTGAGGCAGCACCTCAGAGGTGCTCACTCCTCCTCACCATCAACTCTGGCCTCCTCAGCCTCCTCAATGATGTGTTCTCCTCGGGCTGTGATGAGTGTCTGGTACAGCTGTGCTTGCTTGCTTTCTTATCCACCCATCTTGTCTCAGTCCCCACACTGCTGAGAGACTCACAGGGCAGAACAGGTGCACCACACCAACAACACTGGTTGACTAGAGTTTGAGTGAATGAATTAAGAGCATTCTAGTTGGCACAGAAGATCTTATGTTTTAGCGTCAACAACATAAACTGTTGTGACTTTTTTTTCAGCAGTTGTCTTCATCAAGCAGTAGTAGAATCGTGGTGCACGATATCCCCATAAAGGTCATTCCGAGAAGACTGTGGAAGGACTTACAAGAACCCTCTGTCCCAGACTCTGATGTAAGTGTTGCCTGCAGTCCAGTTGTTCAACACAATAAAGGGCAGGGATTGAAGTCTAATGCTAGTTGTTGCCTTACAGTGTGTTTTATTTGAAGTTGTGTAGTTTCTGAAAAGAATGCGAGTCATTTAACAAGACTCCGGATGTGAGTATGCGCCTTTCATTATATCTGTAAATCCCGTAAAAGAAACTGATACCCATTTAGAAATGCCACACTTCGGTACAGAAGAGCAAATTACCTTTGCTCATTGATGGCCTGTATACATAAGAAAACTGAGCCTAAGCTATACTTTGGAAGACAATCTATTTATCATGACTCTTGGCCTTAAGCACAAATGTTTCATAGGCTTTGATGAAAGAGTGGGAAGACACATTTTGTTGACTTGAAGTTTAGGTTTGCTATGGCTCTTCTAGGAACCTCAGAGCCGCTGCTAACAAAGAGGATGCCAAATGCTCCTTTGTCTTGCATATATGAAAGGAAATTAAACAGGTACTGAATGAAATGTGTAGTTGACTGTCACTAGAAAATGTTTGTATAGGTTTGGGAAAAGCCAGCATTACATGCAGCTCTGTTGGTAACATCGTTCAAATGAGTTGTGATAATGTCTGTCTGTAGTCTTACACAGAGTACACAGAAAGCCCTTGAGTCCTATAAAACATTTCCCAGAAGAAGACTTCTTGCTAAGCACCTGAGGTGTATTCCCCTTGGACCTGTATATGGGTATCTCAGCTGAAGTACTGTGTGCCTTCTTGAACCATAACAATGCCCTCGGGGGGTATGGTCACCATGGTAACCAGAGCTAGGTATTCAGGTATCTTTACTTGCTTGAATAAGTTAGTGACATTTTTAAAGCTTTAGAGAAACTTTACTTGGAATTTTTTTTTTTTTTTTAAATGTGATTCTGAGTTTTGAAATACTGAGGCCTGTGATTTCTCCTACTCATTTTTAGGTGAGTATTTATTTACCAGCCTTGAAGACAATGAAGAGTGTGGTGGAAAAAATGAGAAACATCAGCAATCAACTTGTAAGTTATTACTCCTTTAGAAAAACGCTGTGAGTGGCTTAGCCCTGTGCTTGGCTCGTCCTGGGAGGTAGCTTCACTGTAGACCCCAGGCACTCCATCATCACCTGAGACACAAGGTTTCTCCTCATTGAGGCCCCACTGGGGAGGACAGAGCTTGGCCTCTAGGGACCTATTCTAATGCCTTTCAGCTCTCACTGGGGAAAGCTTTCAAACTTGCCTTTAATCCCTCGTGTTTATAGTATATCAGGAATGTAGTCAACAGTTCTGGTATTTTGTTTCTTGTAATTTGGACAGAACATTGCAGGTTTTATTACTATTATTAATTCATTTATTTATTTACATCACATCCTGATTACATTCTGTTACATTGCATTACAGTACAGCTTCACCTCCTTCTCCTGCCAGTTCCTCCCTGTCACCTCCCCTCCTCTTCATCTCCTGCCTTCTCACTTTCAAAAAAGGGGAGATAGTGCCTGGATATCAAGCAGCCTTGACATGTCAAGTTGCTGTAGGAGTGGGTGCATCTTCTCCTGTTGAGACTAGACAAGGCAGCCCAGTTAGGGGAAAGGGATCTAAAGGCAGGCAGCAGAGTCACAGACAGCCCGTGTGTTCACAGGAAGACCCAGTTGCACAACTATTACATATGTGCAGAGGGCCCGGGTCTGTCCCACACATGCTGTCTAGCTGTTTGTTTAGTCTCTGTAGGCCCATAGGTTGGTTGATTCTGTGGATTTTCTGTAGCATCCTTGACCCATCGGCTCCTTCGGTCCTTCCTTCCCTTCTTCCACAGGATTCTCCAAGCTCCACTTCAAGTGGGTCTCTGCATCAGTTTCTATTAGGTGCTGGGCGAGGCTCTCCGATGACTGTTATGCTAGGTTCTTGTCTGCTAGTGTCATTAATAGTGTTAGTGGGCTCCTTTCATGATGTGAGTCTCAAGCTGGGCCAACTATTGTTGGCCCTTCCCTCAAATTCTGCTCCATCTTTTACTGTAGGCAGTACAAATTGTGGGTTTTAGGTAGGGTCATTCTCATAGATTCCTAGGAATTTCCATTGTCCTAGGTTTCAAGCTTGTCCTAGAGATACCTCCCTCCAATCCAGTTGTCTTTTCTAGTACTCTCTCCCTCTGTCCTTCCCCCATCTCATTCCTCCTGTTCTTATCCCTACCCCCTCCCCAGTTCCCTCCCTCTATCCACTCCCAATGTCTAATCTTTTTCCAGTTCTCAATGAGATTCTAGCATTTCCCACCCTGGCCCCTTTGGGCCCTCCTTGTTCGTGGTTTTTGGCTTGAGCTCTGGTAGGAATCTTTATATCACAAAAGGCATTTGAAACCTAGGAAGTGTTTTGTGTCCTTAGTCACCTTTCTCTTAAGTTCTCACTTCAGAGCAATGCTGCCTCAGAGCTTGTCCAACTGAACTCTCCTTAGCCTCTGTAGCTGCCATCTGAAGGGAAAATCCGTTTCCCTGGAAGTGGCACACACTGTTCACTGCCACTGCCATGGTATTGCTCTGGTTGCCAGGCTGGCTTCCTCTAAGGCACCCTGGAACTTCTAGGAGGTTCAGGAGGCCCAGGTAACTAATTGAGGTATCCATCTGCTTGATGTTTCTGTTCTTAGGAACAAGTCAGCAAAGTGGAGAATAAGAAGGGGGCTTCGGTGAGAACAGTGGTAGCCATTTCTCTTCTATGCTGGAAAAATGCTAACAGGAAGTTACTGAGCTAGAATGGCCAACTGCTTAATGAGATTTTTCTAGATACCTGGGGAGCCAGATTCTGAAGAACTAAGTAGATGTTTCTAGGAGAGGCTGCATATCTTAATAGTTTGTGGAATAAAGAACTTGCAAAGTTAGGGAATCATCTTGGTCCATCTTCACATTTATCGTGAAACTCACAAGTGTACTGACAGCCATCAGTAGGGGATCATGACTGAGTCCTGTACAAAGGATACTGCATAAATGGTAGCTGAGGCCAGACTTAGGGGCACTGGCCAGGCTGCTGCTGTAGCAGGACGGAACAACCTGGGGAGAGGACTCAAGACTCTGACACTCACCCTTTCCCCACAGGGCCCTCTCTTCAACTCCTGTTCTTCCTGCCCTGGTACTGTTGCCACAGCTCATGGGAATCTCCTTTCTCCTTAAGTTCTAACCATGCCCATCCTGATTCTTGTATCTGAAAGGAGATTTGCTAACCTGTTCAAGGAACACTCAGTTTCTGGTTTATTGGTATCTGCCTACCTGGTCTATAGAAGGGCCCCATGCAGTCTGCTGCTCCTGACTGGTTCTTCCCTGTTCCCTGGCCCCACAGTCTCCCAAGCTTGTTCCTTAAAAGTTCTGAACTCCAAATCTTCCTCATTCTAGAAACAAAACAGGTTAGGTTCTGTGAAGTCAGATAAGTTCTTTTTTTATTTTTTTATTTTATTTATTTATTTATTTATTTATTTTTTGAGCTTTTGATATGTACCGAGTTCCCCGAGCTCACAGCCTTCTACTCAAGTAATTTTCTTGGAATAAGAAGCTTTTATGTTAATGCTTCTTTCAGTAACCCAGGAAATTTAAGTTGCAGTTGTGTGGACTATTGTGCACATTGATGTACCCAGTTTTCTAAGCATCAAGATAAGAGCTTACGTTTCCCAGCAACTGGCTTAATTTTCGCAAAGTGCCATTAGTTGACTACTGACTAATTTGTTCTGATACCCACTGTAAACAATCTCTAAATTTATCAGAGCAATAAAATGCTTGTGACAGCTGGGATGCTGCCCCATTAGAGATAATAATGTCTCCAGCACCAGGTTTCACTTAACCCAAGGATCTGACATCAAAGGCTTCCCTTCCCACCACATCTCAGTGTTTCTCATCCAAAATCTTTCTTAGTTCTTCAGTAAGCTGGTCCAGGAAAGCTGTTTCCAGTATCACATCTGAAGTCACCTCCAGTGGAGTACATGTCATTGAACACTGTTACTGGATGTGGTGAGAAGACAGGTAGCATTAACAGGCCCTGGAAACTGGTCAGAAGTATGGAGCCTGGGTACACGCCTGAATCCTGCACTCCATCTTGACCAGATCTCAGGGATTCTCACTCACAGAATGTGAGGATCGGAGCTCTTCTTGCAAGAGCCACATACACATCCTACCATGTCAGTTGCTTCTTGCATTAAATGAGTAAGGAGGAGACAGGCATCTCTGAAGGCTTGCATATTTTGATGATCCAGACTCTAATCCATCCTTGCATACCTCTCCCAGATAGAAGGTTCTTCCTCTCAGCTGCCAGAGCATTCGTCCTATTAAGTTAGGGTCCTTCATTCCCTCCATGCTTGCTATAAGGGAGCCCTTGCCTCTACTCCACCCACATTACTTTGCTGGGGCCTTGGCAGTGTCCCAGCAATGCCCTTCCGATATTGCCAAGATGAGTTTCCACTAGTGGGTATTTTTGTTTTAGGGGATTTCTGTGATCTGGGTTCTCAGAATTTCTCTCCGTGGTTGATGCCTTAGGGGCTTCAGTACCCTGTGAGGTGTTCCAAGGTCTGTGCCACTGCCTTGTTACCTGGCTTTTGTGGAAGCTAGCACCACATTGTTGTTTTTCCCTTTTAATATTGAATTGTATTCAATTTGCAGGTTATTGAAGCAAACCTAAAAGGAGAACTAAATCTAAAGATAGAAACCGAGTTAGTGTGTATAACAACGCATTTTAAGGATCTTGAAAACCCTCTACTACGTGAGTTTTCTTAAGGGTTATATTTTGCTTCTAATATATTGGTTCAATGAACACGTTGAAGTTTGGTTTTCCTTGTTTCCCACTGAAAAGGGGCTAAGATTATGCTCCCTGTCCCTGTGACATCGTGGTGTAGTTAGCACTAGGCAAGGAGCCAGGTGGTGTGCAGAAGGGGGCTTTCCTCCTGGGGATTCAGGTCAAGACCAGTGACTCCCAAGCTCTTCATTTGTCACTGTGCTATGAGAGGTTAAGATTCTCATGCAGAATGGAGTCACAAATTGTGTCTCGTTTTCTTCTCTAGTCAGTTCAACCATTTCCTTCAAGTTTAGATTGGCAGATACAAAATATGGTGCAGATATACCTAGTCACACTTATCATCTCATAACGGCCAGAAAGGAATGTGGAACCCGTTCAGTGAGCCTTGAGGGGAGGGGTGGTGAGCAGTGAGCCCAAAGTGTCCTCAAATAGAGAAGCAGCCAGAGGATCAGAGGAAAAGTGTCTGGAATAATGGGATATGCATGTGTTCTGATATACATGTGGCCAAAGAAGATGACTCCATGACTTTTAGAGTATGATTGGTTTTTCCAGATTTGCTTCCACATAGGCACAGATGTTACTGTCAGCCCAGCAAGAAACATTCACTTAGTAGTGAGGAGCTCATTGCTCCAGCAAAGTGAAAGGCATGAAGCCCCTGACAAAGATGTGCAGATCACCTTGGTTTTCTTGGTGATGTGTGTGTTTGTTCATAATACATAGGAGTCTATGGCTTCTGCATACTAGGGAAGTGATCTGCCACTGAACTGCCTCCCCGGCCCTGACATGAGTCATTTAGGTGTCAAATTACAGTATTTTAACTAGTTCAAATGTCTGCTGAGTGAGTAACATTCACAAGTTGCAGTCTGCCAGGCTGCTAAAAGGAGCTGTAGGGTCTATCAGTAAGTAAACACACCTTGCACATTTCTGAGTTCCTTGTTATGGGGATGTTAGACTTAGAAAAACATTCATGTCTTTGCAGCCTCTGACAGTGTCTCTCAAAACAGAAGACATCCAGAGGACATGGCCAAGGTGCACATCGACATAAGGAAACTCCTCCAGTTTCTTGCCGGACAGCAAGTGACTCCCACCAAGGCAGTATGCAGTGAGTTCGCTTCTCCATTACTCACTTCCTGTGTGACATGTATGCATACAGTCCTATGTGTGCAAGTATGCCTGCTGCTGGGAGCTCGAGCTCCCTGGGACAGTCAGGCTTCAAAGTTTCCTCAAGGTACCTAGCGATGCTGGAGAAGAGTGATGCTGAGCAGTGGAGAGCCAGGAAGCCGGTAGCCATGCTGGACTGGCCGTGGGCTGCGGCCCCTGCCTGTGGAGCTGCCAGGACAGGGCAGGTAGTCTCACAGCAGCCAAGTCTATGAGGTTTCACATAATCAGTCCTGTATATGCTTTTGCTTAGATCAGAGTCTCAGCTCAGGCTGGTTCTCTTCATTGCCCTGCTACCCTCACTCACCAAAGTCTCCTCATTGGTTGGTTATTCGTGCCTTAGGTCTGGCCCTGACTGAGGTTACACACGGCTTTCTTCTCTTCACCTGCTCACCCCACTGAGCTAGGCAGTTCATCAAGAGCTCTCAAGACTTTGTGTCTCCTTGGCTTTGTGTTTCTTTTTGTTGTCTTAAAGAAAGGCATAGCAAATGCCTGAATGTGACATCCTTCCCTTTATGGAAAACAGCCAGGCTGACCTCTCTCTCACCCATTAGTTGACAAGGCTGAGAAAGATGACCTGGGACTAGACCATAGAATAATAAAACAGAAAGTTCTGGGTAGCTCTGTCAATAACTAAAAAAAAGGATGTGTCCCAGTTAGGGTCACCATTGCTGTCATGAAGCATCATGACCAAAAGCAGCTTAGAGGAAAGGGTTGGCTTATACTTCTGCAGCACTACTCATTGTCATAGAAGCCAGTACAGAAACTCAAACAGGGCAGGAGCCTGGAAGCAGGAGCCGATGCAGAGGCCACAGAGGAGTGGCTTGCTCCTTAAAGCTTGCTTAGCCTGCTTTCTTATAGATGCCAGGACCAGGAGCCCAGTGGTGGCACCACCTACAATGTTCTGGGTTCCCACCCATTAATTACTAATTAACTGCCTGGAACCCCATCTTACGGAGCCATTTTTTTCTCATCTGAGGCTCTTACCTCTCTGATGACTACCTTAAATCAAATTTACATAAAGCTAGCCAGCCCAGAATAAGAAACCACAGCAGAGACTCTTTGAGAGGCTATGGGATCATAACAAGGGAAGAGTTGTGTGGTTTGTGGTATAGCCTATCACAGTGTGCACAGGGGCACAAGCACTCGGGCATTGCCCATATACTTTGGTTACCTCATGGTGAGTACATGCTTTTACCAGGAAGGCTAATTTGGTTAAATCGGCCTAATTTTTCCCCTAAAGTCTGGGCAACTTCATTCTTCACCTTTTATCCTGTCCCCAGTGGGTGGCAGTGGCCTGTGCTGTGACCCTCAGGAGCCCTCAGAGGAAAGAGATACCAAACATAAGAGGTGCCCGTGGCACATAAGCCTTTGCGATAGGTGGGGATGATGCTCCGTCTTTAACATCTGGGCCTTTTCCTTCTAGATATTGTGAGTAACAGAACTGTTCATTTTGATTTGCTCCTGGAAGACGTCTCCCTTCAGTATTTCATCCCGGCCTTGTCCTAGCACCATCTCAGCAGACTCGGGAGCACAGAGCCCTTTGTCGTCATGAGAGAAGCACGGGATGATATGGTCAGTCAGCTGCCTGTCCGCACGGTACCGCACATTGGTGCTGGGCTCATTTCTCCTCTCTGCTGCTTTAAGCACACATGGAACTCATGAAGCACAGTTGGATAGTCATTCCTTCATATTACTCAATAGCAACCCTTAGCCCTTAAGACATTAAGCAGAAAAGAGAATTTATTTTTTATGGAGTTTTTGTTGTTTTGTGTTCTTTTGGTGCTGGAGATGAGACCAGGGCCTCGTGTGCTGAGCACGTGCTCTGCCGCTGAGCCGCCCCCCATTCCTATCTAAACTGCGAGCAGCGGTTTCTCACTAAGGTTGCAACAATTATCATGTGTAGAATTCACGTTGCAGTCAGAATTCACAGGAGTACTACCCAGGTCATTTCCAGCTCATTCCCTGGTACAGTACAGCTGTTTGCTTTCAGACTTTAGCCTGCTCATTTCTCCCACCCGCTCATCTGGATCTCAGTGCAAAACAGACAGCCCCTCTGTCCCTGGTTTCTCACCACACTGAGTACACAGCTACAGCATGATCTACTGAAGATCCAAGTCCACTCACTTCCTTCCCACTGCCTGCCGAGACTCCCAGCCTGGAGACCCAGAAACCCACTTCAACCCACACAGTTCTCACGTTGAACTTGTCCTTTTTGTATTTTTTTGCCTGAGCCCACTTTGGTTTTAGGCTGTAACTTACTTCCCTGTAAGATCAAGCCCAGGACTGGGTACACGCTAGGCAAGCACTCTGTGCCAGACTGTGTCTGCAGCCTTCTATGTCATAGTTTGTGTAATTCTTCCACAGTGTCAGATCTACCCTTCTGTAGAGCACATTGTGTTTTGCATAAAGCAGTCTAAGCTTGGCTGTCTTATCTGGGAAATGATGAGGATACGTCCCGCTTCTGAATTAGAGCTGGCTCACCTTAAACAGTGCAATTTCCCATTCTCCAAAAAACAGCAGCTTTCAGGTGTCCCATGAGGTGGCATTATAAAGAGTTTTCATGCCACAAAGTTAAGGCCTGAACTGCCTAGGATAAGGTTTTAAAAGAAAACGGAAAATTAAACAAAAAGAACATTTCCTTTTTTGGCTTTTTCAAATTATTTAGGAAAAGTAGTATTTCTCAATGGCTGTTCGGATTATTCTTTGTAGTTTCCATTTTTATCGGGAAGTCAGGCTGGACTCAGATGAGCTGTTCGTAGATTGGCCCGAGCCTCCCACCTCCTGCTCCCAAGTGTTGTGATGACAGATATGGGCCATCACACCACTGTCTCTTCTGCTATTTGATAAGCTATGTTTAAAGTAACATTTAAAATTAGGGATCCTTTAACTGTTAAAGCTTGTAACAAAATCAGCCAAAATCATGATGCAGATAGAATTTCGGGATACTCCCTACACCTTGTTCCTTGGGCTTGTCTTTTTGCCTGAAGTACCAGAACCTCACTAGTCACTAATTTCACTGCTGTGCCACATACCTGATGCCGTTGACTTTACAGTGACCCAGCGTGAGGGCGAAACAGCTTCCACTGGCACTCAAGGGCTGTGGTCTTTCTGGTTCTTGTGACAACTTTCTGCATAGTGTTCCTTTCATAGCTTATGTCTTAAGGAGCTGTAGTCAAGGGAGGGAGCTGGGAAAGTGCCAGCCTATGAGAGCTCAGAGCTGCTTTGATGAACCCCATCCTGAGGTGGATCCTGAGACTGGAGACATTTTACTGTGAGGAGCAAGTTGTCTAAGGTTTAGAGGTTTGGAGAATACTTCCTTAGAGATGAGAGCCAGTAAGATATCCCCTGACATTGCCTGCCAGGACTCAGAACCCACATCCCTGCTAGGTATGTCTTGAACTGAGATTTTAAGATTGTCCTGAGACAGTCAGGAACGCAGAAGCATTCCTCATGCAGTCACATGTGCCAGAGTCCAAGTGGGCTCGTTATCCTGTGACCCTCCCTTGGTTCAGCAGGCACCTTCCTACCCATCAGGTCTCTAGACTTTGTCCTGCTGTACATCCTATCACAAAGAATCCTGCTCTTGGAAGCCTGAAAAGCAATTCAACATTAGTTCTGGGGCAGGAATTCTGGTTCTTCCACCAAGTACAGTGTCTAATGACATTCTTGGTAAACGTTACACAATTAGTGGAGTATCCATTGTTTTTAAGACATACAATTCTGTACTTTTTAACTTTAAAGATTTTACTGGAATATCAGAGTGTGCAACCTGAGGATTGTTAGGTGGTTCAGAGTTCTATAGCTGTCACTCAATCCACACTGTCGTCCCCACCTTTCAATCTGTGCCGTCTCTCCTGGGCACCTAGTCATTTACTCTCGGTTTCTATACTTACCTGCTCTGGACAGCCTTTTAACCTCCTCCCCAGCACCCAGGCCTCTGGAACTACCTCTCTTTACTACAGCTGTGAGAATCTGAGCGCTCTTGACTCTGTGGTTATATTATCAGTATGTGTATATTGAATGTATACTGATCCCAGCCTTCACAACCTGGCTTTTGCCCATGTCCATTCTTATCCAGTAAATCTGTCTAGAAATTCTGTATTTCTGCAGTCATTGCCATTTCTACAAGGGTGCTCTCCCAGCATTCATACTTTGATTGCTCTGAGGCACATTTTATATTCTTTTTAAATGGCCTTATGTAGGCTAGCTCTGCTCTTCTCACACTGTCTTATGTGAACAGAACAAACCAGACTCCTGCAAAATCTCAGAATATGGGGAAGCCAAATGTCCATTCCTGTCTATTTTTTCCACTGTGTAGTCAAATATGGGGAATATCTCCATGTGTGGTGCTATGAGCAGCTCCGCCTGCCCTGGCGCTTCTGCCCCGGCGTGCTTCTTTACCCCACCGCCCGGCACAAACATGACTCCAAGGCCCAATAGCCTTTCATACAGGTTTATATATTAAATTCTCAATTCACAAACCCTCTACACAGTAAGATTATATCCAATAGACAAAGATACAAACTGCCCTTATATAAGAGATAAAAGACCTATAAAATCCCTTTAAAATATTCAATTCTACCTAACACCAATTACGGCCACCAGGATCCAGGTCTGCTTTCTCCAGCTTCATCTTGATCTTCCCCCAACTCTGTTCCTCTTCCGGTTTCCTATCCTTTCTCCACCTGCCTCTCTACTGTCCAATCATATATCCACCTAACATGAATCTATATGTCTGCTCATAGTTTTGCATTTCTCTGTGGCCCAGTGGATGGTACAGCATCACACTGGAGTTTGGAGAATTCAGGGCAGTCATATTGCTGCTGGAAAGTAAAAATACATGGGGACCTGAAGAAGATTCTATTCCACCATTTTGCTAATGCCATACTCCAGTTCTGTGCTTTTGTGTGGATTCTGACAGTGAGTCTAAAGGGAGCTTGAGTTCATCGATTTTCTTCCAAAGAACAGTGTTCAACCAGGAGATGATAAATTAGAATCACTTGGACATCGATGGTAGGAGGGTTGTTAGTACAACTGTCCTGAAGGTCACTTTACTATCTGTGGGAAAGCTCTAAACTGTTCCCGTTCATTTAATACTTATGCTCGTAAGAGTTATTACATAGGTTATAATCAAAGCTTAGCACTGTTATAAATAAAAGATTCTTAATTTGAATGAAAGGGAATTGGTCGGTGGTCTGTGCTGTGATGTGTGATATACCCTAATGCAATACGATGAAGTACTGTGTGTATGGTAACGGAACCTGTGGGATGTTGGTGTCCACTTGTGACGTTAAAGACCAGGAAGTATTCATCGAAACCCAGTTATCTCTGTTTTTTACTTCAATCTTTTTACATTTGTGTGTTTTCTAACAATTTCATGACCAAACTTGTAATGAAAATATTTTTATAGAACGAAATAAATATTTACAATGTAACTGTTACATGGAATTTATTAATGCACGTATTTATCTGGCAACTTTAATTTTCTGAACATTAACCTTGTACTTAATTTTCATAGCACATCCTTATTTACCAGAGTAGGAAGTTAGACTTTCTGTCATGTTGAATTTGTACTGAGTTTATAGTACTGGATTAATAAGGCCCTCTTACCTCCATGAATTTATTCTTTGTTTTAAGATTTATTTATCTTATGTATGTGACATGCTGTCTTCAGACACACCATTAGAGGGCATTGGATCCCATTGCAGATGGTTGTGGTTACTGAGAATAGAACTTAGGACCTCTGGAAGAGCAGTCAGCTTCTATCCAGCCCCAATTAATTTATTGTATCATGGGCCCAACATGAACAAATTAGCTAGCTGTCTTTTATTGTGACAAAGTATAAGAAGAAAGGTTGAGGCTGGTAAGATGGCTCAGTGAGTAAGAGTACTTGCTGCCAAACCTAATTACCTGAGTTTGAATCTGAGATGTACACTGTGGAGGGATAGAGCCAACTTCTCAGTAAGTTATCCTCTGATCTCCACATATATGTATGCAATGGCACACATTGCATGTGCACACACACACACACACATAACTACTCAATGACTGTAGGGCCCACTGCCCCTACAGCCTTCTATTCCTAAGTTTGCTTGTGAGCTTATGCTTTCAGAGACTCCATATGCAAACACACTAAGCACTTCTACCATGCACATGTTCATGTAGTTGTCTGACATCATCTTTCTTAAGACAACATTTTTTGTAGCTCATCCTGTGAGGGGGGAAATGCAGATGACCAGTCAGAAGCAAGAACAAGGAGTTGAATTTCTGTACTTTAATCTGAACATTTCTTTAATGGTTTGCAAAGGATGCTGCCGAAGGGTGAGAAATATAAGAAGCCCTTATAGGTGGATAGCATTGAGTGTCCTCAACCATTTCATGTTCATGCTGGGACTTCCCCGGACCCTGGAGCATGCTGCATTTTCAAATCAGAAATGTGATGCTCACAGTGACTTCAGTGTTTATGCTTCTTACATACCCAGTGAACCTCCTTGCTGACTGAGCAAACTGCAAGTACCCAGGAGAAAAAACAGCTTGACCCCAGGTCTTGGGACGAGAGAAAGGCCATGCACCAGACACCTCCCTAGTCTGCCTTTGCACTGTGGATCTATAAAGTCTGTGTATGATCTGGATTTAAAAAGGTATCACAAGTGTTTCGAATGACATTATACATGCATATGTGTCCAGTATTTATAACAGCGTATTTATATTAGTATAGGTAAAACACTCCAGGTAAAAGAAGGAGTGGATGCAAGGTTGGGGATAGACACAGGAAGCCAGTTGTATTGTAATCAGTGAAATTATCCTAATATAACCCTAAGGATACAGTAGTGGCACACATAGTTATTTGATAGTCAACAGGTCTCTAATTGGACTTAGGACCACTCAACAAGAAAAAGATCACTCCCCTCATCCTGGAAACCTAGCCCACTATTCAGTGCTAGTGAAGTCATGGATCTTGGAGGAAGACTGTCACTTCAATAAACCAACATAATTCCTAACTACATTCTAAACCACAGGTTAGTAGTTCTCACTCCTCATCAAAGAAACTTTACCTTGCAATAGACAGTACAAGTTATTAAAATGTAGAGTTCTAGAGTCCAGTCCACATCAAAATGACACCTAAGGTTTAAGGACCATTGCAGAAGAGGGGACAGAAAGATTGTAAGAGGAGTAGGAAGCTCATTGTGAGATTACATCTCCTAGAAATGTCAGAGAAGCTATGCATGATGTGAACAAGTACAAAACCAATAGACATGCTAACATGGATAGAAGAGAACTCAAGAGGCTTCAGCCCTAGACAAAGAACTAGCAGCAACCAAAGCAAAAGTCTTAGAGTGGGAGATACAGTCTTCCCCAGGGAAGAGTACACCAATCTAACACCAAATAATCAGTCCTGAAAGCATACACATACAAGTAATGTTATATAAAATGAACAGGTTATAGTTATATATTTAGAAGTGTGTGTGTGTGTGTGTGTGTGTGTGTGTGTGTGTGTGTGTGGTGTGTGAAACCTTCCTTTTAAAAAGTACTCAGGAGGCAGAGGTAAGCAGATCTCTGAGTTCAAGGTCAGTCTGGTCTACAGAGGGAGTTCCAGGACAGCCTGGGATACACAAAGAAACTGACTCCAACAAAACAAAAAACAATCATGAATTTGAATGAGACCAAGGTAGGAGGGGTTGGAGAAAGAAAGGGAAGGGGGAGAAATGTATCTTACAGTATTGTATTACCAGCTGAAAAAAGTTTATATTATTAAAAATATGTACTAATAAATTTCCCCTGAAAATGTATGTGTTCTGTGCTTTTCTTAAAAGTGTTGAAACAATTCAGACACGAAGGTGGTCATGTGGAGTCCCTGTGCTCACAGCAGCTATTAGAGAAATCACAGTGACCATCAAACCGTACAACACTGCCTTCATCTCTGTGATGATGACTTATGCTGCCCAGACAGAACCTTTAGGGAATGCTGTCCTCCCTTTCTGAGGCAGCATATTGAGACATTTGTGGGTTGTACAGATTTTGATTTTGAAGTAAATGAGAACTATGGAAGATTATAGAAGAGAAACACATCCTTTGTAATTCAATTATGGGGGCAAACTACCTCTCCTTCTTCTCCTCCTCTCCTACATCCTTCTTTCTCTAGAGGGAAACTGAACCCAGGACCTAGAAACATACTCTATCACTGAATATACCTCCATCCCTAAAGGTCCCACTGTTGGTACCAGATGTAGTAAAACTGTTGTTGCTGCTGCATTGTTTTGTTTTGGTTTTTCACTTCAAGAGGACCTTAAAGGTGTATCCTGACCTGGCATTACAGATGACAGCCCACCCTGCTATTCTTCACAAAGCCGAGGTACTTTTAATACTCTGTTTCCTTTAGTGAGCCACTTGCTAATCTCTGTCCTTTTAGGACAAACTCACCTTAGAGGAAACAGCCTTCTAGCTGCCATGCGCTCCTCTGTGCAGGATGTTTGGGGTGTGTGTGCAGGGGGACTTGCCATTGGCTCATTGCCTGTAATATGTTAATGAGGAGCAGGGAAGATTCACTGCTCTGGCTCCTAGGGAGGGAGGGCCTGGCCTGCCTCTATCAGGACCCTTCTGTGGCTATTCTACCAGTACTCCACTTGTGATCCTTATACTGAGCAGAAGACCCCCTGGGAACAGTTGCCCGAGAATGTGCTGGAGGGTACTCATCACAGCCTGGGCCCTGTTCTTAGAGCATCCCACTCCAGGAATCAGCTCAACAAACTGTGAGTTTCAGTTCTATCATAATCATAGTAATCTACCCCCAATCCCACACTGCACCACCACAATTTACTGCAATCTGCCCAGACACTGTTTGTTCTATGCATGTTGAGATCCAGAGGGTGGCTGGTGTTGGGGAATGGTGCTTTAAAAGATGCGGAGTATCCAAAGATAGGCAATGGGAGACATCTACAGGCAATCTCTAGGAACAGAGCAAAAACCAATACTGGCAATTTTGCTGCCTTCAAAAGGACACAGCAGCCTGTGCTTTACTTATGAGGACTGGAGTGATGCTGGATCATGCTTTGCTACCTTCCCAGCAAGCTTGGGGTGAAGACAAATGTAATGTTAGCCATGGGATAATCCTAGTCAGAATCTGGGCTTGAGATCTGGGATTCAAAGCTGACTGCTCCTCCAGTTGTCCTTCTGGAGTTATCTTCCCTGTATCTTTTGTTGGGCACTTAACATAGCTGCAAATATGTTATTGCCCAGATCTGAAGGAGGTGTTAAATACCATCCACAGCATCTTAACATAGAGGGACTGTGTCTTGGGAAGTGCTTGTGCCTTTGAAACAGCAGCCGTTCTGCATTCTTTATACTCTGAATCGTATAAATAAATGTTTGCCATTTTATTTAGTCTGTTGGATTTTTCAGGAGATGCAACTTGCACTCAAGTATCCATTATTGTTTGCATTGTATACAGTTTAAATACCTTAACCCTTTTTGTGCAGTGAGAAGGAGCCCGGAAATTATTATCTAGCTTCAAGGTTGTATATTGAGTCTGAACACAGAATCTGTGGTTTCCAAGAATGCTTCCAAAGACATGGCTTTTGTTCCAAGCTTTAAAAAGGCCAATGGGAGTTGGGTAGCTGTTTTCATTTTGTCTCTTCCAGAAGATTCTCTTGGGGCTCATTCCAGCAGGGTTTCTGTCCTTACATACTAATTGCATGCAAAGAAATTAAGCCATCCCTTCTTTTCCTCATTTCTTTTCTTAACAAGAGCATCTAGGACCCTGCCAGGCTCTTTCTGGCTCCTCAGTGAGGAGCTGAGGTATTGGCTTTTCAGTGGAGTGTCTTGAGAGGCTACTGCATTAATCACATCCAGAATGTTTGTGCCTGGAGTAGTGTCTAGGGTGTCACCTGGTCTTCTCCTGCTGGCCTGATCTCAAATGGTTGTCAACACGGATAGAACATGCCTCTGCCTCCACTGTGGGTTTCCCTGTGCTCTGCTCCATATCATACTAGTGAAGTGCTCAGCGGATCCCACGCCACGGGGAATCAGGCTGACAGTGTGGGACACCAGTGACTCCACTCTTTAGCCAGATATGGGCAGTTTAAGAAGACAGCACCCACATGACTGTAAAGAGAGAGACAGAGACACACGGAGAAAGGGGGTGGGGGGAGGGGAGAGAAGTGCTAAGCACAGGTCACCAGGTGGCTCTGTGGCTATGGCCATTTCCTGCTCACTGTAGTTGAGGCATAGTATCATCGTCTAATGATGGGGCAGCTAATTCTTCATTTTACCTCAAGTCTCACTGGCTGTATATTTCACATTCTTAACTCCTATCACTTCTGGAGCCTTTGGTTAGCAGTGAGGACGCCACAATCTTCCAATTTGTCATCTTCGTTACATCTGGTCCTCCAAAAGGGCAAAGGTGGCCAGCAGTTCCTGGTGTTGCATGTGGCTGTCTGCCAGCAGACCCAGTGGCAGGTGTCTTTGCTCTGGGACTTGAGGTGTTAGATCTGGCACATCTTCCTTCAGTGGTGTGGTGTGGAGAGAGAAAATGTTGTTTGCTTACAAACAAGTTACAAATTGAATCCTACTCCTTCCTTGGAAACAAATCCACTTTGACTTACTAATAAAGCTGCAGAGTACACAACAAACACAGAATGGAGAAAATAAAAGGAATTCACACACACACACACACACACTGGGGGGGGGATTAAAGACCACCACCAGCCAGCTCTTCTTAGAAAGACTTGGTGTCAACAGAGGGTCCTTTAGCCTCAGAGAGGCCTAAAGGCTCTGTTTACTCAGCCTGCCGAGTTGAAATAACTCCCAGCAAACACAGGATCCAGGTAGATTAGCCAGCCCAGCAGGCCCTTCCCCCATGGTTCCTTCCCTTTCCCATCTGAAAAGGAGCTTTGTACAGGAAAAGCGTCTCCACCCTGCTGATTAAAATTTTCCTTTTGAGGTCAGTGCAAACTCCTAGACAGTTCTAGAAAGGAAAGACCTCCTAATTTCCTGAGTCAGACAAAAATAAGACTGAGTTTTATAGACTCTCTTTGGGGGTTGAGAAGTTTCTGTAAATCAGGATTAGGAGAACCCAACTCTTTCATAAACAGCAGGAGGTTGCTTTCTAACCACAAAGGATCCGGTCCCTACTTCTGAATGGCCAAGTAAGAAACTAGATGACACCTATCCAGAACAATTCATCCTTTGGATCCCCAAGAGAACGGGTACCATGAGAGAGAACACTGAGGAGCCCAGGATGCTCCCCAGAGTCTGTATAACAGAGATGCTTCTGGAAGGTAAACTGCCTGATGAGATGCCTGGGCTTATTGGCTGGGACTTTTGCTGCCAGATTTCTCTCATTTCTTCTTCGGTGGCTTGAGAACAGTCCTTGATCTGTTCTGTGCAGTCAGTCACACAGAGATCCCCATCTAAATAAGCATGTGAAAGTTTTCTGATTGGGGAAGTCATGCCACAGTCTCTTTCCCCATGTATGATGTGCACCCGGCGTGAGTTCTCACTACAGAGATTAGAGGCCTCAAGTGCCTCTGTCACCTTGTGTCTTCCAGTGAATGAAGGAAGCGGGTGTACTTACTGTTGTAACCAGGACCAGCTAGCACATTGCATGGCTGAGGCAAAGGCCAAGGACAGTTTTGAGGACCAGAAAAGGTGAGCTGGCTTGGGTGGGGGTGATGAGCTGAACTGTAAGCTCTGCCTGCCTTCAGAAATGTTTTTTTCAAAAGCTCACTGTCTACTTCGGTGTCCTGGCCACACTTTCACCAGGGACACCAAGAGGCAAGAACAATGGGGGCTGTCCTTGATGCTACAGGAAATGCCTCTGTTTAACATCATTGCTGCCAAAGATCATTTGTTTTGGCTGCCTATTTTCTCCGTGGCTCTTTAAAATCACCTGCCCTTTTCTTCCAAAACCCTCCTCCCACTGACTCACTTGCAATCAAGAGCTCCAAGAAATTTCTCTTTTGCTGTGGGTAGCTGTCTCTCAGCATGGGCTGTGGTGTCTGCACAACGCACAGAAGTTAGGAGCCTGTTTGAACAGTCTTCTGCCCTCCAGAATGTGGTTTGCTGGTTCCACGGCTGTCTTCTTGTTTATGCCTCTGTCTTCTGCCCTTGAAAGATGAAAATAGGTAGGGGTGGACATCACTACCCTGGCAATTACTCAGTAGTTTCACAGAGGCTATCCGGACCTGCTGTCTGTCTCCCTCTTGAACATGTTAGGCTAGCTAACCTCTCCTGACTTCTCCCACCACTGTTCACCTACATAATGTCCTCGTCTGCCCCCTGGTGGTGGCTATTTGGTTATTGCTTCAAGAACCAAGCTTAAGAAAATTGGATAGAACTACCCAGTTTTTGTTTTGTTTTGTTTTTCTGTTTTGTTTGTTTTGTTTTTTTATTCATGTAGAAATTGAAATACATGCACCCTCTACATTCCATAGGCATCCAATAAAGGTAAAATACTTATAGATTTAAATGGTTAAAAAAATCCTACAGAGCTTGTACACATTTTCACAGAAGTAGAATCAAGCACCAAAGGATCATGCTAAAAGCCTAAAGTGTAATGGAACAGCACAGGTGACCCTTTCTGGAATGGCGATCCCAGCACCAGCCTTGTGATACAGGCTCCTTTCTCCTTCATTGAATCAGAGAAAGAAAGAAAGGGAAGAAGAAAGAAAAGGAAGACGGGGAGGGGGAAGAGGAAGTAAGAGGAGGTAGAGGATGAGGAGGGGGAGGAAAGGCGGGGAGGCAGGCAAGAGGGGCTGCGGTTTAGGAAGAGGCACCCCATTTTTCAGGAGCTGGGAGATGGACAATGATTTCCATTGTTCCACTGCTGCCCCGTTCTGTGGCCAGTAACCAGTGTGAACGTGAAACCCAAATAACACCATCAACTGTCAGAGTCAAAACTGGAACCCACAGTCTAGTTCCACATCAGTTCATCTACTGCTCTTGGCTTGCTTTGGACAGTCATAGTAGGTCAGGTATTGAGGAGTCATGGTCTGAAGGGCAAAGTCCAAGGCCTCTGGAAAGGCCACGAAAGAGTATGTGGGAGGTCTCTGAAGTGGAGCCAGGCAGCAGCTTTCGGTACCTCCAGAACCAGTATGAGCACTGGCTCAGTGTGAATGCTGGCTATTCCATTTGCCAGTGGTGTCAGCATTTCCAAGTCAATGTAGCTCCTTCTACTTCCAGGGTCTCACCATATAAAGTAACTATACCAGACCCCCGTGTATACCTATAATTACTGTAACCAAAGACCTGAGACAATCATCTAACAACGACCAAGCATGTGTGTGGACTCACAGCTTGGATCCATTTAGCCCACAAGAGTTGGCCTTGCTGATTAGACCTACAGAGAAGTAACACCTGAGGCCACAAGGCTGTGATAGAACAAAGCCATCATTCATGGCCTAGAGGTGGAGAAAGGTCCACAGGTGCCCACAATCCCCCCAGGAGAGCAGATCTCCCCCTGCTCCACCTCTTAAAAGTCCTGCTACCCCCAATACCATCACTATGGGGACCACGCTCTTTACATACAGGCCTCTGAGACCCACAGCATGACCCGAGTTTCTGTGGAGACTAAACCGGAGGATAACAGTAGTGTAAGGTTCACATCGGCGAGTAAACTCCAGCCTCAAGGGCTGGAGAACAGCCAGAGAGGCAGGACATGAGATGCAGAGGAGGAGGCTCAAAGCCCAGGACTGAGCTTGAGTGTCAGCCCCATCTATCTGAGCAGGAAGCCAGACCCAGACTTCTGCATCAGCCTGATGGGAGATGAGTTTAGTGAACTAGAAACAGCCCGCAAACGTGAAACTAACGTGCCAAAGCCACAGAAGTGAGTTACTTACTCTTTGCCTGTGTGACAGTCACTCAGTGCCTGATGAAGCTGTGACAGAAATACAGACATGGGTGAGGGATAGCATGGGGTGGCTGTGCACAGTGTGGCACTAACTTCTCTGTTCCCACGAATAGGTGTTTCCAGCTGGTTTGCTCTGTTTCCTCAACTGGCGAGACCCAAGCTGGGGCCGGGGAGAAGGCGGGTCATCAGTTTCGTAGCTGCAGCCTCAGAGCCTTCTGCAGTGGAGTGCTCACTGGTAAGGCCTAAGGAAAGGGGTGAAGCCACCACAGCCTGGCCCCTGGCACCCATGTGTTGACAGTGTTGTATTTCACACACCATCTGCCCTGCATCCTGTCAGGTGGTTTGGAGCCTAGCTTTTGTGCTCACCCCTTTATCGAATGCAGGTTGAAGGTGTAGAAACAACAGGCTTCACGTCTGTCCTCAATGGGTCCCTGCAGGGTCCACAGATAAAATGGCATATGATAGATGAAGAGAAGGGAAAGGCAGATCCAATGCAAGTGTTATGTGGTTCAGAAGCCCACAGAGAAAAATGAAGACAGAGTAGTCCTGAGTTAGATGAATCATGGTAAGCTGGGTGAAAATGTGATAGGGCCAGGCCTGGGCTCTAGCAGTTTATCAGACAGAGAAGCAACTAAGAAGATAAATGTTACTTTTACATTGACTTCCTCCGGCTTCGACTTCTGATTCTTGATAAGAATGCCACACTGTTCTTCTTTTTTTTAATTGTATATATTATATTTACATTTCCAATGTTATCCCCTTTCCCAGATACCCCTTCATACTTCCATCCTATCTCCCCGCCTCGCTTCTATGAGGGTGCTCACCCACCCACCCACCCCCTCCTACCTCAATGCCCTGACATTCCCCTACACTGGGGCATCGAGCCTTGGCAGGACCAAGGTTTTCTCCTCCCATTGATGTTCAACAAGGCCATCCTCTGCTACATATGTAGCTGGAGCCATGGGTCTGTCCATGTGTACTCTTGGATAGTGGTTTAGTCCCTGGGAGCTCTGGTTGGTTGGTACTGTTGTTCTTATGAGGTTGCAAACCCTTCAACTTTTTCAATTCTTTCTCTAATACCTCCATTAAGAGCCCTAATCTCAGTTCAATGGTTGTCTCTGCCTTTGTCATGCTCTGGCAGAGCTCTTAGGGACAGCTATATCAGGCTCCTGTCAGCATGTACTTCTTAGCATCAGCAATATTGTCTGGGTTTGGTAACAGTATATGGGCTGGATCCCCAGGTACAGCAGTCTCTGGATGGCCTTTCCTTCAGTCTCTGCTCCAAACTTTGTCTCTGTATTTCCTCCTGAGAATGTTTTTGTTCCCCCTTCTAAGAAGGACTAAGGCATCTGCACTTTGGTTGTCCTCCTTCTTGAGCTTCATGTGGTCTGTGAATTGTGTCTTGGGTATTCTGAGCTTTTGAGCTAATATCCACTTATCAGTGAGTGTATACCATGGTTGTATTTTTGTGATCACTCAGTGATATTTTCTAGTTCCATCCATTTGCCTAAGAATTTCATGAAGTAATTGATTTTAATAGCTAAGTAGTACTCCATTGTGTAAATGTACCACATTTTTTGTATCCGTTCCTCTGTTGAAGGAAATCTGGGTTCTTTCCAGCTTCTGGCTTTTATAAATAAGGCTGCTATAAATATGGTGAAACATGTGTCCTTATTGTGTATTAGAGCATCTTTTGGGTATATGCTCAGGAGTGGTATAGCTAGATGTTCAAGTACTACTAATTTTCTGAGGAACTGCCAAACTGATTTCCAGAGTGGTTGTACCAGCCTGCAATTCCATCAACAATGGAGGAGTGTTCCTCTTTCTCCACATCCTCACCAGCATCTGCTGTCACCTGGGTTTTTGATCTTAGCCATTCTGAGTGGTGTGAGGTGGAATCTCAGGATTGTTTTGATTTCCATTTCCCTGTTGACTAAGGATGTTGAACATTTCTTTAGGTGTTTCTCAGCCATTTGATATTCTTCAGTTGAGAATTTTTTGTTTAGCTCTCTACCCATGTTTTAATAAGGTCATTTGGTTCTTCGGAATCTAATTCTTGATTTCTTTGTATATATTGGATATTAACCCTCTATTGAATATAGGATTGGTAAAGATCTTTTCCCAATCTGTTGGTTACCATTTTGTCCTATTGACAGTGTCCTTTGCCTCACAGAAGCTTTACAGTTTCATGAGGTCTCATTTGTCGATTCTTGATCTTAGAGCATGAGCCATTGGTGTTCTGTTTAGGAAATTTTCCCCAGTGTCCATGTGTTCGAGGCTCTTCCCCAGTTTCTCTTCTATTAGCTTAAGTATATCTGGTTTTATGTAGAGGTCCTTAATCCACTTGGACTTGAGCTTTGTACAGGGCAATACGAAAGGATCAGTTTGCGTTCTTCTACATTCTGATGGCCAGTTGGACCAGCACCATTTGTTGAAAATGCTATTTTTTTCCCCACTGTATGGTTTTAGCTCGTTTGTCAAAGATCAAATGACCATAGGTGTGTGGGTTCATTTCTGGGTTTTCACTTCTATTCCATTGATCTACCTTCCATTCTCTGTACCAGTAGCGCACCGTTTTTATGATTATTTTCTCCTCTCTAGAGATCCAGGCTAAACCAGAGCTCTGTGTGAGTGACAAGCAGAACATCTGTCTTTCATATCATCCAAAAAGGACAGCACAAGACCCAGAGTCACAGATGCCATCTTCACCAGCTCCCTGGGAAAAGGTGACCTTTCCTCCTAAGAACTGTGTGTGTGTGTGTGTGTGTGTGTGTGTGTGTGTGTGTGTGTGTAGAGGCTACAGCTCCAAATACCCCTGAATTGAGTTTCTCAGGTACCCGTTACAGCAGGTGAGCAGAAGAAGTACACATTTAAGTTTTAAAGCCTTCATTCTGTCGTGAGAAAGACCAGAAGGCAGAGGAGCCTGGGCCTCAGGGGCAAAGTTCATCAGTCTGTCTTCCCCTCTGCCCTCCCGAGGGAGGACAGTGCCTGGCGCACAGGGACGGGGGCTGCTGTTCTTTATGAGTAATGCTCCTTTTCTGAGTCCTCTCACACTTCTACTTTCTTTTCCTTCTAGAATCTTCTGAACACAACTAGTGAAGGAAGGCCAAGCTTCATTAACAGAGAAACACAGGCTCTTCCAGCTTGGGATGAAGGTACTAACAGGTAGGCTACAGAAGCCCAGGCTATTCAGCCTTTCAGACTATACAGACGGCATGGGAATCCTGAGCAATGTCTCAGATGCCAACATCAGGGTCGGTCCTGTCACTCCAAAGTAGATTTGAACCTCTCAGCACTAAAGGGAAAGAACATACGGTAAACCCTGAATGATGGAAGTCACACAATGTGGCACCAGATAAGCATCCTCCGGTCACTAGTGTGAACTCTACTATGAGTATGCTATGTCAGAAACACAGATGGACAGACACATTGTGCCTTCCCACAATGGTAAAACTCCCTGGGTTATGATAAACCCATGAGCTAAGTTGGTTTTGTTGGCTGCATTCTGCTAATTAATCCTGATTTGCCTGAAAGCTCGCTGAGACAAACACAGTTCCTCATGTGTTGCACGTCACACACTAATTATATCTCTACACATGTAGGTCAAGTCATAGAGTAGATGTAAAGGATTAAAGGAGCTGCAGTGGGGCTCAAGGATTTCAGGGAGGCCTTCCTGGAGACAGGGAGAGAGCTGTTAGGGATGCTGCAGAGATCAAGTCATGGTGTCAGGTGGTGAGCCACCGGCGACACTGCCTCAGAATTGAGTCCAGCTGCAGAGCCTCAGGGCCCTGAAGGCAATGGGCAAAATGTGGAATGAGACCCAGAGAGATGGAAACTTGCCTCAGCTGTGGCAGAGACCAAGATGAACTAAAGCCCCAAGGACAGCCAATAGCTTTCTGCCTGCTGGTTCCTTGATGTTTATAGTAGGTATTCAGATAGCAGGTAACTAGCAGGGAGAGTGTCCCCATTGCAACATTATGTTCCTCTTCCTGCTGGGGTCCAGGTAAGAATGCAGCCACAATGCTGAGTCTGGTGTGTTTTGTAAGTTCTAAGTTGGCTGACTTGCTTCTTTTCTTCCTCTTCCTCTCCTCCTTCCCTTTCTCCTTCTTCTGTTCCTTTATCTTTTTGTTTCCCTTTCTATATAAATTGTGCATGTCTCACATCGGCCAATTCTTTATTATTATTATTATTATTATTATTATTATTATTATTATTATTATTAATAGTAGTAGTAGTAGTAGTAGTAGTAGTATTGTGCATGCGTGTGTGTACGCGCACTCGAGAGCGCGCGTGTGCGCGCACACACACATACACACACATACAATGTTTAAATAAGTGTGGGCACTTGAAAGCCCTGGTGGAGGTGTGGAGATCAAGTTACAACTTTCAGAAGTGGTCCTTTCCTTTCAGTATTGATGCTACTGCTTCTGGATTTTCATAGGTTCTAGGGTTTGAACTCAAGTCATCCAGCTCCCATGGCCACCATTTTTATCTGCTGAGTTATGTAGCCACCTCTTGGACCTTTTCACCCATGTGCTCATATGCTAAACTGCCTTGATAC
Organism: Micromys minutus; assembly: GCF_963924665.1. Taxonomy (NCBI): domain Eukaryota; kingdom Metazoa; phylum Chordata; class Mammalia; order Rodentia; family Muridae; genus Micromys; species Micromys minutus. The sequence continues at coordinate 33,325,780 of NC_137969.1, read as the reverse complement.
ATTTCTCCATGATATTTTGTTGCATTTATCATGTATCTGTCTGTGCCTTAGGATGGCAAGAGAGAAGTTGGTGGTGTCTGCACACATAGTAATTCTGTGTCTGTGTTTGTACTCAAAAGGGAGCCAGATGCTGCTTTTAAAAATGTGAACTCCCTCCCTCCCTGTCTGTCTGTCTCTCTGTCTCTGTCTCTGTCTCTCTCTCTGTCTCTCTCCCCTCTCTCTCTGTTAGCACTGCCTAAAAGTTCCTGCTGTATATACTATGTTGTAACTTAGAACAAGGCTGGTGTAATCGCAACATCAGGACCAAGCTGACAATACTCAGCAGGGTATGTGAGTGCAGCTCATGGAGTTGGAAACAAGACTGTTGATGAGACCTTGAGGACATGGTGCTTTGTGAAATGAGCCAGTTGAAAAAGGGCAAATGTGTTTGTGCTGTTCTCACTATCAAAATCTCAACCATGAATGCAAAAGGAGTCAAGGGGTAGCCAAGGGGTGGGGTGACAGTGGGGAGAAGCTGGGGGTTGTTTAGAGTTCCCTAGGAAGTAAAAGTACTGGATACTGGTAACAGTACTGTGAATATACTAAGATTGTTTAACTCCTCATTAAACACATTAACCATGTATAGTTTATAGTTTTTGGCTTCCTTTCATTCTTCCTCCCTTATCAAAACATTACACAACCAAATATTTGAAGTTTGGGGATAATCAGTGCTGGGAGCTTTGGACACCCACCCGCATGCTGTTAGTTTATGAACCAAGTCATGGGAAGGGTGAGCCCAACACTATGACCTTCCTAGATTTCACTTAGCTAATGTGGGATTCTTGGTTGGAAGGGATTTGTCTGTGTGTGCCTGGAAGTCTGACAGCTCAGCGCCTTTCAGTTGCTGTTGTCTCTGCTACATGTTTTATTATCTTAGCATAAAATGCACCCTTGTGTTTTACTGGCGAGACTGGCACCTCACCCCCAAGCCTATGCCAATGAACGTGTTCTTTCAGGCTTGGATAAAACAACCCTCTCCAACATGAGACTCAAGCACTGAAGAATTTCACAGCTTATTTTAAATTATTTAGGGCTTGGGAGAGATAAAACTGTTCAATTAGAAGGAAACATTCTCTGGAATTAGCATTCCCTGTGGGCCATTGGGGAAATGCCATTCTTTTCTCTACAGTGAATGGATGTGGTACAAGAGGAAAATGGGGGCTGTCTAAGGCACAAGCCCTGCGCTCTGTTTCTCCTCCTGCTCCCAGCATGCGGTCTGTCTGCTGCCTACAGTAGTAGCAGAGAGATCAGGCTCTGTGTTTGGGCAAATGGGAAAGCCCATGTGTTTTAGAAAGAAGATCCTCTTCATGTTGTGTAGACTGAGCTAGGATTTAGGGATGTATCGTAGCTTCTAGATTTTTGCTTTCAAAAGCATCACTATGTTAAGAGGTGATGCTATAAGGAAGTTGGGGTACAAATAGTCAGAACTGGGGCTCATTTTGAATGCCCAGAGTAACTTAGGATGTCCTTGCCAAGGACAATAATGCAGGATAACATGCCAATGGAGCTGGTTCTGCCAATGAAGGAAACGGTATATGTTTTCTGTACCACGAGAGAGGCGAGTGAGGGGGCACAGCAGCAAGCCAAGGACCAGACCATGAAGTTAACTTCATGCTGCAGTTCCCTGTCTCCATAAGGACGAGTCTGCTGTGGTCAGTGGGAGACATAGCACACTGTGTGTTAGCCACTGACTAGAGCTCAGAACCAGGACTTGCTTTTCTGTGCTGGGACATAGCTGTATGCCACAGTGCACACTGACGAACCAGCATGTGTGGTACACATTTTAGGAAAAGGCTTTAACTGTGCTCCCCTCTACCATAAAGACTTTTCCCTGACTCTGCCACAGCCCTGAGTGGGTCAGTTTACAGCACATGCAGTCTGTGGTGAGCCACTTCATGGGTTCCCAGAAACAGGGTTGGGACACAGGGAGGGTCTTTAGATCAGCCTGAACACTTCCCAGTCAAGTATGCCAAGCGAGTGACAGAGCCTCTTTGTTCCGCTGTGATCAGAAGCAGGACCAGCCCCAGCTCCCGTCTCAGGTGGCTGTGTGAGACCGAAAGAGAAGAGGAATCGTTCCCTGGTCTGCAGCAGGTTAGTGTGTCACCCCGGCCACTGAAGTACGTGTCACCAAGCTCACTGGTGACCCTTCCTTTGCCTTTCTTAACTCTGCAAGATGCCAAATGCTCAGGCAGAGTCGCAATGCATCATTGCAATAAAAAAGAAAATAGATGTCACACTATCATCCTATGATGTCATCCTCTGGCTGCCAGCAAATGATAGGTGAGGCAAATGATAGGTGATCGTCAATGTTCCTGATGACACCTGTGTAGTTCTAGGGGTCTCCCCAGCCGGGGGTTCTCTTGGCTGGAAACTCTCCTATTTCATTCTAAAGGCAGTGACATTGACAAGTTGATTTGCAGGGTGTCTCCTCTGCGGCCCCCTGCAGCCTGAAGGAGGTTTTCTGCTGTGATGAACAAGGAGCACTGTGCTCTGGGGAGGACTTGGCCAAGATGCTGCTCCTAAGGTCAGTCACCATGACATCCCCACAGACCAGCAGCCAGGCACCTCTCAGGAGTCTGACTTTCTACTCCCCTATCACTTCCAGAAGGCGGAAGAAGAGTGATAGAGGCCACACCCATCTTTTCTTACTTCTAGGGCCATCCCTTTAGCGGCTGTCTAGAAACTGGGATTAGCACCCTGGATGCTGAGGTCGGCTACTGGAGCACAACCGATCTAGTTAGAGAAATAAGGGTAAAATTTATTGTCCCCGTATCACTGAAACATGGCAATTTGAGACTCTTCCTCCTTGGATAGCCCAGCTGTGACTGGGAGTATGCTAGGTCACTGTGCTTCTAATGATATGATTGCCTGCCCCTTGCCATTTGCATCCTGTGTCACATGGTCCCTTTATCTTTAAAAGCAGTCAGGAATTCAGACCTCAGCCTGCCTGTCTGTTTGGCTTAGGGGATAAGTACACAGAGAAGGGAAAGGGAGAACTCTGGAATGTCCATGAGAGCATTCTCTTGCCTTGAAGGGCTCTGTTATTTATTCAGATAGCTAGTTGCCTAAGTGCCGTGATCAGTGTCCCCCTGCAACAGTTTCCAGCAAGCCAGTGATGGAAGTCCCGTGTTCATGGGAACTAGAGACTCAGAAGTCCAGACTCTTTCTAGCCCCCATCTCCCAGCACTAGGAGCTACATGTGGAAAGAAGGAACTGGTGATTGTGGGTCAAGATAGCAATATATAAAAACAGCAGGTGGTGATTCATGAAAAAGACTGGCTTTCGGTTCATAGTTTCAGTGATAAGAGGACAATGAATTTTACCCTTATTTCTGTAACTAGATCCGTTGTGGTCCAGTAGCCGACCTTAGCATCCAGGGTGCTAACCCCAGTTTCTAGGCAATCGCTAAAAGTATGGCCCTAGTCTCTAGGGAGAATGACTTCAGTCCCCAGGGGCTTGCTCCACACTCAGTGTCTAAACCAGTGTTTCACAGTGACTGTCTCACAAGAAGCCAGTGATTCTTGTACTGCAGGCTGGGATCCCACTGTGAGCACCAGGGCCCTTCTTCAGGGTCCTCACCCCTGTTCCCTGAAAGCTACCCTAGATAGTTTATTCATCCCTCCTGGCACCCTCTGTGTTCCTGGACTCTATATATGCTGAAGTCTGATATCTGCTTCATTTCCTTAGGCTCTCAGACCCTCTTCTGGGCATTTCTCACACCTGCAACCTCTCCATTTCCTGGTACCATCCTGAGAGTTCCTGTCCTCTTACTCAGCATCCTCCTGTGGCCATCTTGGTGACACAGCCTGAAAATGCTGGGCACTTTGCCATCTGCTGCTTCCCAGAAGCAGATTCTCAGGCACCTCCAGCTCTGGGAATTGGTGTTCACGTGGCTTTCGGAACAGCTCTTTGTCTGCTGCTGGACTTCGGGGACAACTGTGGGGCTGAAATGAGACTGTGTGCAGGGACAGAGACAGCTGCTGTGACTGGCTACCACCAGTACAGGACAGGTATGATGCAGTAAGTCCTCCAAAAGGTTGGGAAGGAGTTGCTATCCCAGGACACCAGCAATGTTCACATGCTGGCAGGGAGCAAGTCACAGTTCACCCTCTGGAGCCTTTACCAACTTGGTGGCTCCTGGATGATAGAAGACCACATTTTAGACTCTCGAGCCTTTGTATACTTCAGCAATTTAATCTTTTCCTCAAAACTGTGGGATGGGAGAATGAGGTTGGGAGACGATTTCTGGGGGTGGGGTGTCACACAATCAATACAGGGCCTCCTTCATACACATAGTGACATCCTAAATCACTGAGCATACCTTACATTCCTCTTTAAGAACCCACATGTAACGGGGCACACTGTTACTTTTGACCTGAACATTTCAACACTTTACTTTTTTATCAAAATAATAACAACAGTGACCAATGTTTGTATGGACATCTTGAGGTGAGTTGGGTACTGCTAAAGCCTTGGAGACTGGTGCAGAGTGTGAGTGGAAAACTTAACTTTCCTGAATAATAGAAGGCTTTACTTTCTTTTTCTCTTTTTAAAAAATGACCTTTTTTGAACATGGTCTAGTCTCTGTGCAGGCCTACGCAGCCGACGAGAGGAGCAGCCAAAGTCCTGTTTTCACTAACTCAGGGGCGATCATGTCCGCCACCCCACACATCTGTGTGCAGATAAGCCAGCATCCGGGCTCTCCTCCCTCCTGTAGATGGAAGTGCACTCACTATGCACAATCTCCAGCTTTCTGCCCTCTTAAGTACACATAACCCTCCTAGAGCAACTACACAGTCCAGGTGGAGAAGACTCCTCGACCTTTCTGGGCGACTGCCATCCGTTGGCTTAACAGCCAGGACTGTTTAACTGGATTTTAGTGGTGGATAATGAGATGGTTTCTGATATTATGAGGAACCTTGCACAAGCAATTGTGTTACACACCAGTTCATCTCAAAGAGGTCATTTGGCCTCAAATGCTACGTCCAGCAGCCATTTGCTAGTTATTGCTACCTTTGTCTCCCTTCGAGCTGTCTGGTCGATGCCCTGTGAACAGTGCAGCTGTCAGTCCGATAGATGGAGACAGTCTCTCTCTGAAGCTTCATGCCTTACTCTCTTTATCCATGGTTAAAGTAACTTTTAAAGCCCACATTTGGCCAAGAAGAGCACGTTTGTGGTTCTACATAACATGGGGGTTTTGTGAGCACTTTTCATTACTGAGAAAATTAGTCTTTTTATTATGAGTGTGATGAGTTGAAAGTATTTGTTTCTTGTTGTGTTTCAGTTTTGCTTTTGATGTTTTCCCATGAAAACACTGTTTATTTATTTTGTTATCTATTTACGAAGGTATTAGAGACTGAACCTAGCTTCATGCATGCTAGGCAGGTGTTCTACCACTGAGCTATAGCCTAAGCTCCAGTTTCTGAGAATTACATACTAGTTAAAACTGTGTTCCTTACTCCAAATTTATAAAGCAATTCTCTCATGTCATCTAGCATTTTAATGATTGTATTTGGCACATTTAAGTAGGTGGCACATTTAACTCAATATTCTGGTGTGAAGCCTGATGCATGCTTCCTTTCCTGAGTTCGGAATGTCTGCTCACGTGGCTCAAATGATTTTTTTCTTTTTTTAAGATGGATCTGAGGACTCTTTCTCTCTCCGCCTCTGTCTCCCTCCCTTCCCCCCTCTCTCTCCCTCTCCCTCTCCCTCTCCCTCTCCCTGTCTCTCCCTCCCTTCCCCCTTCCTCTCTCCTCCTCTCCCTTGCACGCTGGGTTGCTCTCAGGACATTTTCAAGCTTTCTGTTCCCTTTTACCTGCCCCAGCTGTGCTCCCTCAGGTCTCACACTGTGGCCACCACCCCTGCTGCTTTCACTTTTCTGGAATTATTGTGCTCATATTTCCTTGATGATCTTTCCACATGAACTTTAGACCCATATTGACTAATAGAAAGATATTGTTCTGGCAATTTTATCTGTATAGTGTTTGATCTAAATGTTAATTTATGTAGAAGCTTCATGCTCCAAGTCTCCTCTTTCATAGAATGCACCCCGTTGTTCCTTTCTAACTCCCACCCCCCCCCACACACACACATACACATTTGGAAACATTTATAGTTTTTCTCCATATAAGAAAGGCTACTTCTATAAATTGCACACATGTGCACAAACACACACAATGTAAAAAAGCATTTCTTGTTTTTATCTGTCACTTACATTACATGGCAGTACATTTTTTTTTTCTTGTCACAAATAGACATGGTTGCCATGGCATGTAGAAAGGTGAGGAAGTTGCTCTTTGTTTTGCGGCCTCCAGTGTGAGTGTTGACACAGACTTCTGCATGCATTCTCTGGTGTTTTCCTAGCTGTGTAAACATGGTGTTTGCAAATGCTGATGTGTCACCTCCCATCTCCAGTGAGCACCTCACAGACCCTTCCTCCACTTGTCTCACAGTGTCCCACATTTTCAGAGTTTTGTGGGCGACATTAGCAGATAATGCATCCAGAACTTCTGCCACTTTTCCACCTCTAAACTTCATGCTAGAATTCTGATAAATTCAGTTTATCATGGTGCAGACTTTTTTTTAATTAAGGACTTAAACAAATAAAAGCTAAGAGTTGTTGGATTTGTCAGCTCCTTACAGCATCTGCCACTTGAGATGATTTTATGATTGGTTACTCCTTAAGAACTCTCAGGTCACCCATTACATAGCTCAGCACTGACACTCCCAAGTTCCTGGGAGAAGGAAACCATACGATTTTGCCTTATAATTGTTAAACGTGTGGTTGAATTTAGTTTTCTAAATCCTACTCATTACACTGGTGCTCATGAATAGGACCGGATTCTAGTTATTGATTGGTTTTTGTTAATTAGCCTTAGCTTTTCCAATCAGTGATGGATGGAGAACTCTATACCTCGGTCATCCTGGAACTGCAGAAGCAGCAGCAGAGACAGTTATTGTCTTCTCAAATCTACATACCAATTGTCCCACTGGTGCTTTACTCTTATTGCTTAGGACGAGCTTGTTGACACCTTTCTCCATTGACACTTGCTATTTCCCACATAGTCAACTCTTTAGAAAAATGTGCTCTTAATACAAGTCTTCAAGCTTAATTACATAGACAACAGCAAAGTAGGCCCCTCTGGTTCTTTAATTTTCATTGATAATTTAATTTAATTCCCATGCCTTTTCTTCTGAATCAGATAGTTTCTTTAGTTAAGGAACCAGTGTGGAGTGTGTGTGTGTGTGTGTGTGTGTGTGTGTGTGTGTGTGTATACACATATAATTTTTAAAATTTTGTTCATTTTGATTTTGGTCTTTGTTTCTTGCTTTTTGTTATTCGGGTTTTCTCCCCCTAATTTCTGTAGCATATCCAATGTGGCCTATAACCTTTCTTTGTTTCATTATTAATTTCTAGTCATAGTTTACCATAAATATTTTTCTCTAATATTCTGGATCATTTTTTAAGTTTTGAGATTGTCTTTGTAGTTTAAATTGCAGTCAGTGCTAGAAATGAGAATTCAGGACTGCATAAAAAGTTACAGTGAGTTATACTTTGTGCCCATCTTGAAAAACCAGGCTTAATTGGCTCTAGAATCTTCCCAGAACTGAGTTCCTGAGCTATGTTCCTTCCTGAAATTCATTACCATCCAACCCCACCAATAGAAAGAGTAAGAAGAATACATCAGAGTGTGAGACAGGAGGAGGAGAGAGGAAGAGGAAAGGGAGGAAAAGGAGGAAGAGAGGGGAAGAGGAGGGAGGAAGAAAAGGAAGGAAAGAAGGAAGGAAGGAAAAAGAGAACATAAAGGAGGAAGGAAGGAAGGAAGGAAGGAAGGAAGGAAGAAAGGAAGAAAGGAAGAAAGGAAGAAAGGAAGAAAGGAAGAAAGGAAGAAAGGAAGAAAGGAAGGAAGGAAGGAAGGAAGGAAGGAAGGAAGGAAGGAAGGACAGGAAGGAAGGCATACATTCATACAGACAGCTCTTGAGCAAGATAACACTAAAGGCTCAGTAACTAGATGTCGTGACCCAAAAGGCTGGCACCCCATCCTACTAAGTAGGATGATCAAAGTCCTCTTTACCACCGAGAAAGGATAAGGATATAAGTATATTCCCTTTTCTCCTTCCCACCCCTCATTTGTCACAGATGTCAACCGCTTCCATTATCTTTATTAGTCTTTTTCTTCATGACAAGGAACATTGAGTATTTGAAAAGACCTTGGTGACAAGGTGTGCTCAGCAATGGACTGAGGTTACAGGGACACGAAGCAGCAGGTCACATTTCCTCCACGCATACAGAAAACAGACAGAAGATGCTGGAACTCACTTCATTTTGTCTTTGTTTGGTTTTCTTTCTTTAATTCAGTCCAGGATACCAAGCCATAGAATGATGCAGAGCACATTCAGCTCAAGTCTTCCCCCTGTTGAACATTTCCAAGTGGGTTACCATGGTGCTTCTAAATCCAGCCAAGTTGACAGTGATGTTTCACCATGTTGCTTTACAACGCCCACCAGCCATGCCTTCCCTTTTAATGTCAGCTATGCAAATTCTACATTTCCAGGACCTGGTGCTGATGCTCTGTCTACCACTTGCTGACCACAGATTGTTTGCTCTGGTTCTAGTGTGACAGCTTCTGTTCTTATTCCTAGTCCTCCAGAGCTCTTCTCATTTGGCTCGCTCAAGTTCAGCCTCCAGCTCACTGACTTGTGGGGAAAACTCACAGATAAAGCTTAAGGTCAATGCTGGTGTCTTTATGTGACAGTGTGCTGGACTGTCAATTCTTGGACATGTATTGTTTTGAGGGCCTTACTCAGCTCTCCACTTGAGTCCTTATCATAGTGGTGGTTCTCCATGCATGGAAAGTTTCATCATCACCACCACCATCATCATTATCATCATCATCATCATCATTATCATAAAAAACCAGCAGAGTCTGTTTTATAATACAGATTATTAGGCCTACCTCACCCTCCAGGTCTCTGACACCAATGTTTCTCATATGTGGCTCTATTCTTTCTTAGGATGTGATAGTTCCTCTCAACCCTTAGACATGCCTCAACTTCTTTGTTTTTCTTTCAAAACAATTGTTTTTACATATGTATTTTCCATGAGCCTCACCAGAATACACATCTCTCGAAACTGCCCATTCTAGGTCAACGTTTTCTTGTATACAGTACACCTTCTCATGTGTAGACATATGTTACCCTTCAAGGGAAATTTATTTTATCATATTTTTGAATCATTTTCTGTTCAAACATTTTGACTTTGATTTGTGAGAGTCTGTTACAGAGCTCTGTTCAGTCTCCTGTTTTTGTTTTTCTAATCTTGTTTTTCTGACATTTCTACTTTCTTTTGTTTGTCCCTCTCTTTTCCTTTATTTCTCTTCCTTCACACTGAGTGGTGTCAGTTCTCTGAGGTGAGCTGTAAAATACTCTCGCTTCTTCTCTGGTGTCATGCAGGACAGAAGATAATGATTCCTCGGTTGTTTAACCCTTCCATCTCCCTTAAACTGTGTGCTTTTTGCTGGAGAATAATCTTCATATCACTGAGGATACTGCAGCTTTCTCTCATGGTTTCTGAATGTGTTTCATCCGTCCTTACCTAGCTTTTCTTCTCTTTCTTGGCAGCATTCCTCCTAGTTTTCTCAGGACGGCTGTCTGTAGGTGATGTCATTTGAGACATGTACAGTCACCAAGCTGTTAACATTCTTTCTTTACACATCTTCGCTTTCCCAGCTCTGCCATGGTTCCGGCCCATTCGTGCTTGATGTTTGCTGCTTTGGGCCGCTCTTGTATCTCTTTTGTGTTATGAAAATGCGTGTCTATCTCCCATCACGCTCCCAAACTGCTTTACTTTAGTTCCTTCTGACCCCTTTGCCTTTGCAAAATCCCTGCAAGGCTAATCACATCTACATCACACTCTCAAGTCAGAATATGTTCTATAGCTGCTAAACACCTTTGTTAATTAAGATGGGTGAACTGGTGCCATTACTGCCTTAGAAATAAACTGTTTGTCTTAGTTAGGGTTTCTGCTGCTGCTATGAAACACTGTGACAAAAAATTAAGTTGAAAAGGAAAGGGCTGCTGGTGTTGCTCCACCTCTCACAGCTTCAGTTTGGGCAGGGCTGAGCCAGCAGGAGACTTGACTATCCAGTGGGAGGGGTGCAGGGGAGTTTCGAAGGGCATGGCTCTTCCCCACACTGCAGTCTTACAGCTCTCATGCCAGAAGGTCTCAGACAACGGAGTGATTCTTGTACACCTTTATTCCTTCTGGATAGGATTCTTATACACAGTTTTGGGGTGGATTAGGGTCTGACAGCAGGTACTTCCTATTGGCCTGACCTGAGAGCTTGGGGATACCTCATCTACCTATGGGAGGGCATGGTCCTGCTTCTACTGATGGCCACAAACCTCTCTACAGGGGCCTGTGGGAAGACTGTAGCTATGTGAGAGGGGCCTGGCCTCCCGGGAGTTTTAAGGAAGTGCCTATTGTTCCTTAGGGTCACCCAGGCTTTGACCTTATCTCAACCTGGAATCAGGATGCATTTCTCAGCCCACAGTCCCCACAGGGTTCTGCTTATTGGCTATTCATCATGGTTTTCTCAGCCTGCTTCTTTATAGAACCTAGGACCACCTACCCACAATGGGCTGGGCCCTTCCTCATCAATTGCTGATTAAGAAAATGCTCCACAGCCTTGATATTAAGGAGGCTTTTTCTTAATTGAGGTTTCTTTCTCTCAAATAACTTTACCTTGTGTCAAGTTGACATAGAAGAATCCAAAACAAAATTGGTATTCTACCATTTCCTAGCAGTTAAGTTTAAAAGGTGATTTGCAAATCTTCTCCTAAGGTCTGGAGCCAAATCCTGAGTCCAGGCACAGGTCTTTTTAACTATTTAATAAACCAGCTTCCTGATGCTGGACTGATGAGATTTGCCTTTTAAAATAAAAGGTGAATGGTATGCTGATTTGTCAATAACATGGCGATTTATTTATTTATTTATTGTTTATTGTTATATTTCTTAAATTTAGCTTACATCTCAATCACCTCTTCCCCTCCCTTCTCTCCTCCTAGTCCCTCCCTCTCATCTCCCCTGTAGCAGTGAATTATTAGTCCTCTTAGAGCTCCCAGCTCTAAGGTGATTGAGCTTCTAGCCATCCACCAGAGCTCTCTGGATTCTTGAATGAAAGACACACACATGTCAGCTTAATTTTTAATAAACCTAACTAGTTCCAGTGGCTTGTCACTTCTACACCTTCCCATGGCTAGCACACACTCACTTCTGGTATTCCTGAATGGCCCCTGGGGCCTATTCACTGGATTCTTACATTTTTGCAGGCCTTTAATTCTGATCTCTCTGCATCCTATGCCCCTCTCATGGTAGAATCCCTTTTTCTCCCTCATCCTACTTATCCAGGAAATCTAAAAGTCTCACCTCTATCTCCTTGCCCAGCCATTGGCCACTGGCAATTTTATTTCCCAATCAGAGTGAACTGGGTGAAGGCTTCCTTTAGCCTTCAGACACTGCAAACAGGGTTTTGGGTAACACAATTAGCATTAGAACACACTGCTACACTTCCCTTCCCATATCCTCCCTTTCTCCCCAGAAAAGGAAGGGGCTTCCTGTGGCTATCAACCCATCTTGGTCTGTCAAGTTGCAGTAGAGGTGGGTACATCTTCTCCTATTATGGACAGACAAGGCAGCCTAATTAGATGGAAGGGACCCAAAGGCCGGCAACAGAGTCAGAGGCAGCCCCTGCTCCTGTTAGGAGTCCCACATGAAGACTGAGCTGCCCAACTATTATTGCACATGCGCAGAGGGCCTAGGTTGGTTGTATGCATGCTCTCTGTTTGGTGGTTCAGTCTCTGTAAGCCCCTGTGGAACAAGGTTAGTTGATCCTGTGTGTTTTCTGTAGTGTCCTTGACCTCTCTGACTCCTTCAATCCTTCCTCCCATCTTCCACAGGATTCCCAAGCTCTGCCTAATGTTTGGTTGTGGGTCCTGCATCTGTTTCCATCAGTTGCTGGGTGGGCTCTCTCATGACACTGGTCTCAAGCCAGACCAGCCATTGGATGGGCATTCCCTCAATTTCTGCTCCATCTTTTTACTCCTGTACATCTTGCAGGAAGGACAAATTGTGGCTCTAAGGTTTTATGTCTGGGTTAGTGTCCCACTCCCTCTGTTGGAAGTCTTGCCTGGTTACAGTAGATGACCACTGCACATTCCATGTCCCCATTGCTAGGTTTCTAGCTGGTCCCAGGGATGTTCCCCTACTGATTCCAGTTCTCTCTCCCTATACTCTCTCCCTTCGACCTCCCCTCCCCCCGTTGATACCTCCTGCTCTCCTCTTCATTCTTCCCTACACTCTTCCCTCCCTCCTTTTGTCCCAAATGTCTATTCTACTTCCTCTTTTCAAGTGACTCCCATTGGGCCCTCCTTATTTAGCATCTTTGGGTCTGTAGCATGGTTTACTTGTACTTTATGGCTGATACCCACTTATAAGGGAGTACATTCTGTGTTTATCTCTCTGACATATCATTACTTTATTCACTCCTGGTCCCCATGGCTGTGAAAGCTGGCCTATTGTCAATTTCATTTCCTATTTATTAATCCATGTGCAGATCTCCTTTGGGTCCTGTTATGAGAAGCAATACTTGTTTTGTAAATGTGGTAAAGCTATGAATGATGTTTCAGCACTTAAGGTAGAGCCACCACAAGTTGCAAAACTGTATTTCTTAAAAAGGGCTTAATTTTAAATTTGTGTGTGTGTGTGTGTGTGTGTGTGTGTGTGTGTGTGTGTGTGTGTATACAAGTGAGTGCAGATTCCTACATAAGTAGAAGCAAGCACTGGATGTCCTAAAGCTGGAGTTACAGGAGGTTGAGACCACTCAATGGAGGTGCTGGGAATCCTCAGCTCTTTGCAAGGACAGTACCTGTGTTCTTACCTGCTGAGCTGTCTTCTCCATTCTTACAAAGGTAATTAAGCTTCTGTTCAGTGTAGGCTACTTTCTTTGGGCCTCTGCTCAGCACACTGCTTCTCGTTTTCTTTTTTATTTTAATTATTTTATTTATTTACATTCCAGCCATTACTCCTTTCAGCCCCCCCTCCCACAGTTCCTCCTGTCCCTTGCCTCTGACAGGATACTTTCCCCACCACCAAGCTTCCCCCTTCCCTGGGGCCTCAAGGTTTTCGAGGATAAAACACATCTTCTTCCACTGAGGCCAGACCAAGTAGACCTCTGCTACATTTGTGCCAGGGACCTCAGAGCAGCCCGTGTATGTTCCTGGTTGGTGGCTCAGTCTCTGGGAGCTCCCTGGGGTCTGAGTTAGTTGAGACTGCTGGTCTTCCTATGGGGTCATTCTCCCCTTCAGTTTCTTCAGTCCTTCCCCTAATTCAACTGTAGGGGTCCCTGACTTCAGTCCAATGGTTGAGATTCTGTCCTAGTCAGCTGCTGGTAGGGCCTTTCTGAAGACAGTTATGACATCATAGCATAGTAATGTCAGGCCTTGGTCCCCCCCCCCCACCATGAGATGGATACCAAGTTGGGCCGGTCATTGGACCTCCTTTTCTTCAGTCTCTTCTCCATTTTTGTTCCTGCTGTTCTTTTAGACAGGAACTATTCTGAGTCGGGAATTTTGACTGTGGTTTAGTAACCCTGTCCCTCCACTTGAGGGCCTGTGTATCTACTGACCATGGACTCTTTCCAAGTGCCCTTTCCCCAATGTTGGGAATTTTCCCTAAGGTCACCCCCCAATGAGTCCTGAGAATGTCTCACCTGCCGGGTTTCTGGAACTCTCCAGAGGGATCTCCCACCTCCCACTCCCCAAGACTGCTTATTTCCATTTATTCTCTTGGTTTCCTGTTCACCCATATCTGATCCTGTTCCCCTTTTCCCCTCCTCCCCCTCTCCTCTCCTACCCAGTTCCCTCCCTCCCTTCAGCACCCCCCCCATGATTATTTCCTTCCCCCCCTCTAAGTGGGGTTGAAACCTTCTCATGTGGGTATTTCTGCTTGGTATATGTCTTATCATCTGTAGGTTGTATCCTAGGTAGTCTGTACGTTTTGGCTAATACCCACTTATCAGTGAGTACATACTATTCATGTCCTTTTGGGCCACTCGGGATGATATTTTCTAGTTCCATCCATTCGCCTGCGAAATTCATGAGTTTTCTCATAGATGGAATTTTTCCTCTGCAAAGTCTCTTTTTCTCTGCATGTATTATGTTCCCGTCTACTGCTCCTTGGGACAGTAAAGGCTGCACTGATTCCTAAGGAACAGCAATCTCTGGGCCCTGAGCTTTGTTTGTTTGGCTTTGGTTTTCCATCCTGTGAAGTGTCTTTGGTCATTTCATAAGAATTTATTGTGCATGTGCAGAGCGAATTGCAATGACCTTCGGGGGCAAAGAAGACAAAATAGGGTGAGCTTGGAAATGGCACAGCACAAAAGCTGTGGGTGATCACCAGATAGAGCCACTCCTGCCTGATTCATTTAAAAGTTAGCTTCAACGTTTCATTATGGATCTTTAGGCAGCTACCAATTAGCTAGTATACTTGTTTTCTGGAGATACCTGCCTCCTTGGAATAACTGAGTTTTGGGACTTTTTCTGCAAGCTGCTTCCCATGATAGCAGTGACCAGCTTAAAGACAAGGGAAAAGGAAAAAGTTGGACGGAATATGCAAGTGAACATGAGACTGGCACCATTCCAAAGAAGAAGAGTATATTTACCACGTAATGAAATATTTAAAGTCACAGTGACATTATAAAAACCTCAAGAAACAGTCAGGGTCAGAGGCCATTTATAACTATCATAATCCTTTGATACATACCATTGGATGTTTATTCAAGCCAGATTATATACCAAATATATACCTGAATTAACCTAGCTATCCTGAGATTAGTGACACATATATTACTGTGTTGGACTGTTATATGCTTGGCCCAGGGAGTGGCACTATTTGAAGTTGTGGCCTTGTTGGAGTAGGTGTGTCCTTGATGCAGACTGTGGGTATGGGCTTAAGACCCTCACCCAACTGCCTGGAAGCTAGTCTTCAACTAGCAGCCTTCAGATGAAGATGTAGAACTCTCAGCTCCTCCTGCACCATGCCTGCCTGGATGCTGCCATGTTCTCACCTTAATGATACTGGACTGAACCTCTGAACCTATAAGCCAGCCCTAATTAAATATTCTCCATTATAAGAGTTGCCTTGGTCATGGTGTCTGTTCACACAATTATATATATATATGTGTGTGTGTGTGTGTGTGTGTGTGTGTATGTGTGTGTGTGTATATATATATATATATATATATATATATATATATATATACACACACACACATATATTCCTGATGCACAGATAGGCTATATCATTTTTAAGGTCTGGTGGAAAACATGAACACTGAGTGTTAAAAAGTATTAAGAATTTCTAGATAGCAGAACATTAAGCTCCACCAAGGAATGCTGAGTGTAAGACTGTGCGTCATATGCCCATGAAATGCCCCTGTTGTTGCAAGGAATTTTTTTTAAAGATCTCACTTAGTATCAATTCCCTGGCTAGTCATCCCATTATGACTACCCTGAAGGTGTTTTGCTCCTCTGTCTGTTAAAAAAAAAAATCATATGTCCATTTTGCCTTTTTTTCCCCCAGAAGGAGTCTATAAGCTCAAGATTGTTGTCTCTGACTTTCATGGAGCTGCTGAGAGACTGGGTCCCTATTATATAGACATTGGCCATGGGAATGTGTCTATATTCATGAATTCCAGCTCTGTCCACAATAGCGAAACTCTTTCCTTCGCTAACTCCCTCCCACAGCAGAAAGGTAAGACCTGTGCATGGGAGCTGAGCATCCAGATCTCTGTTGCACACACAGCCAGACTCCATTCTAGTTGCTCAAGTTTCAGCCACTCTATTCAATACACTGCCAACACTCGTTTTTACCTCACATAGAAAATTGATACTATGGAATATTGTGTTTCCTAGGAGATGAGGTGGGGTCCCACAGAGATCCGACCTTGGAGAATTTATAATCCAATAAAGATATCTGGATAAGTGTATAAAAAATTAGAGAAAGAACTTACAAGTCCTGAAGGGGAGCATAGCCCTGGGGCTAGGAGGTCCTTTAGAGAGGACACTGTGTGTCACCGTGGGACAGGTACAGTGAGGCAGGAGTTGATACAGTGAGATATGAGGAGTGGTTACGGGGTTATTCTGGCAGATGGCACAGCCATAGCCCAAGGTATGTAATGCTGAGGGACTCACAGTGTGTCTAGAGCTCTCCAAGTCCTGCCCCCTCACCCTCGCCACATAACTAACTGTAGCAATCTGTTCCCCTTTTGCCAACTTGGGAGAGGGGACCAAAAGTTCACAGTCCAGGAGTCAGAAGAGGAGCTGTGATCAAGGGTCTGAAGGAAACAGTTGGGGCACATTCTAACAGAGCCGGCCGGAGTAGATCAGGACAACCCCAAAGTGTTCACCTCTAGTAGGTGATACATGCAGGCTTGCTTTACTCTAGAAACAAGGAAAAGGAACCCAGTGGGAGAAGCATCCCCAAAAACTCATTCTTCAGAATCTGCACTACTTATACCACACATGAACAGTATTTCCCTACAGTCTTCTGGGGGAAACTCCCCAACGAAGCATTGCACAGCGCAGAAGATTGTTAGCCTGCTAAGTAGTGATGAGAAATAGCCAGCTGACCATTCATATTGACTTGTCTTGTCACCGGCCCTGTGGGTCAGGGGGTTCTGTGCTAAGATTTAGAACTGGATGGTCTGAGTCTTAATCCTGTACCAAAGACCTATCACCGGACACCCTTGTACAATCCCATTTCCTTCCTCACACGTAACACCACATTGTGGGGAAGGTTGAGTTTTAGTTATGGTTAATGAGAAGACATTACTCTGATTCTATGTGTGGGGCACATTTTAAAATAATTTGTATCCACTCTGTTTTATTTACACTATAAATAAACATTTTTCTCTTTATGAAGAGAAAATCCATAGAGAAAAACACAATAATAATGTAAAAGTCCATATCCCCCTTTTCTTCTGAAACCACAGTTTGCCTTATCTCCACTCCTCCCAGCCCCCCATCCACTCCGCCTCCATTTTCCTTCAAAAAAGAGCAGGCCTCCCACAGTAACATAAAATATAATAAGACTGGGCACAAACCCTCATATCAAGGCTGGTTAAGGCAATCCTGTAGGAGGGAAAGGATCCCAAGAGCAGACAATGAAAGAGTCAGAGACACCCCACCCCCACCGTTAGGAGTCCCACCAAGCACCAAGATAACAGTCCTAACACACATGCAGGGAACACCTGGCACAGACCATACAGGCTTCTGGTTGCCACGTTAGTCTTTGTGAGCCCCTAGGAGCTTAGTTGATGGATGTGGACCATGTTCTCCCACTGTCCTTAATCCCTCTGGCTCCTAAAGTTCTTCCTTCTCTCTTCCATGAGGTTCCCTGAACTCTGGGAGAGGAACCTGATAGAGATCTCCAGTTTAGAAAAGCCCATATTCTTTTAATATCCAAAATGAATTGATTCAAACCTTTCAGACATCATAATTTTAATTGAATAGACACTCAGTCTTTGGTATTTACCTTCTATTATGTGTATATATGTTTACATGCACACACATGTACATAGAACACTGCATTATATTTTAGAAGATTTAGATGGATCAGGCTTATTGTTGGGCCCCATTAAGAATCTATACAATGTAGAAGTTGTTTAAGATACACATATAGGAAAAACATGTTTAACATAAAGCCAGCTAGCAAAGGAACTAACATATTGCAAAGGAAGTAATGAATTTATTACTATGTAGATAATTTTCAGTAGAGAAAGAAATCATTTAAAGAAAAATCCTGTGCCACAATTTGTTTGCCCCCTACATCAAATGTATGCTCTATATTTCAGAATTCAAAGAGATAAAAGTTGACAATGAGGAATATTGGTGTGAGTGTGTGTATATGTGTGTGTGCATATGTTTATACACATGCACATGTGCACACATGCGTACTTAAAGTGGATTAAAATTTCTCCCACCTCTCTTCTTGTTTCAGGCACAGTTGTGGTGCATTGCTTTTCACCTGTTTCTTCATACAATGTGTCCTTTATTTCTCAGACCCAAGTGGGCAGCGGCCAGGTCTGGCGCGGTGTGACTGTTGGGTATAAGATGCAATGTGAGTCTCTGTTTTAATTCTGCATGTAGTTCTTCAGTGGTTGATTGCCGAGGCCTCTGCTGTCAACTCAGCCTGGGATCCAGATCACTGCCCATTCAGCACTCTTGTGCACCTGCATTTTGTTCTGGGACTTTTCTAGAAACCATAGGCTCTGAGGTTCCCACCAGAGTATAGGAGATGGGGGACTCTCATAAAGTCATCTGTTGTCACCATGTGACTGCCACCTTCATCCCATTCTTTCTAAGCACAGTTCCCAAAAGGTCATGTTGCCTTGCGCGCCATTACTGATGACTTGGGCTGTACCTTCATTTTGGGTCCTGCAGCTCCTCTTGCCCCCTGGCTTTGGTCTACACTCCCCTTCACAGGCTTATTCATTCTCACTGCCATGCCTTGGTTATGTGGCAGTGGTGGTGGTGGTGGGGTCCTCAAGTGGCTTCCAGCCCTTTGTGCTGATGGAATTCTACCTCCATCTCTTTGTCACAGCTGTGTCTGTCTACACCAATGGAACTGTGTTTGCTGCAGACACAAACATCACATTTGTGGCTGTCACTAAGGAAACTATACCCCTGGAGTTTACTTGGTATTTCGGAGAAAACCCACCAGTGATGACAACTTCCAGAAGCATTAGAAGAAGGCTGAGCATCCCTCAGTGGTCTGTCAATATGGTCTTTGGTGTTCATGCAGCCAACGCTCAGGATAAACACCCTGGCCCTATCGCTATAATTTTAATGGTGTTTACATTATGTCCAGCCCCTAAGCACTTTTGTGAATTGAGCTTAGCCATAAGCTGTAAAAGAAGAGGAGGCTCACCTCCCCACAGTTTGCACTAAGTAACAAGGTGATCCCAGGTTCAAATTTCACCTCAGCCCTCAGTGTAACCCAGATTTTGCTTCATATATAGAAGAGCTCACTTCATTTAAAGATGTGAACTAAATAATGAGAGAGGGAATTAAGATGAATGTTCTCCACTTCAGATTTGATACTGTCTAGCTGGATAATACCCACAACTCAAGCTCCTAGCTCTGTCTGTCTGCTGAGGTGATTCTCTCCAGCCTTGTGTTCTCTCTCATCTTACCATGTACCCCACACGCAGGTACCACGTGATGGTCAAGGCTACCAGCCGGTTTGGCAGCGTGGTCTCTGAGCCCCACCTCATCAGGGTACAGAAGAGAGTCATGGCCAATCGGCTCGTGTCCACTGCCTCTGCCCTGGTAAATACCAATGTGTCCTTTGAGTGCAGACTCAACTTTGGCACTGATGTAGCCTACCTTTGGAACTTTGGAGATGACACCATTGAGTTGGGCAGCAGCTCTTCCAGCCATGTCTACAGCAGGTGAGCAATAAAGGACAGGTGACAGCTGATGGCGGGTATGCACGTGGGGGCTGCCTCCTGAAGGATCAATACATTGTACCCCACAGTCAATCTTGCAGGTGATGCAGATAACACATGAGTGTCTAGTCTTCATGGCTGCCAGAGATAAGCATGGAGCTCGTGCAGAGGAACGTTCTAGTGTGCAGAACGCTGTTAGTTACTGTCTGTTGTTGTGACAAGTACCACAACCAAAAGCAATCTCAGGAATAGTATGCTTGGGTGAGGGGTCCTGGGGTTATAGAGAGGGCCCGAGGGGTGATGTACAACTTTGCTGTCTCCGTGTCTCTGCTGTCTTCCACCCTTCCAGGGAGGGAGAATTTACAGTGGAAGTCCTCGCCTTTAATACCGTCAGCTCCACCACCCTGAGAAGGCAGCTTTTCATCGTGCAGGAGCCTTGCCAGCCACCCCCAGTGAAGAACATGGGGCCTGCAAAGGTGCAGGTAGGGCCGGGCTTAGGGAACCGTTCCTCCTGCCTCATTCCAGGCTGCTTCCAAGTTGCCGAGCTTACTGGAGAATGAAGGAGGCTTTGTTAGGTTTGTTCGGCTGCACTGGGGACAAAAGAATCCCTGTGAGGGCTTTGGAGCAAGGAAAGACTGCCCTGGGAGGGAAGCCTGGCTTCTGGTGGTTGAATTGGTCTTTTATTTGCCTAATAACTCTTGACGTTCAGCTCAACTTTTTTTTTTTTTTTTTTTTTTTTTTTGTTATACACAGGATGATAGCATTTTTAGTCAAAAGAAAAATTTGACACCAAAATTAAAAGAAATGACCAATTATATGCTGAGTACTAACGACAGAGTAGGAAAAATAAGGCTGCCTTTTATTTCTTCTATTCCTTTGAGGGCTTTGGTTTCAGGCAGTTTTACGTTCGGGTCAAAGGTGTCTGGCCTGACACTTGGGAAGGAAAACTCAAAGCTGAATGTTTGCCAAAATGATATCTCTAGTGGATCAGCTGCAGGCCCTGTATATCTCAGGTCCCAGCAGCCCCAGAGTGCAGTGGATTTCAAAGAGGGGTTGGGATTGCCCCAGGCAGGCCTCCCAAGTGTCCGTGTCCCTGGAGGCAAGACCTCTGAAGCTCTCAAGGCCAGCATTCCCTGGTGTCAGGTTCCTCTGTGTGCTCTGTGGGAGGGATGAGGGATGGACCAAAAATCAAGGGATCCAGGAAAGACTACAGCTTGCAAGGCTCTGGCTGAAAGTCTTGCTCTGATGGGAAGCTGATGCCGTCCCTTTGCTTGATATTGTTTTAACAAATATTTTCTTAATGTCCTTATCTTAACTCATTTATTTTTATTTTATTTTATTTTATGAAAGATTGTGTATCACAATGTAGCCCAGGATGTTCTGTAATTCACCCTGCTACCTAGGCTATCCCAAAACTCTCAGTTTTTCTGCCTCGGCCTGCTACATGCTGGAATTACAGGCTCCCACTCCCACACCTGGATCTATTGTTTATTTGTTTTAATTTATACTTACTTTCCCTGGGTACATATAAGCCAATACTGTACAAATAAAAGAGCTAAATTTTTAATCTGAAAAACATTTTAACTTGAGCTTTTCTGTAAGAAAACGAAAACAAATAATAATAATAAAATTTCATGCAATTATAGAAAATGTGGAGATAGAAGAGAACACTAGGCCAGTTATTTTGAACAGTTCCCCAGAAAGGTCAGATGAACACCAAGCCAATTGGGTTTTTATTAGTGTTCGTAGACTTATAATTAAAAGATAGCTGTCCTGCCAGAGAATATGGTTTCTTGTTTTTGCTGGATTTTTGCCATAGCAGGCTGACTAGTTTTATCAATCTAATATTACTGATAGCAAGGTCCATAGAAATGGATGTGATGGTATGTTTTCTGAAGGTTAGATCTGAGGATACAGTTAGTAGCTCCAAGGTCTTATGTGTAATGAAATTATACAATCTAAAGATCCTGAACAGGAGAAAAACTGCAGGAAGCAGAACCAAAACTTACGGTCCACCCGACCTCTGCCAACTGGTCTCTGTGAGATAAAAATAAATGACTGAGTTAATCCTCAAAAAAGAAAGAAAGAAAAGGAAAACAATATTGATGGCTCCATTTGTTTTGTGTATTTTCTGTGTTTTCTAAGTGTATAAAAAGTGGAACTGTGTGAAATCCTGACAGCAGGATGTATTTATTTATTTTTTCTGTTGCCTTAAAATGGATTTATATTTATTGTTTTAAAATCCTGTGGGGGTGCAGATGTGAGCACACGAGTTCAGGTGCTCACACGGGCCAGCAGAGGGCACCAGGTACCTTGGAGCTGGAGTTCCAGGAGGCTGGGAACCAGGGAAGAAGACTTAGTTCCCCAACCCCCACCCCACCCCCATGCAAGAGGAGAAAGCACCTCACTCACCTAGCCCTTTCTCCAGCTCCCTGCTACTGGTTTTTATATGTGGATTGGGTGTGTGAGTTTTTTAATATGTGTGTCTATCACAGAATCTGAAATATAGCGTGACCACTGTCCTTTTGACTACATGATTTTTAACAGTGGCATATGTACAAATTCTACACCATTTCCCAGGTTCCTCAGTATGGAACTTTGATTGCTCTTAATTTTCTGTTACTACAATCAGCACGTGGCACTCTGTGCACATATTTTTTAGCATGCAATGCCCTGTTCATACATCTTTCTCCATATCCTTGGCCTCTCTGTGTTCCAGAGCTGCTAAGGTCTACTGTGCGCCCATTCAGAGCCAACTCGCACTCCGACGGAAATGCTATAGTTTAATTCATGTTAGTGTGTGTGTGTGTGTGTGTGTGTGTGTGTGTGTGTGTGTGTGGTCTGAAATTTGAGAATATTACAACTTTCCATTTACCATGTTAGTCCAGTGGCTTTGTCACAAGTCCTATAATGAAATCACATTCAGAGTAGAAACAGTGAAAAGAATCGTACTGTAATTTAAATGGTAGCACCTACAGGATACAAAAGGTAAGTTTCCCAGTTATAAGACTATAAATTCTTTCTCCTGTTTTTCTTGCTGTTCTAGTCTTTATATCATTTGTGTTTTCTTAATAATAAACTGTATTTCAACTAAAATTTAAAATTAAATGTTCCAGTCAGCAAGGGGGAGAAAGGCAACTACTACCTTCTTTTACCTTTAAATACATTTTATTAATTTTATATAGTTTGATAATATTCTTTCCTCTCCCTCCCCTCCTTACAGATCTTCCCAACCTCCCTACCCAACTTTATGTTCTTTCTCTCCCAAACAAAAATAAGAGAAACATCAAAACTCAAAACAGATAAACTGAAAAAAAAAGAGAAAATCAATAAGACAAATATTAAACCAAAACAAAAAACTCACCCACAAAAATATGAAGTCTTTTTTATATTGGCCAAGTACTCCTGAGCATGGGACTTTCCCTGTAGTGTCATGTTATAAGGAGACAAGGGGAAACAAAATAGGATTAAATGAGAGACAGGAAGGCTAGGTAAACTAACACTAACTTCTCCAGTTTTCTCATTCTAATTAAACAGAACAGCCTCCAGGGGGCGCCCTTGATCTTAGCATCAGCCCCAGAACTGGAAGGGTCCCTGGCCAGGCAGCAAGGCTATCAAACCCAGAATGCTTTTCTATATTCAGGGACAAATACCAAAGTCAGGCCAGGGATGCTGTCCCAGAGGATGGGGAAGGGCATAAAGTGCTTGGGAAGAACAATACAGCGGTGAGTTCCATTATAAATATGCAAACAACAAACAATTAAAAGACATTGTAATTTAATCAAATCTAGTAACCTTTTCCTTTGACATTTTCCATTAGCTTCTTGATTAAGGAAAAGTAAATATTTACATTAACATACTATAGCAGGGAAAACAAATTATACATACAGCCCCAGGTCTCATCCTGCTGTTATGTAAGCCAATGGCCAGAGATTTACACTTTCCAGCAGCTTGCTGTACCATTAGGGTTGGTGGACATTCACTGACATGACCTGTCTTGTCAATTCCCAGATATGGCGGTCTCAGCCCCTGAGACTAGGAGTGACGTTTGAAGCTGCCATCATCTGTAACATTTCCCAAGGGCTTTCCTACACCTGGAGCTTTGTGGACGCTGAGGCGACCGCGGTCACCCTCCCTGCTGCTGTCGACACGCACGGACAAACCATTGTGCTCCCCAGCTACACACTGGAGTGTGGGAACTACACTGCCGTGGCCAAGGTCGGCTCCTTCACCGCTCCCCAAGCCCCGACAAGCCAACCAACCCTTGCTACAAGCCCTAGAGAAAAACCTCTTCTAGCCAACGAGAGGGAGTTGTTGGTGAAAGTGTGAGCAGGGTTTTGGACGAAATCTTTCATTTCAGCTGGAAAACTGGCCCACTGAGGAAGACTATTCATTGTATAAGCATAGCAATGTGCACACTGGTAGGGGAGGTAGAGACAGGGGAATCACTGTTGAGGTTGGAGCACATGTGAGCACACATGCACACATGCAAATACACACACAATCTTTTCAATCCCAGAGAATATATGTTCTAATTTTGGCCAAGTAATCAACGAAAAACCATTTCCACTTTTTTAAAGACACCTTGTCTGTGCATCTACTTTGAATAAGCCCCATTCTGAGAGAGGAATAGAAGAATATCGGGGCTGCCATTTAGGGACAAAAACAGAAGGTGTCCATCAGAGGCCGTGAGAGAGGTGTCCACCATGACCCCAGCCAGTACTATGCTTAGAGCTGGGAAAACGTTATAGATCATGTGGGCTAGAAAAGTGGCTTCATGAAGGAGGGTCCTGAACAGTTTGCTCACAGGTGTGGAAACTGAGGCTGCAGGTTAGCCTTGTGTAGTGACCGGAACCAGGAAGATGGTCCCAGGTCAGACTGTAATGAAGTCAGAAGACCAGGATGAAGAAACAGTTTTGGGGACCCAAATCTCAGCAGCAGGAATGGGTGTTTTCACTATGTGGGGTACCTGGTTCCACTGAGGATTAATCTTAGCCCAGGAAGCTTATCAGAAGGTTCCGGAACACCCAAACTGTCCCTCAAAGAAATGTGGCTACTGGGCCCTGTTGGGCAATGTGAACAGAGGCTGACACTGAATACTCTCACTGCTCCTCTGCTGATCTCAATAAGAACCAGACATTTGTCTGTTGTGCCCGAAGGCCATAGTGTGTACTTTGAGGGGCACTGTGTTAGTCTCAGGTCGTAGGAAAATTCTGCTTCTAAGATATTTCTCTTTGGAAAGATTGACTGAGAGGTAGCAGATTTCATTTTCATGGGAGCAGAGTCCTAAGGTGGTAGTGTTAGGTCATCCTGATCCTGTCAGTCGTGAGCAGCAGTTCTCGACCTGTCACTGCAACCCCTTTGAGGGGGTTGACCTACTCTTTTACAGAGGGCGCCTAAGACCATTGGGAACCACACACATTTACATTGCAGTTCAGTAGCAGAATGGCAGTAATGAAGTAGCAACGAGAATAATTTTACAGTTGGGCGTCTCCACATAAGGTACGGAAGGGCTGCAGTATTAGGAAGGTAGAGAAACACTGGTGTGGGGGATGATCCCCGGTCACGGTGGGAACACGTGACAGGTCTTGGTGCCCTAATAGAAGCATGAGAAGGTCGGGAGTGTTCCTAGGTGGTACCTGCTCATCCTTGCAGACAAGTCTCATGCTGATGTTAGCTTGGCTTTGCAGAAGGCTTTTAGAAGACATCACTACTATGCCGAAGGAAAGGCCAGTGAGTCTAAGAGCTCCCCCTCCTGTACACTTCGGGAGACTCTGGGTCTGGGATTATAGTCAAAAAGATGGGGTGAAGTCCTGAAAGGATAAGCCCAGGCACTCATAAATTGGCTGGAAGGGTGAGTGGTCACTGCTAGGGCCAAGTATTCATCTTTTATCACTGTCTGTTGGCACATTTGACCCTTCTAGCAGGGCCCTGTCTGTGTCTAGGCCTTGGAGACCTCTGATGAGGTGGCGTTTTCTGTTTGTGTGTGTGTTTGTTTTCTGATTGTTCTCATTGGCATAGCTTGGGAGTTAGGCCTTAGGTTCCTGCTGCTGACAACACCACCCCTTCCTTGGCAGCTCTACACTGAGCTAGTGTCCTCCACAGACATGGCACCTGATCAGAACTTGCCTGCAACTACAGTGTGCAGCAGGTACCTACCTAGAGAAGTTCTGACTACACATTAGTTACTTTTCTCATTGTGACAGAGTACATGACAAAGGTGACTTAAGGAGGGCTGACTGGGCTCTTATATTTCATCTTTCGGGGAGGCATGTGACAGGAGTGTGAGGTGGGTGGTATACTACATCCTTTCTTGGGAAGCAGAGACAGTGAAGCTCACCTCACCTTCTCCTTTGTGTCTATCTAGGATGCTAGTCTATGTCCTGCCCACACTTCTCAAAAACCATTTTGTGTTTTACCCCATCTCCTCTGCTCCCCAACACCCACTGTTGCCTTAATTGTATAGAAGGGGGACCTCTTGACCCCATTGTCAACCCCTGTCTTTCCTATTAGATGTAATAAGGTAAAAGGAGTCAGCAGATGCCAAGAGAAATGCGCTGTTTACAACAGAGGTTAAAAAACTGTCAGCCATGTGTGCACATGGGTATTTAAACACCTTGTCTTACTTTGCTTTCTATTGCTGTGATAAGCACCATGATCAAAATCAGTGTGGGAAGGAAAGGGTTTATTTGACTTACATATCCTGAGTCACAGTCCACTGAAGGACACTAAGGCAGGAACTCAACACAGAAACCTGAGCAACAACTGGAGCAGAGATCATGGAGAAATGCTGTTTACCAGCTTGCTCTTCCTGCCTCATCCAGTTAGTTTTCTTCCATAACCCAGGACCACCTGCCTAGGGATGGTACTGCCCACAGTGGACTAGTCCCTTCCACACTAATCACCAACCAAGAAAATGATCCACAGGTATGCCCTACAAAAAAGTCTGACAGGAACATTTTCTCAGTTGAGATTCCCTCTTCTCCAATGACACTAGCTTGTGTTAACTTGACAAAATACTGACTAACACACACCTAGATAACTGAACATTTAGGTAGACTTACATATTAATAGATCCATGCTCTTCCCTCCAGCCTCATCCTCAGATGAATGCTGTAAGTGAGCGCTGTAGAGCTGAGGACCAGTGCCACATGTATAGATCCAGGAAGCATCTGCTTATTCTCATGTGACAGCCCCTTGTCTTTTGTTTCTCAGGTTCAGATCAAGGGAAGCATGGTGTATAGCAACTACTGTGTTGGTGTAGAAGTTCGAGCTAGGGCACCTGTCAGTGTGATCTCTGAAGGCACACACATCTTCATCTCTAAGGCTACCTCAACCTCCATCATCATCAGAGGGTCCCAGTCCTATGACCCTGACAACTCAGGGGCTGCTCTCAGGTAAGAATACTGAAGTATGAGACTCTCTGGTTCCTACTTCTTCTAACCCTGGCTCAGGAATATTAGGAGAGTTAGTCTGGGAATTCTGCCAAAATAGTTGGAGACATTTATGTGTAGCCTCTTTCTTTAGTTAAACTGCTTTATTCATTATCCAAGTGTAAGCCAATATAGGAAAGGAGAGTAAAGTCTGTGTAGTGTTTTTTAAGGTGCTGCTTAAACTGTGATTTTTGAATGTGCATTGTAAATGCTACCCTTTCATTAGGGCTCCTTAGTCAGATGCCGGGGTGCGGGGGAGGCAGAGATCTGCCTGTTAGTGAGGCTCAGCTCTGTGGTCACGGGCTCTGGCCCAGACAGCCCAGCC
Organism: Micromys minutus; assembly: GCF_963924665.1. NCBI lineage: Eukaryota > Metazoa > Chordata > Mammalia > Rodentia > Muridae > Micromys > Micromys minutus. Next base: position 33,298,475 of record NC_137969.1, on the reverse strand, counting down.
TGGCAGGCCTTTCCCAGCCTTCTGCTGATCCTCTACCTCCCAGCAAGCATTCTCCACTCACACTGTTGTACCCTATCTGCTCTGTACTGTCTGTCACCAACACTTTTGTGCCCCTTTCCTGGGCTTCAAATTACCCAGCCACAAATCCCACCTTTTCCCACTGGCCTTCCCCACCTCTGTCCACGAAACAAGTGTTTTTTTAATTGAAAATTAACTTTTATACAATATATTCTGATCATAGTTTCCCTCCCTCTTACCATCCTAAATCTTCTCCACCTCCCCACTCCCCCAACTCTGTGCCTTCTCCGTCTCAGACTCTCTAGAAAACAAATAGGCTGTTAAACAGAATAACAAAGAAAGAAAAACAAAGCACAAGAAATACACACACTGACATATCAATACACACACACACAAATAAAATTTGTAAAGATCAAAAAAACCCCAAAACAAAACAAAACAAACAACCAAACAAAAAAGCCAAAAAAAAAAACCCAAAAGCCCCAAAAAACCTCCCAAAATACCATGCAGATTATTTTGCCTACCTACAGCTGACATTAAGTAAGGTTTGTATACACACTGAGAGTCCATTGAACAAAATGCAGTTTTTCTTTTTGGGCGTTTCTCAACTGAGAATTTCTCAACTGAGCATTTCTCAGTTGAAGATAGCCTACTGGTTAGGGCTGGGGGGCTCATGTCCTCTTGCCCCTCTGAGGTCAGGGACCCTGAGGAAACAACTCTTCCAGTCGCTCAGACCAAAACTTCCTCAGTGTCTTTGACATTTCATTCTCTAACACTTCATGCCAGTCAGGAAATCTCATTAGGTCTCCCCTAGACACAAATCCCTCATACTTCCCCTGCATTGCTTATGGCCACCCTCAACCACAGCCAGTCCTCCAAGACAGGATGGAGTCTTCCAAGACAAAGCCAAAAGCCCTTCCTTCCCTACTCTGACCTTCTACACAGCCACTGAACTCAGAGGGGAAGCCAGTGTCCTTGGCTGTGTGTAGTTAGCTACACGCATTCCTCAGTTACATGGCTTGTGTTCACTGTCCTCCGGCCTTGAGTCTAAGTTCAGAAGAGCAGGGCTCTCACTGGATATATTCCTGTGCCTGCCACATGGTCCCTATTCATAAATCAATAGAGGCTCCTTCATCATTGTGACCCTTCATGTCTGCTCAAATGTGGAATTCGGTGTTTCATTACTGCAGTGGAGGCGAGAGGTATCCTTTCCTTAATTCTACCTGTATGCATGCTGTAGACACAAATGTCAGCTAGCAGTTTTCCACAGGTCCAGGGGTGCTAGCGTGCACACACACACACACACAGACACACCTGACAGACAAAAACTGTGTCTCTGTCATTGTCACACTGTCTACTACTAGGAGCCATCACAGCACCTGAAAACGAGAGCTCTGTGTCTGGGCAGTAAGGAATCTTCTGGGTGAATCATGGGGCAGCTTCTGTGCACAGCTTGCGAACTATACCGTACACTGAGTTCTCTTGTGCCTTAGGGATGCTGCTCCCCAGTGGAGGATGCCAGGCGGCTGCAGTGCCGCCTCATGCAGCTTTGTGAGCAGAAGTTACTAGAATGCAGTGCCTGCAGGCTAGACAGGGAAATGGGCTTTTAAGGTTCAGGTTTAAGTGACACTTACGGAAGCAGGTTGCTGTGATTAGAGAGGCTAGCCCAGCTTGCTAGTGCATTTCCATAAGGTTTCCTGCTGGTCACATGCCTGTTTACACATGTCTCTCACTCTGGATTAAGATCTGCTCACAGCTGGGATGATGCTCTCCTCCCAGTCCACCCTGATGGTGCTACTACCTTTATCTTGTGGCTCATGCAGTATCATCTTACAGAAAGATGGTGAGATGGAAGGAGAATCATCTTGAGTCTCCTCCTGGCCCCACATTTTTACCAGCTCTGAGTGAAACAGGGCAGCTCTCCCAAGGCCTCTGCTAATATGTTTTCCTCCTAAATTGGGATAGTGTGACATTCCTGTCTTGCCACATGGAGCTGTCTCAGAGACAAGATGCGGCATTGGCAGAGTGGCTCTGAGGGAGCTTTCTAGGGATTGTGGAGCCGTGTCACTAATGAGCAGAGGGGCCCACCATGCACAGGGAGGGGAGTGACAAAAGCAGCTCCAGTGTCAAGGTACATGATACAAGTCAGAAGGAAGCAGGATCCTACGTGGAGTACAGTGGTCTGTGTCCAGTGAGTGGGAAGACAGGACCAGATCCTGCACCACTGATATCAAAAAGAAAGAGGTATGGCCTCTTCCAAACTACATGAGCCTTCAACACTCAGTGATGGTAACCATGCCTCCCCAATGGCTTCTCCAACAGTTATCACTGGACTTGCACAGCGGCCAGCTCACCAACGTGGCCCTGCTTTGATGACTCTACTCCATACCAAGTGGACACTCAAGCTCCTGCCATTTCCTTCCCAGCAAAATGGCTCAGTGAGTGCTGTGACCAGTTCCTTGTGACACTGACCGTCTCCAGCAGGGGACAAAACTCATCACAGGCCTTGCTGTTCCTGTCCACCCGCCATGACCTGGACTTCAGGTACCCTTGCCCTGGTCAGAGCAGCTGAGCGCTCTAGCTGATGGTGGCAGCCTGAAAGGAATCTGTGTTCACGGGGCAGTATGAAGTTAGGCTGTGTAGGAACCACACCAGTAAGGGAGAAGAAGGTGGTTGCCAGGGAGGGGCTAGCTAACAATGACACAGCAGCAACTCTGAAGGATGTTGCCATGATACCAGGAGGTCCTTCCTGTCATAGCATCCATCCATAAGATGGAAAAGCCCAGTGGTTGAGGCTGAGATCAGAAGGCAGCAGGGCCACCTGATTTCCAGACTTGGGAGCCTTCTAGGGAGTACAGGACTGAAGGCTATGTAAGTGTGTGGCCATGAGGGATATAAAGGCAAAGGAGTGCTATGAGTCAAACCCACCAGCTCATCATCACCAAGGCTACCAGAGTATGCTATAGCCCCCATGGACCAATTGTAGGACTTGAGCTGAGCTGCCCGGATGGGCAAAGACTTAGAAGGTTCCGGATGCCCCCTTCAAAGGGCTAGGTATATGTGACTGAGCAGAGGGTAAATTCTAGGGGAAGCAAGTTTGTGGATGGCACAATATTTTATATACTCCTGAGAATGACATACTTGGACATTTACCATCAGTTTGTTTTCTGGGATTTTTTCCATTTAACATTTCATACCTTGGTTGATTGCTAGTAACTAAACCTTAAGACAACAGCTACTGCAGCTATGTCCACATACAAATGCAGAAGGTACACACATGCAGGTGATAGGCTGTGTGGTTCCCTTTGAGAAAGCTGCAGACCTGCCTCGCCATGTCCTTTTTGCTCCCTGCATGTGATGTTACATGGTGAAGCCATGGTTTGGCATGTGGCTGATAGTGGAAGACAAAGGGAATTCTATTGCTTTGTAATACAGCTTGAGGTCAGGGATGGGGATTCCCCCAAAAGTTCTTCTGTTGTTGAGAATAGCTTTCATTATGCTGGGTTTTTTGTTGACACAGGTAATCCTAAACACAACTTTCAGAAGTCTTCTCTGTACTTAGCCTTTTAAGGGTCCTCATGTCATATAGCAAAGGAATTCATGTGACAAAATGCAACCTAGTCTCTCACACCACTTGATGATGTCCTAAGGAACCCAGAGTTCATGAAAGGCTCTCTGGGAAGCACCCCTATGTAGATTTATGTTAAGGCAATACATGATTAGACAGGGAGAGGAGGTGGGGAAAAGGAGAGGAAATGAAAGAGGAGGAGTCAGAGGAGAAGGAAGAGAGGACAGATCAGGAACAGGAGGACAGGAGGACGGCAATGAGAGGGATTTCTTAGGAGGGAAATAGAGAGCGAGTGTAATGGTAAATCTGCCCAAAATAGACTGCAGCTTGCTTTCCTAATCACTGAGTTGTGTTTTCATTGAATGGGTTTATTTGGGTTGAAGAGGAAAACTGCAAAAAAATTGGTGATTGGGTTGAAAAGGATATTGCAACAGCCCTAAACCAGTAAAGAACCTGGAGAAATTTCCAGATGGTAGCTATGGTGACTCAGAAATGTGTGTATAAAATGTGCAAGTTAGGGTCCCTGTGGGCACTGTTGGACATGGAACAGCTCATGATCCAATAACCCTGCCCAGATGAAAGACAGAACTGAGCCAGATGGCTGTGGCAAAGACAGATGGCTAAGGAAGGCCCGGGTGACACTGGCATCACCCATGTAGCTATGAAGGTAAGCATGTGGGAAAAAGGGTGGAGAGATCTCGCAGGCACTGACTGACAGGCTGGACAGCATAGCCAAGGCCAAGTCTGAGTGACAGAGGGACTAAAGCCCAGGGCTATTGACACTGAGAAAGTCTCACAGCTTTGCTGAACTTGGTGAGCAGTGAATGTGCTCATCTGGTGTGTTAGGTCAGATCACACTGTGTGAAGTCTGGAAGCTGGTCACATGGTCCTCGCTCCCCAACTTGGGCTCTGATGCGGCCAACACTGGTGGGTCAAACATGGCCAGCCCAAATGAATGCAGTCCGAGGATGCTGATGGTATGATTGCCCATTCCAGATTCATCCACATCTCACGGGTCAACTTCAGAGACATCTCTATGAACTGGAACGAAGAAGTGTCTCTGCAAGCTGTGTGTGAAGACTGTGGAGATATCCCGGACCTCACTTATTCCTGGGACCTCTTCCTGGTCAACGCAACAGACAAGAGTGCAGTGGAAGGTAAGACTGCTACTCAGTTCTGCTGATGAATAGGAACAGCTCATGGTTGTTCTGTGGTTAATGAACCATCATATCTCACCTGCCCACAGCTGGGAATTCTTCACACTTCAGCCCTAGACACTAGGTGATAGGCCAAAAGGGGTTTCTCACATATTTGCTGCCTGAAGGCTCCAGGAAAACTGTTTAGAATTATTTGTTTAGAATCACTGGAAGCCACTGCAAAGGATCTGTGATGAAGCTCGCTGTCTTTGCATATAACAGCTATGATCTACTTCCCTGGCATACAGCTCCTAAAATCCAAGTGCTCTTCTAGGTGATCGCAGTTTTATCATGCTAATGAGATGGCTGGCAGCCACTGAGCATCTTCAAGATGAGGCTCCGTTCTCCCAAACACTGGCATGTCTATGTAACAAAGCTTCTAGTAGAGCCCCAGAATGACAAGGATCACTGACAGTTCTAGAAAGGGCTGGCAGCTCAGGTCTCTACTCTCACACCTCACCCCGTGAACCTCTTTATCTCTCTACTCTGTCATTTATATGTGACCAGTGAATGTGTGTTCCTAAATTATATGAGCTTCTCTAAGAGAGGATTATTGTTACCTTTGTTTAGAGTCAAAGAAATCATAAAACCACATGGGCATTGGGAATTGGGACAGATGGCACACCAAGCCCTCAGACTGTTATTTGATGCAGTGCCCACGTAGACAGCATGGGGACTGAATTGGAGGACACCAGCCAGCGATGGTGCGGAATGGCTCACTCATAGTGGGGTGGAATACCCATATTTTTGGGCATCAAAGAAACCAGATGTGTAGTGAAACTAGATCAGTTGAATCTGAGCCAGTTTTGTCTACACACTCCCTTCTGACCTGCCTCTCTGAAACAGATGCCCAGTGGGACCTGGCTCTGTCTTTTAGTCCATACTTCCAAATAAGGATGGAAAGCTCCTCTCAGATATTCTGCTTGTTTGGGTGAATGATAATGATTCAATCTGTTACTCTATGTGGGAAACTGAGGCACACTGAGCATGGAAAAAGAGTTTACTCAAGTCCAATGAAAATGGCCACAGCACAGAAACAGGAGCTGCAATTGTACAGCATAGGCATTCTTGAAATGACACCACAGGGATTGCTGTGCTCATAGCCCAGGGCAGGTCTTACATAGCACACTGGTTGCTAGAATTATACTGGTCAGTAGGAAAGCACAGGATATGGAAGGAAGGATGGAAGGACAGAAAGACAGAAGAGAGTGAGGAATGGAGGTGAGAGGGAGGAATGGAGGGAGGGAGGAAGGGAGGCTTCTACAAACTTTTAAAAGCAGATCCTGGAGTACAGCTGCCCCCTGACAGGGACATTCAGTGAGACTGGGCCCACCACAGGAGACAGTGTTCTGAATTCTGAATTTAAGACCAACTAGACTTCCTGAATCAAAGACCAAAGCACTAGTGAGGACCTGCAGTAGTGACCCTGACAGTGGTTAAGCTTCAACAAGGCTAGTGCTGCCTGAGAGAACTCTGAGTAGGGTCCCTAACTTCCCCTCTTATAGCACCTCACCAAACTCAGGGGAACAAGTCCATTAATTCGCTGTAAAGCACACTACAGAGGACAGAGGTCTGCCCTGGTCAACAGCAAAAGCTGCCTTTAATGGAGTCATTTCTATATCTGTGCATTTTTCTTTCATCATTACTCCTTTATCATAACTCCTAGGTGTGCCTTTCGGAATTGCTTACTGGATCCTCATTGTCAGGGAGAAATGATGATTAGAAGAATTTTTTTTTTTCCCCGAGAAAACAGAGTCATCCAAACAGGGGTTTCATTGAACCTGATAGGGTGACTCTGTAGTCTAAATATAGACTGGGGAGAGCAAGTTTCAGAGGAATAGTTTTGAGGGCCTTTCCCATTTACACATGTTTAAATCATGTACTGGCCTCCACACCACCAGACCAGAACCATATGACAGAGCCTAGATCTAGGCATCAAGCTTCCAACTCATATCAGGTATAAGTAAAGAAGCATGATGTGACCTTTCCTGAAAAGATGTGAAAGTGTTTGTTCACCCCAGGCAAGGCTTGGAGATGCAGTGAAAATGAGTCTACTCAGGTCAGGGGCACTGTTGAGGAGTCAGGGACAGGAGTTTGGGTGCCATAAACATAGTTTGTCACCCCTACCACAGCATGAGTAATGAGTCGTGAAAGCTGTCTTTCTAGAACCCACCCTATTCACTATGGTGTCTTTCCCCTAGACCACATGTAGGTAGGGACAAGGAGAAATGTCTACAGTCTTAGGTGAAAATTCCGAGACCCTCTCCCTGCTTCTTCTAGGGACCATTGACAACCAAGTCCCCACTGTCTCTATCGTTTTTGCTTCTTTGGTTTCCATGACTGTGTAGGTTGCTGACTGCAGCAAGACCCTCAACCCCATGATGGCAATGGTTACACCAAACACTTAGAAAATATCTTTATCCACCAAGTAGACATGCTTAATCTGTATATGCTTGTGTGTGTGTGTGTGTGTGTGTGTGTGTGTGTGTGTTAGATAGATGTGCCACGGTGTGTATGTGAAGGTCAGCCACCATTACAAAACCTCTGCGTATCTGATTAAAGTCACCAAGTATCTGCAGCAAGCACCTTTTCCATCGTCCCACAGCCTATCTGTCTTAAACAACATGTGCTTCAGATTTTCAGTTCAGAATTTTAACCCTGTCACATCCATGCTTAAGTCCCCTTCTGTAGCACTGTGGGGCTGCTGGGTGCCTCAGCACTCGGGGCCGGTCCGAAGTCATCTGAGTCCCACCAGCCATTGAATCTGAGAGCAGCACTGACGCCACACTCACTGGAGCCGTCACCCATGCCCCTGGGCTGGACGGCTCTTTACAACCTGAGAAGCATTTCTGCTGAGTCCACAGCTGGTGGCCACCACGTTCTGGCTTCAGGACCGGTGGCAGGCTCAGGAGAGCCTATGGAGGACTATGGCTCACCGAGTTCAGTACCAGGTTCCCTGACTGAGGAAGCCCTGATGATGGGCAGCCCTGAGGGAAGCTGGTCCTCCCCCAGCTCCTCCACTGCCTTTGATGGTAAGTGCCGTCATCTCTACACATTGATCCTTCTATCTAGGCACCAGGCTCACCAGGGAAGGAGTAAATCTAATGGGTCAGGTTTGATGTCAATCCCACCTTTGCCCCAAGTTTAAGAGTACTGTGTTTGAGCTCAGGGCAGAGCCCAGCTTCAGCCTCAGGGTAATAAAATAGGATTTTGTTTTAAGATATCTTGAAACAGGTTCTAATGTAACCCAGGCCTCCAATTCACTATGTAACTAAGCCTGGTCTCGAATTCTTGATCTTCTTGCTTTCATTGCTTAAGTGCTAGCATTATTGGTATATGCCATCATGTTCCAGGTTACACATAGTTTGTTCTTAATCCAGATATGAATGACAGTATTTCAGGGGCAGATTACCCTTAATAATGTGTTCCACAGTAGAAGAGGCTACATGATATTTTATTATTTATACAATAATGAAAAATTATATCAAATACATTGGCAGTGTCTACCAATTGATAGTTTACAGTCAAGTGGGGATCGGGTCTATAGGTTTTGGACCAACAACACTTTTAGCTGTGGATTGTAGTAAATAGTTCTCTGCTTTGAATACATTTTAAATGTTTTGCTAATAGTCAAAAAGAGGTCACTCAGATGTGGGAGTGGACAACAAATGACAATTTAAGGGTACCAAAAATGGTATGGTTCTGATCTGCAAAATTCTAACTTTCCACAATGAAGAAATTCTAATCCTACAGCCTTACAAATCTTTCTCGGGGGCATGGAGGGGAGCAGGTTTTAGTTACAGATCTAGCACCCACTAATCGTGTCTTCAAATGAAACATATTTTTTTCCATTTCATATAGATTTTGAAGCCTACTATAGTGACATCCAAGAAGCAGTGCCATCCCTAGGAAGACAACCAGGTGACTACTTTCAGGACTGTTTCCCTGAGAAGGACTGCATCCAGGCTCACTGAATACCAGCCCTCCTGAATTCACTGTGTTTGTTTCTTACATGAAGGCCCTATATCAATCTCCCAGGGAGTTTTCTAAAGGATAATGTGAGCTCCTCTGCATGGCACAGCCTGGCACTGACCTCACTCCTTGATCCCTTACTGGTGTATATCTTGAGCTTGGTGATCCCAAACTCTTAGCAGGCTAATAGTAGGAAATTCAGATCCAAGATGCCTCGTAACAGGTCTCCCTCAGTGCCCTTCTCAACTTGCCTCCTTGCTGATCATGCTTCTGGCAGGGTCCCTCTCCTGCCTCACTTTGTAGTCTCCCTCAGCCTTCCCCATCAGCTCACTGCTTCCACCCCTGCCTACTCTAAGCTGGTGACTTCTGAACCAGTGATGTGTTGCTTCATGGACAGATTACTCTTGTGTCCGCAGAACCATCTTGATTCTCAGTGTGAACACAGGGTAATCGACTTGTCATATAAAGTAGATTATCAGTAGTGATCTATGTTTCTGCACTTGATCTTAGCCAAAAGGCTGAGAAGTGATGAACTTTGTTTCTGAAGAATTGACAGACAAGGAGAGAACACTGGCTCTATCGGAAGGACTCTGGCCAGCTTGAAAGTGACAACACGGATCCATCAGGCTTTGCCCTTCTTTACCATTCCTCTGCCTTGCTAAAGACTGTTATACTATATTCCTAAAGCTAACCACCAATGTCTGTTCCCTTATTTGGCTACTTCCTCTTCCAGAGGCTTACTACTAAGGTCAGCTATCAAAGTATTAAAGTCCGGCAATCAAAAGCCCCCTTTCACTCATCTAATTAACATGCCCAGTTAAATTAAACACCCCATCCTAACACAGGGTGTCTTCCTGTACCTTTATAAAACACTACTTTCCTATACACTATATTTGTTTCTGTTCTATCCAGAGAGTCCTCTGTCCCCAGGACAAACACCCATTTCCGTCTCCCTTGCTTCCTTTCTCCTCTCTGCCTCGTTTCCATCCCCCTTTCTCTCATTCTCTACCTTCTGCCCCTGTCTTATCCCACACCAGTGCCATAGGGCCACATGGCACTGCGGGGTATCTTTACCACGCCGTCTCTAAGTACTCGCAGACCCCAGCTTCTTTTGACTCGGACATAGATCACTTCACCCGCCCCAGCTGCTTCTGTCCCAGGAACAGCTGCTCCAGAGTGTTGTTTTCACTCACTTTCCCCTGGCGTGTTGTTGCCAAGCCTTGCACACACACATCTCAACTCCGTGGCAGGTTTTGTGTGTCCCACCACTACACCCTCCTTGAACTCAATTATGTCACCACATCAAAGAACATACCAAAATACTCTGATCCAATTGGTATGATACGATTTGCCCACCTAGGTAAGTCGAATGATCCTGTATAATTCCATCCCTTATAAAATATTTATAACAACCTTATCTCTATAGAGATGCACTGAGAGAAACATCCACGTCTGCCTCTATGTTGTTCCTTCTTAAATCTCCCGTTTTCTCCTTCTTGTATGTCTTACCAAAACTCTATTCCCACCCACTCTCAACTGTCAAATCATGTATTGCCTTGACATCAACCTACATTGTCTCTTATTTTCTATCTTTTGTCCTCTGGGGCCAACAGATCTCTTTTTACTGATCCTGACCCGATAATATCTTATACTATCTGTCTAGAGACTGAATGGATAATTGGAGCACTATATTGACCAAATGAACAGGCAGGTGATTACTTTGTTGAGTGAACATGCAGTCAGTCTGTTTGATTTATCTTTTGCGTGAATAAATGGGTAAGTTAGAGTGTAAGTTTACTGCAGCGTTTTCTTAGATGTTCCTCTCCAGGTGCCCCTGAATTATGATTCCATCAGCTCCACATGCTCTCCCCTCTGTGTCATACTTCTTTGTATGAGCGAGTCTTCACGGGTGTTCATAGGAGGGAGCAGAAGAGAGTGCTGGGAAAACAGTGTTTCATGGCCACAGGTTCTAGGAACAGAGATATGGCCTACCACTTGGGGCCTTGTGAGGAAACCTTTGTGAGCTCTAGCTTCATTAGGGTTCCTGAAAGAGGAATGAGACAGACAGTAGGTGCTTTAGGATCCAGCTGTCTGTGTAGTTCTTGTGGGCTATAGATAGTGAGGTGATTCCTAGTAAAGGGTTGGTGACTGGCCACCTGTCACCTGGCCCTGAGATGAGGATGGAAAAGACTTGCCCAGAGTGTACAGCAGGACAGAGAGGACCTGCCTGGCTATGGTCAGATAGACCTGTTCCCGGCTAGGCCTTCCATATCACTAGTGATGGGATATATCAGGAGGAGTAACCTCTTTCTAACCAAAAGGTGCCTTTTTCCTGCCTTTTTATTTATTTGTATGATACTGAGACACAACTGCATTGATTGGCTGTCTTGTTGCTGCTTTTTTTTTTTTTCACTCAGGGTTTCAGAGAGTTTGAGTATAGTCACTTGGCTCTGTGCTCTTGGGCAGAAAGTCATGTCAGAATAAATGTGTCTAAAAGGAGTTTTCACTTCATGGTGGACAGGAAGCAGAGGGCCAGTCAGGGAGAGACTGGGATAAACACACCACCAAGAACCCACCCACAGTGAGTTTTTCTCAGCTGTTTTCTGCCTTATAAAGTTTCCATAACCTCCCAAAATAGCACTGCTGGCCGGGGACCATGCATTTAGCATGGACCCATGAGGATAACTTCATATGCAAGCATAAAAATCATACAGAAAGAAAACAAAATTTGTAATATATGCACAGATCTGTTTCAGGGCTTGTGCTTAGGCACACAGTAGGTGCTGAATTAATAATAGAAAATGGACAAAGCAGACATTGTCATATCCTGTTCAGAGCATGACTTTCAAACAGGAGTCATCCTAACTCCTCCAGGTTTGTTGCTACTGTATCTTGTGCCTATGGCTTCTCTGAAGTCTTCATTCAGCTCTACTACCATCCCACACCATTCCTCCCCAGACTGTGCAGTGGCTTTCTGATTCTGCCACTGTGTCTGCTGCCTGGAGTCACCCTTCTACACAGCATCCAGAGGCCTTTCTAACACAAACCGGATGGTTAGTTTCCTCTGGCTGCCAGTACTCTTGACTTCATTTGCCCACATTCTGGTCCCCACTCTCTTTCTTTAGCCACCCATAGGGGATGGACCATTCCTTCTCCACTCCTCCCACAGAGGTTGGACCGTTCTTATCACACTTGGTTTCTACACAGCCTGGAAACTTTCTCTAGATCTTCACTGAATTCATCCTTTGTTTTGAATCCCTGCTCACTGCTTTTTTCTGTTCCCCACTTTGCTTTCCCAGTGATTCTGCTGCCTTTTTCCTCTGTCATTTATCATTAGCTGACCTTACATTATAAAATTCCAGATCACCAGGTAGAAGGAAGAAGTGGAAAAAGGCACAGAGAGAGGGAAGAAGGGAGGGAAGTAAGGATGGAAGGAGAAGGGAGGGAAAAGAAAGACACTATAGGGTAGCTGATAAGACAATAAAGCATATTGATTGAAAATTCATACTTACGCAAAGTATTGTTTCAGAAGTGTAATATTCAGTGACCATGAAAATTAATATTAACATCAACTCTGAAGCATTCATGTTTCACAAGACTGTGGCCGTTCTTTTTCTATCCCATGATATGATTTATCTTCCTAGGTACCAGTACAAACTTCCAGGAATCAGGACCAAGCCTGCATGCTGAAGAGAGTGCCAGTTATGGGGACAGCCTGCTGGGTCCTTTCCTCCACACAGGCAAAGCAAAGCCAACCCTCATGATCGACTGGCCCAAGGCCCCGGTCAGCCAAGCTGTCTTCCATGGCTACACCACATCAGGTATGAACACGTTCTCTACACCCTGGAATTCATAGCCATTTCAGAAGAGTTTGGGAATCGGCCCTCAAGTTTTCCCAAGTCTTCTGTCTTAAGAGATGAGTGAAATAATCTAGCCTTTTCTATTCATGTTTGTCCTTCTATGGACTATAGCCTATGGCTCTGTCTCTAAGGATGAAGCTAGCTTCAAATGTTTCATAGGAGTCTCCCAGGTGCAAATCAGCAGGGAGCTTCAAATCTGGCTGGCACCCCAACACATGGTGTCCATCTATCTCTATGGCCTGGAATAGAATGGATGAGTCATTTACACAAATGAACCAAGTAGAGCTGGCCCTGTGGGGAAGATGAATTGCTAACCTGTCTCCCTGAACATAGGTATACTAGTTTGTATGCTCTGGTGGGTCACTATCTTTCTGAGTACATGTGAATACATCACCCCCATAAGCTCCTTAGGGAAGCAATAAATTTCATACTATTTTTAAGGAATTTTTTCTGTTCTTTCCAATCATCTATCTTGTGTCTTGGGTCTCTCCAAATTTTAAGGAAGACTAAGCTGAATGGGTCAGTTTACTGTTACAAGGCAAGAGTTAAGAATTTTTCATAACAAATATTCTACAAAACGCAATCATACTTTTGTCAATCATACTTTAACAGATAAATCAATCTTATAAAATAAAAACTCAAACACTGAGCTTACTGTAAAGTCACAGAATGAAATCTTACCAGTGTTCTATAGTTACTACAGAAATCTACCTCATTTTTTGAGCTGAGAGTGTCTGGTCCACCTCGATGCTGATTCTGTTATGGTGGGGATAGCCTGGATTGGGAATTTAGGCTCCTCAGAAGGCTGGTAACCAATAAACTAGTGTCATTCCCAAGTATGAGCAGGATATGTAACTGGTGCTAGGGACCTGCCTTTACAGGTATTACCCTGGGGCACAGCATCGGACAAAGATCAAAGATTGATGAGCTCTGGTCTTATAACTCTCTCTTGCTATTCTGGGGGCCAGAAACAATTAACTTCTGGGAAGTGAACTCTCTCTGGCAATTAACCCGTGATGTTAGCAAGCAGTGGGAGATCAGGTAAAGACGTTTTAGTTGCTAGGGCTCTTTTCTCTCTGGCTCAAGGACCCCTCACTGGCCAGCCCAGAGACTTGGAGTTCATTAACTCTTTGTGAATCAGAGGGGAAAAAATGAAAGAAGGAAAAGAAAAACAATTCACACAGAGAGAAAAAACACTTACTCTGGATGGAGCAGAAAAAGAAGCTCCAACCACCTTTATTTTCTGTTCTCAGTATATATACTATCTCTAAAAACTTACCTTATAAAACTACCAGACAGAAATGTTGCAGCAGGATAATTGATTATATTATTTTTCTAAATACTTTTACATTCCAGTAAGTTCATAGTAAGCTTAAGGCAATAATTCATGTCATAAATGGATAAGACTTAAGCAATAACAGCGGAACTGTTTACATGTCTTTCCATTAAGACTTAGCATCTCACTAAACATTGTTTAAAGCAACAATTTTTATGCTACAAGTTAGCACAGTTTTGTCAAGAGACAAATATGCCTGTGTCTTATTAGTTTTGAGGTTTTTATAGATAAACTAGTCAATATTTAATTTTTTGTCCTTACACCTATAATTTTTGACCCTTAGTTACCTGGTAATGATCTCATAGCTAACCTAGAAGGAGTGTTTTCCTTGATTGTAAATTTGTTCCATCCCTGTTTTCTTTTTCTAGTACAAATATCGTTTGATACCTGAAGATTTACAGTGTTCTCATTTGCAGCTTTTATACAATATAGGACTTGAAATTACTTGTATACATTTAGGAATTCTATAAAATCATTATTAGTAATTATGAAATCATCAATTTATCAATGTACCATTACTATATGAGAGTACCTCTTCATGTTGATCTGCAGAAAATCTTCCCAACAGGGTGGGCTAATATCCAGGAATCATCAGGCCCTATAATAGTGACAGAAAAGGCATATCGGTAGCAAGAAGAAGCAATCTTGGGATGAAGTCTCTTGAGACTTTGACTCATAGAGCTCACTCATCACAGGCCATCCTCCTCCCCCCAAATGATGAGCTGTTTCCAGAAGATTCATTTTATGTGTTTTTTTAGCCTTTCCTAGATGGCTTCTGAAAAACCCGGGTATTATTTAATATTGCACCCCTGGAGCAAAGTGGGGCCCACTTCTGGGAGCCTGCTGACTACCATTTCATGTAGACACTTTCCCTTCTGTAGGTATCATGGGACCAGCTGTGACAATAAAACCATTCTCACTGAGCAGTGGCAAGATGTATGTCTTACAAGCTTCTGTAGGTAGGTCAAGGTAAAATTGGATGTGGCATGGGCAGTCATGAAGGCTTGTGTCATTATTATACTTTTCCCTAGGAGTAATAGTGACTCTCTCCTGTAACCTTTTGCTCTGGGCCCCTCCTCTTTCTTCTCTCCTGTTGCCACCAACCACCCCATTATTTGTTACTGAGATTAGTTGCTGTGATGGTCTCCTCCCTAGTGAAATCAGGTGCACTAAGACCAGGTAAATGATGATCAGCTACTGTCCTTCTTGTATATTGGTTTTTGGCGAGATACCCGAGGAAGTCAGCTTCCTTGCATTTATTTACTCACAACAAGGTGACTCTGACATTTTCTTGAGTGCTCACTGTGGGCTAGAACTTATCTATAGGGTTACCTTGCCCAGTGCTCCCCAACTATTCCTGCACCTTTATGACTAAATATGAGAGCATTTAGGAGGGTAACTTCTAAACATTCTCCTATTTCTAGAGACTCGCAGTCCTCTTTAACAAGCATGGATAATTAAATCACTATTCCAGATTGATTCTTTATCCACATTTTTGCTCTGTGTCATGAGCCAAGCATAGTGACCCAGCTCTAGCAACAGCAGTTTGGAGGCAGAGAGATGAGGGCTGCATGTTCAAGGCTAGACCCTACCTCAAAACAAAACAGATAAACAAAACTTACTGTGCACTTACAGTTTTGCCTTCTGTGTTTGGATGTACATCACCTATGGAAGAAGCACAAGGCAGGTTATCTTCTGATAATTCATAGAGAGGCCCTTCTGGATTCTCAGTGCTGCTGTGAGCCTTTGCTGGCCCTGTTCATATACTAAGGCCTGGGTCCCTGCTTCTGCCCACACAGAGACAATGCTGGCTTCTGTTTTAATGGATGCCTTTGTTTTTCAGTTGCTCCTGTGGTACTACTCCCTCCATCCCTGACACCCCTCTGCCCCCAGTTTTCTTTTAGGCCATATCTTTTCTTGATTCAGGAAATCCCTGAGATTCTTCCAATGATCCCAGGGTCCTGTTCAGTGTCATCTGCTACTTGGGAGAGTTGAGCTCAGGCTCCAGGTGTCTTGCTCAGGTATCTATCAGTCGGCCCCCACAGGACCTCTCTAACAGCTTCGATCGCCTGTGGTCTTTTCATCACACACACATGGTGCAGTATGGCTGTCTTTTCCTGTGTTCTTTTGGGGAAATGCTCTTGTTCCTGTGCCCCTTTCTTAACCCTGTATGCAATTCATGCCTGCAGTTGTTAGCCTAAACTGCATCTTCTTCTCCAAGGATTTGCCTGGTCATAAAGGCAGAACTAGTCACTCCATCCTCTTGGATTTTTCTTGGGTTAGAGGACTTGCTTTCTGTGGTTGAATGGTCGCATCACTGTTAAGAAAGGAGCACAGGCAGTGTTCAGCCTACCAAAGGCTGCATGAACAGTTCCCCACAGGACCTGATGAGGATTTGTACAGTGTGATATAGAAAGCCCCAGCCGAGAATTTATCCTGAGAATATGCTACTTTTAAAATTTTACAAATGATAATAAGCATTGTAGATTGATTAATAAAGCAGAGAATAGACCACATGGTGTTTAACTATGGGGGAGTAATAACTATACCTGTTGTACCTCTGTTCTAAGAACTTTTAGGTAGATCTTTACAGCACACTCTAGACACAAGGTAAGGACATGGGAAATTGAGTGTGTGTGTGAGTATATGTGTGTGTGTGTGTGTGTGTGTGTGTGTGTGTGTGTGTGTGTGTGTGTGTATTCTTCACTATTGCTCTTTATTCTAGCAGGAATACATACCCTGTCTTTCTCTTAGCTTCAAAGCATGTTTTACTGGGCAAGGCTCAGCTCTACTTAACAGTCAACCAAGCTCCACAGGACGTGTCTTGTCAGGTGCGACCTCACCGTGGTATGGAGGCCCATACCGTCTTCAGTGTCTTCTGTATGTCAGGAAAACCGGTATGTCAGACCTCTTGTCTGTCCTGAAGAGTACAGGCAACCATAACTCTTGGAAGTCACAGGAGCTCTTTACTTGGTGGGCTCAGAGGCTGGGCCTGTCCTGCAATGTGGGGAAGTTGCCCCTGCATGAATGGGAGGTGTCTCCTACTAGCGAGAGCAGCCTCCTCTTCAGAAAGAGAGGAACTGTGGCAGGGATTTACCAGGAAGTCAGGGGGCTCTGTTGCTGATAAGCATACATGTAGGGGGTAGAAAACTCATCCTGAGTCCTGACCCTGTCTCCATGACATGTCTCTACAATTGACCACTTTGTCCTAATTTGGGCAATGAAGAAATCAGTGTGAGAAGCTTTGAGGAGAGTTGGGGGTGAGGACTTGAGGCTGCCTTTGAGGTCAGGTGGCAGCACAGTAGGAAGCTGTGGATTTTCAATTGCTGTCCTCTGGCTATGGACAAACTCTACCTGCCCTGCTCTGCTCAGGTTCCTTCTCAGAAACATGCCCTCATGCACAGGGAAGACAGGCCTGAGCCTTCTGTAAAGATTCAGTTCCTGGTACCTCAGCCCCCACCACAGGGCATCTTCATGCCCCTGCCTGAACCTCATGCCTTCATCAAGCTTATCTTTGGAAAGCTGAGGCACAGACTGCTGTTACCATGAGGGTACCCTAAAAGTCTGCTTTGCAACTGTTATGGAAATGGTTCTCGACCTTCCTTATGCTGTGACCCTTTAATATGGTTCCTCATGTTGCGGTCATCCCCACCCATAAGATTATTTTCATTGCTACTTCATAACTGTAATTTTGCTACTGTTATGAATTATAGTTAAATATTTGTGTTTTTCAATGGTCTTAGGCAGCCCCTGTGAAAGGGTCATTAAACTTTACAGGGGTCATAACCCACAGGTTGAGAACTGTTGAGTTAGGGGGTTCTAAAAACAAAATGAGCTAGCTGGTGCAAGTGGGGAATTCTGCTTCAGGTAAGAAACCCTTTGGCTTAAGAACAATAGAGTCCCACAGTGCCCTGAAGCATCTCTTGTGTGCATGGAGGAGGATACAGGCATCTTGGTCTGGGTTGCAAAACATGACCAACAGTGGACATGAGGGCACTAGCATATGAAATTGGTCAGTGATTCCACCCACAGTATATTCAAGTTTTCATTTTTTTTTTTTTTTTTTTTTTTTTTTTGCTCCCATGATTGGATCATAGGATTTTCATTATGAATTTCGTTACTGGATAGGAAACACTTCCTCACACACTCTGTACCGTGGACAAGATACCCAGTATTATTTTTTATTGCCAGCAGGTGATTCTTCAGACAATTACAAAGGTAAGTACTGTATTACTAGATCTGCCTACATATCACTCCAACCTTCTCTCCTGTTCCTAAAATCTACAAATGATTTAAATGGCCTAGAACTTAAGATAATCTATTACCTCAGTAAATGTAGCCCTGTTGCCTGTCTTCCAATATAGAAAAAACATTAAAAACATCATCAGCAAATTGGGATTCTTTTTTAATATCCTAAATTACTTTTCATTTTTGGTTTCTTTTTTTTTTTTTTTAACAAGACCAGGTTTCTCTGTGTAGCCCTAGCTGTCCTGAAATTCACTCTGGCCTTGAACTAACAAAGATCCACCTGCTCTGCCTCCTAGGTGCTGAGATTAAAGGTGTGTGCCAACATCACCTGGTTTATATCCCAAATTTCAATCAAAATATAGAAAATAAATACCAAAGGAAGCTCTTATAAGTGATTTAAGTATGTAAGAATAGGGTATTACCATTTACTAATTAAATTGTTCATACCTGCTGAATTTTAAATTTCTTTTTTTCTTTTTCTTTTGTAATGGATAGTTTATGTATTTTCATTTTAAATGGTATCCCCTTTTCCATTTCCCCTCTTCCATGTCCCCTTCTCCTGCTTCTATGAGGATGCTCCCCCTTACCCCCCAACCCACTCCCACTTCAACACCCTTGCATTCCCCTGCACTGGAAAAACAAGCCTTCACAGGCCCAAGGGCTTATCTTCCCAATGATGCCAGACAATGCCATCTCATCGGTTCCCACCCATGTGTACTCTTTGGTTCAGTCCCTGGGAGCACTGGGGAGTCTGGTTGGTTGATAATGTTGTTCTTCCTATGAGATTATGAACCCCTTCATCTCTTTTTGTCCTTTCTTCAATTCCTCCACTGGGGTCCCCGGCCTTAATCTGATGGTTAGTTGAAAACATCTTAATCTGTATCAGTAAGGTTCTGGCAGAGCCTCTCAAGAGACCATATCCATATCAGGCTCCTGTCAGCAAGCACTTCTTGGCATCAGCAATGGTGACTGGGTTTGGTGACTGCATACAGGATGGATCCCCAGGTAGGACAGTCTCTGAATGGCCTTTCCTTCTGTCTCTGCTCCAAACTGTCCCTGTGTTTCCTCCCGTGAGTATTTTGTTCCCCCTTCTTAGAAGTACTGAAGCATCCACATTTTCGCTTTTGTTCTTCCTGAGCTTCATATGGTCTGTGAATTATATTTTGGGTGTTCCAAACTTTTGGGATAATATTCACTTATCAGTGAGTACATACAATGTGTGTTCTTTCGTGTCTGGGTTATCATACTCAGGATGCTATTTTCTATTTCCACCAATTTTCCTAAAAATTTCATGTAGTCACTGTTTTAAATAGCTGAGTAATATTCCATTGTGTAAATGTATCACATTTTCTGTATCCATTCCTCTGTTGAAGGACATCTGGGTTCTTTCCAGCTTCTGGCTATTATAAATAAGGCTGCTATGAACATAGTGGAGCATGTATCCTTGTTATATGTTGGAACATCTTTTGGGTACATGCCCAGGAGTGGTATAGCTGGGTCCTCAGATAGTACTATGTCTAGTTTTCTGATTTCCAGAGTTGTTGTACCAGCTTGCAACCCACCAACAATGGAGGAGTGTTCCTCTTTCTCCACTTCCTCATTAGCATCTGCTGTCACCTGAGTTTTTGATCTTAACCATTCTGACTGATGTGAGGTGGATGAAAACAAATTAAGACATGTCCTCCATAAACTAAAATGTAGGGACAAAAATTGAGAACAGGTGGTGACCCTGTAGTCAGGTTTCCATTAGGAACACCCGAGAGCAGTGAGCTTTAACATTTCCTCTTTGTAAAAAGGAAAAGTTATCTTAGCTTCCTGTTGGGGAGGGTTCAGTCAACAGCTGATTACAGCGCTTGTGTTGGGCCTGCAGCAAGTATAGCATATCATGATGGGATGTTGTAAAGGAGACCTGTGTACTGTACAGCTGGGTGAAAAACTAAAGAATACAAAAGAAAGAAGAGGAACAGCCAAGGTCTCTGTGTCCCCCTTGATAGAGTGCTTCTAGGACCAGAAGATCTGTCACTAAGTTCTGTCTCTCAAAGGTTCTGCAAAAAATGGTTCATAACAGTATGAAGGTAAACGCTGACCCTTTGATATGTGGCCCTCTGGGAAATGTTCCAGATCTGAATAGCAATTTCAATCCAAATGGAACCTGTGGAACCAACAGCATTTTATCCCAAGCCCTGTCCCATTGTTCTTGACCAGTTCCAGTTCTGTACATTGTTAAACTGGGTTCATAAGAGAAGAGGCCATTTGACACAAGGTCTGGTTAAATCAGAATATCTGGGAATAATCTGGGTTTTACTTTTATTTTTAAACTTCTGTATGATTCTCATAGGCATTAATGAAAGTCGATAATGCAGAAGTTTCTTTTTTATTTTTTTCTTTTATTGGAAATTTTCTGCATTTACATTTCAGATGTTATCTCTTTCCCACAATCCCATCTCTCCTCCCCCTCCCATTGCCTCCACGGAGGTGCTTCCTCTCCCAACCACCCTCTCCCACCTCAGCACCTTGGTGTTCTCCTAAACTGGGAAAATGAGCCTTCACTGGACAAAGGCCTCTCCTCCCATTGATGTCAGAAAATGCCATCCTCTGCTGCATATATATGTACCTCAGGCCATGGGTCTTTCCATGTGAACTCATTGGTTGGTGTTTTAGTCCCTGGGAGTTGTGATGAGTTTGGTTAGTTGATAATTTTGTTCTTTCCATGGGGATGCAGACCCTTTCAGCTCCTTCAAGCCTTTCTCTAAATCCTTCATTGGGGTCCTCGTGTTCAGTCTGACAGTTAGCAATGCAGAAGTTTCTTTGACTTGAAATAGTAAGATGATATTAGTTCAAAGCCTGAACTAGTTCATCTAACTCAGTGATTTTTAATCTTCCTAATGCTATGGCCCATTAATAGAGTTTTTCATGTTGTAATGACTCCCAACCATAAAATTGTTTTTGTTGCTCCTCTAAAAGTGTAATTTTGCTACTGTTATGAGTTGTAATGCAAATATCTGTTTTCCAGTGGTCTTTCAATCCCCAAATGGGTCACAACTCACATGTTGAGGACCACTAATCTAACCGATACACTTGCATCTCCTTTCCTGTTAAAGTTAACAAAGCATTTTCATTCTGACACCTTTCCTATGTCCTCCAAGTAGAAGCACATTCTCTTGCTTCTATATTCAAGTCACTGAGTAAACTTCTCTGAGAATGTTTCTCTGAGCTTTATAATCATATTCTGATTGGCATGATGATGCTTCTGTATTTGTGTCTGAACTTGAGTTTCCCAAAGCCAAGTAAGCAGAATTACCACCATAGTAGACATTGCTGAATAGTAGACATGTGCCTTCTACCCATATGCCTTTTGATACTAAAATTGCATTCACCTGCTTCTGGAAATGTTTTTCATAATGGCTACCCATGCCAAGCAACTCTACTTCTTGGTAGTAGCCATTAGGCCATTGTAAGAGCTGAGTCAAAGTGGAATTTGCTTTAGACAAGGATGCTCACCCTCACTAAGCATCCCTCTTATGATGCAGGTTACATTTAACAACTGACATGTCCCTTACCTGAGAGATGGAGGTTGTGGCATGAGTACCTCTTTCTGCTAGACAGCCATAGTTCACAGGTCTAAACAGATGCGTAAACAGAAAGCTTCTCAGCACCATGTTGGAATGAAGAGTATTTTTGACATAAACCTATAGAACCAAATTTTAGGTCACAGGCCTAGGAGAATATCAATGAAATGTTGCTCAGATCCTTCATGGGATACATATTGGCAACTGTTGTCTCATTAGATCCCAGTGAATGCCTGAGTTCACAATTACAACAGAATAAATATGAGCAACAAAGCAAACATAAATTTATTAGAGTAGATCTTTAATGTTTCTCACCTTGTCCCATCTTTTGCATCAGTGAATATAGCACAGAGTTACTACATCAAATTAAATGAAATCTTACCCAAAACCTACTCCCTTTATCCTATGATCTCCTTTTTGGCAGTGGGATACTTATTAAAACTGGAACCTCCAGGGTTCCACAAAATCACTACGAGATCAGAATCTTGGGGGACAGCAGAGCCCAACATTTGAGCTTCCCAATGCACATGGCTAGTGCCCATGTCCTAAGGAGTGACATTCAAGTTAAGTCTCCAACCTTTAGCACTGGATTTAAGGTTGAGTCGCCTATGTAAATACCCAAGGTTCACATGTGTGCTGATCTTCCTGTGTGGTACACACAGCTGTACCTGTGGGTATCACCTAAACCCAGTGACACCAGCAATGTTCCTCATCACACTTTTGAGCAGTGGTTCTCAACCTTCCTAATCCTGTGACAGTCCCCCATGATATGGTGACTCCCAACCATAAAACTATTTCATTGCTACTTCATAATTATAACTTCCCTACTGTGTGAGTTATAATGTAGATATTTGATATACAAGATATCTGATATGCAATGCCCAAAGAGGTCATGACCCACAGGTTTAGAGCCACTGCCTTCTTTCTGCCTTTGTTACTGAGAGAGTTCCCAGATCCATCAAGTAGTCAATTCTTGCTAGATACATACAGATGTTTTTATGTAAACCTACTCTCAGAATTATTCTTTACCTTTTCCTATTAAATCTGCCTCTATCATTTAGGAACTAATTAAAATATGAGAGTCTGGACTACACTCCCTGTGTCCCTGGTACCCCATTTCAGGACTCCTTATGTTTTCAGTGGGCAGCAACACTCTGGTTGAGATGTGTGTGCAGAAATAGTCCTGCCTACCATGATCTTGTGAATTGATGATGACTTACCCCTGCTTCCTGCAGCTCATGGTTATGACATCTGCCTGTCTGACCTCTATGATGATGAGTGTTCACTGGTCTGTCCATCCTCTATGACTCCCTTTCATCTCTCTGTCTAATGAACATTCACTGGTCTGTCTGTCTTCTTGGATACTCAACTGACCTTACTTTGGTGCTCAGATCTTAGGTTAGGCTGTGAGATCTCATAAGGACAGAAGAACCTTCAGGTCTTTTTACATACTGTGCTTTATTTTTGAATCCCTTGTAAACAAGCCACTTATCGTGGAGCAGGAGAGATATTTCAGTGTTTAAGAGCTACTCAGGTTAGAGAAGACTTGAGTTTGGGTCTCGGCACTTAGATCAGGTGGATTACAATTGCCTATAGCCCTAACTCCAGTGATCCAATACCCTCTTCTAGCCTCTAAGAGCACCTATACTCACTTGAAAGTAACACTGACACAGACATACAGACATACACATAAGTTAAAAAATCTTTATGAGAAAAAACCCACCAAAAATACTATATATTTGGTCATCTACTCCTGGGCATGGGGTCTGCCCTTAAATGTGGTTTGTATATTCAAGGAGATTCTATTGAACTAATTTGTCCTTTGCAAGTTATCCTTTGGAGATAGCTCCTAAGCTAGAATCTGGCTTAAATTCACACAGGTTATGTGTATGCTGCCACAGTGAATTCATATGTGCGACAATCCTGTTGTGTCTAGAAGGTCTTGTTTCCTTGGTGTCTTCCATCCCCTCTGACTCTTATACTCTTTCTGTCCCCTCTTCTGCAGGGTTCCCTGAGCCCTATGGGGAAGGATTTGATGGAGACACCAACCTAGGACTGAGTGTTCCTTGGTCTCTCACTGTTTTCATCTTGCCTGGTTGTCTATTTGTTCCAACTAGTATAGGAGGAAGCGTCTCTGTGTGACTGACTCATTACTGGGTATAGCTTTGGGTGTTTTTATTTTCTTTTCTTTTAATGTTATAGGTCTTTTGCTTACATATGATTGTTTTTGGTTTTGTGTTTTGATAGGACATCTCTGTGTGCAGATGTGTATTTCTTTGGCTGTGCATCTGTATGTGCTTCTTCTGCTTTTTCTTTGGCTTTTTATATCTGTTTGTTTTGCCCTATTCAGATTTTCTGGTTTCATTTTTTCTTATCATTTTTTCTTTTTTCTTTTTCTTTTTTCATTCTTTTTAAAGATACATGTTTCTGACAAGAGAGAGAGCAAGGGTGTGAATTGGGTGGGGAGGATCTGAGAGGAGTTGGTGGGGGTGTCAATTGTAATCAGGATATATTGTGTGAAAAATCTATTTTCAATCAAAGTAAGTCTTTAGAAGGAAAAAAAGGAAAAAGGAAAGAAGAAAAGAAAAGAAAAAAAAAGAAAGTCATTATCACCTTAGCTCATGTTTTGCTTGACAAAGATTCTATTTACTGGTTTACTGTATCCTCACTGTACATAATGTGGGAAGGAGAGCAGCCTGCCCGTGTTTTGCCTGCACCCTGTCACCATCGCCTGTACTAGTCAGCTGCTGTTGGTGTGTGAAGACACTTCTCCACAGCAATGTGTCTGGGATGACCCTCCTCTCTCACCTTCCTTCACAGTCATTGTTTCAACTGAGATCACAGATGGCCGAGGCTCCAAGGTGCAGCCATGCACGGTGGCAGTGACTGTGCTACCCCGTTACCATGGAAACAACTGCCATGCCGAGGACCTGTAAGTAATAGGGTGCAACACAGACACCCTACAATAGAACTTGTCCTGGAGAGGTGGCAAATGGCTACTAAAAGAACAACAATCAGCTGGCCTTGTCATGCTGAGCAAGGTTTTCCCACAACGGGTCGGTTAAGAACCACTTGCATGACACTGTGCACGTTCCAGGGTCCATGATACTTTCTTGTCTCTATCAAACATGTTATAAACCATGTTTTATTGCTAAACAATATTTCTTGAACTGCCTCATTTTGTTTATACATAGGCATGTATAAAATAACCTATATCTTGTCTGTAGTCAGTCAGTATCTTAGTTGAAGTTTTATTGTTGTGAAGAGACATACCTCTGCCTTAGTTAGTATTGTACTGCTGTGAAGAGTCACCATGACCAAGGCAACTCATATATAAGACAACATTTAATTGGGGCTGGGTTACAGTTTCTGAGTTCCATCATCATAGCAGGAAGCATGGCAGTGTCCAGGCAGACATGGTATTGGATAAAGAGTTGAGAGCTCTACATCTTGATCTGAGGGCAGCCAGGAGGAGGGTCTGGTCTCAAAGCCTACCCCCACAAAAGCCTACCTCCAACAAAGCCACATGTACCCTAACAAGGCCACACCTCCTAACAGTGCCCTTCCCTGGGCCAACTGTATTCAAACCACCACAGTCACGGTATTGAGAAGATTCTCATGCAAGTTTTTGTGTGGGTGAGCATCTTTATTTCCTGGATGTGGAGTCAATGGGTTATATGATATATCTCTCTCTTTTCTTTAGCAGTATAAACTTACTTATACTTCCTAAACTTGTTTGATACAAAAGCACTTAAAAACATTTTGTTCAGCATACAAGAAAACTTGTTACTTCTTGTCTGTTACATAAGTTAAAGTCTGTATAGATCATAGAGGGAAAGTTAGGTCACAGGAAAAAAATCTTTCATATTCAGTAACATTTATATAAAGTTTGTAACAAAATTTATGTTCAGTAGGGAATTTAAACAAATGTAGCTTTTGCAAGGCATGAGGACTGCAGTGACTTCAAGCAGCTGTTTGTTGAGTGCCCAGTCCCATTCTCTAGTCTCCTGTGAACTGGTACTTTATTTCCAAGTCATGACTGGAGAAGGAAGCTCTCTTCTGGTGTACATACATATATATTTCCTTATGTAACATAGCAGATGAGTATTACAAGTTTAGTTCTACTTTCAAACTTAAACTACTGTTAGACCACACAAAATTTTGTTTAAGAATTTTATTGTAAACCTTCTTTAAATTTTTAGAGAGATTCTATTATGATTTTTAAAATAAAATCAAAAGGCATGACTTAGAATGCCAGTCTCCTCTTTGTGTGCACATTCTTCCATGTGTATGTCAACTTTCCTTTTTCCCTTGATTGGCAGACTAAGTATGACTTCTGGTGACCAAAGTGTTACCTAGTGGTTTGTTACTTTGTGTACCTTCAAGCCCTTCTACCAACTAACCATCTCCTTTGAAATTACCTAAGCTATGGCCACACCAGCCAGCTGGAACAGGTTTTGATGTAAATAATTTGTACTAATACTACTCATCCATAACTGTTTGAGAGAGCAGCTTTTGCCCTTTTATGTCCATTAGCAAGCTGGTGTTTGGGGCATGGTCTGTTACAGAGATCATGCTTGTCTCAGTACTTCCTGCCATGCCTTTTTGGTATAAGACAGTTTGCTGTTTTAAATCCTAAAGAAATAAGCAAACATCAGCAAAACCCACTGATGACCTGAAGTTAGACTTCCTTGCACCATAACTTAGACAAATAAATATACATTGCCCATTTTTTATAGATGATGTTAAAATCTAATTGTTAAAAAGTTCTAAAATGATTCTGTTTTTACTGGTAACCTCCAAGGAACTAGCGTTCGTTTTATTATCTTTGTATGTTCTAAAAGTTAAAAAAATATTATTCAAAGTACCAAGTCTTATGGAGAACTTATGACTTGTTTCTTTGCCAGATTATTTTTCCCCTTAATGTTTAAAATAGTAATTAAACCTATATTTTGTGATTGTTTTCTAGTCTTGTGTTTTAAATTTTCTTTCTCCCCTGAGTTTCATTCATGAAGATGTGCTTAGATACTGTTCGACACTGAATTAAAGACACAACTAATCACACTGCCCGTATTATGAAAGTAGATTTAAAAAATAAACAATTTAAAGTAATATAATGATCATAGATTAATATATAGACACTCTTAAGCACATGGGTTAAGTTATAACCCCAAATCATGACCTTTCAATTTAATTAACTGCCACATCTCAAGTCACTGGTACAAGGTCAAGAGTTATTTAACCCAATCCTAACATTGCTGTGGCAGCGAGTGCACCCCCTTGTTTTAGAATATAGAAGATGGTGGGACTCCACACCTGAGCTCACTGAGAGGACAACCCAAGGGAGTAAAAGCACTTGAGTTGTGAAATGTTTTTACTTTCTCTCAGACTTTTAATGTTATATTTTATGAATTTAAACACTATCGTATTTAAAATGTTCCACATTTTAGGATTAGTGGCAATGAGATGGAAAATACTTTACAGGTACCATCAACTACTCTGGGGGCTTTCCAGGTAATGACATACGTGTATTGCTGCGTACCTCGTCCTTCGGATGCTGTTGTGCGCTTACTACTCAGTCACTACATTTTATTAACACATAACCCGCGATGCCCTAAACTGAAGACCAACTGTAAAATTGGGCAGTGTTTTATTTTCCTTTACCATTTAATAAATACTTGATAACTGCACATGGCGTAAGGCTGCTTGGTGGTTCAGAAAGATCACAGCAACGGTGTTTTCCTGACAGTGTGTAGTCTTTGGTAGTGAGTGGAATGACTTGTATGATGTCACTGTCAAACCAGCAACAGAAAGCAAACTGGGACTAATCTTAAACATTAAGGTGGATTTCTTGAGTCTCATTTCTTTTTATTTCACAAATCTGGATACCTGACCATGATACTCTCATGCTGCCTTGATTGCTGTAGTTTTGTGATTCCCTCCCCCCCATATTAGGTATTAAACCCAGGGCCTTCTTCATGATGGCCAAGCATTACACCACTGAGCCACATACAGTCCCTTGTAGTATGTGTTAAAGCTGACCTCATTAAGTTTTTCCTTCTGACATAGACTCTTCCAGTCTCCTTGTCATTCCATTTGACTTCTAATGTCAACTTGTCGATTTCTGTGGATTTAAAGCAGAACTTGCATGGTGTGGCCGGCCTTGCTTTGTCTTAGTCTGTCTCTCCCAGGGCTCTAGGCAACTGCTGAACAGGATACAAAAATCAAAATACAGCAGAAGCCAGCGAGGCTTTCTACAGGCATTTTGTTGAATCTCTAGGCCAGTTTCAGTAACATAGCTCTAAACAATATTAACTCCTCCAGTTTATGAGCATAGGATACCCTAACTAGATTTTAATTTCTTTCAACAGTATTCTAAGTTTTACTAGTTATTATTTTGTACTTCTTTTGTTAAATGTTAAAAATATTTATAAATATTTCCTCCTTCTTTTAGAAAGGGCTTTATTATATAGTCCAGGCTGATACTGAACTCACTTTATAGCCCAGACTATTCTCAAACCGTCTGTCCCTCTGCCTCGACCTCCCTTATGAGATGACAGGCATATGACACTACACCTAGCTCAATTTCATTATTTTAATATTATTATAGACAGAAAGTTTTTTTAAATTTTAGTTTTGGATTTTTTTAATTGTTCATGCATAGCCATACAATTGCTTCTGTACGTTGGTGCTTTATGTGTGACTACTGAATGTGGGCAGTAGCTTGAATTTAATTTTGTTAAGTATTTATGTTATACATTAAGTAACAATAGTTTAGTTTTTAGTGCACCCTCTGGGATTTTCTATATATAAAAGCTCTATCATCTGTAAATGCAAATAGCTCTACTTCATCCCCCTTGTCAGATTGCCTTTAATATCTTGTTCTTCCTTAGCTAGAACTTCAAATTTAATGATGAGCTGAGAGACAAGAGTAGAAATCCTGGCCTGCTTCCTGTTTTAGGGACAGTACTCAGCCTTTCAACCTAAAGTATGGCACGAGCTATTTGACTTTCACAGTTGTTCATGACTGACTTGAGGAGATTCTATTCTGCTCCTAGTTTCTTAGTGATTTGAATCATGGGAGCATGCTGGGTCTTTTAAATGCCATTTATAAACCTAATGTGATTATGCTGGATTTTTTTTCATTTATTCTGTGAAGATGTTACTGTCATTTGGGTATTTTTATTCTCTCTGAAATCCACATTAAAGTTTTCTTTCCAGATATCAAATTTATGTCAAAGTATCAATGTAGAACAAGTCCAAGAGAAGACTTTCCCCTCATAAATAGAATTACTAACCTTGCAAAAGGGGTTAGAATGACCAAGCTAGCCCATCTCAGCTCTCATCTGCTGCAATGTAAGACTAGACTCTTCCCCCCAAAATAATGCAGCATCAAGCTGCCACCTTAAGAGGAGAGAACAGCTCTCACCAGATATAAAACCTGCAGGTCCTCTCTTCACAATCACAGCCCCCAAGCTACAAGAAATGAATTGTCTCTTAAGTTACCAAATTACAAATCTTTTGTTCTAACTGTACAAACACATAAGTTATAGTAAGTCATTAGTTTTTGTATGGAGTCAATTTTGTGTTTCAGGAGTAAATCCCATGTGGCCATCTAACACATCTCTGTATTGCTAGACTTTGGAGGTTTGTTCTCTCTTGACTCTTGAGAAATTTTATGTCTCTGTGCTGCCGAGATACTGGCCTCTAGTTTTCTTGGGTTGTCTTTGTCTAGCTATAGTATTAGGGGAAGGCTAGCCTCAATCAACCTGTAAATATTCTGAGTTGTAATATCTGGAAGATTTTTGTGAATGGCAGTTACTAATTCTGTAATCATTTAATAGAAATTGCTAATAAAATCAGTTGTGTCTGAGGGGTTCTTTGTGGGTTTTTATGAATTTAACCTCCTTATTTTTTTGTTGTTTCTTTTTGAGTCAATTTGAGTCATTTGTTTCTTTAGGAATTTTTTCATTCTAGTATATCCTATAATATTTTTTGTGTACAGGATTTTTTAAGTGATAAATATTTCATTGTAATAGTTTTATATCTACTTGGCAGGTAGTACTTCTTTAAAGTGACACCCCTTTATTTGTTCAGCCTATTTCAGGCCTTGAAATGTCGTTAGAGGCCCCTGGTCCAAATAGTGTACCTTTGATTCTTTAAGTAATTTATTTATTTCCTCTTCACCTCTGTTTGTCTAGCTATCCCATCTATGCTAGAGGTTTTCTTGGCTTACTCTTGTGTAAGTCTTGTACAGCTGCTGAGTTTACGATTGTGACAGTCATTTGTCATATCCAGAAGACAGCATTTCACTGCACTCTCCCCATCCTCCAGCCCTTATGTTTTTTGTAACTCTTCTTTCAGTGTGTTGCCTAAACCTCCGTGGTGGTGTGGTTAACGCAGGTGTCCTGTTCAGGGCTGAGCTCTCATTCTCTTGCTCTCGGCACATTGACCAATTATATATTTGTAGCATTTACTTTTCTGATGGCTTGGGCCATTTTATTATTAGAAAGTCTTCCTCTGGATCATTAAAACCTGCTTCTTTCTTCTTCTTCTTCTTTTTTACATCCTGATGTATGTGTAACCATTTTTGGTGCCTTACAGTATCTGTATGCACTGATGCCTCTTTCTTCCATAAACTTTCAATCCAGTTTTATTCTTGAATGTAATGTATGTGTTCACTCCATGAAGACAGTTGAGTATGATTTTGGTACAGTCTTATCTCTAAGTTTGGTCTTGTATGGCTCCAACATTATCATTACATGGTTGGGTTATTCATCATTTGCTCTTCTGCATCTCAAAATGATTCTGCTCTTATTTTTTTCCAATAGTACCTTTTTTCTCTTGAATGAATGTGGTCTAATGTGTGCTACATTAATATCTTTCATCATTTTAAAATATTTTCTAAAGTTTTATTTAATTGTCGCTCTAAGTCTTATGATTTCCACCTTACCTTACTAAAAACTACAATAATTTACTTAATTTCCATAAAATACAGAAATTGCACTCCTATGTGGCCCTATTTCTACTTTTATGGAATTTTTTTATTATAAATATAGATTATATATACATATATGTGTGTGTATATATATATATTACACAAACAAACAATGCATTGTATGATGGTTAGTGCTGTCAGCTTTATAAAATCTGGGAGATGGGCCTCTTGTTGTGTCTGTGGGAGATTACCTTAATTACACTAATCACAGGGGGTGGCCCACCCACTGTGGGAGGCATCATTCCCTAGCTGCGAGTGGAGGAGCAGCAGTATTCATTGCACCTACTTTCTGATTGTGCATATGTTTCGAATAGTTGCTTTAAGCTTTTGCTACCTTGATTTTCCCTCTAGAATAGACTGTACTGTTTAACTGTGAGACAGAATAATTTTTTTCTCCTTAAGTTGCTTTTATCAGAGCAACAGGGAAAGAAACTAAGACACAATTTTATAATTATTATTTTATATA
This sequence comes from Micromys minutus, assembly GCF_963924665.1. Classification (NCBI taxonomy): domain Eukaryota; kingdom Metazoa; phylum Chordata; class Mammalia; order Rodentia; family Muridae; genus Micromys; species Micromys minutus. The sequence goes on along the minus strand of NC_137969.1, from coordinate 33,267,244 downwards.
GTCTACTATTTTTTTTAAAAAAAATAGAAAAAAGGAGTGGTGTAGTATACATCAGAGGCAATGTAAAGTATGTTCATTTTTTTCTTGGTTGTGTTCAGTGGATTTCACTTGCCGTACAGAATCATTTTGTCATTCCAAAGCTTCATTCCCAGATTTCCTTACAGGCTGTGACTATTATACTACACCTCTGCCATAGACTCAACCATACATTTTATATACATGACTAATGAGTTTGAGAAAGAAAAAAACTATAATTTGTGACCTTGTCATCCAGCATTTCTACACATCTCTGCTCATCTTCCTTTCTTCCTGCTTGTTGATACTTGGCTTTATTGTTCTGTCTCCAACTGTCTTTCTCAAATTTACTTTTCAGACTCTATAGTGAATTTCATTATTGCTATTGTACCTATAGTGCCAGAATTTTCCTTTGATTTTATAGCAAATTTATAGCTTTTCTTTATTGCTATTATATATTTTATTATTCACCATCGTACTTTTATTGAATCTTCAAAATTAGTTTTCTTTAGTTCTTTGAACATATGATTCCTGCTTTGAAGTCTCTGAACAGTCCATCATTTGGGTCCCACAGGAAGTTTCTCTTGTTTGTTATTTTTCCTATATTAGGCCGAACTTTAGGTTTCTTTGGTAGTACCATAAGATTTCTTTGAAAACTGGATCTCTTATATAATATAATGTGACTCTCTGGGTATGGGACCCTCTTCCAAGGCATTACTGTGGCTGCTTTTGTTTACTTGGTGTTTTGTTTGAATGTTTATTGACTATGAAACATAATTCCATAACTGTACAATCTGTGCTGTTTCTGCTCAGACTCACTTGTGTGGTTCTCTATGTTGCTTTCTACAGTCTCTAGTCATTAGGATGTCATCTGTGTTTAGTATGTGGTTCATTGCTCACCGAGTATTTTTATTTAGTTGGAGTTTGTTTTACCTTTTGAAATTCAGGCTGAGTTATTCAAGTAGATGATGTCTTGCTGTTATAGGACAAGAACAGAGTAGAGCAAAGGCTAGAAGAGGTGTTGGCCTTATGCACAGAGCTCAGTTCAAGACATTAATGTTGTATTCATAAATAAGTAAAATTTCTAATCATTAAAATCTGAAGATATAACTTGTGATCTTACACTGAGCTACAAATATGTTGTCCATTTCTACTCTAATTTGAGTCTGTACACTATGAGCTCTTGATGGTTCAGCTGCCTGCTCTACCTCAGCCAGCTCTATCTAATGTGTCCTTGGCTCTGGGCCACATAATTTCATTTGTTGTGATGCTTGTATATTGGTTGGTACCTAACTGATATCTTGTGTTTTTTCAGTTCCAATTAAAGGTGATTCATTATTAGGATTTGGGTATCATGTCTCATTGTGTGTTTTGTTTCCCTACACAGACCGCTTGTCCCTCGCATCATTCTCCTTTGGTTCAGACCTACTCAGGAACAAACTCCATTTCCCCTTTGGCAGAGTAAAGTTTTACAGTGTTATAAAATCATCATCATATTTCTATGTTTTCTTCAGATATAACTCCACCCTGGAAAACCTGTCTACTCTCCAGCTGATGGGAAGTTACGTGGAAATCAGGAACTACATCATCATGATCAGTGAGATCCTGAGCCACTTGTATATGGAGAGCAGAAACCCTTCTTCATGTAGTCAATGGTCACAGATACAGGATGTACTAATTTCTTCAGCATGCAAAGTACCTTATACAGATCAGGTAATGGCCCTCAATAGGGCAAGGTCATTGTCAATACATCTAGACAGCAGCAGGACCTCTGAATAGTTGTCTCTTCAGCAAGGGCTCCTGCTCACAAAATCCAAGCAAGGAAGGAAACCAGGTATGCAGGCAGCTAGCCTGCTCTGGGTGCTTCTGCTACAAAATAGAAAAAGTAATGCAAGTCAGTTATTACATATAATTCTCCTATATGTTTCTGTGAATAAAATCCTTATAAATCTGATTTTTTTATTCTGTTAGCAACCATAATCAAATGGGTACAGTCAAAATTACATGCAATTTCTTTTTCATGAGCATCATTTTTTAAGTTTTAAAAGATTTATTTATTTCACAAATATGGGCATTTTACCTGTGTGTATGTGCCTATGTGCCACATGCATACCTGGTGCTCATAGAGGCCAGAAGAGAGTATGAGATCCCCTGTAATGGGAATTGCAGATGGCTGTGAGCCGCCTTGTGGGTGTTGGAGATTGAACCGCAGTCCTCCAGAAAATCAGTACACTTAATTAGTGAACCATATCCCCTGTTACAAGTACAACTTCTTATAAACGACCATTAAGGGCTATTGCCGTTACAGAATTTCTGCAGCTTTGCTTTATAACAGCCACCAGAGATCACTCGTGTCTACAAAGAGTATATGTTGTTTCACTAGAATCATAAGATACTCCTCTAAACCCAATCATTTTCCTTTCTTACATGTTTACATTTTCTCTACCCCTTGTTCAAAGTTCTCCTTAGTTTTATCTCTTCATTTCAGCTTCTGTTATATCAGCTTCTGACAGGGTCTGGTGTGGCTGGCCAGAGGCACACCAGAGCAATGTTGGACTGGAAGGATACTCTGAAACCAAGGTCATGGTCTTGGTCCAAAAGGGCGCCTCTTCATAGAAAACACAATATATGCTCCATTTCTTTGTAAGCAAGCTGCACTTGAAATAATATGTGTCTCTTTGTCTCTCTGTCTCTGTCTCTCTGTCTCTGTCTCTGTCTCTCTCTCTCTCTTTCTCTCATTGTTGGCTTGTTTTTGCTATTTAGGAAGCTATGGTGGATTCTATTCATATATTGAGAGACCTCATAAGCTTCCCTAATAAGGTAAGTTCTACTTTTTTCCTCAGTATATTTTCCTAGAGTTTGCATGATTATAAAGATCATGATTAGGAATTGATAAATGCTATTTAGAATTGTATTTTGACACTGAAATTAGAGACACTCTCAGCTTTCTTTCCTGGTGGCCCCCTCTTGCTTCTTAGTCTTAAAATCAATGTGATAATATCAGACCGTGGATTTAACGCCCTCAGCCGAGTCCTCTCTCAAGTGCTGCAGGTCTGCCCCTCATTTCCAACTTCAAAGCCCCTCATTTCCCTCCTGCTTCCTTTGGCTCAAGGCAGAACAGTACTGATACTCAGAGTCAAGTCAAAACACCCACAGTCACCTGAGCGTCCTCTGTTTTCTGCACCATCAAGTATAGCTGAACTAGTGAGTTCTTCCTTTAATAAAATAAATGTGACCAGAATCTCCCTGTCTTCCATCTCTCCTGTTCCACACTGACCCATAAGCTGACCATCTTTCATGTGGGCTGGATATCCCGGTGAACCTTAATAACACTTGCCACAGCAATAGTATGGGAAAGCCTGAATCAGTTACTTCCTCTCTCTTAAGAGGATTGTAGCTTTGTGTTACACATTTAGTAGCTCAGACATCTCACCCTGACCCTCATGCTTTGGTTCCTTCTGACGTATACTATTGCCACCTTTTCTTTGTCTCCTTCATCCAACCACACTCTTGGGTTATGGTAGCCCATAACTAGAGTAATTTTCCTTTTCTTATGCTGTGCCTTTGGGGGTGGTGGTAGGTGGATCTCAAATGAATTAGGTAAAAGTTTGTGTCCAGGGATATGATCAAATTACATGGTACTCATATATAAAATTCTCAGAGAATCAATAAAATGCTGCTGGTGAAGGATAACTGTTGAAAATGGGCAACTGTTGAAGTGTAGTGACATTAGCCTACTTTCTCTGTCTTTACAAACATCTGGAAATTTTATATAGTGGAGATGTATAGAGAGAGAGGCAGAGAAGGATGGGTTTGCTAGGCACACAGAGAACAAAGACATGAAAAGCAGAAGAGCACGTGTGATATTGAGAGAAAGCCTTGGTTATTGGGAGATGATAAAAGTCCAGTATGGCTTGAGCATGGAGCCCGCAGTGGTGATGGCAAGAATGAAGACTATGGAATGATATTGGGGCCAATCTGTCAAATGATTTATGGCATAATTTTCTATTTAAGTGCATATTGTCTAAAAACCCAAAGGGCTATAAGGAACCCTTTGTTTCTGATTGGTCATGGTATGAATGGGGAAGTTGAACATCCCAGAACAAATGGGTGCTGGAATTGTTGTTCACTCATCACCTAATAGCAAGCATGAGCTGTACTCTGCCACTTCAACCCCATGCTGAATCATTTCAATCCCTACTAATAGGGAGAGACGCAAACCTTCACACGCTCCATGCCAGGAAACATCTGACCCCATCTCCTCTTCCCATGCAGTTGAGCTTGATGAGTGCTATGTGCATCTACAAATATGCTCAGACGTTCCTTGCTCAAGGTCAGCTCTCCAGGAGGTTGCTGGCCAATGAAAACTTAAGAGTTGAATTTGTCCTTCTCATCTCTGGAGTCTGGGAAGCTGCCAAAGAGGACACGAAGGATGGGGACTATCTGCAAGAAGAAGGATTGAAGATCATCTCTGACATGCTACTAGTAAGATAGTCTATTCAAAGAAATGCAACAACAGGCCTGGGTACACCTCAGTGGTAGAACATGTGTTTAGGATACACATGACCCTTGGTTCCATCCCCAGCAGATACATACACACACACACACACACACACACACACACACACACACACACACGCACGCACACACGTACATACACGTGCACAAACCTAAAGAGTTTCTTCCCTTATCTCTTACTTGCTAGCCTATGTTGTGTCCCTTTTCCCAGTGAAAATTAGAGCAAAACCCTAAAGAGTTGAGCTATGGTTCTGGGTGGTAGCGCCAGCATTTGGAAATGTTCATTTAGAATGTTAAGTATTTTGTGGTGGTAATGTTGTGTGTTCAGAGTTCGGATAGATTTTCATTTAGGGATTTTGGGACATACTTTGTCTTCTTCTGAATATCATGAAATCACAAAAATGATTGCTTGTATACATTAAAAGTAGCCTTGCTGATGTATGACTGCCAAAACAAACAAACAAACAAAAAACCCACCTAGATGTCTATTTCATCTATTTCTGCTACAATGATTTAGTTACTTTATTTTAATCTTATGCCCAATGTTCTCAGGAAGCCATGAGTTAGTAGTAGATGTTTTTCTCTCATTTTCCCCATCTTCTATACCACCTAAGTTTGCTGATTTATTTAACTAATAGCTACCAAAACACTTTGGAAAATATAGAGCGAATAACACTGCATTTAAATCTGCAAGTTGTCATTATTGTTGCAGTGCATCAATAATGTTTTGTATCTGAACCTGTACTAAAGCCTTAGGTTTTGCACACACCTACTGATGTAAGGGTCTTTAGCAGTAATCATATGCATCAAAGTTCTTCTTAGGAACTAGGAAGCACCAAGGAGCATAGCAATCATTAAAAACCAAATAGAATGCAGTGCAGAAGAACCAGAAAACAGGAAAAGTCTACTGTGCTTTTAGTGTTATTACCTTTTATGTTCTGTATTAATTTTCTCCATCACTTTACAAGCATACTGCTCACCATGACCTCTGTTTGCAGGCCTGTCTGTCTTTGAGCCACAAGCATGAGATTCACATAAGCACTGGGCAGATGGAATTCCAGACTCTTCTCCATCATAGCCCTCAGAGCTCTATCCAGAACCTAGGCTTCATCCGGGTACAGTTCCCCAGTGATCTGGCCTTGCACAGTCCTACGCAAGAGGAAACACAAAGCCCATGCTACATCAGCCAGCTTATGTTCTTCATGAAGAGTCCATATCCAGGGGAACAACCTCCCGGGCAGGTACAGAACAATCACATACGTCTTCTTTCTCCCCATTTACTTTACATCCCAGTCACAGCCACCTTTCCCCTGATATCTCCTCCAAGTCACCACCTCACATAGCCCCTCCCTCACACCCTTTCCCTTTTCCTCTGAGAAGAGGGAGGCTCCTCCTGGGTACACACACACTGTGGCACATCAAGATACTGCAGGACTATGCACTGAGGATAGACAAGTCAGCCCAGCAGCTAGGGGGAAAGGATACACAGGTAGGCAACAGTCAGGAGCAGCCCTCACTCCAGTATTTGGAGGACCTGCATGAAGACCTAACTACACATCAGCTACATGTATGCAGGAGACCGAGGTCTAGTCCATGTGTGCTATTTGGTGGCTCAGTTTCTAGAATGTAAGTAAAGAAAATATTCAATTTAAAAAAGATAAAAAATATTCCATTATGCAAATGAACCATATCTATTCCTTAGTTGAGGGACAGGTAGGTTGTTTCCAGTTTCTACTTATTATAAGCAAAGCTGTTATAAACATAGTTGAGCAAAGGTTCTTGTGAATCATCTTTTGGATATATTCCTAGGGGTGGTATATCTGGGTCTTGAGATAGAACTATTCTCAGTTTTCTGAGAAACCAACAAATTGATTTCCAGAAGTGATGGTAAAGTTTGCATTCACACCAGCAATGGAGGAGAGTTCTTGTGCCACACCCTCACCAGCATAGGCTGTCACTTCAGTTTTTGATCTTAGACATTCTGATGAGTGTAAGGTGAAATCTAAGAATTGTTTTTATTTGCATTTCTCTGATTACTAAGGACACCGAACATTTCTTTAAGTGTTTTTTTTTTTTTTTTTTTTTAAAGTGGGGAGCATTAGACATTCCTCAGTTGAGAATTCTCTGTTTAGCTCTGTACTTCATTTTTAAAATTGAGTTATTTGGTTTATTAGTGTCTAACTTCTTGACTTCTTTATATATTTTAGATATTGACCCTTTGTCAGATGTAGGGTTGGTGAAGAACTTTTCCTATTCTGTATGCTGCTGTTTTGTCTTACTGAAGGTATCCTTTGCCTTACAGAAGGTTTTCAGTTTAATGAGGTCCTGTTTATTAATTGTTGATCTTACTGACTGAGCTATTGGTGTTCTTTTTAGGAAGTTGTCTCCTATACCAATGTGTTCATGGCTATTTCCCGCATTCCCTTCAAGAGATTTAGTGTATCTGGTTTTATGTTGAGATCTTTGATCCCCTTGAATGTGAATTTTGTTCAGGGTGATAAATATGGATCTGTTTGCATTATTCTACATGCAGACATCAATTTAGACAAGACGCTTTCTTTTTCCCCCATTGTATGGTTTTGCTTTCTTTGTCAAAAGTTAAGTGTCCATATGTGGATGGCTTTATTTCTGGGTCTTCAATTCTATTTCATTGATCAGCCTTTCTGTTTCTTTATCAATACCATGAAATCTTTATTAACATTGTTCCATATATATCTTAAAACCAGGGATGGTGATACATCCAGAATTTCTTTTATTGTACAGGATTGTTTTAGATAGCCTGGGCTTTTGTTTTTCCATATGAAGAATTTTTCTTTCAAAGTCTGTAAAAAATTGTGTTGCGGTTTTGAGTAGCAGTGCACTGAATCTGTAGATTGCTTTTGGTAGGCTGGCCATCTTTACTGTGTTAGTCCTACCAATTCATGAGCATGAGAAATCTTTCCATCTTCAGATTCCATCTTCTGCAGTTTCTTTCAGATACTGAAATTCTTGTTATACAGATCTTCACTTGCTTGGTTAGAGTTACAACAAGATATTTTATATTATTTGTGACTATTGTAAAGGGTGTTGTTTCCCTCATTTATTTCTCAGCCCATTAATTGTTTGTATAAAGGAAAGGTACTGTTTATTTTTTTTTTTTTAGTTAATTTCATGTCTAGTCACTTTGCTGAAGGTGTTTATCAGCTGTAGGTGTTCACTGGTAGAATTTTTGAAGTCACTTATGTATTCTATCATATCATCTGCTAATAGCTATGTTTTGACTTCACCTTTTTGAATTTGTATCTACTTGTCTCTTTTAGTTGTCTTATTGCTCAGCTAGAATTTCAAGTAGTATATTGAAGAGATAAAGAATGGGTATCCTTGTCCCTGAGTCTAGTGTAATTGCTTTAAATTTCTCTTCATTTAATTTGATGTTAACTATTGGCTTGCTATATATTACTTTTATTGTGTTTAGGTATAGATCTTGTATCCCTGATCTCTCCAAGAGTTTTAACATGAAGGGTATTAGATTTTGTCAAAGGCTCTTTCTGCATCTAATGAGATGATGTGTGTTTTCTTTTTCAATTTGTTTATGTGGTGGATTACACTGATGAATTTTCATATATTGAAACATTTCTGCTCTTCTGAAATGAAGCCTTGATCATGGTAGATGATTTTTTTTTCATGTATTCTTGGATTTAGTTTTCAAGTATTTTATTGAGTATTTTTATATCAATGTTTATAAGAGAAATTTGGTCTGAATTTTTCTTTCTCTGTGTGTTTTAGGTATCAGAGGTGACTGTAGCCTCATAGAATGAGTTTGGCAATGTTCCTTCTGTTTTTATTGAAGAATAGTTTGAAGAGTATTGGTATTATCTATTTCTTAAAAGTCTGGTAGAAAAAAATCAAGTACTGACAAAAATATATTCATATAGTTTTATGTAAAATGCTTTAAAAATTTGTACATGTATCTCTTTTTTAAAAATAAAGTTGTAAAAAAAAGTCAGACAGAATTTTACACTAAACCCATCTGTCCCTGGGCTTTTGGGGCTAGGGGGGAGCTTTTACTTACTTCTTCTATTTTTTAAAGCATTTTAGATATATTTAGATGTTTAAATGGTCTTGATTTAACTTTGGTAAGTAGAGTCTATCCAGAGAATTGTCCATTTCATTTATTTTTTCAATTTTTATGTAATATGGGATTTTGAAGTGAGATCCAATGATCCTCTTGAATTTCCTCATTTCTGTTGTTATGTCCTTTTTTTTCATTTCTAATTTTATTCATATGAATATTGTCTCTCAGCCTTTAGTTAGTTTAGCTAAAGGTTTGTCTACCTTGTTGACTTTCTCAAAGAACCAACTCTTGGTTTAGTTGATTCTTTGTATTATTCTCTTTCTATTTTATTTGTGTGAGGCCTAAGTTTTATTATTTTCTGATGTCTACTCCTTTTGGGTGTGTTTGCTTCTTTTTATTCTAGAGCTTTCAGGTATGCTGTTAAATTGCTAGTATGACTCTCTTCGGTTTCTTTATGAAGGCACTTAGTGCTATGAACTTTCCTCTTACCACTGCTTTTATTGTGTCCCATAAGTTTAGGTACATAGTGCCTTCATTATCATTGAATTCTAGAAAGTCTTTAATTTCTTTATTTCTTCTTTGATGCAGTTCTCATTGAATAGAGAGTTGTTCAGTTTCTATGTGTTTGTAGGCTTTTTTGTTATTTATATTGTTGTTGAAATCTGGCTTTAATCCATGGTGATCTGATAAGATGAAAAGCGTTATTTTAATCTTCTTTATCTGTTGAAACTTGCTTTGTGACCAAGTATATGGTCAATTTTGGAGAAGGTTCCATGATGTGCTGAGAAGAAGGTATAAATTTTTGTATTTGTGTGAAAGATTCTGTAAATATCTGTTGAGTCCATTTGATTTATAACCTCTGTTAGTTTTATTATTTCTTTGTTTAGTTTTTGTTTTGATGGTCTGACCATTGATGAGAGTAAGGTGCTAAAATCTCCCACTTTGAATGTGTGATGTTTAATGTGCAATTTAAGCTTTAGTATGTTTCTTTTATGAATGTGGCTGCACTTACATTTGGGACATAGATGTTCAGAATTGAGACACCATCTTGTGGATTTTTCCTTTGATGAGTATAAAGTGGCCTTCTCAATATCTTTTGTTTACTTTTGGTTGAAAGTCTATTGTTTTTAAGTATTAGAATAGCTACACCTGCTAGTTTCTTGGACCCATTTGCTTGGAAAAACGTTTTTTCTCTGTCCCTTTTCTCTGAGGTGATGTTTATTTTTGTTGCTAAGGCATGTTTCTTATATGTTACTTGGTCTTTTTCTGTGGCAGCTTTTAATAGTCTATTTTTATTTTGTACATTTGGTGTTTTGATTATTATGTGGTGGGAGGATTTCTTTTTCTAGTTCAATATATTTGGTGTTCTGTAAATTTCTTATATATTTATAGGCATCTCTTTATTTAGGCTAGGAACTTTTTTATATGATTTTGTTGATATTTTGCTGGGCCTTTGAGCTGGGAATCTTCTCTTTCTTCTATTCCTATTTTTAGGTTTGGTCTTTTCATAGTGTCCAAATTTTCCTAAAAGTTTTGTGCTAGAAACTTTCTAGATTTAGCATTTTCTTTGACTGATGTATCAACTTTCTTCTATTATATCTTGTAAGCCTAAGGGTTTGTCTTCCATCTGTTTTATTCTGTTGGTGGTGCTTACATTTGTAGTTTCTGTCTGCTTTCCTAAGTTTTCCACCTCCAGAATTGCCTTGGTTTATGTTTTCTTTATTGCTTCTATTCTATTCATAGCTCTTGAACAGTTTGATTCATTTCTTTTGCCTGTTTGATTGTATTCTCCTGTATTTCTTTATATTTATTTGTTTCCTCTTTAAAGGTCTCTACCTGTTTGATTGTATTTTCCTTTATTTCTTTAAGGGATTATTCATTTCCTTTTTAAAGGTCTCTATCATCTTCATAATCTATCATTAGATTTAAGGCCAATTTCTTTTGCTTCAGGTGTGTTTGGATATCTAGGACTTGCTGTAGTAGGATAGCTGGGTTCCAGTGGTGCCAGATTGCCCTGACTTATTGATTGTGTTCTTATATAACTCTAGATATTGTTTGTCCCTGGGGTTGGCAGGTCTGGTAGTTCTTGATGGAAACAAGCCTCTGAGACTGCAGGTAGAGCTGGTTGTCCTAGGTAGCAGCAGGCTCCCAAGGATGCAAACAGAGTTGGTAGTCCCTGATGGCCTTGGGCCTCCAGTTTTCCCAGATGGCAGCAGGCCTCCAGGGATGCAGGCAAAACTGTGACTGGTAGAATAGAGTATGGCACACTTCTAATGGTGATTTCAAAGTCTCAGTGACTGGACTTTCATGCCAAAAGGAGAGTAGGTCAGCATGCTTGCTCATTGTCTTAATTTCAAAAGAAATGTCATTTAAAAGTGACCAAAGACCACTTTTGATGTATCCGAGGTGACTTCTAAGTAGCTGGTGACAAACTGGTGGGAAATGTATTTTCTTAAAACAAGACTTGCTAAACTACAGCAGAAAAGGCACTGTAGGCAAGTCTGAGGGAGAATTGCTTGGTCTTACCTCACATTTGTATGGAGTCCATTTCTAGATAGGTAGACAGGCTTCTCACAATCTTGTTAATTACTATAGATTCCAGTACAAGTCATTCTTTTTGACACTGCTCACTTGAGCTCATTCATTTGATTCCATGGGCAATTGGGAATTAAGCTCTAGTTGTTTCCATAAGATTCCCCAAGTCTCAGGCTCCAGGTGATGATGGCCTGATTGTTCAAGTATCAAGTATCTTGGTTTCTGATTAGTGGCTCCATCAGTATTCACCTCAGGGTTTTCTTTTTTTAAGATATGAGTACACTGTAGCTAGATGGTTGTGAGCCACCATGTGGTCGCTGGGAATTAAATTCAGAACCTCTGGAAGAGCAGTCAGTGCTCTCAACCACTGTGCCATCTCTCTAGCCTACCTCAGGGTTTTCTAATCTGTGTCAGGAAATGCAGGGCTGGGACATGTAATGGAGGGGTTACCACTCAGGCAGGTTTCACTGTTCTTAAAATTAACATAGAGTTAAATCAGAACAAAACATGAGAAGGGGCGTCTGAAGAAGAGCCACTGGAGCTTTCTGTTCCTCCATAGTAACAGAGTGTAAGCGGGCCAGCTCTGGTTAAGGTTGCAGAAGTCAGGAAGAACTCCCCAACTCTTTGAACTTTGTATGTGATCATCATCATCAGATGTGGATACTTTCAGCATCCACAAGTGCTTTTGAGTCTGTGGATCACATCGATCAGGAAAAACAGAGAGGTAGCGTGTACCACACTCTTTAAGTCCTCTGCCCTCCTATCCAGCTCAGCTCAAAGGGCACCCTCCATCCTCCATCTCTTTCTCCTTTTATAAAATTAAGACAGGGCCTTAATATGGCCATTGGGATTACAGAGACTCACCTCTCTGCCTCCTGGGACTATAGGCTTGCACCAGCATACCCTTCCCAGATACTTTTTATAGGAATGCTGGAAGAACATTATAGTTCCAATTACATCCTGATTTCTCTCTCTCTCTCTCTCTCTATCTCTCTCTCTCTCTCTCTCTCTCTCTCTCTCTCTCTGATTTGGTTATTGAGACAAGGTATGTACAAGTCCAGCTATCCTAGAACTCACTACATAGATAAGGATGGCCTCCAACTCACAGAGATCCATCTGCCTCTGCCTCCAAGGGAGTGCTGGGACTAAAGGTATGTGCCACCATGCCTGCCTCTCTTTTTTGGGTCAACTGTTGACTTTATTTATTTATTTATCTATTTATTTATATTTTTGTTTCCCAAGTTGGGTGGTGTCATGAGCCCCAGGCTCTACAGCTGCAAGAGCAGAAGACCTATCTTTAGAGGACGGCTGGAGACACCTGTGACTATGGAGTTTGGGGAAGAAGACCACCTGGTAAAGATGGCTGTCCCACTGCTTCTGTTTCATTCAAGCTGAGCTGGCTGCTTTGTAATGTACTACTTACTTTTCCCAAATCAAACTTGGCTTGACTTGTTTTCTTTCCAACAACAGCACAAGAGAAATCCAGCCATGTTTGTGTTGTTTCGGGATGAGGTGAATGTCCACCAGTTCACCGGGCTTTCAGAGAACTCCCAGGAATCTTTACAGATACACATCGAATTCTCTAAGCCTGCTACAAGAGCCTTTCCCATCATACTGTTAGTAAGGTGTGTGGAGGTGGTAGCTACAGTGGAAGTGACATCACAACATGATGGGGTGTCCCGATGGGGTTTTGTGAACAAGAGTGTATTAGTCTTAAAGAATGATGAGGGTCATTGTCTAAAGAAATTTTATATGTGTGTGTGTGTGTGTGTGTGTGTGTGTGTGTGTGTGTGTGTGCGCGCGCACACATGTGTACTTAGAGCTATCATACTGTATTGAAAGCTGGGTTCCTGCCTGTTGACTAGAATGTGAAACACCTGGGCGTCAGTTATGCTATGGATGACGGCATTTTGAGGAAGTCTGATGACACAGACCTGGGCCAGAATTATTCTCCTGTTCCCTCCATCACTTGTTTCTTTTCTCCTTTTTCTCAAGGAGTAAACATGTTCAAATTTATATTCCCAAAGAGACTTAATAAATTAATCCTCTTTCCCGGTGATATTGAGTATGTGAGATTAAATTGGTCTCAATTAGCAGCTATGTGGAAAGCTACTGGAGATTCTTTGGACTCTGAAAACAGTGCTAGAAGTCACCTTAGTGACTGACTAACAGGTTGGGGGGCGCCGTGTTTTCTGGGAGCAGCAGCCCTGTGTCTTTCTGTCCTCAGAATCTCCATGTGTTTGGGCAGATGTTAGCTTTTCCACTGTACCTGCTTGACCAGGTGAGCCGCTCAACTGACTGGAAAGGACTCAGGAGCAAGGGTGTGTTATGTCTTTGTAGGACAGATAGGCTCTCCACATAGCTGAGTTTCCATTCACTGGCTTGACTCTATCTGCCAAGGGAGCTAAGCCATTGGATATCTAAAGGTTTCTGTTTGTCTTAAGAATCTGGATTTTTTTTTTCACCCAATTTTTCAAAGTCACACACAAAAGGCAATTCCTTATCTGACTATTTTGAGCCTCTCTGCCTGCCAATTCTGAATTCCTGACAGTAGGGCAAAACACTGGCACAGATAAGTACACACATGTCCTGTTTCTTGGCATGCAGCCATGTTTGCTCTCATTCCGTAGAGAATGCTACTTATTATTCTTGCTTTTTCCTGAAGTAGATTTTGTTTGGTTAGGTTGTTTTGCATTGTATTGTTTTGTTGGTTTGTTTCTTACAGATATAAGGGATAAAGTATATGTGTGTGTTGGGGGGGTGATAGTAAGAGGGATTATCAGGGAATAGCCCACACTGGTTCTTTTTAGCCTGATAAGCTCCAGCTATCCCTTTCTAAAGCAAAGCATGTTTGTTACAAAGAACATAAGTGTACAGAGAAGAAAAGCTGCACCTCACTCCATCATGTTGGCCCCTAGGTTCTCTGAGAAAGCCACACCTTCTGATTTTCTTGTGAAGCGGGTCTACTTCTGGGATGAGCAGACTGTGCAAATGTATGTACCTGCTGGTTCTTGGAAAGGTCAGTGGATGCTAAGCCTTTGAACTCTCCATACAAGTCCGCACCACCATACAAGCTCAAAACATTTTAAATGGTAAAACCAAGAAAATTAAAACGTTTAATGGTAAAATTTATTAGCTTTGTTTTAATTAAAATTATATAATTTCTCCCCTTATTTTTCCTCTATTCAATCTAGCCTGTGTCCCTTTGCTCTTTCTTCAAATTATGGCCTTATTTACTGTGTTATACACACATACACACAAATGCTAAAATACATAAATACAACTTGCTCAATCCATTTAATTTCGTGTGTGTGTGTGTGTGTGTGTGTGTGTGTGTGTGTGTGTGTGTGTGTTTCAAGGCTGACCACTGCTTCGTACTGGATAACCAGTTAGATGGCTCATCCCTGGGGAAGATCAATTCCTTCATTGTTGTTATTTATTAGTGGCCTGTAGTTCTGTATCTAAGCACGGGGTCCTGTGAGACTGTCCCATTTCAATGTATCAGTCTTTTGGTGCCATACTTCTTCATGTCTAGTTTAAGCAGCCATGTTACTGAAGTGTGGGTGATGCTCCCCTGCCATTTCTAAACAACACATCGCACAGTGGATTTTCTGGTTATCTGGCTCTTACAGTCTTCTCAGCCACTGTTGTGCAATGTTCCTAGAGCCCAATGTGCAGGACCTGTGTTGTAAATGCACTGATTGGGACTGGACACCCCACCATCACTTCCTCACTGCATGTTGACCATCTTGTCTCCATCTGTTGCAAAGAGGAGTTTGTTTGATGAGGAACAATGGCCTCTTAAATTTGAGGCCAGTGTTAGAAATCCATTCCTTATATCTGAGTTTTAAGAGAAATCATTTACATATCATTTACCACTGGAACAATGTCAGTACTTTAACATTTTACATCTCTGGCTTATTTATTGTTGCATATTGTATGAAGACTGGCCAAAACTTTATTCTTTTATATATTTATTCACTTAATTATTTATTGTGAGAATATGTGGTGTCCATTTATGTTGTATGGGGTGGTTTATACACACATATGTGGGCAGGTGTGCAATTGCATATTGTATGAAGACTGGCCAAAACTTTATTCTTTTATATATTTATTCACTTAATTATTTATTGTGAGAATATGTGGTGTCCATTTATGTTGTATGGGGTGGTTTATACACACATATATGGACAGGTGTGCAAATCTGTGTGTGTGTAAAAGAAAGAGAAATATGTCTAGTGTTCTGCTCTATCCCTCTCCACCCTATACCCTTGAGACGAGAGTTCGCTGTGAACCTGAGACTAGACCAGCAGCCAGCAAATGCCAACGATCATCTTGTCTCCGCTCCCCACAGCACTAGATTACAAGCAAATGCATGACCCCATCAAACATTTTATGCAACTTCTGAGGATTTAACTCATGCCCTGATGCTTGTACAGCGAGCACTCTTACCCACCTGCCATATCCCCATCAATTTTATAGTTTCACAAACAACTAATATCTAACTGGTCCCAAACTATTTATTTAAAAATCTAAGGAGAAAATTTTATATAAGTGGAAGTTAAGTACTTTTATTTTAAACATTAAACTCATCAAGAGATGATTGGCTAAACCCAGTCTACGCGTTATCTCCAGAAACACAGTATTTGACAAAGTTGCTAATGGTCTGAGAAGAAACAGAACAGGCTTGAATGGTAGCTACAGAGGAGCTGAACCGTCTCTGTCCACACCAGAGAGGAATGGCCCTTTTGTTGGGATGTTATGAAAGACTTAGAACATGGTGGCACTGGAAACACTTTTTCTCCTAGGCACTCTGTCTCTCACAAATGAAAGTCTGGGTGTGTTTAATTCATTGGAAATTCCCCCAAATCAATAAATGGCCATAATATGACAAGCCTTTCAGTCCTTCCCTCTTTGTCTCTCTGTCCCTAGCTGCCCTTCCACTTGCACTAGAGATAAAGTATGCCTCTTGCAAAGTTCATATGATTATTGATAGCTTTTTCTTTCTAGGAGCCAATGTGGGATATTTATCCCTATTAGATGCTGATTATGACAGAAAACCTCTAAACAAATACCTTGCTGGGGCTGTAAACTATACAGTGCATTTCCAGTGGATCCAATGTGTGTTTTGGGACAAGACAGTGTGGCGATCTGAAGGTCCCTATCCACAGCCAGGAACTTCTCCTGAAAAAGTCAACTGCAGGTAGGGGTACACTACTGCTGTGGGGAAGCCCTGGGAATTCTGACAACTGACTCCCCTTTCTTCTGCATCTGTGCCAGTCACTAGGGTCTCCCATGAGCAATGTCCTCTCACGAGAGCTGAGCCATCTTGATAGATGCTAGCCTAGCAGAATGTGCCTGCTACACCTGTCTGCAAGTCCACCTTGTGGCTCCCAAGGAAATATGCTGGTGTCTGCTGGGCCCCCGGCCTGAGCCACCTGTAATTGCTGGCATGTTACAAGTAGTCGGTGCCCACTAAGAAATGTGTCGGCAAAGGAGTGGCACATGTACTTACCAGACTTATGTCTAGATTCTTTATTTCAATCCATTGGTCTCCATGTTTTGCTTGTGTGTGTGAGTGCTTGCATGGGTGTGTAAAAACACCATATTGTTTTTATTACTATGGCTTTGTGGTATCCCTTTACAATGATGAGGTGCAAGTTACTGATAATGTTTTAGCAGTCTTCGCTGTTAAATTATACATGAAAACAGTCCCGTGTTCTCTACTACATAGTACTCTTTCACCTCCAAGAGCCAGGGTCACAAAGGAAGAACATGTAGAAACTATCTTCATGGTGATAAAGGGGAGGCAACTTTATGTTCTAAAAAATAGTATTTACTGTAGTTATCATGATAGGCTTGGCAATGATGGGATATCTGTAAGACCAGGACAGGTGCTTAAGCAAAAGTCAGACCACATGAGGCTCTAAACTGACTCTCATGTAAGAATGTGCAGTAGTTAGTCTGCCTATAGGACATAGTGTACCCGGATGCCTGACTTTTGAGGACAGTCTCCATGGGAAGTGATTCCTAGTACCAGGCTTGAGGCTCTGTGGTACATCAGATAATTACAAATGAAGACATGGCAAACTGGCCTCCATCATAAGAGTGGAAAAGTGGCACTTCTTTTTATCCACCTTCTCACTGTCCCATCCCACGCATCTCTACCCACCCGATGTTTCTATTCTCTTGTGCTTTCCCCTTCTAGCTACCATCGCCTTGCACCTTCCTCTGTCCTAAGAAGACAGCTGAATGCCACTTTTCACGTGGGCAGCATTTCTGAGTTTCAGAGGTGAGTGCCATTCTCTAAAGGAAAACGTCATTCTGTGTGTTCTGGTGACCACTTAAGAGACGCCCATGCTCTGCTGACTTTCTACTTAACACTTACGTAACATGTTTTTTCTGGAGCACGGATACTAGGACTGCTGGTCATGCATGCTATCTTACTGTTTATATGTTACAGCCAGGAAGAGCCTTAGGAAAACCAGGAAGCCAGTGTCTTTCTTACTTTTAAGCTTAGCTATAGTTGAGTATAGACTGAGACAATTATTGCCAATTTAAATTAATATCTGCAGCAATAAAGAGTGACCCTCAGTTTGCTTACGTTCGGTTTACTCATACTATCTTAGCCTCATTTTCAATAAAAAAACCTCTACCCTAGTTAAAATGATAATTTTAGTAGCCAGGGGGCAGAGAGATCTCTGCCGAGTGTGTACGGAAAGCATGCCCCTGCCCTGCCTGACCCAGGGACCAGGAACCCAGCATTGGGACCTCTGTTCCCACCTGGTGGCTTTGGGTCACAGAACAGGGCCCAGACCATCCGCCACCTAAACCAGCGGAGATCCAGGGACACAGGCCAGGTACAAGGGAAAGGCAAGAACATATCACTGACAACAAGATGGCAAGAGGAAAGCAAAAGAGCATATCCCAGGGAAACCAAGACAACCTGGCAACACTAGATCCCAGCTCTCCCATCACAGAATGTAAAACACTCCAGAAAAAGAAGACTCAGACATGAAATCCTGCCTCAAGATGATAATGGAGATCCTTAAACAAGTACAGGAGGAAAAGAATAAAGAATTAGAAGCTTTTAAAGAAGAAACAAGAAAAACACTCAAAAAATTCAAAGAACTAGAAGAAAACAGAACCAAAGAAATGAAGGAATGGAAAAAGGAATTTAAAACAGAAATGGACACAATAAAGGAAACACTAAAAGAGACAACCCAAGAAGTAGAAATCCTAAAAAAAAAAATCAGGAGTCACAGATGCAAGCATTTCCAACAGACTACAAGAGATGGAAGAGAGAATCTCGGGAGCCAAAGACAACATTGAAAACATAGGCAAAACAGTCAGAGAAGATGCAAAAACGAAAAAGCTTCTAACCCAAAATGTCCAGGAGATCCAGGATACAAGGAGAAGACTAAACCTAAGGATAATAGGAATAGAAGAGGGAGAAGAATATCAACTAAGAGGCACAGTAAATATATTCAACAAAATTGTAGAAGAAAACTTCCCTACCCTTAAGAATGAGATGACCACGAGCATAAAAGAAGCCTTCAGAACTCCAAATAGGTTGGACCAGAAAAGAAATTCCTCCCGACACATAATAGTCAAAACACCAAGTACCCAGAGCAAAGAAAGAATACTAAAAGCAGTAAGGGGAAAAGGTCAGGTAACATACAAAGGCAGACCAATCAGAATCGCACCCGATTTCTCAACAGAGACTATGAAAGCTAGAAGAGCCTGGACAGACATCATGCAGACCCTAAGAGAGCACAAGTGCCAGTCCAAGCTGCTATACCCAGCAAAACTATCAATCATCATAGATGGAGAGATGAAGATATTTCAAGACAAATCAAAATTTACACAATATCTGACCACAAACCCAGCACTACAATAAATTATAGGTGGAAAACCCAATACAATGAGGGGAACTACATCCTAGTAAAAACAAGAAAACTCCTAAGCAAGAAAACCAAAAGAAGAAAGAGACACAGACACAACTCAACCTACAAAAGCAATAATAGCAGGAAACAGAAACCACTATTCCTTGATATCTATTAACATAAATGGACTCAACTCCCCAATGAAAAGACATAGGCTATCAGACTGGATGCATAAACAAAATCCAGCATTTTGCTGCATACAGGAAACTCATCTCAGAGACAAAGACAGACACTATCTCAGAGTAAAAGGTTAGAAAAAAACTTCCAAGCAAACAGCCCCAAGAAGCAAGCTGGAGTGGCTATTCTAATATTGAATAAAGTAAATTTCCAAACAAAAGTTATCAAAAAAGATAAGGAAGGACACTTTTTACTCATTACCAGAGAAATCTGTCAGGAGGAACCCTCAATCCTTAACATATATGCTCCAAATACAAAAGCACCCACATTCATAAAAGAAACCCTACTAAAGCTCAAAAAATATACTTTACCCCACACAATAATAGTGGGAGACTTTAATACCCCACTCTCACCAATAGACAGATCATGGAAACAGAAACTGAACAAGGACACTGTAAAACTAGCAGAGACTATGAACCAACTAGAATTAATAGATTTCTACAGAACATATCATCCTAAAGTAAAAGAATACACCTTCTTCCAGCACCCCATCGCACCTTCTCGAAAACTGACCACATAATTGGACACAGAATGAGCCTCAATAGATATAAGAAGATTGAAATACTCCCATGCATCCTCTCAGACCACCATGGTCTAAGGCTAGTCTTTAACAACAACAAAGACAACAAAAAGCCCACATACACATGGAAACTAAACAATGCTCTGTTAAAGGATAGCAGGGTCAAAGAAGAAATAAAGAAAAAAATTAAGGATTTTCTAGAATTCAATGAAAACGAAAACACAACATACCCAAACCTATGGGATGCAATGAAAGCAGTACTGAGAGAAAAACTCATAGCTCTGAGCGCTTCCAAAAAGAAACTGAACAGAGCATACATTAGCAACTTGACAGCACAGCTGAAAACACTAGAACAAAAGGAAACAGAACACCCAAGAGGAGTAGACAGCAAGAAATAATCAAACTTAGGGCAGAAATAGACCAAATAGAAACAAAAAGAATCATCGAAAGAATCAACAAAACCAAAGCTGGTTCTTTGAGAAAATCAACAAGATTGATAAACCCCTAGCGAGACTAACTAGAGGGCAAAGAGAGAGTATCCAAACTAACAAAATCAGAAAGGAAAGGGGAGACATAACAACTGAAACTGAGGAAATTCAGGAAATCATTAAATCCATCCTTAACAACAAGAAAACATCTGCAGGAATCACTATCCCTGACCTCAAGCTATATTACAAGGCAATTGTGCTGAAAACTGCATGGTACTGGTACAGAAATAGGCACGTGGATCAATGGAATAGAATAGAAGATCTAGAAATGAGCCCTCACATATATGGTCACCTGATTTTTGACAAAGGAGCTGTAAACATTCAATGGAAAAAGGACAGCCTATTTAACAAATAGTGTTGGTCCAACTGGCACTCAGCATGCAGAAGAATGAAAATAGACCCTTTCTTATCTCCTTGTACAAAGCTCAAGTGTAAGTGGATCAAAGATCTCCACATTAAACCAGATACACTGAAACTATTAGATGAGAAAGTACGGAAAACCTTAGAACACATAGGCACAGGAGAAAATTTTCTGAACAAAACGCCATTGGCTCAAGCTCTAAGGTCAAAGATTAACAGATGGGACTTAATGAGATTGCAAAGTTTCTGTAAGGCTAAGGACATTGTCAGCAAAACAAAACGGCAGCCAACAGAATGGGAAAAGATCTTTACCAACTCCACATCAGATAGAGGCCTAATATCCAAGGTATACAAAGAACTCAAAAAGCTAGACACCAGAGAATCAAACAACCCTATTTAAAAATATAAGGTACAGAGCTAAACAAAACGTTCTCAGTTGAGGAATATGGAATGGCTGTGAAACATCTAAGGAAGTGCTCAACATGCTTAGCCATCATGGAAATGCAAATCAAAACAACCCTGAGATTCTACCTCACACCAGTCAGATTGGCCAAGATCCAAAACAGGTGACAGCAGATGCTGGCGAGGTTGTGGAGAAAGAGGAACACTTCTCCACGGATAGTGGGGTTGTAAACTGATACAACCACTCTGGAAATCAGTCTGGCGATTCCTCAGAAAATTGGACATAGTACTACCTGAAGATCCAGCTATTCCACTTCTGGGCATATACCCCAGAGACACTCCAATATACAACAAAGATATATGCATCACAATGTTCATTGCAGCTCTATTTATAATAGCCAGAAGCTGGAAAGAACCCAGATGTTCTTTAGTAGATGAATGGATACAAAAATTGTGATACATTTACACAATGGAGTACTACTCAGCTATCAGAAACAATGACTTAACCAAATTCTTAAGAAAATGGATGCATCTAGAGAATATCATCCTGAGTTAGATAACCCAGTCACAAAAGAACAGACATAATATGCAGTCACTGATAGTGGGATGCTAACCCCAAAGGCTTGGACTGCCCCAGAAACAACTCATAAACTGTGTGAAGTTCAAGAAAAAAAAAAAAAAAACAAAGAAAATGATAATTTTAAATGTTACCATGTGTTCTTAATTGCCGTTTTATACAAACAACTATATTTAAAGTATGGAAAATAAGTGCATTGAGGGAAAGCCATTTTGGAAATTTTTTGCACTTACATTGGTAGAATATGAAATATGGTACTTGTGCATGGTACTTAGATTAGTTAGAAGACCTAATATATAATATCTTAGGTAGGGTTTCTATTTTTGTAAAGGAATACCATAACTATGCAACAATCATAAAAAGTATTTAATTTGGGCTAGCTTACAGTTCAGAGGTTTGGTCCATTGTCATTGTGGCAAGAAACATGGAGTACATAATGCTTAAGAGGTAGCCGAGAGTTCCACATCTTGACCCACCGGTAGCAGAGAGAGCAGCATTGGGCCTGGCTTGGCATTTGAAGCCTCAAAGTCCATCACCAGTGACACACTTCCTCCCAACAAGGCTACACCTCCTAATAATGCTATTTCTTATGAGCCAATGGGAGCCATATTCCTTCAAACTACCACAGGTAGCTAGTAAATCATTAATTCCTAACAAAGGATGCTACGCCAGAGCAGATTTTTCAGCCAGCCAATTCTCAGGGCTTAGAGTACAGTAGTGCCGGTCCTGGTTTCTGCAACACCAGTGCTATTTGTGAGCAAATGATGAGTGTGACATTTGTCTACCACAGACAGAAAGGAGAACCCAAAGTCACCCAAAGCACTGGTGACATCTGGGAGGTTCCAGGAAGTAACCAGAGGATAAAAAATGTGGGCCAGAACCAGGAGGCTCTGAGTTCATGATGTGTGCTTGAAAGCAAGTGTGAACTGATTCTGCTCTAGAAGAAGAAAGAAGAATTCTGGGGATCAAGAGCACATCCTAGTTCTTAGGCAGAGTCCGAGTAATGAGGCAGGAGACCAGGAAGGCAGTATTCCCACACAGCATAACCCCTCCGAGATTTGTCAAGTACAGATAAAGCCCAAGTCCTGGAGATGCTAAGGTTCTGGCTGTAGGAACTTTAAATGGGTGACTCTCTGTAGGTCTACAGAGAGGAGGGGGCTGAATGCTTGCTCTCTCAGGAAGACTTGGTGCATCGGTAGCAGGGACCAGGTGAGTGTAAGTTGCAGGTAGAGAGCAAGCGGCCTCCCTCATGGGATCATGGCTGTGTAGAAGAGGTACATTGGAACATCTGAGCTTCTGTCTTGCTCTGCTAGGAGGCAGCAGCAACAGAACCAAAATGAGACATCAATATTATGAAGCATGCCTCACATAGGGACATTCTTCTTTCTTTTCTTCTCCTCTTCCATGTTTTTTCATTCATACTAAGGATTAAACCCAGAGCCCAGCATACGACTACCAATGAGTCATATACTCTGTCCTGCCATTTTTTTTCTATTTCGAAGTCTAAGTTTATTGGACCTGGCAGGGTGCAGCTTTACATCACACCAGCTAGATCATCACAGGTCCCTTGTGGCTTCAGTGTAGGTTGTGGGGTATCTGACATTTGTCATGGGCAACTCTGTGTTTTCACTCAACCGGTGTGAGGTGCTTGGAAAATATGTCCATGATGACCAACGAGAGCTTGTGAACTTTTGAAGCGCTAATGTGTCTTCCTGAATGCCAGTTCCTGTGAGGAATTCCCTTAATTTCTCTTCCTTTGTTTACAGTCACCCACACAACTTGCTTCCCAGTATTTTCACTGTGTTGTTTTTGGTTCTTTATGGATTTTTGGTGAGTAAAAGCAGATGTGTAAATCATCATGAGAAAAAGAATCCTGGGTATATTTTTCTGGAAGAAGTTACACCACCTGGCCACCATCTGTATGCAGTCGTCATTGACACCGGCTTCCGGTCACCAGCCAGATTTACCTCAAAGGTAACGTAAGCTCCTAGCAAAAACTTTAGTGAGGTCTCAGGGTGTGGATGACCTAATAGTATGACTTCACAATGAGATGACATAATCCCCTGCCTTCCTGCATATTTGTATGGGCAAAAGGCAGAGCCCTTGCCTCCTTCCCCCAGGATTCTCATTCCCCTTTCTCCCTTCCTATGAAAATGAGCATCAGAGATGATTTTCTTCTGGTGGGTCTCTGAGATTCTGAGAATTGTGCTGTATTTCTCTGAGTTAACACTGAATGCATGGCCCACCAGAGAAGAATCTATCAAGAAAGGGATATGAAGTTCCTAGACTAGCTTTTGAGCTAAGTGGGAATGGGGCTAGATTGGGAGTTTGGGGTTAAGGGCAAAGTTCCCTAGAGAAGCAAATAAACAATGATGTGGCAGGAGGAGAAGAAAAGGAAATGATAGGAAAGAGGAAGACAACGAAAGACCAGCCTAGCAGCCCAGGGAAGCATCCAGGCCAAGGTGGGCTATAGAAGATAGGTCTGCAGGGGCATGTGCTAGCAATGTGCCCCGACAAATGCACCAGGAAGTCTGCATGCATGCTTGACACATACTCTATTTTTCTTCAAAAAAAAAAAAATGTCTGCTTTATGGAAACCATAGGACCAGAGGCAGGGGAGTATGGCCTCACCTAGAAGCCATAAGATATATCTATGTGCTTTTGATATGCTTATATAAAAACAATGTAAAATAATTAGGCCCAATGAGATGGACAAGCCTGTTAGATTCATAATTGGGGTGGGTGAACACACCACTCATCTACGGTGACTTTCATTATACATAAGTGAAAGTAAGATCTTCCTCATCACAAAACATTGAGAGCCTGAAGGTGAGTTCACCTAACACATATAGGATCAACAGGGAAAGAATTTGCTCAATATTTATAAAAGAACTAAGTAAATAGGTATCTTTATACAATGTCTAACACAACTAATTTTCCCTTGTAATAAATCTTTAGGACTGATGATAATGTGAATTGATCTATTCATATATCCATATTACTTGTTTTATTGGAGTTTCTTTTGCAAGGACTATAATTGTTCCCAGACATTTTTCAGAACAGCTTCTCTGGTCTCTTGAAACACACATGAGTCATTTTGGGGCTATGCAGGGGAAATAGGGGTTTTGGTTTTGTTTTGCTTAACTATTTGTCTGTTTGTAGATGCAGGAGCCCACAATATAACCCCAGCTAGCCTAGAACATCCTCTATGGACCAGGCTGGCCTCAAACTCAGAGACACTCCTGCCTCTTCTTCCCAAGTCCTGGGGTAAAGGCATGTCAACATACCCAGCCACAACACTATCTGTTTTACTGTAAACACACACACACACACACACACACACACACACAACAACAACAACAACAACAACAACAAACCTAAGACATAAAGAGATTAAAGCCAATGAAGTCAACTATAATTTCAGAAAAATGTCTAGCAGAATAGGAATTACTGATTGTAAAGTTCATGTGGAAGAGAACACTAGTGCCCAGGAAAATAATAAGCCTAACAACCTAAAAGAGAACAGGGTTGACTTTTCCAGACATCCAGGCATGAGCCATCACAGTGTATTATCTTATGGGGTTGGCTAGTAGACTTATGGGACAGCTAGACACCTTAGAAATGACCCAAATATGTGCCTAGGTCTTATAAACCAGAGAGAATATTCAACAAAATATCTCAGAGCAATCACAGACTTTGCAAAAGAAAGTAATTTTAAATCTTTAATTGACATTATATACAGGCACAAAAAAAATAATTCCAGAAGTCTAACAACAGACAAATAATTTTATAAAAAATTCAGTAACTACTCAGAGAAGATTACTTTGGAGTGGGATTTCAAAGACAAGATAGTGATACTTTCTTAGTAAAAGGTTAAAATTATACCACACCAAAGCTGAAGATTCCTGTGTGACAGATGCCAGGGAGAGTAGTAAACACAATCCTAGAGTTCTCCCTATGGACATCAGTACCCAACCCACCAGCCCTGACCCCACTCTGGTATCCTGCAGGCCTTTCCCAGTATCCTACCAACATGCCCAGGGTATAAGATGGTGCCCTCCATGGAGTCCTACCCTGATGAGGAATCCCACAGGGGGTCTTACTTTTCCAAAAAAAAAAAAAGCTTGTAAAAACTGTCTAATCAAGGAGACTCTGCAATGAAGGATGTCAGCCTGGGCCTGTGAAGGCTCTGTAAGCCATGCAGGCCCCACAGCTGGAATCTACCAGTTCTGAGCTGAAGTGAGGCCAGGCAATACCTCATAGCCTCTGTGACACATCCTTGGCTCTCATATCTGCTTCTGTCTTAAGGTTTTCATTGTTCTATGTGGTGAAAATGGATGCTCAGAAACCAAAGAACTCTGCTGTCCAGAGAAGCCCTTGTTTGGAAGGAATTCCAGGCACACCTTCATCCTGAGGTATTGATAAGTACTGCAACCATGTGTCTGGGAAAAGGTGCTGGTCAGAAATGGAGTATCACAAAGACACTGAGCCGATAACATTGGATTTCTAAACACCATCCTAAGATAAAGTTTGCTATAGATCTCAACAGGTGGTTTTCAGATGACATACAATCAAAAACCGAGATATAAGTCAGATACAGAATCATAGTCTTTCAAGATAGATAAAAGCGTGCTTTATTTAATAAACAAAATTGATAGACTAGATGTTACGGCTGTCTTATACTTTATAAATTGTAAAACTGCAACAGTTATTTTCATCTTATAGTTGGAAAACAATGTTTTAACTGGACAAAAAGGAGGAAATGTAGATTATCCTGAAGCTGTAAGTATTTTAATGTTAATTCCACTGCCCTAAGAAGGGCTGCCTACTCATATGACTCCAAATAAACCTTCCCATTTTAATTAGTAAAATAAAGGAAAGCCAGTGACTGGGCTGGGCGAGGGAAGTAGGGAGGGCTGAGATGTCGGAGGAGCTCAGAGGAGGTCAAGTGAATAAGAGGGAAGATCGTGGCAACATGGAGCTTCCCAAGGACCAGCCAGTCCCAGGTAGGATTGATTGGTGTTATAAAGCTATGAACATTAAGGATTTTACAGATCTAATATCTCATATAGAAGGGCAGTTTGTATCTTTGTCTATTTGATGCAATCTTGTTGTGCAGAGGGTTTGCAGATTGAGAGTTGAATATATAAACCTGTATGAAAAGCTAAAAAAAAAAGATAAAGCTTGCTGATGAAACATAGAAATCACTGGCTCACATACATTTCTAAGAAGATACTGTTTTTGCTTTTGTCTTTTTAAGGTAAGGTCTCACTATTGGGATTCTGTAAACCCCACCCCTCAGTTACCTAGCAACAGCCAGGTATACCCCACTCCTCAGTTACCTGGCAATAGTTCCACCCCAGTGACCTGACACTATAAAAGGGGCTGCTTGCCCCCTCCTCCCTCCCTCTCTCTCTCTTTCTTTCTCTCTCTCTCTTTCTCTCTCTCTCTCTTCTTTCTCTCTCTCCTCTCTCCCCCCTCTCTTCTCTCTCTCTATCTCTCCTCTCTCTCTCTATCTCTCTTCTCTCTCCTATCTCTCCTCTCTCTATATCTCTATCTCTATCTCTCCCCCCCCTGTCTCTCCTCTCTTCTCTCTCTCTCCTCTCTCTCTCCCCCCTCTCTCTCTCTCTCCTCTCTCTCTCTCTCATCTCTCTCTCTATCTCTCCCCCCTCTCTCTCCTCTCTTCTCTCTCTCCTCTCTCTCTTCCCCCCTCTCTCCTCTCTCTCTCCCCCCTCTCTCTCTCCTCTCTCTCTCTCTCTCTATCTCTCCTCTCTCTCCTCTCTCTCTCTATCTCTCCTCTCTCTCTATCTTTATCTCTCCCCCTCTCTCTCTCCTCTCTTCTCTCTCTCTCTCTCTCTCTCTCTCTCTCTCCTCTTCTCTCTCCCTTACCTCTCCTCTTCCCTTTACTTTTCCTCCTCTCCTTCCACCTTCCATGGCCAGCCTCTACTCCTCTACTCCTCTATTTCTCTCTTCTCTCTCTTTCTGCCTCTACTACCCTCTTATCTCCCCTATGACCTGAATAAACTCTGTTCTATACTATATCCTGGTGTGGCTGAATCCTCAGGAGGAAGGGATTCCCAACATGGATCCCCAGAGGCATCCCCTCACCTCCAGGCCTCACTGCACCTCCACAGGCCATATCCTCCCCCCCGCCTCACCCCCCCACCCCCGGACACACTCTTTTCATTCTTTTCCTAGCATTGGTGCCGAAACCCAGGACATCATCTTTTAACAACACTCACTATTCAGCCATGACAGGTCTGAAATTCACTATATAGTCCAGTCTGTCCTTGAACTTGCAACTATCTTCTTGCCTCTGCCATCTGGGGGTTGGAATTACAAGCATGTCTAATGTATGAAATATTTCTACTCTTTGGCATTAGAACAGCATGGTTTGTAAGCATGAGGGTGAGAATAAAGGTAAGGGGAAAGAGTTGGAGGCTTACTAAGCTTCTTTATTAGAATAAATGGTTTTTTTTTAATGTCACAAAACCTGATCAAACTTATTAGTGCCACCACCCAAAATTAGGATGGGCAACAGTGTATGGCATCACAAAAATAAAGAGTCATGGGGAGAGAGATGATTTATCAAGGTAGAAGTGTAAATATCTGACATTCTTAGAAAACATGAAACTACTGAAGCCATTTTTCCTTGTAAAAACTTTCTATTTACTATAATTCATTTATAATGTTTATTGGTTTTGGAACAAGTTTTTACAAAGACAGTAACAGTTAACTTCAGACTAATCCCCATCAAACACGGACAGATGAAGAGCTGAGATTTGAAGTTATAGCCATTCCCTTTCCCAGAGATGTGTTCTAGGCTACACGGTCGATCCCAGAATGAAAGAAGAGCACCGAACCCTGGACCCATTTGATTGTTGTTTGACCTCCAAACCTGAGATTAAAATATGAGTTATTAATGAGGTGAAGCACAAAATTATCTGCCAGTAAAAATAAAGTAGATTCACTCTAACAACACAGTGCAATGAAACTTCAAAATTTAGGAAGTGTTTATTTTTAGATATTTTTGTTGGTATTTTTCATTTGTGTTTGATAACTAAAATCATGGTAAGTAAAGTGATGATGAAGGGGACATTAGAGTCGATCCTGTGTGCCCCTACCAGTCACAGGGCTAATCAGGACTCACTGTTCCTAAGGGCCATGTCAGAGCTGTTGAGATTTTTATAGGTGCTGAATACACATGGCTGATAAGACATTTCTGTATGTCACTAGCACTCCTAACCAACTGGGTCCACTCCAGAAGATCCGCCTCTGGCACGACAGTAGTGGACCTTCGCCAAGCTGGTTCATCAGCCATGTGATAGTGAAGGAGCTGTACTCAGGACAAGCCTGGTTCTTCTCTGCTCAGTGCTGGCTGTCTGTGAGCAAATGGGGTGGCAGTGTATTACGAGAGTTCTTCTGCCTGAGCCATGGTCTCAGTTTCTGGCAGGTAGGCTCCATGCAGGTGACCCGTGATATATTCTTTGGTGCCCACTTCTGCTTCTCTTTCTAAAGTTGCGATTTGAACTTTCCTAACATAAAGAAAATGGTTGAGATACCCATGTCATTTAACTTCTGAAGAGAATGTGAACAGAGGTCTATTCACCCAGATAGGAACTGATAGCACATCAAAGAAATGATCCCATCCAAGCCTATCTTGGTTAGTCAGTTGGTTTGTGGATTACTTACAAGGATTCAGTTGACTCCATAGAAGCTACATCACTAGGAAAGCCCACCCCAGAATGGTTGGCAACCCACTAACACAGCATCCCTGAAGCTCTGCCCTATTTGCAGGCAGCAACCAGCCTCTACATAGCAACTGTTTACTGTTTTCCTAACCTTGTAGAGGATGTGTGTGAATCTCTTGTTTTGGGAGTTCCCTGTGTCTTAGCACTACCCTTCTCCTCCAGGAGGGGACATTTCAGTTTGAAGGAGATAGCTGCAAAGTGTTACTCCTCTGGTGATGCTTGCATCAGCTAAACAGCCGGTGTGCATTAAAGCCTTTGCCAGTTAGCAGTATTTACCATAATTCAGTTCTTCTTTTATGTGCATCAATAATAAATTTCTAGAACTTCTGGCTGCTGGTTATCTGCAGGATCCAAGAGGTCCCAAATTAAGGACTTGTTGCTAACTGGTATACCATAACCAATTCCACTGTCACAGAATGTAGACATGTCATGACTACAATGTCAGATGGTAGATAATTCCCAATAAGTGACAAAAATGGTCTCACATACTACATATGAATTTTTGTTTCCTGGATGTTCCCATTTATTCCCTGTTGATGGGCATTGGCTCATTTGCAAACATTTATACTTTATGTTCAATGTTTTAGAATAAATCTCTGCCTGAATTTTGTTTTAGATAACTTAAAGGCCCACTGTGCACAGCTATTTGCTGAAGCTACCTGTTACACAACCACAGTTTTCCTTCATTTATTTATTGAAACAAAATGTCACAAGAGACACTTCTTTGAGACTTGTGTTTCTGAAGATTTCTTTTTTTAATTGTTATAATATTGTGTGTGTGTGTGTGTGTGTGTGTGTGTGTGTGTGTGTGACAGTCCACATGTAAAAGATAGAGAACAACTTACATTAATTGGATTGGACTCAAGTCAAGTCAGCAAGCTTGTCAGCAAGCACTTTTACCTTCTGAGCCATCTTGTCTACCTGACTTTTCCTGAGCATGGGGTCTTGTTCCTTCCATTGTCATTGGAGTGAGGAGTACCTGGTGTTGTCAATTTAACATAAAGCATGGTTAAATATGAATGGACTTGAATTTGAAACAATAATTTCCAAATAGCCATGGAACATAGAAAAAATTAGCACCATAAACTAGAAGCCTGGTTTAACTATAACATCCCCTGGATAACAATATCCATGGTTGTTTCTCTAGCTATTGTGCTTGAGAACCTTAGGTGAGAAATATAATTAGACTGACGTAGTCATCTGTGAGCATATATGGGTGGGTCCCAGGAATCAATGGTCACATGGGAATTTATATGCAAAAGATATATCCTCTGCCAATTAAACCTGTTTTGTTGGTGTGTGTTGGTTATTTTGATTATGTTTGTAATATCATCATTACAAATTATGTCTGTTTCTGTTACATAATTACAAGTTCTGTCCATAAATACTCTTTCCTAGAATGCTTAATACCAAATATTATTTAAGTTGAATGGAAATTTTTATTTTTTATTGGATATTTTATTTATTTACATTTCAAATGTTATCCCCTTTCCCAGTTTCCTCTCTGGAAACCCCCTATTCTATCCTTTCCCTGCTTTTATGAGGGTGTTCCCTCAGCAACCTCTCCCACTTCTTTGCTCTGGCATTTTTCTACACAAAGCCCACAACCAAGAACCTCTCCTCCCATTCCATGGAATTTTTTTAAATCCAGTGAAATTATCCAAGATATTATGACATGCTAGGGAGTAGATCTTGTAAGACTACTGAGTAGAAGGCAGGTCAGTCCCAGGTCTCAGTGCACCCAGAGCTGGTGCCCTGATAAAATATGACTGTGTTTTTGTGGAAAGTGCTGAGCATGGGAATATTTAGAAAGTCCTTTGGAAGCAGAAAGGAAAGAGTTGGTAGGGGGCCAAGACAGGAGGTCTCTGTGAGCCAGCAGGAGAGAAGCAGAGAGCTAGTTGATACTAAAGCTTCAGAAGCATCCAGAGAAGGCTGAACTGGGTCAGAGTCCAGGTGGTAAATGTGTGGCCCTGTGAGATACTGCTGAAGAGGTGGTGGGTAGGGAGAAAGGAGGCAGAACAAGTTACCACGAGCATCTACCTGCACCCACCCAGCAGCCAGGAAGTGTCCAGCTTTCAGATGAAAGAGAAAAGCCAAGAAATGACATTGACTCATTCTACAAGTCAGGACTTCGCTCAGCTCACACATGTGTGTATCTAAGGAAACATCTGTGGTTTCTGTTTCAGCTTTTCTATTCAAAGTTCACGGAGTACCTGGAGGATTTCCACATCTGGCTCTCGATGTACAGTCAGCCCCCATCCAGCAGTTACCCACGCACACAGCGCCTTTCTGTGTCCTTCTGCCTGCTGTGTGGCTACTCATGCCTCACTGCCCTGTTTACTATGGGAGGCCATGAACAGGTGGGAGGCAGCAATTTCCCAGCAATAGCTTCCTAATCGTGGGTGTGCAGTTTATTCTTTTAACAAGCAGAACCCAGAGCTCCTGGACAAGGGCTTAAACTGGGGGAACAATCTAGCAGTGTGCAGAGTGGTGATACACAGGCAGCAGGAAGACAGTGAGACTAGGCCTGGCTTGAGCAGCTGAGACCCCAGAACCCACCCCTAGTGACACACTTACTCCAACTCCACACCTACTCCAACAAGGCCACACCTCCATTTACTATGGGGCCATTTTTATTCAAACTACTACAGATGCTAAAACCGGGATTTCACTGAAGCCTTTCTGTGTCTGTGGTCTGGTCACAGTTGGATCCAATGAATAGCTGGATCCTGATTTCCATGCTCCAACAGGTAACATGGCTGGGATCAGAGTTGAAAGGGTCAGTGAGTCCTCAACAGACTTATTGCTTCCCAGTGAGAATTCGCACCCTGGGTGCCACACAACATGGCAGTCAGGGTAAGGAGAAACAAGCTAATCTTTTTAAAGATCCATTTACTATTTTTATTATGTATGCATGTGTTACAAGGAGGGTAAGAGTGTGAACTTATGAATGCAGGTACCCTTAGAGTCCTGAGGAGGGGTCAGACCACTTGTGGCTGGAGTAACAGGTTATTTCATGTGCTGCCTGACGTGAGTGTTAAAAAATGAACTAGGATCCTCTGCAAGAGTAATATGTGTTCTTAATCACTGAGCCATCTCTCCAACCCAAGGTTGCTTCCTTCGATACATTCATGATCATTCTTGGGGCCAGCCCCCAGGTTCGAATGGTCCTCCAGACAGCTGGACAATACAGTGACAGTAGCTATATCAAGCTTAAGTCCTGTCATCGGTCCTAGGACAACAGGGTATAGTGAACTCTTTATGTGGTAGCAGATACCCACTTAAATACACAGAGTTTTAAAGTATAATAATATGCTGGTGGAGCTTATAACAAACGATCAATGGTGAAGAAATGTCACCAAGTGATAAGTGGGGACCTGCTATGCTCTCTGGGGAGTTTGACTTCCCTGGAGGCCTCCGGTGGTTTGATCCAGGATGGCATCTCCTCTTCTGCTGGGGGCATACTGAAACCTCTTGGCACCTCCCTTCAGGATTGTTGTCAGAACTTAGTCAACTGAGAGCAGATCTTGTGGGTGTTTGGCAAGCATCTGTTTGGCTCGCAAGATGTGTTTAGGGGGGAAAGCACATTTTGTCTTGCTCAACCCCTATAGCGGAGGCAAGGCTTCTGGGAGAAAGGGCTTTAGCTAAACAGGAGTCATACTCGTATTGAACACATTTGGAAGTCTGTGCGTTGGGCCCAAAAGACATAACTGCCGTGTATTTGAACCATTGCAGCGCCCCCTGGATGTGGGTCCCACGGCTAACACTCTGGAATCCTTCAGTCTGGCTCTGCTGTGCACCCTCCTGGCCTGCCCAGCTGCACAGCTCCTGTCACTGCTCTTTAGGTGCAGCAAGGTACAGCAGCTGTGTGGCCCTGGGCTCCTGAGATCCCCCTCCGTGTGAGATGCCCCTATCAACTCTGTTCTGTCTTTGCTTCCCAGGAAGCCAGAGGGCATCTATGGGCTTCACCACAGTGGCCTCTAAGAAGCGTGAAGACGGAAGTGCCTCAAGGTATGGCAAACTAAAAATAGAAGCTACGCTGGCTCCTCAGCTAGTCTCTTAAGTAGGCAGTATGTCCTGTGATTTCTGTTTATCTTGTTCATTAAAAATAAACATCACCAGATATAGTTAAAATCAGTTTTTTTTTTCTTGGAACATCATCCCTTGTAGACAATAATCTTGTAGCCACCATTTCCAAAATAATATGAGTGGTAGCCAGTCAGCCTATGGCCAGAAAGCACAGCTGTGTGAGGAGCAAACCCCTTCTCCCAGATCCTATTCTTCACTTACCTTTTGCAAACCTATATGGCCACATGCATCACTCTCTCCTCTTATAGCTCTTTTAATTTTTCAGCTACACAATTTTCTCTGGCTCTGTGGCTTCTGGTGAGTAGCTCTGGGTGGTTGAAGGCTAGTCCAGGCCTATATCAGGATGAAGACATCTCAGCTCTGCCTAGTATCTCAGAGACACCCTGATATGGACAAGAGAGAAACATCTCCTGTAGTACCACAGCTATTCCTAGTTCAGAGTCTTACGTTTGTTTTTTTCTCCCATTAGGCCCTGATCCCAGTGGGAGACCAGACTCGAGGCAGCCCTCCCCTGTAAGTAGCATGACATACAGTTGCAAATTCTATAGCATAATTCTATAGCATAGTCAATGTTTCAATGCTGTAAAGAGACACCATGACCAAGGCAGCTCTTATAAAGGAAAACATTTAATTGGAGTTGGTTTACAGGTCAGAGGTTTAGTCCATTGTTGTTATGGCGGGAAACATGGCAGCTTGCAGGCAGACATGATGCTGGAGGAGAATCTGAGAGTACTACGTGTGGATTCGCAGGCAGCAGGAAGACAGTGAGACACACTAGGGCTGGCTTGAGGAGCTGAGACCCCAGAGCTCACCCCTAGTGACACACTTACTCCAACACCACCACATCTACTCCAACAAGGCCACACCTCCTGATAGTAGCATTTACTATGGGCCTATGGAGCCATTTTCCTTCAAACTACTACAGCTGGTAAAACTTGGATTTCACTGATGTCTTCCTTTGACTGTAGCCTGGCCATCGTTAGATCCGGTGAATAGCTGGATCCTGATTCCCATGCTCCAGGCAGTGGTTTACTCTCCTCCATAGCTCACAGCACCTGTTGCTAGGCAGGGCACACTCAGGCCCTCTAGCCCTCACCCTCCAACCTTTCTTCCTCCAGTGGGCTTTGTAATCTAACAGTTTGACTGCCTGAAGCTGCCTGGAGGCTACCAGCATTGGCCCCATGGTAGGAGGATGGAATTAAAGGTTAGGAACAAGGGAGCTGGGCCAGAAGCAGAAATTGGCATCCTTGAAAAGCTATCTGAGGCCTGTGCTTGACCAGGCCCCCATCTGACCAGGACTGTCCTCACAGTTGGCTACAATGGGCCCTAGTATTTCAAACACAGCAGAAAAATTGGCATTGACCTGGCCTAAATTATAACCCTGTCATAATTTCAGTATCCCATATCAGACCTTCTCCCCGGGACTGACCAAGCTTTGAGGATGACAGCCAGCAGCAGTGGTATGGTCTGTTCACCGTTTTCACTGGAGGCCTGCAGGGATAAACATTTTGCTCTGAGAGAGAAGAACCACTACTCTCCTCCCAGTTCACAAGGTGACATCACCCTTTGGCCATACTGAGCAGTCCCTGTTCCTGCTGACAAATCAGTAGTCTGTGCTCATCTGGAGAGGCAGCACAAGCAGAATGTACTTGATTCAAATGACACTAACCATTCTGGTCTCCCCTAAAATCCAGGCATGGGTATGGACCTAGGCCTATCTAAAATCATAGCATTTGGCTTCAGTCCAATTCTGGTGAGTTTTGTTTACAAGCTTGATACAATCCTTTTTCAGAGGCACGGTGAGACCCTACACTTTAAATATTCCGAAATTTAAAGCTCCATTCCTTTCTATGCAAAACAGAATGTTAACTTCAGCTTCAAATTATGGCAGATGACCACTGAGCTGGAAGCGGGGGTGGGGGGGTCATAGGGAAGGCCATTCCATAGAGTCAGGAGTGAGTTCCGCTGAAACCCAGGTCCTAGGAAATGATGTCATCTGCTCTGATCATTGGGATTGAAGGGCCTGATGATCCTGGCTTAGTAAGAATGTCAGAGTATTACTTCAGGTCTCTGAGGCCACATACTATGTGGATAAAGAATCAACAGAGGCTTTGGGCAGAAGGTAGGCACTGCTCTATAGACAGTGTTCACCAAGTAGCCAACTGTGCCTGGTCTACAGTACACACTAGGGGAGAAGAAAAAGGTCATGTCTATGTGTAAATGAGCACTCAGTAGACATGATTATAGCAGCAGCACCAGTCCTGGCAGGGTGTCCAAAGCTTCCTATCTATATGTGCTGGACAGAGAGATGGGCTTGGAAGCCAGAACACAGAGATGACAAGTTCACTGTAGAATATGTAGAGAAAGTACATAGAGCTCAGATGACCCAGCTATATCAGCCAACTCCACATTGCTCGTTGCCCATTGCTACCTCTGCTCTTCAGACAAAGTCAACTTCAACGATTATTATCAAGAGGAGCTTCCTCTGTGCCCACCTGTTCTGTTTAGATTTTATCCAGTTGAACGAGGCCCACCCACATGGGGAGGGCTATCTGCTCAGTCCACTGGTTCAAAGTTTATTGTCTGCTCTGGATCTTCATTACAGATACACCTCAGATTATGTGTGACCATATATCTGGTACCCTGTGGACCAACCAAGGTGACAAGCCCCCATCATATTGTGGTTGGGAATGAAAAGATCTGCTAACCTGCCATTCTCCATCTTTCTCTTCCTTAGCTCCCAGCAGTGGTTTTAAAGAACTTGGGCCCCAGCAGTCAAGGGTCTGTCTGCTATGGTCAAGCTCTGTGGCCTGGGCCATCTCTGGCTCAGCTTCCCTGGCCTGTGGCTTGGGGACAGGATTCCTAGGCTACAGGTGAGTATTGAGGTTTTTAGGTATCGTCAGGTGATTGATAGATGTCTAGGGTCAATGAAGAGACTAATGCAGGGGGTGGGGATGGGAACAGGGCGGGGTAAAGGGATAACATCTCAAATGCAAATACAGAGTATCTAATTTTAAAAAAGAGAGAGAAAATAAAAAGAGACTAATGCATTTTAGGGGAACTCATTCAGTTAGCAACATTACTTTTTTTTTTCTTTTACTCCATCCCTTCTGAAGGTGAATTAATCATATACAAATCCAAAATGGTCACTTGGCCTTCAACCGAATTTCTATGTAGACAGAGTCCTGGGTACAAAACCAAAAGCATGGGGGAAGCACTAAAATGGGGGTCTTCTGACTCTAAGGTTTTATCAGAGAAAAATCCCTGGCCAAACTCAACCATTTGTTGCTTGGTGTTGTTTGAAGAAAGAAAGGAAAAAACAAAAACATATAACATTGGGCTTGGCTATGACACATATGTCACAAATCCTAACCAGTCCTTCCTCTTCATCCCTCTTCATCTGGCTCCTGTGTTTGGGCCACACTGAAGACTGGAGGGCCACGCCCTTGTGGCTCTGGAGAAGCCCACACCCATGAAGAGGGTAGCCACCCAAGGCCCTTTCTTCCTGACAACATCCCTTCTCCCAACTGCATTGCTGGTCACTGTGTGAGGACAGGACAGGCACCAGAAGTTTCTTCACACCTCAGTTTACTTATCTGTAAAAGATGGACAACTGGGCATTTTTAATCCAGAGTCATGGGGATGAAATGCAAAGTTGATACAACAACCACCTACATTTCCCAGCTCCTTGTCTGTAATCTCTCCTGTCTTTACTTCAGGCTCTCTTACTCTTGGTCATGGGCAGTTTGGGGGAGGTTGGTGTCCCCTCAACAGGGACGGACTCTGCTTTGATGTGCAGACAGACCTGGCACCCATCCCACAGCCCCTCCTCAAGCACCCTGCCATGTCTCCCAACAGTGAAGGCATCATTGTCTCTGTGTATAGCTGGCTTCTTGGGTAGCTTACTCCCGTGAAGGTGCTGATAGACCCCTCTCCCGGGCAGGTTTGTGCCGGCGCAGTGTATGTGGTGGCTACACCTGCTGCTTCTCTCTCTGGTCTGCTGTGCATTCGTCACCCAGCCACTCATGGTAAGAAACTACACTGTGGTTGGTGGAGGTGCCTTCATCAACATGGGACGGGGGGAGGGGGGGGCTTTGCTTTTGGTGGTTTGGTCTTCTCTTTAGAGTTTGACTTAGATGTGATAAGAAAATCTTAGAACCCGGGCTAAGAAGCTCCATTTTAACCTGGTATCCGGAATCCTTATTTTTAAAAATCCCAAAAGAGGTGAACCACTTTGTTTCTATTTTCAGTTTATGAATCTGCTCCCTAGAGGCCCCAAGTAAGTGTCTTGGTGAAGGCCACACCTGGTGACTAGGTACTGGGGATTTCAGGGTAGTGGCTCCTAGAATCTATTTTGAAGTGAGATAAAGTCAGTTGGCAGTGCAAGACCAGGAAGATGGCTCTGTGGGAGGGGCACAGACACTGACGGTGGGCACCTCTCTTCCAGATCTGTTTAGCAGCACTGACCTTTGCTTGGAAACGGAAACATGACCACGAGTTTTTTACTGAGTCTTTACGAGATGCGACCAAGGGTCTAGATTTGGAATTGGAAG
This sequence comes from Micromys minutus, assembly GCF_963924665.1. Taxonomy (NCBI): domain Eukaryota; kingdom Metazoa; phylum Chordata; class Mammalia; order Rodentia; family Muridae; genus Micromys; species Micromys minutus. The sequence goes on along the minus strand of NC_137969.1, from coordinate 33,229,259 downwards.
AACGTTCCAGAACCCACATTCCTCTTTCTCCTATCTCCTATAGTCCTGACAGTGCTGAGGAGGCTGAAAGGGTGAGCAGGAAAGGGGTCATTCAGAACTGCTGCTTCCACCATGAAGATGAGAAGTCAGACCTTAGTTCAAATTTGGCTGTGCTTTTGGAGCCCCACTCTGTGTGTGTGTCGTGCATGGTATGTGTGCGTGTGATTTGTGGTGTTTGTGTGTGTGTGAATTTTTTATGCTTCTTTTCTTATATTTACTCCAATCCTAGTAAAATCAGAGCCACGAGGAAATGAGTACACTTTAAAGCTTACAGGTTAGTGCCTGGAGAGATGGCTCAGCCGTCAAGAGAAATGGCTAGTTTTCCAGAGGACTCCGGTTTAATTCCCAACATCCACAAGGCATCTCACAACCATCTATAACACAAGTTCCAGGAGAATCTGACACACTCATCCAGATAAGCACATGGGAAGAACATCACTGCACATAAAAGAAATACATAAATAAATAGGAGTCATTAAAATTTTTTTTATTGCTTTTAAAAAAGGGGAAAAAGAGACTCTAGAGGCTAATGAAAAATATAATTTCTGGCCACAGTTTCAGAGGACTTTTACATCATTTGCTTTTCAATGCCTTCATATGCACAGCCTCCCCTTCTCCTCACTTCTGTACAGACATTAGCAGACTTCACATCCCAACTGTAAGCCCACCACTTCCTGCCGTTTCGACTCCAACCTTTAATACCAATTCTGGACACACCCACAGGCTTCCTTCTTCCAAGGCCCTCTTCCTGTGTCAGCAGGGGCACCTGGTCCAACCCTGAGGCCATCAGCATGGTTCTAATCCCCTTTGAGGAACTCAGTCCTCATCAGTCTTGACTCTCCGACCCTGGGTCTGTAATTGCCTTAAAGTCCTGATGAGTCTCCCATGCACTCAGCCACAGTGTACAGTCCTCAGCACATAAGGATATCTGAGCCACAAGCCCAGCCCCCAAGGTTCTTTACACCATTTGCTCTATATTTCTTAGAAACCCAGCAGCTCTAGGAGGGACTGAGGAGCCCAGGGGCTGCTCCCTGAATGTGCCTAGAATGGCTAAGCAGATGAGTGAGAAGTGAATGGGTGACTATTTCCCATGGGTTTACCTCTTAGCTACTGTTAGTCCTGCCCACGAACGAACACGAGTAGCTACAACATGGAAACAATAGTGCTTTTATTACACAAGGTAAACAAAGATCATTCATGCTAAAACAAACTGCTTTAAAATCAGTTTTCCAGTCTTTGAAGGTCTCTAACAGGAACTACTATGCAAATGCCAAGGGCAATTACTCCTGTGACTGGGCAGCAGTGAACATGCCTCTGCTGTGAAGCGATGCTCTCTACAGGCCCAGATGCAACCCTTGCCAAAGGAGCTGGCCTGGGACATGAGCAGAGTTTTCAAGTGGGTCTACTTCATCTTGCATCGCCTCCCCAACAACACAGTGTGTGTCAGGGGCACAAAGTCCCTCTTTGTCCCCTGAATGCATTGCAGAAAGCAATGATGACAGCTCTTGGGTTGGCAGGGACTCCAAAAGCCTCTCGTTCTCCAATGATAACCCCAGTATCATGGTGCTCCCTTTCTCTCACAGGTCTTAGCTGCCCGACAACGAGAACGCCACCTGCGCTGGGCTCAGACACCATCCAGAGCCAAGTTCAGAGTGACCAGGGAAAGACTGAGGAGAGAGAGCCTCATGCAGGCAGCCCTGAGGTAGATTTGGCCAGAATACAATGGGCTTCCCCTGGCCCTGCCTTCTTTTAAGAGGGAATGATAGGAGATTCTACCCTTGGGAAAATCCTCTCCCAGATCTCAACCCTTGCGAGACATCACTGGACAGAGACACTGCACTGAAGGAAGGAAACTGTTCTGTCATCTGGCTGCAATCCATGGCCCAGAGCTCTGAGCTCAGCTCCCTAAGCCATGCAGACTCGCATGTTTCAGACTGTGCCCAGCACCAGACCTGGCATTCTGCTCCTCCAGCTGGATACACAGGGCTATGAAAATCTAAGAGCAAATACTGTACCTCTCCATTCATTGAGCCCAGGGACCAATATTTAAAAATAAGTCAACAGTACAATTTACACAGACATGTTCTGGAGATCAACACAAAGTCCATGTCAAATTTTTAGATAAAGCATCAAAGTTAGTAACTATGATAATGAGGCAAACCTTTTCAAATTCAACTTTGGTCATGCTTCTTTCTGTCAGTGGTACCCATTCCCCTGACAGATATTAATAGTGGTCCTTTGGGGAACCTTCTGCAAGGACTAATCAATGTATGTCTTCCAGATCTGAATTCTAGATTCCAGACTTTTGAATCTATCAAGAATCTAGAAGCTCCAGATGTTTTCCCAGAAATGATGCTGTTAAAGTATGGAGTATCACCTCTAGTTTATCATCTCTCATAAAGATCCTTCCTCAGACTCCTTCCTCATCACCCACATGCACTCAACTCCTTTAAGTAAAGAATAGGTCCTGAGGTTCTTTTCCAAAGAAGAGAGCCATGGCATTATTACAATGTCAAATTTAAAGTGGATGAAAAAGGAAGTCTGAAAAGATGAGGCACTGACAAAGACTTTTATATTTGTTCAATCTTCCCATAAAAACAGGGATGGTACTCTGAATTAAACCCACCAAAGCCATGAACAGCACACACACACACACACACACACACACACACACTGAAGTCACACGGGTATGCTAAGCACTGTGTAGTCAGTGCACTGCAGTACCCACTTTGCAAGACCAGGACATGAAGGGAACTGTAGGTAGCGAGGCATTTGAGAACAGGGAGATCAGAAGCTCCTGAAGGGTCACCCCAGGAACTGTGCTGCCATACAACCCCAGTCACGGGCATATATAATGTCTGGAACACTGGATAACTGATGCCAACAGAGTTTACTGAGCTGAGAAGAGCAAAGCTGAGAAATCCAGCTCCTCAAGCCAAGGCTTCATGCTGAGAGAGCCACAGGCAGTATCTATGCCAAGATGGGTTCCCAAGAACACAGCTAGACACAACAGGTCCAGAAGGAGACAAAGATAACTTTTTGTAGATGTCATTAGCCAAAGTCTGGGAAAATCCCACAAAAAAAAAAAAAAAAAAAAAAAAAACAAAAACAAAAACTAAAAACAGACAAACAAATGAATAGGCAATGTGAGAATTAGTAAAGTAGCTAATAGTAAAGTTAAGCATCAAGAGCCTTTGTAAGTCAAGTAAGATGCAACACTCCACTCTTCAGCACAGCGAAAGAGACAGCTGCTGTGGTGTAATCTCAACGGGAAATGCATAAAACAGTCAAAAGAGCTAAACCTAAACCGTCTTCAGAGATTGAAATGTAGCCTGAAAGCAGTGGGAATGCACCAGTGCCTACATCCAGTGCCTGTCACTCTTCAGATTAATGACTCGCTGTGGGATAGGGCACACAAGCAACTGCATGGTTGTCTAGTTTGTCATTGCTGCTGTCTGTGAAGAGAATTGTCAGTAGCAGGAGAGAAAGGCAACATGAATTCTAGCTCAAAAATACCAAAATCCTGTAGTCTTCAATACCTAGAATGAATGGAACAGAAGAGAGAGCCCAGGAACAGCCAATGAATAGGCTCAGGCAGTTTTACTGACAAAACCATGAAGACAATTAGATGCACAAATGAATAGTCTTTTCAAAATGGGGCTGGGAAAAGCTGGATGTTGATAACGAAAAAGAACAAAACCAACACAGAGGTGTTAAAATCCCATCTCAAGCTAAAGAGCTATTGGCAGTTGATAGCTAGGGGGAGAAAGAGATACAGTTTTCTTAAGGGTGTGGCCAGGGTAGGTCGAACAAGCTACAGTGGAAGGCCATGAATTGCAGAACATAAGGGCAGCAAAATTATACTTGATTTGTTTTTTTTAAAGAAAAAAACAATAAAGACAAAATTGAATGAGTAGGGAAGGTGGGTGGATCTAGAAGGAGCCGGGTAAGGAGGTGAATATGATCAAAGTACTTTGTGTAAAGTTTTCAAAGAACTAATAAACACTAGGCAGGAGTCTTTTAAAGGTACAAAGAAAAAGCAGTGTTTAATCCATCTCATGACTTATGCAAAAACTTCCCCACTGGGACATAGATGCCCCACTCCCTGCAATACTTTCCATGAGAAGAATGGGTACATGGACACACAGAGTCTCCAAGGACGCTAACTCCAATCTCTCTCCCCAGGGATGTGACCATGCACAGCGTCATGTTACTGCTGCTTTTGTTTATAGCATATGGGAGATTCAGCCCAGATGAATATCCTCTCAATCAAGCCATCAGGAGGACATTTACAAGGTAGGAGGTTGGGGGAGAGGGTCTTAAAGGTCTGGAGAGTGTTGCACTAGCTCATGGTCTTTACACTCATTCCCAAAGACAACCTCAATCTCTGGGTTCAGGATCAGTTTCCTTCACCCTGTTCTAGAAGGGGGAGCCCTACAGATGCTCTACCACACCTTCTGTCCATTTCACCAGTACAAGACCGCCTGCACCTAGAGAGAGGTCTTCGTCACAGCCTGTGTAAGAAGTCTGCAAAAGGCTAGTAATTACCATGTTAATGGAGGGCTCCACTTGCAGACTGTGGCAGTTGTTTAGAAGTTCTTGGCCCTAGACGGTCATACCGTCTATTTTGCAGAGAAACAGCACTGTTCTTCAGTCAAAGGTTACAGTCACAATTCCTGGTTCCTGATACCCAATTTCAAAGTGCGCTTCTCTGTCAAGCTCTCTACAACGCTCCAGGTGCTCATTGGTTTGTCCCTACTTTGAACTGCAGCAGATCTGCATCATAAGGAAACACTGGCCAAGGGAACAGTCTAAAGCAGAGGCACAGTGCCATGCTTTTGACATGTGGGTTCCTTTTGGGGGTCTTGACACCCCTGAGATTTAGAAGCCCAAGGAGACAAGTGAATACACTTAGTAGAACATTCTTTTGTCACCAAAAGTTACCAGCTGGGCAGTTTCTTCAAGGCAGTTTGACTCTAGCGATATGAATTATTATAGCTTACATTCTAGTGACAGAGAATATAACAACTTTACACATTCGGGGATTTCCTCTCTCTTCCCTTTTCCTTTCTCTTCTGTACAGAATATTTTAATGCTCATTCTGTAGCATTTTTATGAATTTGTTGCCTTTGAGTCTCATTTGGTTTTATATAAATATACTTATTACATTATTTTGGCAGGAGAGGGCATTAGATCCATTTCATCGTTTTGATTTAGGGACATATTTTTAGATTCTGTAAGACAGAGGAACACTGGCACCCTGCTGGATGGTGACTCACAGATGTCATACCCTTTGTTCTTTTTATCTTATTCCTCTTTAACAATGTACTGCCTGGAAGGCCCAGTTCTTGAATTTGCTATGGCTCAATAGTCCCACTGCAGCTCTAGAGAAACTACATGGTAGTTTCTGAGCCCCATTTTGCAAAGCCACAGTTAGCTCCTACTTTGACAGCTTAGTTCTTCTGTATGAACAGGTGCATAGATTATGCCAGGAGGGGGCACTGTGAGCAAAACAAAGTGACTATGTGAGGGCCTTCTTCCCCCCCCCCCCCAAGACATGGAAATCAAAACATAAACCCCACTGATTTGGCTAGTTTATTTTTATCTCACATTTCATGAATTCCTTTTTATTCGGCATTTCTCATATGTCAAATATGCCAGCTGAGATAACATCTGTAAAATCACTGTGCTCTTGGGCCTGGTACACTCAGGTAACCCTCCCAAATGTTGACCCAGGTGGGCTTAGAGCCCTCATGTTTCCCACAAGAATAGAAACCCCACTGCCACTTGTAGCTCTGGAACACAAGGCAGGGCCATATTTATATATCATGGTTCAAAATGAAATGTCTAAAGCAGTCTCTCTCTTCCTCTCCCATCCCCCCAGTACCTATGCCTAAAAATCAACAAGTCCTGAGGGGCTGTTATTTGTAGCATACTGGGCAGGGCAAGCCTAGGAAAAGTGAATCATATGGAATCCAAGGGGGGCTCTCTTGGCTCCCTCTGGCCAGCATTCCTTCGCTCTGGGCTGCCACAACATCCTCCAGAAAGTTAGGAGGATGAGAGTCTAGATTTTTGTCCCCAAAAAAATAAATAAATAAAATTAATATCAGATTGTGTCTCATTTAATTTGTATACTTCTGAACTCAGAGTCTTCAGGAAATCTCAAATCAACAAAACTAAACCTCAAATGAGGGACCAGTACCTAGAGGTAGGGCAGAAGCCCAGCTCCATCCCAGTGCCCTTCAGAGATGAGCACTAATGCTCTTTCTCCTCGATGGGCGGTGCTGTGGGCCCATCTGATGTAAATGCTGTAATTAGTACACGAAGGGCAGGGCATGCTTGGACCCTTGGTCCACCTCTTGCTCTCCAGTGTGCCAGGGAGGACCAGGATGGTTCCTTTGTGTAGAAGATGTGTGAGCTCTGGGTCACAGCAGGTGTTCCTTGACAGTTTCATTACTGTGGTCCCAACGGGGAGCAAGTATGGCAAGTGATAACATTTCTGTAAATTATGCAAGCTTGGGCTAGGAGTGCAGTTCAGTGGGAGATCACATGCTTAACGTGAACAAAGACACCTTGGTGTTGATTCTCCAGCACCTCAGAAACTACGGCGGGGATGTGGAGAGATTGCTCAGTGGTTAAGAATACTGGCTGCTCTTCTGGTTCTGTTCCTGAAACCCATATAGCTGCTCATAACCATTTTTAACTGTAGCCCCAGGGGATCCAATGCCCCCTGTCTGGCCTCTGAAAGTAAGGCATACATATGATGTACAGACATGCATGCAAGGAAAACACATATGCACATAAAAATAAATAATTTTTAAAGAACAGTTTAAGCGTTGTGGGAACTCAGAATGGATACTAAGCATTCACTAGTTTATTTTTTTCAAACAGACATGGGCCTTACTTAGTGGCAGGTGTGTAGTCAGGTTGTCTGAGATATTCTTCCCTGTCTCCCTCCCTTCGGTTGTCTTTATGCTTTCTCCCCGGGGCTGTGAATATTTTCAGGGCTTTTCCAGCTTTATTTGTGCCCTGGCTGACTAGCCTCCTTTCTGGGACCCATTCTGATTCTCCATCACAGCCTCTACAGATCCCTCTAGAGCAACTCTCCCACTTGCTTGGAATTTGACAAGAAGTTTGGCCAACTTTTCAGAAAAATGTGGAATTGAGAGCTAGCAGTCAGTAGAAGGCCTGCATAGATCAGGGTCCAAAGCAACACCACCACACATATGTGGGTGGGCAGGAGACAAACTCTACTCAAGAAAAGGGAGTGGGGGTAGAGAAGGCTCTGTGGTTAAAAGTGGGTAGTGCTCTTCCAACAGCTCAGTACTAACTGCCTGTAACTCCAGCTTCAGGAGGTCCAGTTCTCTCTTTGGTTTTTGCAGTTACCTGCACACATCTCCCTCCCTCCTTCCCTCCCTTCCTCTCCTCCTCCTCCTTTTCTTCTTCTTCTTCTTCTTCTTCTTCTTCTTCTTCTTCTTCTTCTTCTTCTTCTTCTTCTTCTTCTTCTTCTTCTTCTCTCTCTCTCTCTCTCTCTCTCTCTCTCTCTCTCTCTCTCTCTCTCTCTCTCATACACACACACAGACATACACACGGAGGCCTAAATAAAAATCTTGAAGAGGAGAAGGAAGGAAGAAAGGAAGGAAGGAAGGAAAGGAAGGAAAGGAAGGAAGGAAGGAAGGAAGGAAGGGACTACTAAAACAAGTCAACTCAATAGCTCCTGGGCTATTGCTCACATAAGTTATAGACATTTTGGACATGTGTATATTCCATGTGTATAAATTTCCGATAGGGATATTTGTTTCTCTATTAACAGATTTTGAAGGCTTTTCCTTACCCTTGGGTCCTTTTGGATTAACTTGTCCAGCTTTCTTAGGTGGTTGTGAGGTGTTACAGTCCTTAAGGAGTCCCTCCCCACACCTGGAGAGAGACTGTCGGACACACTGTCTGAAGCACCCTCTTGCCAGCTTCAGAGGTGTGAATTCTTCCACTTCTGAGGTGTGAATTCTCACGACAGAGGTCATGTCCCTGAACATGAAGTTAAGAGATGCCTGTCACAGGCTTTCTGGCTGCCGTGCACTGGCTCAAGTGACCTTCTCTTTGAAGCTCAACTAGCCAAAAGCGCTCAGGATTTTCCATCTGCCCGTAGCCGGTGACCCAAGGCAAAGCCTACTTTGTAATCAAGCGTTGAACATCTCGTGGAATTGGATATTGTACTACAAGTGAAAAACAGAAGGGCTGGTGGTGAAATTTTTACCATGGTAGGGTTAAGAGATGGTCAGTTTTAACTGTTATTGTAGACTGCACACACAGAAGGACAGGGATTTGATCGTGTTCTCAGTGTCAACAAAAGTGCCTGGTGCTTAGTAGTTGCACAGTAAAGTTTGTTGAGTGAATGAATGAACGTTGTTCCCCACTATTTCTTTTCCCTCTGCCACTGAGGAGCAAAGTAAATTCTGGAGTTGGACCTCATCTTGCAGATTGCTTTGGCTTAATTCCCACAGAGTGCGTAGAATATGGGGGTGGGGAACAATGGCAACCTTTCCCTCTCACTTGGAATTGTTCTTAGGGATTCATGTATACTCTTTTGTCGTTGTTGTTATTGAATTAAGAAATGCCCGTCAGTCCTTGGGGGACCTCAGCAGCACGGAAGAGTGGTGGGACTGGACGCTGAGCACCCTGCTTGATGGGCTTCACCCAGAAAGAACCTCCTCCAGAAGGGTTGGTGGTGAAAGAACCTGGGCGGCTCAGGTGCGGCCCTTTCCTGTCTGTCAAACCTATGTGGTAGCGAGAAGTTGCAGTGCAGTGTCGAGGCTGCTCCATGGCGCCGTGGCAGGCAAAGAACCTGCTACTGTCCTCGCCTGGACTCTGTGTTAAGCTAGACACATGCCACATGTGTTAGGCTAGTCAATGTCAGCCTGTCCAAGCAGGGCTTGGATACTTAAACAGGGGTTCAGGGGGAGACCGAGGAAGAGACTAGCTCACTGCTAGCACAATGGAGGCTCAGGAGACCCCAGAGCAGAAAAGGAGCCAACGGCTAAGGCAGCATCACTAGGGAAGCTTCCAGAAAAAGGCAAGGTTGGTCCAAAGTTTGCATTATCCAATCCCTTTATCATTTTCCACTGTCTTTCCTTTTTTGAGAAATGTAAGATCTTTGTCTTCTGTTCCTGAAACATTTTGTCTCACGTTGTTTCCTTTTATTGTGTTCCATGAGTTGAGGAGGCACCCGGGTCTTTCATATGAGGTGAACTTCCATGAGAAGACATCTGAAGGCTTTTCTTCTCCTTAGAGGAGGCTGGGGAGGGAATGATGGTGGCATCCTCTGGGTCGTCAGGGGAATGAACCTCTGATTCTACAAATGCAGTGGCCTGTGCATCCCCAGACTTGTCGGGGATGCTTTGCAGGCGGCAACTGAAGTTCATAGCCCTTACCTGTTGACTCTCTTTGTCTTTCAGCCTGGCACCCTTGGAGGGCAGTGCCACCTTATCGGCCCCTCGGTGATTAAGCAGCTGAAGGTTTCTGCTGACACAGCATTCGCGGTAAGCACACTGGGAGACTCATGGACAGGGCTCAGCGGATCAGTTGAGCGCCTCGGACAGCTGGGAGGTGGTGCGAGGTTGCCAGGGCAACCTTCCTTCTGCTGTGCCCTGTATTCTGCCCAGGATTGTTTTCTTCACTTGTAGAATTGGTATTCTAAGCAAGAGAAGGCTCTTTCTTCTTGGAGTCTGAAACTAGCATATTCTTGTATTGTTTTCTGATGGGGAAGGGTGCCCTGAGACAGCATTACTCCTCAGTGTTCAGTGCAAAGTTCTGCAGACTGTCCAGCCCCACCTACCTCACCCCTCTGCTGCAGCCTTCAGCAGGAACAGTCTGGATCCTTCTAGTTTGAGCTAGAACTGAGAGATCATAAAGTAGGTGCCAGAATGAATGGTCCTTGAGAGCAGCAGGGTCCCTGATCACATCATTAGACTGTCCTATGTATGGATGGAGCTTAGGAGCCCCACAATGTAGATGGACGTGGGGACAGGGATTGATTGGGCTGCTTGATTGATGGTCTGTGCTCCAGCCTTCCAGGCCATTCTCAGAACTCGTGGAAGATGTACTCCCTATGCATAGTCGTGACCTTGACCCTGAAAACCAAAATGTGACTCCTGATGGTCCTGAGACCTGCGGTGTGAAGAAAGAGAGCTACATGCATAGCCTAGGAAGAACAAGGTCAGTGAGCTTCAGTAAGTGTGGCTCCCAGGCCCCATGCTGCTGGGTGAGGCATGTCTTCTGCAGCCTCAGCTTCCAGGCAAGTTGAAAAGGGCCAGCATTGCTAAGTTCAGAGCAATGGTGTGGAGGAACTCAGACTCAAGTGTTGAGGCCCATGTGCATAGAGGAGAACAGAATGGAACATTCTTTAAAAATGGCTGCCAGAGCCTGCAGTCACAGGGTCAAGTGAATCTTTCTCCTTTGCTTACTGTGTGCCAAGCAGGGTGCTCACATGGCCTTGACTGTCCCTCCCCTAACTCCTATAGGAGCACAGAAGCTTCCTGGAGCTGCAATGAGCGAATAGGGAGTGGAACTTCCAGTGTGTATGGATACAGCATGTACATACCATGCTTCCTGTAGGCCAGACTGTAGTCAGGTACCCTGTCAGGTCCATAGCATGCCTAGGCCATGATGATGGTACAGCCTTCCTCTTAGAACGGGGCTTTACATGGGAATCAGTCTGAGAGTTATAGTAGTGCACTTGGAGAATTTAAAAAATTAGGACATGATTTGGTACTAAATATAAATTAGTAAAATGTGGTTTCTTTAGATCCTTGTAGTCCACAGTGAAAAGTCCACTGTGAGGCCTTAGGGAAGGATGCTGGGTATCTCTGCCTCACAGTGCATAGGTGAGGGGTAGAAGCCATTTGTTGGCTGAAATTATATCCTTGCTGCTTCAGGGAAAGGAAGAGAAGGGAAAGAGGGTCAGTGGGCTCCTGGTGGGGATTCCTGACACATAGGAGGACTGTCTGTCCCCATGAAGGCTGGCGTCAGGTGTTTTGGACATAGTGCCACAGATGGGATTTCCTCTGGGACTCCCCAGCCTCGTTCCCTGCCCTCCCTCTGAACCTGGGCTGCTTTCCAGGCATGAAGCCCATGCAGCTCTGACTGCCCTCAGGGCCGACAACTGGATCGACCACAGCACCAAGGCCGTGTCTGTGCACTTCACTCTCTTCAACCCTCCAACACGACTCTTCACGAGTGTGACCCTAGGCGCAGAACTTCTCCCCACAGGAGGTCTTGTCCCCTCAGCCCTGGTTGAGTCCTTCAGCGTTTTCTACAGTGACTCAGCCCTGAAGGACCTTCTTATGCTTTCTGAGGTGAGGTTGCCTGCCCTGGGAATAGATGGACACAGGGAATCTAGGCTTCACCTGGGCTAAATACCTCCACAGTATGAGACTAGGGCCCTCTCATTGGCCCACCCCCCACAATTCTTATACCCCTTTTATGCTGTAGGAGCCATAGAGAACAGTGTTAGAGCTGAAGACAAGGGAGATCCCCAATGGGGAAACCACCCATCACAATGTTCTAAATCCATTGTGGAGTCTTAACTTCAGACACCATAACAAAATACTGTCACCCCTCATTGTCCAACATGTAAATTTCTATAGTCAACCATGATCTGAAACTATGAAATGGAATGTTCCTGAAGTAAATAATGCCTACATTTTAAACAACCTTATAATGTATCCAGGTGTAATTACAGTGTGTTGTTATAACTGCTCTATTTTATTATTGATTATTACAGTTAATTGGTTACTAGATGTAGAAATTAAGCTTTATCATGGTTATCTGTGTATAAGAAAGTTATAGTACCAAAAATACCATTGAAATTTCAGGCAGTCACCAGGGAACAGCCACATACCCCTCAGGCAAATGGGATCACATAGTGCTCAATGGCTGAGTGGCTTAAACAACAGGCCTCTGTTTCCAAAGGTCCAGTAGCTGCAAGCCTAAGAGCAAGGTGCCCGGAGAGCTGGGCTGTACTGAAAACTTCCTCTCTGGATGGTGGAAAGCCACCTTCTCTCTGTCACTGTATCGCTGTGTCATGCAGCCTGGCTCCTTTTCTGTGTCTGTGAACAAAGAGAAAGTATTATGCTTTTGGCCTCAGTATGTATATAAACCCCAATGTTATAGAAGAAGCAGCATCCCCATGCCTGCATTTAGCCTTAACGACTTCCATCGAGGCGAGGCCTGCCTACAAATACAGAAACCATGGTGTTTGGGGTACCAAAATATTAATTGGAGGATATCAGCCTCGTAGTCCATAGTACTAGGTGTTAGTGGTTCACATTGCTTCACTGAGCCACCAAAAGCCTCAGCAGCCACCCTCCGCTGCATGCCACTGAGTTTGTGTCTTCTCATTTCAAGATCCTTTCAGAAGGAAACATGTCCTCTTGGTCAGGCAAGTCAAATATACTTGTCTTAAGGAAGGGAAAGAAGTCTAGGGACTGTTAGAGACAGCCAAGGCTGAGACTGGAATGGAGGATAAGTGTGAAGGAGAGGTGTGGACTACTGGGAAGGGTAGAGGATAGGAGAGGCTCGTGCCTTAGCCACTTAAAGTAAATAAATAAGTAAATGAAGAAATAACAGTCAGAAAACAAGATAAATAGTATTCTAGCACACTATCTTAGAAAATCAGGAGTCATACAAAAAAAAAATGAACTCATGTTGAACAAAATGTCAAGAGTTTAGAAGACTGGGTCAGTTTCTTTGCCCTTTTATTTGGCTCTACGCTACAGAGAAAGCAGAAACACTGGCTGGAGGTAACTTCTCTGACACAGTCTTCTGTATGGAGAACAGTAGCACTAAAGTATGTCTACCTTAAGAGTGGACCTACCAGGCCTAATTTACACAGCTCCAAAGACATGGAGAATACACAAGGCAGGCATGGCGAGCTGGTAGTGGCCGTGGATAACCAAATGCCTTATTCCTAGCCCTCCAGGGTCAATACCAGGTCTTGAGGCTTCACATGGAATTGGGTCTCAGAGAGATCTCAGTGTGAAGTGAAACCAAGCTGCCCAGATGCCTACAGCAGGGCTAGTTTGACATCTAATGCTGCCAAGACAGAAAAAGGCTTGTGCCATGTCCCCTGGTTGAGCAGAGGCACCAGCCAGAAGTTTAGACCTTGAACAAATGACCCAGCTGGTCCTTCTGTTGTCTTACTTATTTCTGTCCCCTCTCAGCTGCTGTTCCTGGTACTCAACATGGTCCACCTCTGCTTCCAGCTCTGGGGGATGGCAACCAAGGGCGTCCTCCGCTACTGGAGGAAACCAAGACACTGGCTGGCGGTAACCTCTCTGATGTGTTTTTCTTGAACAATGACGCTAAAGTATTCTTATCTGAAAGGAGAAGTACTTTTATCAGGAAGTCTTATACATACTAACTCCTCTCAAGGTCACTGCGGTTCCCCCACTGTGGAAAAGAGGCAGAAAAGCATTTAAAATCAGGTTTTCTTGACACTGATGATGGTGGTGTGGCAGTGATGTGTGTGTGTGTGTGTGTGTGTGTGTGTGTGTGTGTGTGTGTGTGTGTTTATGCTCATATGTGTTTTGTGCATAAATACATGGAGGCTAGGAGACAATCCTGGGTGTTACTTCTTAGATAGCACTCATTCTTTTTAAGACAGCTTCTCTCCCTGGCTGGAAACTCACTAATTAGAATAGGCTAGCTGACTGGTAAAACCAGGAATTGACCTGTGAATCTCCTCCACATGGGGATTACAGGCATGTGCTACCATGACCACAATTTTACACATTTCTGGAGATTGAATTCAGCCCTGTAGTTACCCTTTACCAAATGAGTCATCTCCTCAACCACCAACTTAATGTTTGACAGGACATTTCTTCCCATCTTGCAGCTCTCTATGGTTGGTGTAGCACTGGCCTACCATGCAGCCTCCGGCCACCTCACTACTCTTGCTGAGAACATCACTGATCAGTTCCACGAAGGACTTCATCAGAGGTTTGTGGACGTCAGTTTGATGGTGTCATGGAATCAGGTACAATAGGGGACTCAGGGCTACCCAGAAAGAGGCCATGATTAATGTTGCTTGATGACATCAGTCACATAAGGAGAGGGTTCAGGGTGATAAATTTGCTCTGTTGGGTGATTTTGCTGTAAGCTCATAGATGGTGGCATTGACAATAGTGAGTTTTGGAGAACTTCAGACATGCCCACTAGTTGGTCATCCATGCCTGCTGTATGGAGCCAAGTTCATGGACTTGCAGCAGCATGAGAAAGCAGGTGTCAATCTACATCATTTATAGTAAGGAGGCTGGCACTAACATGCTTAGACACGTCATGTCTGTCCTCTCTTTCTATCTGGTGGCAACGGTCTTAGAAATATTTGTAATAAGTGATTACCCTCAGGCTCAGGGAAAGACTTGGGGGATATAAAAGGGAGAAATACTCCCTCTAAGTCCCTGTATATTCATCCCACAAATTCCCTAAGCCTTTTTTCTACATACCTTGAGATCTGTCAATGCCCCAGAACCATCCTGTACCTAGAATAAATACTCTTACACCCTGGGCAAGCTGCTCCTGGAACAACCCCAAAAGAGGGAGGACTTGTTTCCCTCTACCTACAATGTTTCCAGCCGCACCTCCTCTCTTTAACTTCCCTCTGCTTCCCCGTGTGATGTATCCTGGGCCCAGCTCTCCTTTCTGTGGTGTAGTGAACCTTAGAAGGCACACAGCTGGTGGTCTTTCTCTACCATAGCTCTAGCCTTCCTTTCCTAGATAAGTGGTTCCACTATTGTTCCTGTCTCCTCAGAGGTCATATCAACTCCTACCCATCTTCTCCTCTGCCTTCTCACCATCCATACTCTGGGTAATCTTAGAGCAGAAATGCAACAGTATTCCTGACATAACCACTAGAGCTGGGGAAACTTAAGGCCAGAGAGTGGAAGGACCTTCCTGTAGCCAGAGTGGCCCAACTATAGAAGCACCAGAGACTCTTCAGTCTTGGGGGAAGATGTGCATCAAATATCCCAAGCAGAGGACAATCTGAACTTCTTCAAGGACAAGAATAGATATCCTCTTCTCATTGCAGTTGTCACTAGAACTGTGACTTTATAAATCAGGCCTGCCCCTTCCATCCCAGCTGAGGAATGGGGTCCTTGCATAAGGGAAGCCCTGAGGCTATCCTTACTACTCATGGCTGTTGGGCTCCATAAGCACTCATGAGTCCCAAGGCCAGGCACAAACCAGGTAGACATCATCTTCACATCATGAGAAACTGGCATTTCCTTACTGAGCCTGCTTATTACCCCTCTGATAATTTATTACATTATCACATACTGTGAAACCTATTCAGTGTGCACATTGTTGATGCAAATAGGGACTTGCTGCATAGAGGACAGCAAAGGCCACCTTTGGGTTAAGCACCAGGATCAGGAAGATTCCATACACTTCTATATAGTAGATGGTAATTTCTACAACTAGTAGAAATCTAGTGTACCAATCACAAAAATCAAGACACTTGTATTTTTATCTTATTTTATTTATTTATTTATTTATTTTACCTACACAGGCAGGAAGCTGGGGCAATGAAAGGCTAGAAGTCATAGTAAGCCGATCATCCAAGGCTCAGCAAAGTTCCCTCAAACAAAACATCATTCATAGTTGGGAGAACCATGGGAGCAACTTCCTGGGGTTCCATAGGCTGGGGGATCCATAGACTTTGGTGTTTGAAGGCTCCCTGTTTTAAGACCAGCAGGAACAGAGCTCAGGCTGTTCCGAATGGCTTTTCTTTGTCTTGGGATGTTTTGTTCTTAGCCACTCTAGGATCTTCTTGCAAAGACTTTGTATCTACTGAGATGTGTGTGCTACAATATTACTTGGCTCTCTCTCATACACCAAAGGGACAGAGCACTAAGAAGTAAGTTTACCAGCTTGTTCCCTACTGTTCCCCAGCACCAGCATGGGGCCTCACTGTCCCATCACTGGTAGGCCTTCTGGTCTACCTTTCCCGTGTGCCTATGTTCATTGTCATTTCTTTTCTGTCAGGGAGTTTCAGCTCACTCACTGTCTACCCTGAGACCACAGCTATGCATCGCCTGGATTCTAATGACATTATAGCCTAGTGTTTCCTCACCTGTGTTGGAAGCCCACTGGGCTGGCTTTCCTGAAACACTCTGTAGGATGCTCTTCTCTCTGAGGTGGGCAAAGCAGCTCTTCTAGGCATGTAGTGAGAAGAAATGGGAATCTGTCAGCACACTCTCAGTGAGCACTGGATCTCTGGTATGGGTTCACCTTTCACAGCCCGTTTTCCTCATAGTGTGCTACCATCCTGATCAGTTTGCTGCTGCCAGAAACTTGCCTGGAATGACTTCCCTCGGGATTCTTTTACAGCTGGGTACCAATTTCTGGGCCTTCACTTAGCTCTTGAGTAAGAGCTGTCCTGGGAAAGCTTTGTCCTGTCCGTTACTTACCTCAGTTCTCTGGCCCTGTATCATTTGTCCTGGCCATTTAAAACACTAATTTTTATTTTCACACGTGTACCTGGGATACAGCTCAAACTGGTCAAAGCTGGGTTCCTCTAACTCTCCATGAGGCTCAGTCTGACAAACTGTAATGGAGTTAATAAGTGTGGTATACAAATTGCCACTTTATACATATACATATCATTTTACATATATTGGTCTAAGTAATACACAGAGTAAATTTCCCTGCTTATTTTCACCTACTAAATTGCAGCTACCATGAAATTTACAGTTCTGCCCAGAGCTCACATTGTATTTCACCTCACCAGTGCTGGCTACAATATCAGTCATCAGAGCTGGGTCTTACTCTCTTGAAGGGACCACAGGTGTGTTAAGCATATTTCACAGAAACATCTATCCATCAAGTAACATACTATCAAGTAAAACAGGTAACAGTGTCCCATGTATACCACGAATGACCCCTCCTGTGCTCCAAGAGGGTGAGCATCACAGTCCACTCAGAAGCAGCACTGCCAATGGCCTCTGATCTTGGAGCCATGTACCTGAATAGTGAGCTGTGATGTATGAGAGGCTTCAGAGCAACCTGTCACTGTCTGAGACCTGATGACCTTGTAGCTGCAGCCTATGGCCTCAGCCTCAGCTCCTATTTAACTGTACAAGTGGGCGAAGTTTTAAATACATCTTCCAAAACTGAAGGTGTTTTCTAGGATAAGAGGAAGAATATACATGTGTGTCTCTCTAGGCACATGTTATATATCATATAAATAAATATGATAACAAAAATAGGTATGCCGACCTCTCCCAATTTCCCTGGGCCTCAGTTCTTACAAACACACGGAAACCTTGGTCCTTTGCTCACTTGGTCTAGCTCACTCTAGTACTTGGCATTTATTTCTTTCCTTCTGCTGGGGAGATGAGATCAGGTCATGTACAGAAAGCATTTCTGCCGGCACTATGCAGGTACACAGCTTTCGAGGGACCCAAGGGCTGTGAGAACCTGTGTTGGCCCTGGACTCTTGAGTGTGTCCCTAGGCCATCCTGCTGTGCATCTTTCATCTTATCTCTTTGTTTATCTGAGCCATAGACTCCAAAGTTGCCATGTGGAACCCTTCTAGTTACCACACATCTTCAAAGGACACACTAGTAAGGTGTGACAGAAAGAGGAAGGTACACTCTGTCACTGCTGCCATGGCCCTGTCCTTAGAGCAGAGTGTACTGAGCCTTAGACCTGCCCTGTCTGTCTCTACCAGTCTGCCCTCCTGAAGACATCTTATGTGTCCTGAAACCTGTTTCTGACTTGTTCTCCTCTGCAGACACTGTCACATGGAATCCCCACGAGACCTGTGGTCTAAACAACTCCTTAAATGTGTGTTTCAGCGCAGCTCATAGGCGTGTGCCTGTGTCCTGTGCAACTCCTTATGATCAATGGAAGACTCACTGCTGTGTTCTTCCCTTAGAGGGTGCGATGCCTCCAGGGAATCCTCCTGTTCCTCTGGATGTTGAAATGTGTTCATCTCTTCAGCTCTCTAAGTACCATGGCACGCTTCTCAGCAGTGGCCTGTTCCTCTCTCTTCAGAGTCTTGATGCCAATGGTAAGAATCTTCTCCCCTTCTCTAGTGATTTTTCCTGGTCATCCAACACATTGGCTTACTCTGGCCAGCTAGGGAATGGCAAACTCCTCATGGGGTCACACACCATTGAGAATTCTAGTCACCAAATTTGTAATGGTGGCATTTAAATGAGGAATAAAAGTATAATAAATTACATCTGTGACAGCAATAGCTATGGTCTATTAAGCACTGGATTCGTGCTATGCTTTCCCACAGCTTATTATCATTATTTCTTGTGGTCATTACCACCCGCAAATCTCTCTCTAAGTGCCAGGGATGGTGTGGAGGGCCTCTTGTATGTGAACATGCTCCATGATCACAAAGGGCTGCTTCGGGAATGGTGGTTTTATCAGAAGATGGAGCAAGGAGCTGTGAGAGATGAGACTTGCCTTGGGACTGGAATTTTCAGGTGCTTTGATAGCCACATGCTGCTTCTATTCTGTTCTTCCATCATATGGGTTCTGGGGCTCACAATGAGGTCATCAGGCTTAGCAACATAAGCAAGGTCACTGTGAAACCACTGAACTGGACCCACTCTGGGAAGTGTGGCTGGGAAGACAGATTTATTTGGAAGAAATTCAAACCTTCCAAGGCTATATCTCTTTGGGGTTCAAGAGAATAGCAAAAGGTAGGAAGAGTCTTGACAGTTTTAATGGTGATTAGTGGGAAGGAACATGTAAGCAAGAACAGCCTGGAAGTTAGAGTTGAGGAGGTGAGGTGTGTGGAGTAGAAGAGGTGGGAGCTATCACAGGGACTCTGGTCTGTCACAGGTATGAGTTAATAGAGAACTCGATGCCCCTGTTGCCACAGGTAATCAGCTATAGGAGCCATCTACTAACAGTCCTCTGTCTATGACTTGGTCAAGGTCAAGCCTGAGCTGAACCCAGACTGTCATTCAGAACATTGTCAGTAGCACTGCCATTTTAGGGGCAGCAGGTGGCTTTACCCACTGGGCAGAGTTACCATCCCATTTTGTTGCCTTTCAACACAAAGTCTTATGTAGCCTAGCCTGTTCTTTAGCTAGCCAAGGTTCCCAAAGTTCCTGCCTTTACCTCAGATCACTGAGACAGCGGGCATGTCCCACCGCTGCCTAGACTGTGCTTTCTTTCTCCATAGTCCCATGGAAATGTGTGCCAAACCACTTCAGAACCAAGGGTACTCAACAAGTGCCAGGCAAGAGACAAAGAATTCTAAATGCAGAACCATGGAAACAAATGGAGCCCAGAGGTTCCTGAGATAGATAGCAAGATGACTGTGTGTCATTCAGCTGAGAATGTGTGTCAGACCCAGAGATCGTTTTAGTAGAAAGTGTCACATAGACTGGGCCATTGACACTACAACTAAGACCCAAGGCCCTGTCTCTAACAAGCAGACCACAGACTTAACCAGAACCAGGTTGCCTCTAAGTAGCCCTTCCTAATTCTTCTTAAGTTATTACCATTACATAGCCCCTGCTGGGGACTAGACACATGGGCAAGAGAATATCATAGTAGTAGTAGCCCCATGTTGAAGTATACAGGCAAGGTGCTCATGGCCAAAGAGTGAAGTGGCAGGTCACTGATGTCAAAAACAGACAAAAGGTGAGCCTCCTTACAGCTAGTCGTTCATCACAGGCCTACATGGCTCGTGCACATAAACTCTGGTTGGTCATCAGATAGTCTCCCAAGCTTTAGTGGAGGAAGGATGAGGGCATAGTGTTGGAAGAGCTCTGGGAACAGAGAAGGAAGCTCAGGCACCTTTCAGAACTACTGGGTAGCTTGCAAGATGATGATATGGGTAGAAACACAGAAAGAGAGCTTGGAGGGGCAACCCTGATGGAGGCTGGCCTCTTTGGAATGAGAGCCCAGACAAGAAAGGCTTGAGCCACAAGTTTCTCCGTTTCTCTTAATGACTTAAAATAATTTAGAAGTCTCTATATAGCCCTCTTCCTTAAAGAGAGATAACTGGCCTGTGTCCTGTGGCTTTCTCCCTGCAGCTGGTGGGGGCCCTGTTGCTGGTCGCCCATTCCCACTTGGACCAGTTTCTGCTCTTCACCCGGATACTGTCACGTGGCACCTCTACAGAGGCCTTTCCTGGGATACCGCTTCAACTTCTGGGAAGAAATCAAAAAGACTCATGGCACAACCATTTGGAGTCTGACCATGGAGCTGTGCATTGTTCCTATGGGACCCTCTTTTTGTTGCTGGCTACTCTGGGTTTCGGAATGGTATGTAGATGCATTGATGAATCCTGGACTTTAAAGTCGCAACTTGTAAAGGTTCAATCTGTTATGAGGACAAAAAAGAATTAGCCCAGAGGCCAGGCATGGTAATGCTTTCTGTAATCCCACCGTGCTGGAGGTGCAGGCAAGAGTACCACAAGTTCAAGATCAGAAGCTGGGTGTGTGGCTCAGTGGGTAGAGTACTTGTTTTGGGTAATCCTCTAAAACACACAGAGAGACAGGGCCATGCTGCCCTGGCAAGATCTCTGTAGATCCCACCAGGATCTACCTGATCTGCCTTCAGCAAGGGACAGACATAATCTCCCTTCACTGAGAACAGACCAGCAAGACCACAGCTACCAGGACACTGCCTTCCCAGCCCTCAGCTGCTGACCCAAATCTTTTCTTTCTCCAAACTGCTCAGGCTGCTTCTACTGGACCCCTTTCCTGTTTATCCCTTCACCGTTCTCCTTTTTATAAAATTGTGTTCTGTGAGGGTCTTTCCCAGCCAGCAGGTTCTCTTAAACTCTAGATAGTCCTTTCTGTCTCCCTTTTAATTCTAGCCACGTTCCAAGTGGGTATACCAAGAACTCAACCTTTCCAGGCTGTTTTCTGGCACATGGTAAAAACTCATACAAGTTAAAGCAATTGGTTCATACTTTCTCAGTGATGTGTTCTATGTTCCTTAGAGGTCTGTCAATGTTCTCACTAACAGAGGTTAAACTAGAAATGGCTGCATGTGCTCACACCCTGACACACTCAGGCCAGAGCTCTTAGCTCCTTCCAATGATCCACATTCTCTGCTCACTACTTTCCCTTCATCTATCCATCCTTCATTTCTTCCTCAACCCTCAGGACCTACACTCCCAGGCAACTATCCTTATTTAGGGTACCCATTGTTTACCTCTTTACCCATCAATACATTCACTGGTCCATTTATTTAACTTTCTTTCCATCCAACAAGTTTTAGTATAGGATAAGAAGTACAGATGAGAGACATAAGGCCTGTTATTCAAACATAAGGCTTCTTATTGGTCTAGAACCCACCAAGTAAGCTGTACTGGCTAGTCAATAAAACCTAGAAACTCACCTCTCTCTGGCTTCTAAGCACTGGAATCACAACCCTACATCATCACACCTAGTCTTGTTTTAGTTTGCTTTGATTTGGTGTTTTTGAGACAGGGTTTCCCAATGTAGCCCTGGCTATCTTGGAATTCACTCTGTAGACCAGGCTGGTCTGGACCTCACAGAGATCTGCCTGCCTCTGCCCCCCAAGTGCTGGGATTAAAGACCCACACCTGGCTTGTTTTGTTTTTCACATTAGTTGTATGGTTCACCATCACCCTCAGACCTGCAGATAGATATCTGTGTCCATCTGCCAACTGCCCAATACTCCCCAGTTCTTCATGTCTTACATAGTTCTGACAAGGATTGAACAGATCTATGTGATGATCCAGAATAAAGTTGTGGTTATGAGAGTCAATGACACATTTCTAAGAGTTGTTTTTGACATGTTTCTGAATAAAAGTCCCCTGCACTGTAGGACACTCCCATCTGCAGGCTACAGCAGAGTCAAGTGAAGGAAGTCCAGAAGAGAAAGGGAAGAGGGGTCTGGGGGAGGGATACTGACATGTCCAGAAGGAGTAGAGGGAAGGGGGGTCTGGGTCAGGGAGTTTGCAAGCTTTGGCTCCTAGGGCCTTTTAGCCCAGCTTTGTCATTTTAATGGACAACTCTGCATGAAGTTCTATGGGGTGTACAGAGCAGACACACTCTAAATGACTAAAATTTTGCTTTTTTGAGCTATACTTTAAAGTAAATTGGGTGTGAACTAAAAGGCTTCAGCCAGTAGTGAAGGAATAAATAACCTAGACACCCATATCTAGGGCACAGTTTGGGTTGTCTTATAGCACACATGAAGACACGGTAGCTTTCCAGGTCTCAAACGCCTCCCCATGTCTCAGAGACAGGCCCAATAGAAGCCGAGAGTGTGTGTCATACAGGAAACGACACTAAGACAACAATAGCATGTTTCATAGTGAGACAGACTCGCACTGCAGAGCTCAGTCTGTAGTTTGCTGATCATGTCTCACCAGGCAATGGCTGAAAAGTCGCTAAGCAGAACAGTACCACCAGCAGCTGATATAATGTCCACTTCATAGTTTATCAGATCCACAAGGTCATGCCATAGCTTGCTAATACAGAATGTGTCTATTTTTTTTTCTCTCCTCTAGCTGAGAGCTGCCTTCTTGACTCTTTTCCAAAACAGAAAGCCTTTTCCCAGAAAATCTCTCATGACATTTAAAGACGTTGGGGTTTACACGTGGCATAAAGTCCTCACCCTTCTGGGGCTGGAAACAACTTCGGGAGAGACCGAGGTGGCTACGGACCATGTAAGCTATGGGACAGTAGTATGCAGTGGCCCACTCAGGCTGCTGTCTCTACCACCCAGGCTCACTTTCCGATATGAGAGCACTGTGGGATTCCAGTTCAACTGTCACTACAACAGCTCAAATTAGTTCTCAACCCTGGTGGGCCTCACAGGATCTTCCCTTGAATGCTAGAGAACTCACAGGGTTAGCAGGCTCACCCTTCTCTGCTTACCACATCCCTATAATCACCTTGTACCTTGAAAAGAGAGAGTCTCTGGGTTTTTTTTCCTTGGGTTAGTCACTTGATTTGGGCATTTGTTTTCAGACCCAGATTTTCACCCAAGCCATGGAGCCCTCAGTGTTTTGGATTGGGCACTCCAGACACTAATGCAAACAAGTCAAACCTAGGTATTTTCACAGTGAATTCTCCGCTGTCATCCATGACTGATGTTTACATAGCACTCAGTGCGACCTTGAAGCCTGTCAGAAGCAGTCATGGTACTGTGTGTTTGGATAGGGCTCACTGCCCGTCATGGGCCCATTACTGCCTTTGGATTCATTCAATGGTTCTTTGTCAAAGCATCATTAACTGTAACACTTATGAATGAAGCGGTGCATGCACACCATCAAAGAAGGAGCCCAGGCAGACAGAGAGAAACAGGCCCAACTCTCAGGTCTTGTAACTTCTGGGCCCAGAATGTTTTATAACACAGGGAAAACTTTCTAAAGTCAGCATCACTAACAGTTCAGATAATGAGAGGAAAAGAAAACCATGGCATTTCAGTTTGCATTTACTAATATGTCTTCCCCTCAGATTTATTACCTGGATGAATTTTCAAGTCTATTAGATGAACTTCTGATGAAGATTGATGGTTTGTCTGACAGTCTAGAACTTTCTATCCTGAAAAAACAATGGAGGAGGACAGTGGAGCTAAGAGCAGAGGACGGTCCTGCAGTTGGCATTTTGGAGTACCAAGCTACTGGGGTAAGACTGTACAAATTATTTTTGTAAATGTTCTACACCGCTATTTTTATATTCTAAAATTGGTTTGAAATCATGAGGTAGATTTTTATAAAAAAAAAACCCTCTAAGAATAATTATTAGTGGAAAGATGTGCTCTGGCCAGAAATGGTTAAATTATTTAAAATGGAAGGCAAGACTTGAAGTTTCCATTGGTAGTGTAGATCCATCCTATCATTTCCAGTTAGAACTGTAATCAATAAAGAGACTGGGAAATCTGATTGGAAAGTGCATCTTCCTGAGATGAAGGATGTCTGTGAACATAGAATGTGACTATGAGGCTTTCTGGGTGTGCTGTGGATTAGAAACGAGAGAGAAGCTGCTACATGCAAGAGCATCTGCAGGTCTCCAGATTAGCATATCTGAAGGTGCCAATCAAAGGAGAGGGCAAAGGGGCATACCTCTAAAACCAATCAGCACAAAAGGGTGACAAGTGCAGCAGGGAGTTCCCTCATGGAAAATAATTCAGTGAAAAAAATTCTTTTTTGAAAGTAGAATGCAAAGCTAAGAAGAAAAAGCACAAAGATAAAATTTTTAAGAAAAATTGACAAAAATGAGTAATAACTTATTATATATCCAAAGTTATAAAAAAAATGCACTTCTACACACAACGAGGAGAAAGAAAAGGAGCAATAGATTTGCAAGAAAAGAAACAAATGGCTCAGCAAAAGTAACTTTGACATATTTTTAAGAATCATAATGAACAGAGAAATCTGAAAGAGACAGCTGTATACAAGTCAGAACAGGGATAAATGTTTAGACCTATACAGATGTTTGCCCACTGATAGCAGGGCACATCCTAACTTGGAACACAGTACACAGAAAGGCATTTGGTCCAGCAGGACTGCTGAATGGCAGAGTTAGCAACACAGAATGGTACAGGACCAGGTCCATTGGGTTTAATCAGGATCTGCAACTCTTGAGTATAGCCTCTACAGAATGTACCAGTGTTTCTTAAAAGATCTATCAATCTAATATCTCTTTATCTCTATCTATCTACCTACCTACCTACCTACCTACCTATCTATCTATCTATCTATCTACCTACCTACCTACCTACCTACCTACCTATCTATCATATACCAATTATCCATCTATCAGCTATTTATTTATCAGGGGTATGTGTGGGGGTGCATGTCCATATGTGTTTATGTGTACCATGTGTATGCAGGTGCCCTCAGAGGCCAGAAGAGGGCATTTACAGTCAGATCCCTTGGAATCCTATTCATAGGCATTGTGAACAATCAGATGCTGGTGCTGAGAAATGAACCTGAGTCCTGTGCAAGGAGCCTGCTACCTCTTACTCTTCAAAGTCTGAACTGCAACCTGAACACTGGAAAACTGTGGTTTAAACCATCATAAGTCAGGAACTAACTATATATCTAAACAGGAACCCTGTCCCAGGATTAAAAAGAATAGATTTAAATCTGTTAAAATTAGACAAAACAGCAGAGTTAGTTTCTAGACTTAAAGTATTAACATCATTCTATTGCTGTCTAGATACTGTTACTGGCTTATTCTACATGATCTAAAATTTTAAAAGCTGTAATGTTTTATTTGTATTATTAAAGTAATTTGAATGCTCATGGGATAGGGACTACAATAGCCAACTGCACTCGAAACTTAAAATGCAAGAATATACATATGTAGGAAAAAACAAGTATCACTTGACACCCTGTGTCTTGATAATACACTTTTAGAAGAAAGAGAAGCATGAGGATGTCTGTAGCATGTGATTTGAGAATAACAAAATCAGAACCACACTCGATGTGTACTATTAAATCAGTACTTAGAGGAAAAGCTACATGAGAGGAAACAGAGTTTATACTGAACCCAGTTCGCCAGCAAAATTCACATGAAGCACAACTGAGCAAAATCAATAACCAAAATAAAGTGATCCAATAGAGGCAAATGTGTAAGCTGTTAGATATCCTACAGCCAAATATGTGTATACAGACCACTAAGAGTACATCCGATCCCTGTGTATACAGATGCATCCCACTAGGAGCATGTCAGATCCTCATGTATACAGACCACTTAGGGATCCATCAGATCTCCATGTATACAGATGCATCCCACTAGGGTTACATCAGATCTCCATTTACACAGACCACAAAGGGTACACCGGATCTCCATGTACAGACCATGTGTGCAGATTTTCATTAAGATTAAGGAAAAACCAAAAAGTGTTCAATCAAAAATTCCCCAAAGACAATATTAAACGGTTCTGGGCCTCATACTAGGGACCTCAACTGTGCTTGACATGCTTTTGTGAAAACAGTTAAGAAGACCTCTACCTAGAGCTGTATCTCCAGCTCCCATTGGAACAATTCTAAGGCATAAGCTTCTTCCCTGAGCCCACTGTAAGCACACTTCTGGCTGTCTGTGTCATGACTCTTGGGATCAGAATTGCAAGCATGTCTGAGTAAGTTTCCATGTGCATAACCTGCGCTCTTGTGAGCCCTTTCATACTTGCTATGCATCAGAGTCCTTGTTGATTTAACACTCCCCAGTGTTTATGGCAGTGACTGCTAAGGCTCACACTTGTGGTGTGTGCTCCAAGGACAGCAGCCTTACTCCCCTCCCATTGAAAAACACAGTTCTTTCCCGAACAGTCCATTTATCAGAACTGTATCACACAAAAAGCCATCGTTAACTGGGTTTGCCAATGCCAATAACACCCAGCTTCCAAGGCACAAGTTAGCTGTCCTGCCGGGAAGGAACTGGGTGTCAGTGGGACCTGAACAGGCCAAGCCCAACTGGGTTTTGCAAAACAAACTCCTCTTTGTGTGATGAAAGCCAAGGTAAGGGTCCATTTGATTTTCCTAACTCCCGGGCACTTGTTTTTTCATCTTAACCAATAATAATTAAGATTGGTATCTCTCTAAACTGGCAGGATAGACTGCCTGGAGCTATCGCTAACCACCTGCAAATTGTGTTGTTCTTTGTGCTGAAGTGACTCATAGCAAGAGAACGCTGTGGCTGCCAGGCCCACCGCCTCTTCTCGCCCCTGGCTCATTGCTCATTCTGTGATTCTTGGCTCACCCTTGCCTCTTAGCTACCCTCCACCTAGAGTCAAATGAAAGACCCTTCTGTACTTGCTGTGGCCCAGGCCTCTGAACACTCAACTTGCCTTTTCTCTCCAGAAGATAGCCAGGCCTGAGGCTGCAGGGCAATAGAAAGATGCTAGGGGGGCTCTGCCACCCAAAGTTTCCTCTTGACTTGTTTTTGTGAATACAGTTAGGTCAAGATCAGTCAGCCAGAAAAGGGCACAGCTGGCCTGTTCAAGCGGGGTGCAGCTCCTCCGTAGAACACCTGTCCAGGACCCATAAGACCCTGGCTTTCATCCCTAATAACGGAAATGATTTTAAGTGTAATTACCTAATCTCCTTCTGCCAGGATGGAAGTACAGAAGTTTTTTACAGGTTGAAAATCTGGGTTAGCAGTCTGCATCCAGGGAACGAAGCATAGACCACCTGGATTTACAGAGAAGCCTCCTGTGCCAAGACCAAAGCTTCTGTTTCCAGGCTAGTCATCCAGTGACCTTGAATTCTGAGAGTCACTGTCCATTTCTTATAGCTGCTTCCCTTATCTCTGCCAGTTTGTGAGGTGCCCTGGAGATGATTTCAAACATCTGGCTTTCCACTGGACCATCAGTGAGCCTCTGCACAGACACTTTGTGATTGTCACTGGCTTCCATAACATCACCCTTCCACCGGGCAGTGTTTTCTGATGGGTGGGTGAAAGGTAATTTAACACACTGAGGTGGCATCCTGGAGTGTGAAGCAGTCTGTGTTAAATCCAGCCCAGACTTCACATGAGGAAAACTGAGGACTCCGAATGGCCTTGCTCCTTCTGACATAGGCATAGAA
Organism: Micromys minutus; assembly: GCF_963924665.1. Taxonomy (NCBI): domain Eukaryota; kingdom Metazoa; phylum Chordata; class Mammalia; order Rodentia; family Muridae; genus Micromys; species Micromys minutus. The sequence goes on along the minus strand of NC_137969.1, from coordinate 33,201,670 downwards.
GTCTCAGGGTCCCACTGTTGACCTACTGTTGATGGTGACTCACTTGTAAAGACAGAGTACGGACATCGGGTACATGCAGTCTCGTGCCATGTGACCTCCTTGGGACAATGAGTGCACGGTATCACTCCCCACGGGACAGCTGAGCACAGCAAACGGGGCTAATGTGGACATCTTCTGTTTCTATGTATGGGTTTAATCTAGACTACTAACAATGAGTGACAGGTTCATTCCTGTGGCTGCCACCACTCTGGGGACTGAGGAGGCAACGGCGAGCAACACTGAGACCCTGCGAATGAACTGTGTCCACTGGGAAGATGTGATTCCCAATCCCAGGAAATAAGAACCTCAGAAGGATGAGCAAAAATCTGGGCACCTTTTGTGCTCGTTCTGATCAGGGTGTGGTGCATGTGTCCCATGAGGCAGAAAGGGGCCAGCGAGACCTCTGGGAAGATAGTCTTCTGCCGTTCTCAAGAACCAGGGCCACTGTGTTCCTGGATCTGAGAAAAATGATCTTCCCACCTGGATTCCTGTCCCAGCTCTGCCCTCCCTAACAGAAGTTACATCACAGTCCGTGTTCTCTACCACTGTGCTTCTGCAGAGCACACAGCCAGTAAATGCTTAGTAAACTACCAGGCAGAAAATGGTAGTGCCTGTGGCCAGAGAGAGCCCAGGACTAAATCAAACCAAGGAAACGGTTGCTGGGAAAGTTTGAGGGTAGGATTTGTGAGAATTTTGGAATTGTTCTTATAGCCTTTTTTTTGTTTTGTTTTGTTTTTGTGAGTTTGAAACTATTTCCCACTGAAAAGCTTTTTGAACATCTCTTGTGTTGCACAAGCCCAGAAACCACACAAAGACAGGTCACCACAGTGAACAACAGTTTTAATAGTTCTAAGAAGTTTTTTTTTTTTCTCCTTAAGCTTCTCTATATTTTAAAGTATATCTTGGTGTTTTTTTTTTTTTTTTTCTTGGAAGAACATCACAAGAAAAGCTTGTTAAACTTAATAGAACTGCTTAGATGTGATTTACAACTATTGGGTGTATCAGGAGTGCCAGAAATGTAACACCCAGCCATTGATGCCGAGACAGGGGGCCTTCTGAGATAAGCATTCTCAGCTTCCACACAGCGTCTGCTGAGACGGCTTAACCGGGAGAAATGTCCTGTGGCTCCTGATTTATCCTCTTCTGGCACACAAGAGCCTGCAATGTTGAAATAGTGGTACCCACATCCCCTTTCCTTAGATGTATGCAAGCCTAGCATTCGTGACACTGGATATAAACCAGGGCTTCTGTGTCACAGTGAGCATGGAATTTATTTACTAAAGCCGAATTTCCTCTAGTTGGGGGGAGGGGAAGGGGAGTGTTACAGGCCTGGAATCTTTTAATTTTCCAGGATTAGAATGTGCTATCAGCCAATTGCTTTTTGAAGCAGTTTCTGTTTCAATAGCTTCAAGCCAACTTTCACAATGATTGCCCTTAAATCCAAGAAAAGCGGCTGTATTTGTTCTCTGGAGTACAGTAACACATATCAGAATCAGAAATATGATGTCTCACAGTCTGGAGACCTGGAGTCCATGGCCCTAGAAAGAGCTTGCCTGGCCTTATCCCAGCTTCTCAGCGCTCCCAGGCTGGGAGCGGCCTGATTCTAATTGGCATGCTCCCCATCTATGTTTCTCCATGACCCGGTTTTCTCTTTCTAGAAGAACGTGGTTGTGCTGGATTAGAGCACATTGCAATGACCACATCTCAGTTCCCACAAAGCCTTAATTCCCAGGCGTTGAAGGTTATTAGCATGTCAATGTTTGTTTCTTTGGGGAAGAGATAACTCATCACACACAGTTGTGCAACTGTAGCTCTCTAAAGACTAGGGTCACACAGTTTCACATTAATTCCAGTTTTCCTTGGAATTCCAACAATTCGACAAAAGTAAAACAAAATATTTTACTTGTTTTTCACTTTCTCCTTTTAGTTTGTAAGCCTTTTATAAAAGGGATACTTGGTACCAGCAAGGTATCTATCTCAGTGGGTACAGTCTTGCCTGCTACCAAGTCAGGCAACCTGAGTTCCTCAGCACCTCCAGGTGGGAAGAGAGAACCAACTTCTGCAAGTTGTCCTCTGACCTCCCCACTAGAGGTGGTACATGAATATACATATGCATTCAGCATGCACACACACATACACACACACACACACACACACACACACATACACGTACACTAAAAAACATACACACATACAGTGGTCTTTACCCTAAGCACTGCATAGTTGCCAAAGAGTATTCATAGTGCCTCAAAGGTAACAGAACAAAGGAATGTATGTGGTGGGCCTGTGAGGTTAGGATTCTTAAATCACATGAGATCCCCAAGACACACCTCAGCCATGTCAACAACACAACACAGTTGGGAAAATACTAACTCCATTTCACTAGCAGTTCAGCAGCCAGTGTCCATAGTAATCAATAGAGCCCCAGGAGTGTCTGCACTGATGTCAGTGCTAATGGGCAGGCCCAAAACAATTTGCTATCCCATGGCATGTTGGTGATTATTTAGTTTTAAATAGAACCAAAAAAGGGGGAAGTCTGAGCAGATCCAAAGATTTCCCTAGTCCTGGGGCCTTGCACACTCACCCAGCCCTATACTGGGTTTGTCTTAAGAGGAAAACAGAGATACTCCAGGGTACAGATAGCAAACATAGAGATGCCCCAGCCACAGCCAGCACCAGTCACTGAACCAATTTTATCTACTTTTCAGAATTTGGGGAAGTGTAGGATGAAGTTGTACAAACCTATTTAGACTCTAGGAAGGAAGCCTGTCCCAGCCAACAATCTCTTTGGCTCCTCTCATAACTAAAGGTTTTGCTTTTAGTAGAATTAGTTAAAGTTATGACTATACTAGCCCTTGGCCTTGACCAAGTAGTGACATCAGAAAGTCTTTCTCTGTTGGTAGGCATGAGTTGAGGACATTCCCTGTAGTCCCTTCTTGCGTGCTTGCCCAGAGTAGTGCATACTCTCCAAATCATTCTGTTCCTGCTGCCTGACTAGAGCACAGAAACCAGGTTGGAAAGTTACTAATGTGTCCTGGGCTTTGAAACACACAACACCCTTTGCCCTGCAAGGCCCACATTCTCTTGTTGCAAAACCTCTGGGTGACACAATTCATGACTCTTACAGGTATCTGGTTCCTTGGATGCTGAGTCAGAGTGAAGAGGGAGGAAACCGGATGGCTGCCTGGCCCAGGAAGGATCTGTACATTACATCTAACCACAGTAATGAAGACTGTGTGACATTGGCAGCGGGAAAGATACTGGTCTCAGGGTGTGCGTGCGTCTGTATGCATGAGTGTGTGTGTGTGCGCGTGCATGCATGTGCACCACATGTCTGCAGTCCCCTTGGAGGTTAGAAGACAGCAGCAGATCCCCTGGAACTGGAGTTATGGAAGGTTCAGAGCCACTCCAGCCTGGTACCAGCAAGAAGTATTAGTAGGGAGGGATTATATTAAATGGGAAATTGGTTTAGAATATTCATGGTTTTCTCAGCAGACAAGGGAATGATAGTAAAAAAACAAGATGTTCTATCCATCAGACCCTGCCTCCAGCTCCTAGCCAGCCTCTCTGCAGCTGTGTTTGCAAGGTGACCTCTCCACACAGGAAGCCTGCTGAGCCCCTGCAGCCACTGGCCATCCTGAACTGCTCTTATTCACCTCACGAGATTCCAGCCTTTCGCGTGGGCCTGAAACATGTGTTTCCACTTTCCATGCTACCGAGCTCTCGAGCAGAGGAGGGGGACAAAGCTTTGTGCTTGCAGATCCTATAAGCCGAAATCACCTTGGCAGCTTCAGAACCCTTAAATTCTTCAAGATCCCAGTAATATGTCTGGATCAGTAGCAGTGTCTCCTCTCACGGGCAGGCTATGTGACAAGCTGGCCCAGGCACAGAGACACAAGTTGCTTGACCTATAAGCTACCTTCAGTGACATTGTGATAGAGTAAGCTAACAGCTTGCTCACTAAAGCACAATACATTTCAGCATCATTTTTTGGTCCATGAAACACTTGGCAGTGTTTATGCTGACTGTATCCCATAGATACACAGGCATAGGAAACCCAGCCAGCCAGTTGCTGCAGAGAATTGTATTAGCAGCACATACTGCCATTGTGATTTGACCTAATGGGCATTCCTGGACAGAATGAGGACTCCAGCTGCCTTGCTATAAAAACACTGGCAAAATGTCTGCTATCAACAAAGTCTAAGTCCCATTCCTTCTGAATGCACATTTGCCGATGAAGCCTGAAAATAAATGGAAACATTTGTGCTGGGCCAAGACCATGGTCTGTTTTGGGTTCTCTTGTGTTCTCCATTGACCTAAGGCTAGGAAAGAATAGGTTTTCAAAGACTTGGGATTCTCTCCACAGGACAAGAAGTCCTGATTTCATCACTTAAAAAGAACTTGTTCATTCAGCACCTTTTGTTGTTGTTGCTGTTGTTGTTGCTTTTGTTAAAAATGAGGTCATGGCTGGTCTTGGGTAAAATTTTTAAGTCTTCCCCTGCAATCAGAGTTGGTCTGCTTCAAGAAGATAGTATAGTCTTGGCAATCAGGGGAAGGGTCCATTCCTGTGAGATCCACAGACTCAGTGGCCAACTTTTACAACACAGTAGCCAATCCTGAAAGTGAAGACTGTAGATAAATCAGCCATGTGGTTGCCTGTCTCTGTTGCAGACTGACACACACTGAGCACAACTCAATCTTGAGTAATAGCTGCCCAAAGTAGGAAACAAATTACAAAGTTCTTCAAGGGCACGAAGTGAGCATTCCCATGGGGGGGGGGGATGAGGGAACAACTCAAGACAGGGTCAAAGTGATACCAAAACTCAGCAGGACCAACACCAAACCATATAGTCTCACACTCTGCACCCAGTATTCATGATGACATCATCTGGGCTCTAACAGGCCTGCACCTATGTTTCTATTCCTGCAACACACATGGGACACTCTCTGAGACTGGATTCACATGAATCTTGACAGTGGTCCATGTTTCTGACATCTCCAACATCCTGGGATATACATTGCAACTTAGGTTTCACCTTTACGACTTCACACGGTGACCTCTCCTGGCCTCTTTGCAGGGAATCTGACCTTGCTATATATCACAGAGCCTTGCCAGCTTTTCCTGAGTTCTCACCAGAACTCAGATTAAACACATAGAACAGTAACAATTCCACTATGCTGTTTTGAATTTCCTCCATCAATCACTTTTGAATTCATCTTCACACGTTAGATCACAAGAAGTAGGTAGTTAGATTCTGTGCCAGAGTGTAACACAGTGGCCCCTCCTTCGATTGTCAGTAGAGTCGTCACGTCCCTTCTGAAGCCCCATGAGCCTTCACTCCCACAATGCCACTTTTCCTTCTTGCTTCCATCGCCACTTTCATTTGCTGGATCCAGTCTATTGTAGAAGTCATTTTGGTTTTGTTTTTAATTCATGGAAATGTATTTCTATTTGGGCTCCATTCCCTTACTGACTCTCTTATGCATGCTTCTACCTTTCTCCTTTGCATTTCTGACTTTTTTTCTGCCCTGAATTGATTTCCTTACTCCAGTCATCTGCCTGTCCATATCTTATCAATGGCATTAATCACTTGCTAAATATTTCAATTATCCATTTAATACTCTGTCCACTGCACAGACTTTAAACTCAGTAACTGAGGAACTGCAGTGTGTTGAAAGACTCATACTGGCTTGCTTTGTATGTGTCTGTGTGTATTTCTGTGCTGTAATTTGCTCTTCTGTTGCTTTGACTCTATCTGCTGGTTCTTCCTGAGATAGATAGCTCTTATAGAGCTGCCCTGTATTAAAGGCCCAATTCCCAGCAGTGCCCTTCTTCAAGGAGGAGAAAAGAAAGCATAGGCAACACCAGCAAGCCAAACAACATCCGCAAATACCCTTCCACTCAAACAGGACCGAGGGGGAAGTTTGAGGGGGGAGGACCAAGTGGGATACATCAAATCCCACTAACATACCACTACTGACCAGGAACATGAACTGGAAAAGATGAAGGAGAGCATGATAAATTAAAAAGTATGAAGGATGAAGGTAGAGATATTATATCAGTGAAATGAAGGGATGGGGAAATGAAAAAATTAAAGTTATATAAAAGAAAGTCTAAATTTAAAAAAAAAAAAAGCATTGTGAAGACGCAGAGGAAAAGACCAAGAAATTTTAAAGAAGAGGAAGGAGAGGATGAGGAGAAGACAGGGAACACACTGCCGAAGAATGAAAAGTTAACAAAATTAGATAAAGGAGAATCAAATTTAAAATTTTAAAGTTTTGGAAAACAAAAATCAGAGACCTTCCATGTAGGCTAGTGGAACATAAGCTACTTCCCTGTGACCTGGTTAAAAGGAAGAGTCAATTCTAAGAAAGAATTGACCATTTCAGAGAGAAAAACAATTAATATCCTGGGCATTCACAAAGCTGGCAATAGACACCAACCAGTGAAAAGCATTAGTTGAAAAAGCAGACATGGTTCCAACAGTGGGGCTTCCAGGCAGAGGTGGGGAGGCACCAGCCCCACCCAAGAGATAAGAATAAACCAGAGCCTTCACAAGCCCCAGATGCAGCTGCAGGCTTCAGTGAGACACTAAGTCCTCAGGCAAATGAGTCAGCCGCAGAGGAACAGGGCTCTGTCTTTCTATGACTCAAGGGGCATCTGCCAGGCTTAAGCCCAAGAGAAATCCTATTTTGGAAAACAAAGCTACCCTGAAGGATGGAGACAGCTGAGTTCTGCCTGCCACAGCCCCAAGTTGTGACACAGCCTGTGACACGGATGAGAGCAGAAGGCCAGGGAATGGTCAGAGGTGCAGCTTCTGGGAAGTTGTGTTCAGATAGTGACGAACAGGACCCCACTCTCAGTGGCCAAATGCCAATCTTATTAGCTAAGATATCACTGGATTTTGTCAGCCCTAAGCCTAAAGTGGATCGACTTGTAGAGCCGCCATCTCCCTTTCAGTGCTGTAGAGCATGAGAATGTAGCATTTCTTCAGCAGAGTGAGCAACACTGGGGAAACCTTCTAGTGGATAAATCTGGAAAGCACAGTATTGAACAAGGTGACCCAAGATACACAGATTTTCCCTCAAGTGCCTACTATGTAGATGTGTGCACATATCAACAAATGTAAGTGTGAGGAACACCTAAAACACCAGAGAGGAGACCAACAGATGAAGAAGAATGGTGGAACTTAAAAGTGGAAAAGAGCTGGGTGGTGGTGGTGCATGTCATTAACAACAGCACTTGGGAGGCAGAGGCAGATGGATCTCTACAAGTTCAAGGCCATCCTGGTCTACAGAGTGAGTTCCAGGACAGCCAGAGTTACATAGAGGAAATCCTGCCTTGAAAAAAAAGGAGGGAGACTAGAAGAGGTCAAGTGTGGCAGAGGATGAGGGGAGGGAGAATCATCACATAAAATGCCCTAATATTATCTAACTCCTATGTTAATTTTAATTATTAACTTAAAAAGAAGTGACAATAATTATGACCCAGAGGGCAAAATAGATTGAATGAACTATACGAGAAAGAATGAGAGACCCAAGTAAAATTAGAGATACAAGAGAAGTTACTACAGGTTCCAATGAAATTCAGAGAGTTTTTAATAGTTCAAAACGTATCTTTAAAAAAAATGGAAATCTCAAAGAAATAGGTAAGTTCTGAGATACTGTGGCTTATCAAAGTTAAGCTAAGAACATATAAACAAATCAGTTTACAATAAGCAATGAGGAAGAAGTAGTAATAAAAAGTCCCCTAACAAAAAAAAAGGCCCATACTCAATGGATTAGTGCACACATTTACCAGGACTTTGAGGAAGAGCCAACATCAACACTCCCCAGACTGTTCCACAGAGTACAACACCATAAGCTCATTATATCCCGATGGCATAACCAGATGTTAATGCTACATAAGGATACACCAATGTACCTGAGAATGCATTAAGATCAAACACCATGACCAAGTTGGCTTCATGCCAAAGATTCAAGGTCATTTAACATATGAGAAACAATGTTGCATGTAAGTAAACATGAGGACAGAAGTCACCTGATTATCTCAAAATACAAAGCTTAATATCTTTCAACAGAAGTTCTAGAAGGCAATGAGGACCATACTTTACATAATGGCAGCTATGTAAGGCCATTATCTATGTATTGTCATTGAACACACAGCATTTTAGAGAGCGGGAGAAAATTGAAAACATTCCTAAAGTCAGAAATACAAGAGTGTCCTGTCTCTCTGTTCTACTTTATTATAGAGCACAAAGCATCAGCCAGAGCAGTAAGGCAAGAACTAAAGAGGAAGCAGAGTAGCTCAACTGTCCCTATTGCAGACAGACATGACCTTATACTTAACATCACTGAAGACTCAGTAGGGTGGCACAATACAAAGTCAGCGCACAGGACCCAGCAGAGTAATAAGGGGAGCCAGGCGGTGGTGGCACGCCCCTTTAGTCCCAGCGCTCAGCAGCCAGAGGGAGACGGATCTTTGTGAATTTGAAGCCAGCCTGGTCTGCAGAACAAGTTCCAGACAAGGCTACACAGAGAAACCCTGTCTTCACAGCAAAACACGAGGGGGGGGGGAATAAAAAGAAGAAAATCAGCAACTGCAAAATGAAACAAACAAAATGCCCTCAACGAACACAACGAACAAGGTGAAAGATGTCCGCCATGAGAACGAGGAACCTGAAGAGAGAAGCTGGAGATGCCAGGAGCATAAAGACCACACGTGATCGTGGACTGGCAGAATTCGTGTCGTAAAACAGCTAAATGCCCAAAAGTAGTTCAGGGACATCTCTATTAAAATCTGATAACTCTCCTCACAGAACAAGAAAAAAACAATCCTAAAATGAATATCAAAGCGCAGAAGTCCCTGGGTAGCCAGAGCAAGCCTGATGGGAAGGAGCAATGCTATGTGTATCACAATAGCCAATTTTAGTTTTTACTACAGTGCCGTAGTTACAACCACAGATGCACGGTACTGGCCTAAAGCCAGCCATGTATCAGGAAAAGACAAGTTAAAGCTGCTTTGAAATTACATCATAATGGTTCTCACCAGGCAAACAAGGACTACAAACACCAGCAAGAACGTGGGGCATAAGAAACCATTATACCCCGGGGACTAAAACACCAACCAATGAGCACACATGGATAGACCCATGGCTCCAGGTGCATATGTAGCAGAGGGCAGCATTGTCTGACATCAATGAGAGAAGAAGCCTTTGGTTCAGTGAAGCCTTGTTTCCCAGTGTAGGGGAATGCCAAGGTGCTGAGGTGAAGAGGGTGGTTGGAAGAGGAAGCACTTCGTGGAAACTAGTGGAGGGGGTGGGGGTGGGATTGGGGGGAAAGGGAATAACATATGAAATGTAAATACAGAGAATATCGAAAAAAACCAAAAAAGAAACCATTACACGCTGTTGGTGGGAGCATAAACTTGTGAAGCCAGTACAGAAGTCAGTAGGAAAATTTCTTAAAACTCTAAAATTGGAACTACCATGTGACCCAACCACAATGCTCACAAGCAGTTCAGTTAAGGACTTGACTCCAAGTCAGTTTTCTGCAGAGGTGTTTGCAGGTCTGTGTTTACTGCTGCACTGTGCACAATAACTAGAAAACCCATCACCGAGGACTAGATTAAATGTGGAGTGTGTATAAAGAAATATTTCAGTCATAAAACTATGAAATCGTGGCACTCAGTATGACATCATAACACTCGCAGGAAACTGGATGGAACTAGAGATTATGAGGTTACTCAAAATAAGCTACTCTTAGACAAACACCACATTTCTACCTCTTAAATGCAGAATCTAGATGTGTGTATGAACCTGTGTGTGTGTGTGTGTGTGTGTGTGTGTGTGTGTGTGTGTGTGTGCATCCACACACATGTTGTCTTAGGGTTTCCATTGTATGAACAGACACCATGACCAAAGCAACTCTTATAAAGGACAATATTTAATTGGGACTGGCTTACAGGTTCAGAGGTTCAGTGCATTACCATTAAGGCAGGAAGCATGGCAGTGTCCAGGCATGTGTGGCACTGGAGATGCTGATTGTACTATATCTTGTTCCAAAGGCAAACAAGAGAAGACTGGTTACCAGGCAGCTTGGATGGAGGTCTTAAAGCCCACATCAAACAGTGACTCACTGACTCCAACGGTGCCACTCCCAGCTCCAAGTAAATACAAACCACCACACACGTGCTCAGGAAAATAGAAAGGGGACTATGAGGCGTAAGGGAACAATCAGAAGGGAATAGAATGTGGGGGTGGGGGTGGGTAATGGAAGTTACATGACATGGAGCAGAAGGATGGACTATGAAGAAGGAAGCCAAGGAGAGTAGGACAGGGGAGATGGGAGAAAATATCAGGAGAGGCGCCAGGAACGAAGTACAGTGAAGTACCCTGTGAGCAGGACGTGTAGAAATCCACCCATTGTTATGCTGTCGACAGGTGGAACAGACTTTTAAACACTGCTCACTGCAGAGTCTGCAAAGAACACAACAAACAAAAATTGGCTGGACCTGCCATCCCAGCTGTTTCAGTCTTCAGTCTGCTGGGGTGTTTGGTTTGGTTTGGTTTTTGTCTGTCTGTTTTCCAGTTTGGGTAGGAAGGTGATGTCTCCTCCCACTTTAGCTGGAAGCAGTTCATTAAAATGTAATGATCCGGCCAAGCCTACTGGCCCAGGCCAGTGACCCCACATGCCTGTAGAGCAGAGCAAAGGACATATGTGGTGGCGAGACCTTCAGGTCTGGCCCTGAATCATCAGCGCTCCTGGGTACTCACCTGGCTGAGGAACAGCCTGCTGAAGAACCCGTGAAGGAGGCAGACTACACTTGGACCCTGGGGTCTGAAGCTTACTACTGAATTGTCTCCTGCACCACTTTCTTCTGGTTCCCCCAGCCTCTTGGGAGACAGTTTCTCCTCTCACAGTGGCTCACCCGCACTGAGGATTCTCTCATGATTAGGTCAGTCTGTGACAACTCACCAGACTGCTACTGAAACTCACTCTAGTAATCACTGAAGTTAAACATTTATGTGTGTTTGCTGATCATTTTCAAATAAATGAATTATCTTGCACATAGTTACCCTATTTATTGATCAGAATGTGAACCTTTGGCCTAATTATTATTAGTTAGGTAGGTAGGTAGTTAGATTGTTAGCTAACTAGTTTAAGACTCTATTCTAAGGGGTCATGTTGCTATATAAATTAGACTTTTAGTTCTAGGACCAGGTAAAGGCAGAGAAGTTTGTAGTTTCGGAAGGTGGTGGTTCTGAGTTAGGACCATGTCTTGGTGACACCACAAGACATGGTGACCATGTCTTGGATTGGTCTACAGCACATTTATGTCAGAGAAACTTGGAAGCAGGAGCTACCTCAAAGGACCCCAGATTGCCTGGGCCCTGAGCACAATGTGACTGTATTTCTGCCCCACTATCAGGTAAGGTGGCTCAGACAGCAGCTGTTCTCAGCCTCGTTGCCAGGTAGTGGGTCAGTTCTCCTTCACAAGCAAAGATGCCCTCCCAGGCCTCAAGCATTCCACATCTAAAGAATGTCTCTGCAGTTGGGAAGAATTGTGAATGAAGTAGTAGCTCTTGTGTTCCTTGGGAGTCAGCACCCTCACCCCCAAAACAGCAGACCTGTCATATTTTAAGATTTTTCTACAAATAAAATTACGAGGAGGCTGGAGAGATGGCTCAGTGGTTAAGAACACTGACTGCTCTTCCAGAGGTCCTGAGTTCAAATTCCAGCAACCACATTGTGGCTCACAACCATCTGTAATGAGATCTGATGTCCTCTTCTGGTGTGTCTGATGACAGCTACAGTGTACTCAGATACATTAAATAAATAAATCTTTAAAAATAAATTTAAACTAAGTCTTTTATAGAGACATTTTTGTTTTGACAGCTTATATTAGTGATTCTCTCTCTCTCTCTCTCTCTCTCTCTCTCTCTCGTGTATGTATTTGGTATTTACTACTAGAAGCCAAGCATTTTTCTGAGTTCTTTATGATCTTAAGATCTTAATTACTCTGAAGTAGGTTGTATATTATCACCGTTTAAAACAGAGAAAAGTGAGTCCTAGGCCACCAGCTGGGTAGCCATTTCTAAACCGGGGCACATCGACTCCGGGATTCACGCTAACCACTGTGCTCCATGGCGTCTTTGTGGGGGTGGGAGCCACCTTCTGACATTTTACACATACATATTAGTTGATTTTCCCATTGCTGTGACACGGGGCAGTATAACTTAGGAAACCGAAGATTTATTTGAGCTTATGGTTTTAGGTGATTTTTGTCCACCCTACAAAGAAAGGCATTCAGAACAGCCATGCCCCACATAGCAACTAAACTGGAAGCCAAGCTCTACCCTCAAGGCTCACCCTCTACTCTCTACCTTGTCCAGGCAGATGCTGAAAACTCTCAAAGCAGTACTACTGGCTGAGAATCAAGTGTTGAAACTCACAGTCAACACTACTACATAGCTTTACCTACCATCTCACTTTACAGGTTAGAAGAGCTGAGGTTTGAATAAGCTGTTAATTGCTCAGTTCAGACAAGGAAGCCAAGGTGAAAATCCTGGTTTGTGCGTCATTCATCCATGACCCATGCTCACGGTTCGTAGTTTGGCTTTTCCCGAGTGTTTCGTTTGCCAGTTTCCTTGAGCTGAGCATGCCTGAATTCCTGTTCAGTTGGTTTATGCCTCTGCCTAATGTTGAAAGCCTGAAATCTTATTTTATAGGCTCTGTTCTCCCTGTTGAGTCTGTTTCTGAAGTTATCATATAGATCTAATAATGTGCTGAGCAAGACCAGAACAGAATCTACTTACATAAAATCTCTGAAATAAAGTCCTATTTTGTAACATGAACAATAGAATGTTTTTAAGTTAATAGCTCTCTTTCTCTCTCTCTCTCTCTTTTTTCTTCGCTTGACTAATTCAATATAAAATGGTTACTCAAACTCAGCTTTGAAGTCAGTGAGGCTACTGTGTTTGAACTCATTTTTAAAGTCCACATTCCCAGATCAGAATTTGCTAAGGAGATTATTAAATTTGGAGTACAGGCCCATATTCTTGGCTATTCTCTAGTTCTGAAAAGCCTGGTATATTGTGCATGTGCTGGTAGAAACAGATGAACCGTGTAACATTACCAAGAATCCATCTCTGACCTGGCAGAAAGGACAATGGGACGTTTTTACAGACAACAAATTTTAAATGTAACAAAAACTTCTGATTTACAGGGAAACTATAATGCAAATTTAAATCATGAATCTCAAACAGTATTTATAGCAAATTTTGTGTTTTGAAAGATGTTTCTTTCAATTCAGGAAAGTTTGACACTAGGCAATTTTAATATTGAGCCCAAGAAGCTATAGGGACACAAAGAGAATAGCTGTAAAGAACGTGGAGGTATAAACGTTACAAACGTAGGCATTGAAACTAGTAAGTGGAAAACAGGGGACCAATAGAAAGATGACACCAAAGAGTGAGGTTTTGAAAAGAATGCCAAGGCGTGGAAGTCTGTGGTAGAGCTAAGAATCAGAGGTATCTCATGTCAGTAAGACACAAAATAAACAAAAGACAAATTTACCCCATCATCAAAAACCAAACAAAAACTCATAATAAAGTAATACTATCTATCATCTTGAGCATAACACTTAAGGAAACATGAGTTTTCATAAAATGAAATGAAATATGAAAATGACCCATTTTCTAGAAACATGCAATCAATTTTGTAGGGAAAACAGGAAATCTAATTCATAAACATTAAAGAAATATCATCAGAAACCCAGTGGTACTCAAATTAAGAGAGTTATACTAGCAGTCTCTATGGGACCGGCATTCAGGAAGCAGCTGCCCCATAATACACACATTCGTCTGCAACTTAAAAATAGGAGGGCGATGTAAGAAGCCTGTTTCATGAAAACAGAACAAGCCTGAATTTTGCAGAGCAAGTGGCTGAGTATTTACAGAAACTGAAAACATAAGAGCAATTGCACTGGGCTGAGGGATTGTCGGGTGGGGTAATAGAGCATCTGTCCAGCCAGAAGAAGCCCTGGGCTTTGTCTCTGGCACTGCAAACAACGGCAAAGACCATCTCGCTAATTAATGCTCCTCGTTTCAAAAATCTAAAGTAAAACACTAACACAATTCAGCTGGCTCTAATGATGACATGAGAAGTGGGTTTGTCCTGGAAATGGATCCGAGGTTCCGTGGAGAAAAACAGATTAATGTAATCTATCGCATCGCACAATGAGAAGAAAAGGCAATGAATAAAATTCAACCCCAGTTCATAATAAGATCACGCATGCTGGTAGTGAGGGAAATGGGATGCCGATGCTAAGCCAATGGTAAGCATAACTAACCACACAGAAGCATTCCCATGAAAATGGACATGTGCGCTTCTTGCCTCTGCCCTGCAGGTAGAAAACCCAGGGCTGAGAGATGAAGAAAGCCCTGGTCTAGAGGGATATGTACAGGAGACCATGAACTCGAATGGCACTCAAGCAATGGAGACCTGATTGCTCATTCTCCTCCCCAGATCACGAGAGTCAACTGACAAGATACCTTAGAAGACCAACATACCAAAAATGACTGTCCACATGTCATGAACAGAAACTCTGACCACCTGTAGTCTAGCAGCTGAGGAAGTGTTCTGTGAAGGACCAAAGGAATCCATATGACCAAGGGGAAAGGACGGACACCTCCTAAAAGGTGCAAAGGCTGAACCCATGTCAAAATAAATCAGAATTACTCCTCAGACTACAGGACCTCGAGATCCCAGAGTGTTCAAAACTTCATGGGAAAGAAAAGAAAAACAGATATTTAAGGAAAATAGGGAACCATTATTGTTTGGTAATTGTTTAAATGTAGGAACTGATTTCCTACATGAAAAGCACAGCAAATTACCCCAGGCAACTGTGAAAGAGTTAGAGTTCCGGACCTACATAGAGCCACTCCAGCCAATCAGGAGCAAGCATGTCTGTAGCCAGATAAATGATGTGAAAAGGCAAAGGGCAGAAGGATGCAGAACACCCAGTCCTGGTCATGACAAGCCGCTGCAGCTGTGTGCGATCAAGGAAACGCTTCGTAAATGGCTACCTCGTCACTCAACACCTTACAGCTTCTTCAAAGGATCTGCAACACAAGAGGTAGCCAGGAAACAGAGGAGCAGAAAGATTCCCAGATGGAGCAGGGGATTCAGAGCCCTGGGACTGCTGAGAAA
This sequence comes from Micromys minutus, assembly GCF_963924665.1. Classification (NCBI taxonomy): domain Eukaryota; kingdom Metazoa; phylum Chordata; class Mammalia; order Rodentia; family Muridae; genus Micromys; species Micromys minutus. The sequence goes on along the minus strand of NC_137969.1, from coordinate 33,186,418 downwards.
AACAAATGGGCATGTCACAGATCCACTTCTCACATACGTGGGGAGAGGGGACAAATGTCAGGTGGCTGTACACCAAGAGATCTGGCTCCTGCACAGGCTTCCTGGGGGGGGGGGATGGAGACTGATAAGCTTTGCCTGTTCTTTCCTGGGGAGGCCAATCAGAGTGAGGCTGCATCTTACTCTGGGAGAAAGCAGGGGACAGAGTGTCCTGTTACCTGCCAAAAGCCCTCAGGATCCCCAGACTCAGGACCTGGTCTGTCACTTGACCTGCTGTTCATGATGGGTCCTCTGAGAACTCCAGGCCATGGTGTGGACCCTGAGTCTCAGGGGACCAGGGGACCAGCCTGTTCATGTCAATACTACTGCAGCCTTCCTTGTGACGGGGAAGAGATTCTGGAAGGATGCTGTGTCTACACATCGGGAAGTATGATTGACAACAGTGCATTGAAGAGGGAAGTTTGGAATGTTGCAAATCCAGAACCAAATTATTTGGGGGCATCTTTAGCCTCCTTAATCACCATTTATTGGCTTCTTTTGTATGTGATATGTCACCCTTTGTTCCCCATTGGGTAAATCTTTTGGAATGTATGAATAGACCTCTTGTTCCCACCAACAAAAGCACTAAGACTGCTGTTAGATAGTACCTCAAGCTTACAACCGAGTTTCCCCTGCTTTGCTGTAGCCCATCTACCTGATGTACTCACCGGTGTATTTGAAAAGTGGGTCGATTTATTCCTCTGCCTGTTCTGCTGCTATACCAACAAAGTTCATGAAATTGATACCGCATTGCAACACCGTATGTGTAGAGCTCTGCATCCGTGTGCCCTGACTGTTATTCACATTTGGCTCCAGAACAAACTACTTCTTCTTTTCCTTTGTGGCTAGAGCTGTTTCTCTCATTGAAATGATGTCTACCTTCTCTGCCACAGGAACCCTGCATCTCCTGACATCACGCCTGAAGCTGGAGCACCCTGACGTGTGAACCAGTAGAGAGTGAAGTCTCACACCCGTGTGGCCTTGGCAGCAGCTATCACCAGCCACAATCCTTGGGACTGGCTTCTGAGGAAATAAAAGGCTGTATGCTACCTGAATGTGTGGAGCCTGGTCTGCTAATATTAAAACACATGATCACAGACTTCAGTGGATACAAACTCTCTGGAGTGAGAGTCACTGAACGGTCACAGTAGATTGGATGTATTCATCTGAAACAATAAGATAGTACCCTCTGGGAACCAGAAACTTCCATTTAAAGACAAGGACCTAATGAGGTTCCATGGTCTCTGTACTTTATTATTCGGTAACTACTAGAAACACACACACAGAGACATTGGATTCTTGTGGGTCAGCCATGAGCACTCTAATGTTATTTTTCATACCACTCTGTGTATTTCAGAATGCCAGTGAACTGGTTCTCTCAACTTGGGACCATCTGTTTGTCTTACACTCATAAGATGGCCACGTATTTCTGGAAGCATGAATCTTGGCTCTCACAGGTAGAACATAATATTTCTGGAGCGGAGGAGATACTCAGTAATGTTGTTGGTATGTTTTGTCATGTGGTAGCATGATGCGGCAGGAGGGGGTGACTCAGCGGGCTCATGCTGAGGCATCTCCCCCTACACACACGGTACCAGCCACAGGATGGGTTTAGTATAAAATGAAGTTTATTTGGGGCATGAGCAGTGGGGGGGGGGGGAGGGAATGGAGGCAGAGAAAGAAAGGGAACAGAGAAGGACAAAAAGAGAGAGGAGAGAAAAAGAAGAGGCCAGCAAAGTACATTTGGGGGCAGACAGAGAGAGGGAGGGAGGGAGCTGAGAGGCCACAGAATGAGAGGGAAGGAGAGAAGAAGGGAAGAAGAGAGGGAGGGAGGGAGGAAGAAAGGGAGAAGGTGGGTGGAGGCCAAACATTCCTTTTATAGCAAGCTAGCCCCTTACCTGGCTGTTGTTAGGTAACTGTTAGAAGAAATCAGTTTTGGTCCTGAGTTTGGACCCTCAGAACCCACATAAAAAGCCAGGTGCAGCAGCACACATTTATGACGTCAGCACGGGAGAACAGGGAACAGAAGGTTCCAAGGAACTTGCTAGACAGCTAGTCTGGCCAATCAGAAAAATTAGGTAGAAAGGCCATTGTCAGCCTCTGGTCTTCGTGCACGCGCACACACACACACACACACACACACACACACACACGCACATGCACGGGGTTGGGAGGGGGATGTTTACAAAGCCAGAAATATATTTTTATATGAAAACATCTTTCAAATTAAAACATTCCTCAAACCTGGGAAAAGCACTAGTAATTAGGCTAATAACAAGAAAACGGGAGACACCTTCTAATTACTTCTTGTTTCCTCCTGGGCTCGGTCCTTGTTGGCCTCTCCTGACCCAGACAGAGTGCACAAAGTTGACTGATATGTACACAGCTCTGTGTTCACATGGCTTTGATTTGGAAGAAAAGATGAATCACCCCGGAGCTGGTAATCTGATCTTTGCCCTTCTGCTGGTAAACAGTTAAAAGATGCTCAGTGCATTCCCAACCTCTTGAAATGAGAGTAGCAAACAAAAGAGACCAGGAGGGGCCTGGCTCCAGGAGGGGAAGCCATTCATCACCTTCATGGAAAGGAATGTAAATAGGTTCAGATTTAGTCTCTGGTCCTCCCTAAGCAGAGGGGTTGGGGGGTACTCAGAAATACTCACCTTATTTTGGTGAGTGGGCTAAGGGTCAGAGGTCAACAGGGCTGCTCCAACAGGGCCACACAATGAGAAGCTGTTTAAAATCAGAATTCTTTTCACTAATTTTCCAAAGCAAAGGAGTGAACCCAGTGGCTGAGTTCTGGTGGGGTCCTCTGTGTGTGTCCTGCCTCTTTGTCACGGGACAATTCCAGCAGTTACAGATCAGGGAACACAGAAGCTGTCTCCAGGGTTGTCGACTCCAAGTGGCCAGGTTTCCCATGCCATCGTTACCAAGGGAGGCCTCTCTACCTTGGAAATGGCTGAGGGTAGACAGCTGGTCTGCAGTTAAATGGACATAGTATGGTTCATTTCACATGCCTGAAATGTGGGCATACTGTGGGCAGGACAGAGACTGCTGGCTAGCCCTTCTGTGGTCTGCACTGAGACTGGATACATCTGGTCAACCTGTGGCTTGAAGTTTGGACATTGTCATTAGAGGGAGATTAAGGAATCTGGACACCTAGCTCCTTCCAGGACTATGACAATAGTACCACCTCTGCCATCACTGATGCAAGCAGGGACTGTGGTCACATGGGTACCACTGAAATTTCCAAGGGTTTATGTGTCCTTAAACAAGGATTTCTATAAGAAGTGAAAGTAGGAATAGACAGAGAAATAGTTCACTGACCACACTTCTGAAAGGGGAGAAAGACCAGGGCTGGAGAAAGGTCAGAAGCTCACAGGCACAGTGCCTGTCACTGGGACACTAATAGAGCTCACACTTATTCTGTATGTTCTGTTCTATGTCAGCTTCAGTAGAGAAGAGGTCCCAGTCTGGACTACTGTATATGTTAATTTTGACCTCATTCTTCTCCCAAAGCCTGCATGCAAACCTCAGCCCCAGCTGTGTCCAAGAGCAACATCCAGCAAAATGAAAAGTCACTTCCCAAAGCTGAGCGCAGCTCAGACACCTCCAGCAGCCTCTGTTTCTGGAGTTGTTAGGGGTAGGGCCTGGGTCCTGGCAGCCCTAACATCCTAGGCTTAGGCACCTGTCTTCAATGTATCAGTTCAGGAAATAAGTAATGGGAGGGTGGGAGTTGTCTTGGTGGGCACAGTGCTCACTGAACAAGCATGACGATCTCAATGCAAATCCAACCACCTAAAAGCCAGGCACCTATAGGCGCGGCTCTGGGAGCTGAAGGGCCAGTCATCAGCTGAAACAGTGAGCTCAGGTTCAGTGAGAAACTGTGTCTAAAACACAAGGTGTTGAGGATGGGAGGATAGTGACACGGCTCATCAGGTACAGGAGCTTGCAGAACAAGCCCAACAACCTGAGTTCAATCCCCTAAATTGACTCCACAATGTACTTGAGTACCATGATATGCTCATGGACACACACACACACTCTCTCTCTCTCACTCTCTCTCTCTCTCTCTCTCTCTCTCTCTCTCCCCCCCTCTCTATAAATGCACACAGCCAACTATAAAGATGGAAGTGATAGAAGATGATATTCAATTTTTACCTCTGGCCTGCATGGGCAAGCATATATGTACACACACACACACACACACACACACACACACACACACACACACGGAGGGGGGGGAGGGAGAGAGAGAGAGTTAGTACAAAGCTACAAAAGATTTATTTCATGTGGCCACAATGGGAAGAGGAAAAAATAAAGTGATTCAGCTACATCTTCCTCCCCCTGTCTTCAAGATCCTGACATGAAGCTTAGACTTAAATATCTAGCAAGAAGCACGCAGAGCTGAGTGGTCCTGCCCAGCAGTGAGCATCGTTGTCTCAGGCCCTCTTCCACATGGGTACTGATAGCGAGTTGTTAGAACTATGAGAGATATCTTTCAAGTCTCTCCTCTGCTGACATTTTCCTTCTCTTAGCAAGGGAGCCTGGGGAAATCCTAATTTTGGGGAGAGCACTGTTTTACTAGACTGATAGCCCAAGGCTGGCCCACAGTCTTTCTCTAGAATACTTTCCTTCCTGCCAGGATGGTTAGAGATGGCTTTGCTGGCAGGGGATAAGAGGGGGGAAGGCAGACAAACTGTCTCCTGACACCAACACTCAGACTATAGAACACTGGGAAATGAGCCAGGGTCTTGGGAACTTTTGAATTGTCTGATTGCATATTAAAGGAAAACCCAATGAAATGTACTTTTGTCGGTAAATAGGACGCACCGTTTCCTAAGTGGTCACAGGCAACAATGGCCCAGTGCCCCCATGATAAGCATCTTAGCATGTTTTACACGGTTTGCTGGGACAGATGGGTAGGGTGTTTAACAAAGTGCCACAACCCACAACACACAATTCAGTCATGGTTCTGGATGTTTGTGTTACTGTATGTCTGTGTCCTAAGTCTTCCCATTGTACAAGGATATCTGGCACACTGGAATAGGGTCCAGCTCCTCCAGCTTGATCTTCTCTTTGCTTGATCACATCTGCAAAGACCCTCTTCCTGAAGGAAATCATACTCAAAGGACCTTACAACACACAGCAGCCACCGCATTTTTCCAAATTGCTTTTTGGTATTGTAAGGGTAATTAGCCTTCTTTGAAATTTTTAAATAATTATTTTAGACTTACTATTTTGTATGTATGAGTGTTCTGCCTGCACATATGCCTGTGTCCCACACGTGTGCCTGGTGCCTGAGAGCAGATGAGCTCCTGTGTGTGTGCTGACAATCTCAAACTCAGGTCCTTTGCAAGGATAACATGCGCCCTTACCCACTGAGTTAAAAGCCTAGAACTAACCTTCTAGGGAGCCCTGTATCCCAAGCAAGAATTCATCTAAATTTCCCACAGTGGAGTGCCATTTTAAAATAATAACCATCATCTTTTTTGGCTTATAAGTGGATTTTTTAACTGAAAATCCATTATTTAAGTTATATATACTACGTCCTCCTTATATTATACACACACACACACACACACACACACACACACACACACACACACATATATATATATATATATAACATATATAATATACGTTAGGATTGTGTGCCAAAACTTACTAATGACTCACCCCTTTGTGATCCGAAATTTACTGAAATGCTAATAAGGACACAGATTCAAGGTCTCTGTTCACTGCAATACTGGTTCTCACTGTGCCGAATGCTGAGAACCTTTAATACAGTTCTTCATGTTGTGTTGAACTCCAATCATAAAATTTTTTTTGTTGCTACCTTACAACTGTAATTTTGTTACTGTTATAAATCGTAAAGTCACTTTTTAGAGATAGTGGTTTGCCAAAGGTGTTGCAACCCTGAGGCTGAGAAGCACTGAACTAGACACACCCTTGGTATGGTCGGTCTCCAGCCCACTGTGAACATCTTCCTAGAGGAGGATGTCATGAGCAGGTGGAGGTAACATATATTTAGAATCAAGAGCACAGGGTCTGAGCCTCCACATGGTCATCTCCTTAATGTGTGACTTTCCCAGCCTCTTAGAGATTTTGTGTAACACACAAAATGGACAAGAGTTGTTTCTGAGGAGTAAAACCAGTGCTAACATATCCCATTAGGCGGTGTGTTGCAGAGTTCTGCTGTGTCCATTGGTCCTAGGACACCCTGGGGAAAGCAGACTGCACACCGTGATGGGAAGCAGACAGTCAGGATCTGCTTGGATTAGCAGGCACTGTGTAGAGGCAGAGGGCTCTGTCATGTCATTACTAGCTTCGTGTGTCAGAATCAAATCAGCTGCAGACCTGAAATTCAATTACTTGTCCAATCGTTTCCTCCTTTCCTCAGTAAATTTAATTTTTTTTCTCTTTCTAATGAAGCTCTTAGGGAAAAAAATAATTGAATCATTGCTTTATTTTAATGAGCATGATTAAGCAGTGAGGGATAAGACCAGCAGGAAGGCAGGTTCAGTGGACTCACCTTAAGGAAAGAAATAAGGGCTGCACAGTCTTCCCCAATGAAGTGGTAAAATGAGACCAACATTCCTGAAGATGTCTGATCAGCTGGGAACCTACATGGACCAGGAAGGCAAGACTGGAAGGATATACATCACTGTACCCTGTTTTAGTCAGGGTTTCAATTCCTGCACAAACATGACCAAGAAGCAAGTTGGGAAGGATCAGGTTTATTCATCTTACACTTCCATATCGCTGTTCATCACCAAAAGAAGTCAGGACTGGAACTCAAACAGGTCAGGAAGCAGGAGCTGATGCAGAGGTCCATGAAGGGATGTTACTTACTGGCTTGCTTCCCTTGGCTTGCTCACCTCTCTTTCTTATAGAACCCAGGTCTACCAGCCCAGGAATGGCACCACCCACAATGGGCTGGGCCCTCCCCCCTTGATCACTAGTTGAGAAAATGCCTTACAGCTGGATTTTGTGGAGGCATTTCCTCAAGGGAGGCTCCTTTCTCTGTGATAACTCCAGCTTGTATAAAGTTGACACAAAACCAGCCAGTACACATCTACATCTCAAAAACAAATAACAGCTCAATCACAAACTTCAAGGGCTCTCTTCAAAGCAAAGCGAAATCCATCTAGAGGACAATGTATCCCATAAGAATTTATTCCAATGAAACACATGATTTCAAATTGCCACAGTATTCCTCTCTAGACAAAGCTCGGCTTCATCACCTCTCTCAATGCCTACATAGATGAGGCTTGATGTGACAATGGCCTTGCCCAGGCAGGTACTGGGCACTTCCTGAGCTCTTTAGCAGTGACTTCCATGTGCCCTGAGCATGATGAGCTAGAACTGCCACTATATGATGTGTGCCCACAATAGAGGTGTGGGTAGTTGAGTGGTTCGGTGCTGGGATAAGTACATCTACAAAGTGGCAACCAAGGTCTGACCACAGAGAGGGAACTCTTGCTTTATTGGCCTTTCAGAAATACCCGAGGTTTCTGTGGTCTCATTATGTCCCTAAGATGCTACTCCAGGGCACCTCTGTCTTCCCACATTTCTGTGTCTGTCTCTCTTACACACACGGATCCAGGAAGATAGACTCCTCTTTCCACTCATCATCCTCCCCAAAAGTGGTAAAGATCTATTTTATCTACTACCTTAATGGCTCCCAGGAATTAAAGAAACTTCATTACAGAAGCCATGCCTTTTCAGACAGTTGCTGTCTCTACAAGTAGAGATCTCATGCTCCGGTGGAGCAAAGGGGCCAGGTGGGAGCAATAGGGGATGGTAGTGTGAAACAGAATTTGCCTAATTCCTGGAAAGGTTTAAGAATGCTAACCCTCCACCCTATGAAATGCCCGTGCTTCTGGTATTGCTCTTGTTTGCAGGTAAGCATGACAGCTCAGTGACCATTGTGACAGCCAGTAAAGAGCTCTATTGTCCTGGACAGATAAAATGCCTTGACAGGGTACTGGTGAGAAACCTGGTCAGAAGAGAAAAACCTTCCTTTCAGCTTTCTGAGCAGGGAAGTACTGCGTCTGGGGCCTGAGGGACAGAGGAAGAGAAGCATGGGGCTATTCCTCATGGACTACATGCAAGGTGCCTCTGTGTGCTTCATAAAGCTTCCTGGTGTGGTTTGGATCTGAAATTTGTGTTTGTCTCCTGGGCTGGAGTTCTTGATATATGGCAGAGTGTGTGGGAGGGTGTTTGACCTAAGCTTTGGAAATATGTGAGTAACTGTGACCTTTCATGGAAGTCCATTCTGATGTAACTGTGATGCCCCCTGTTGCCTGACTGCCCTCTGCTCTGGTGTCTCCTAGCTCTCCAGCTCACTGAAAGATGCTTCACAAACATCACAGTGCTTGCTGGTGTCAGTTTCCCTGTCTTCAACCTCAGTAGCTAGACATTTGTAAGGCCATGAATAGTACACACTGGGGCCAGGCCAGGAGATCACACTTTGCGAATACACACTTACTAAGGTGTTAACTCGGGAAGAATCAGGATGTCTGTCTGTGTAAATAGTTTTATAAAGTGTGCTTGTGTGAAGGGGGTAGCAATAGAGAGACAGCGGGAAAGTAGATTCATGTCAACTTTGGCTGGACTCACGTGAATGGCTATGGTTGTGAAATATAGTTAATATTTCATCATTTTATAGGCTTCAAAATGAAAAACTTGAGATAAAATCAACACTGAGTCCAAGTCTTCCCTGCAGAAGGAAATGAAGTGGGGTGGAGCCCCATGGCTGCAATTCCATCTGCCCAGTGGCCCAGAGGCCATGATCATCTAATGGCCCACTAGAGCTGATCTGAACAGCTCCATGCCTCAATGTCAGCTGAAGGCAAGCCACAAGCTGGAGACATGTGAAAAACTGAGTTTCATGAAGTTTCCTCCATGCATTAGAAAAGGCCCCATGAGGCTTCCTCCCCCCCGCCCCCCCGCCAGGTAGCACTAAAATGTGCTCTCCACAAATTTCCATTTCCCAGAGAACAAGGTTTGTGTCTGCAGTAGAGACTGTTGCTGTTCCAAGCCCCAAGCTGCATGGCCTCCCAGACAAGGGGACCAGGGAGCCTCTTACTTCATGTGACCTAGAGAGATCCCTGGGAGACTTGGGTCAGATGACTATTCGTCCTGCATAGTGCAGGGTCCACTCCCACTTTTTCTTAGGGTTCACTCTGCTTCCTGCCACGGCCATTATTTATCTCTCCCCATGACAGACCTGTGCCTCCAAGATGAGCGGGTAGCAAGGAGTGTCTGCCCCGTTTGTAAAATATAGGCCACCTAAGTCCCAGTCAGGGGCACATTACTGATAAATCAATTTCTGAAAATATTCATCCAAATGTTGTCTTTATTCCACAAAATGTCTTTCATCAAAATAATGCTCTCCTCAACAGAAATGAAAACTTCTCTGCCTTTATATCATTGTGAATTATTATTTACATCACAATTATTATCATTTACGTGAAAAGTGTCAAGTACCAGTTCCCATGAATTGTCACCAGTATTTAGGGGTGAAGATTTCTCTACTCTAAAATGACACTCATCCTGATCAAACCTTGTGCAAATTTCAGATCAATGTCCCTTATGAATTTGTTGCTGCTTGAAACACTTCCTAAAGAAACACCCCTAGACCTAGGGTACCTTCTCTGCCACTGGCTAGAATCCGGTAGATACAATCAGTTACTCTGTTCTCTCCTGGCAGGGGATGGGGAGGAACATCTACTGCTTAAAACCTGAGCCTTGAGCAGCAACACAGAGAGGAAACGGAAATGAGAGGAGCCATGACCCACATTCTTACATCTCATCTCTTCTCTGAAACTGTACAGATTTGTCTTGACCTTGCTTCACTTCTCCCGGGCATCATCATCTTTATTTCTAGGTCTACTCTCGCTATTCCAGTAGCATGATCTCTCCTGGAGTGTTCTTGCTTTCTTCCTTATCCGTCTCAAATCTCTCAGCATCCACTGAATGAAATCAAGGAATGAAAGTCAGATTCCCACACTCTACCATCTTTCCATAGTTAGGCATGGATCCCTCTCTTTCTTCTATGTTGCTCCAGGAAGCAGTCACACTGAGCAGCCTAACTACTGACATCACCATTTCCCTTCCTGTATGTATGGTGTGAACACACACAGTAGGTGCAGAGTGTGCATCTATTGTGTGCTTGATGCTGGTGTGTAATAGGAACATAATAAGAGTTTCTATCACTTAGAAGGAACCTTCTAAAAGAGAGAAACAAACAACAGAAATACAAGCCAACTAACAAACAGTTCGGGAGATTGTGTATTTCATAAAGAAGGCACAATGAATAATGGGACAGAGGTTTTCTGATGGAGGCTACCCACAAGGACACAGACATAGTTAAGTTAAAGGTTTTATACTGAGAGTTGTTAGCTAAAGACCAGGAGTTGAAGTAAAGCAGGGAAATTTGAGGAAGACAAGAGAACTAGCAATGTCCCCTTCCACTTGTCAGTGGCAGCAAGACCTGCGTTGAAGAAAGCCAAGGAGCAGGGAAATGCACATCGATGAGATTGTGTGGAGTCTGGAGGAGGGGGTCAGGAAGGGGCAGAGGAACAAGGCTAACCGCTTGGTAACTGTTCCTAGAGTCTAGACAAAGGACAGACGTGGACATGGCTGTGCCTCCATCTGAGATGTGCTGTGCAAGCAGAACTCAGACGGGAGGATTAGCTATGGTAGACTGTGGCCTCTCGGGAAAGCCTGAGCGAGGCCTAGGGGAGAGCTTGCTACAGGAAAGCCTATGACTGGAGGTACAGTGGGCAACAGAGTCAGACATGGGGCATGACTGGAAGAAGTCCTCCCGGGTGAGGCTGAGTGTCAAGAGGTAAGGTGACTTGAAATCTGGATCACTGAGGAGGGCGACTGGCAATTGTGTCGCTAGCTGGGGTAGAGCAAGAAATGAATAGGTGGGGTGTGAAGTAAGGATAAGACACAGATAGAGGAGCAGGAAATACTCTCAGAAACACCACTTCTGGAAAGTGTTGCCTAACACGCATGGCACTCACACATACAAAAACACACAGACACATACACACACAGATATACACACAGACACACACACATACAGAGGTACACAGACAGACAGACAGACAGACAGACACACACACACACACACACACACACACACACACACACGGGATTGATCTATCTGTGTGCAGCTAAACCCCTACTTGCTCAGTGGTAGGTGTGATTGACAGACTCAGCCCAGTGTTGGGCTCTTGACACCATCTGAACCTGGACCTGACTCCTCCACCTCCACCTCTGTCAGCATTTGTCCTACAAATTAGACAAAGCACTCCAAAATATATGAAGAACTCTCAAAACTCAACATAAGTCACATTAAAGAAAATAAATTTGGAAGGGCTTGGGCACTTCACGGGAGAGAATATACAAATGATATTTAGTCACATAAGAGGTGATGAGCATCAGTCACTAAGGGAGTTAAAATGGAACGTCATAATGTAACTGTCGGGAAGGCTGAGGTCAATGCTGTTGTGTATGGTGAATATCAAAGACTGAAAAAGGGAGCAGACAGCGATCTCTCCTGACATCGCTAGTGGGAACCCAAAACAGTAGATCCATTCTTAGAAACAAGTTATCCCTACAACCCAGAGAATCCTTCAGCAGTTGAGGGGACACAGGGAACCTTAAACAATGGGTGCTATCAAAGACAAAAGAGAATGGACTATTGATATACACCACAGAATGAACCTGAAGAACCTAACGCCGTCTGAATGAACCCAGTCTTAGCATGAGTGATTTTCTTTACACAACCTGCTGAAAGGACAGAAGCGTACAAAGGAGATTAATGGCTGCCAAGAGTTGAGGTGGGGAGTAGGGTAAGCAGGATGTACAGTGAAGGGCAGTGAGGAATTTGGTCTGTGTCACAAATGTCACATAAACCCATGAACAGGTTAAAATTCATAGTAAAAGGTGTACACGTAACTCAGTATCAGTAGACTAGGACAGCTTAGTCCTCATCAGAGAAGCCTCTCTGTGCGGTGCCTGGCTGTAAATACAGAGACTCAAATGACAGTGTAGAGCTTAAGTGCCCATGGAGTATTCGGCCATAAATAAAACTTCCCTATCACACTCCTTCTCCCCAAAGCTTAGGGAAGGACGTGATAGGTTGACCTTGCTCCAGTGGATGGAGCCAGTGGAGAGCTAATTGGATAAAGTAAGTTATTAAAGAAAATAAAGAAAAAGGGCAGAGGAGGAGAAGGGGTGGCTCTGGAACAAGTTAGGGAGGAGGAGAGGGTGAATGTGATCAAGACACGTTTTATGCACATATGAAATTCTCAAAAAACAAGTAAGGGCATTAAAATCACAGTGAAATACAAACTTTGCAACTGCCTGTTCAAACCATCACTTGCTGAACAGATGGATGTATCAGATTTATCTCAGCTTTCCCTCACTTCTTGCTATTTTGCTTCATTGCAAACAAAATACTTGACACTTTTGCACTGCACAGGAAAGAGTCTGCCTCTGTGCCGGAATGCTGGTGGGACAACAGCATGCCCTGAGTTCCTGTGACCTCAAATTTAAAGTCCCAGGGTTAATGAACCCAGGATAGTAGAGTATCCACTGGTACATGAAGCATTCCCCCTTATGACCATACATGGCTCCTCTCTAGTTCTGAGATGGTCAGCAAAGACCCCTACTGGGACTCAGCTTCCTAACAGGTACAAGGATTCCTATTGCACACGGTGGTTGCAGGGCCCGGTACACATGTAACATGTCTAACATGGGTATTATTCTCCGTCACATAGCCAGTGGTCTCCTGTGCCTTTCATCACACAGCAGCCCTTGGAAGGCAGGGTCTGCCTCTCCCTACAGCCAGCCCTCCGGCAACACATCTTGTCTGAGCCTGTGCAATCTGATCTCACCATAGGAAAGGGTCTGGGCACAGTGTTGGTGCATCACATTTGGGTTTGATTAATGAGGCTGTGGAGGGTCTTTGGGCCAGCATTCTCTGAGACATTCTTTCCAGCACTAGAAATGCCAACTATCTCTGTTTGTCTTGGGGGAGGAGAGAGGAAATGGTCTGCAGCTAAAAACAGAGACTCACTTATTTTAATAAATTGTCATGAAAAGTAAAACAAACGTGACCCAGATCATGAAGGGTGAGCCCGAGGCAGGAGGCGCCAGCAAAAGGAAAGCGCAAGAGAAAAAAACAAAGCATCTCTCCACAATGAGGCCAGTTACCCAGGCAGCTTTGGGGGATGCCTGTTTTTTGTTTTTTGTTTTTTTTTATTTGAGGGAAATCAGTCCATCTATGCTGCCGCATACTTAGCATTAAGCAAGGACACATCACAGAGAGTGGAAAATGTTACATATGTAGCTCTGAGGAATTACAAAAAAAAAATAAAAATAAACTGGGCACTGAGGAGGTGGCTCCCTGTGTGATGTGTCTGCCACACAGGCATACAGACCTGAGCTTGGTCCCCAACATGTAGCAGGGCATGGCAGAGGGAGCCTGTAACCCTAGCACCAGAAAGGAGGAGACAGAAGGTCCTCGCTGGCTGACAGGCTAGCTAATCGGACCATTCTAGCTAGGTTCCGTGAAAAGGCTTGTCTCAAAACATAAGGTGGAGAACATTAGAGAAAGTCACCTGACAATAACTATTGTCCTCCACAGGTATGTGCAAACACGTACTTGCATAATCTGTACACACACACACACACACACACAAATATAGAGAGAAGAAAAACACCGAGGTGTTGTCTGTGGACACTGTACCAGGCAATAGCACCTTCATACCCGTTGATGAGTCTTCCGGGAGATCAGTAATTCTTGGAGTCCACAGGTGTGTCCCTGGCGCCTGTCTTTTGTGCCTGCTTCATTTCACTCGATTCAATGACTAGTAATCAGGTAGCTGCATCATATGACACTTCTACTTGAAACTTTCTGCCAACGCTGCTTTTCCATAATAGCTCTGCTAACGTTTGCTCCCTCCAGCAGCGAGCAAGTGCAGCATTCTATCCTTGACAGCTCTTGTTCTCATCAGTCTCCCTGATAGGAACCATCCTAACTGATTTTAACTATATTTTAAAGTGATTTAACAATATGGTGCACATTGATTTTAAGGGAAAAAGGAAGAACAGGAAACAAGAGCCACCTGTCAATGGGAAAAGGGATAAAAATTTCAAAGAAAGAAGCAAACAGACCCAGGAATACAGGATGTGTGGTTTCTCGAGGACGCCAGGCAGAAACATGGCCCAGAGAGCAGCAGGCAAGAGATCTCTGCTTTCTATACAGGAGGAATGGGTTCTATCCCAAGCTAGACAGAGACACGCTGTGGCCAACCAGAGTGCAACTGGCCTTTCTCAAAAAATACAATTGTGACAAGCATTAGTTAAAATAATAACAATAACAATAACAATGATGATGATGATGATGATGATGATGATGATGATGATGATGATGATGATGATGTATGTATGTTCAGTAGCCAGGGCAATGCTTGCCTGAATGTCTTAACCATTTTTTTTGTCCTGTAAGATGTGAGATGTGTATGTGTTGGGAGGAGGGGTCACTTGGTAAGCCAAATGCCCATTGTGTCAGAGTCCTATAGACCAGTCAAGCCAGATTCCCATGTGAACTGAGAACTGTACGAGAAACCCGTGCTTTTTAGATTCCTTAGCCAGACTTCTGTGTGAACAAAGCTTATTAAGACAAAACAAAACAAACAAAAAATCATAACGCACAGAAAAATGACCAGGAGAAACAACTCTTAATTAAAATTCTGTGTCCAATGCTACCTATCACAGTATGTATAGAAATAACCCAACATTTTGGGATCTTTCAAACCATTTAAAAAACACTTACCAGGAGCTACAGATGCCTTGGCTAGACATTTATGGTCCTGTGTTTAATTATTTAAAAAAGTATAGACTTGTTTATATAGAGTAGGTTTAATTGAACAGTCATTAAAATAGAGTTGAAAGAGATAGGAACAAAACAGCCACTGTCACACCTTAGCCTTAGACATGTTTAATGTTTTCTTGCCTTCCTTATTTGGCGCTGCTAATATTTTAAATGCAAGTGTGCCTTTAATGGGAAAATAAACACAGAAGGGGAAAGGATGGGCTCAGTTCTTCAATATCACCCCTCTGGCATCTACCACTTTCTGGGGGTTCGTAATCACTCTTGAGCCTGTTAGTATGGCTGACCAACATGACCTCTGCGTGATGACCTCCTCACATTTGTCACTCTGAGTGAAGAGCCACTTCCTCTCCCTAGAAGACATCAACATATATTAGCTGATCACTATGCCCAAGCGCCCGGCAGGATTCCATAAGCCAGGGGCTCTGCTGAAAGACTTTAAGTTAGAACTATCGGGATCCAGCCAACAGACGAAAGGCAGGAAATTCTAGCTACTGTGAAATTCCCACAGCCAGTTGCTCATGCCTAGAAGCCTTCTGAAGGGAAACTCACACGTGAAACCTCGCTGACACATTGGATTTGTGGGTGCCAAGGGAAGGGTAGTGCGGACACAGGGGAACTTCAGCCTATGATATGGAAATGACTCTGTGAGACAGTGTGCCCAGCCAAGCTGGGTGGAGGTCAAGGCCACATATCTCTGCTCTCGTTCTAGGGGTGGGTAGTCTCAGCAGCATCAGTAAGTCAAAAATACCATTGTCACTGCAGCCACACTGGGGTCTTCCCCTACAACTAAGAGAATGTCCACATGCCCTTGTCACTGTCCTATACACAGCAACAAAGGTCCTTGCCCTTCACTGTTTCCCATCCTCTATCAGCCTGTTGGGTTTTGCTGATCTGAAGAAGATATTGGAAGACAGTGAAGGAAAGACCAAGTCAAGCTGAGAAATGAGAAGCTTGTTGGTGTGTAAGTTCCAGCCAGAACAATGTCTTCCCTGGTGCTCTGTAGGCCAGAGTTAACATCTGTAGTTCCAAGTGACTATTAGTGCCTTATGGAAGACATTCGAGTACACTGAATTAGCCGGACAGCCTTAGGCCCACTCTGAATCATGAACAGAATGGTGGGGGGGGGGGGGGCTGGTACTACCTCGTGGTAACACATCTCATCCTAACAGACTTCTCGTTCCTTCAGCAGCCAAGTTAGGATGTTCTGGAGACTTTTACCCACTAGTCTCCCTGAGGAGTATCACCCAGGGTTGTAGGAGGCTTCTAGTGGGGTGTTTACACCTGGGCTTAGTTCAATAAATAACTCATCTCCTCAGAAATAGCTGACATGTGCTCTGCGCCAGATGCCAGAAAGTATTTGTGGACATAGACGCACAGGAATCACATCCTTGGAGCTAAGGCACCAGTCTGGTGCAGCAATCAATAACTCCCCTGGAAAGTGAACTTAGGAATGGGAAAATCCTGTGAAAAGAATGAAAATACTGAAAAAAACAAAGGAGGATAAAGGATGCAGAAGAGAGTGGGGGAGGCAGCTGTAACATTGAATGAGAGGCTCCTAGAGACAGCAGCCATCACAGTAAAAACTTAGGAGAAAAGATGTGTGGGGCTGTGGACTGGACAGGAGCCCGAGGCATATGAAACTCTGGAGACCCATCAACAACCAGGAGAAGGTAAATGAACCAAGAGAGATGGAGAGAGACTCCATCAAAAGGACTCTGTCTTTACACTGAGTGGACAGGACATTGTGTGCTCTGAGTGGACAGGGACACTGCGTACCCTGAGTGGACAGGGACGCTGTATATCCTTAATGGACAGGGACACTTTGTTCCCTGGCTAGACAGACACAGCACATACTGGAAATAGCATCACATGCAAGTGCCCTAATAAATAGTGGGGACGATCAAATCCCATCTCTGCCATCCAAATGGGACTTGAGGCCTCCCATGTGAAGCATTATCTTTGGGCCTTGCTTTCCTCTGTGTAGAGGAGGCTATTAAATAAGGTTGGAAAATCCTTAGCCTTGTGTGTCAGATACACTGAGAAGCTGATGAGTCAGAATGTAGCGGTTGAACTCTACGTTACACGGGAGAACACAGTAATCTCCATACTAGAGCCAGCAATCACAAGAAGAACGCATAAGTGCCACCTTATCTACCTGTGGGCATTGGGCTCTCCTTCACCCATACTTCACACCCCTGAATCCTGACAAAGCAGGCTGGAGGTGGGTGGGATTCCCCAGAGGGGCTGGCACAGGTCTGTGGGTGGTGCCTTTGGTGCACCCCAGCCATGGCTCTTTCTATGTCCCAGGCCTGAAGAAAGACACAGCAGGGCGGGGAGCAGGCAGGAAACTAGATGTTTCTTTTGCTTCCAAATGTCTTGTGTACATAGACCTCCATCACCATTCAGCAGCTCAGAGCAGGAGTGACAAGTGACAAAACTTTCTGTCTCCAGACCAAACAGCCTCCCTCAGCTCTGTCATCACCATGTTTAATGTGCCCACATCTGGAAAGTGTCCTCCGAAGGTTCACACTCACCCACATGACCATGAGCTTTGCGGAGGGCCTTGAGTGTGGTTTCATCCATCACTTGGTGACTACAGAAGGGGCTCAACACAAACAGACTCTGGATTAGGGGCCAGCTCATTTCCAAGATAAAACTTAGGCTATAGCATACAAACACACAGTTGCACATATTTTACATGCCCAGGACCTTAGCACAGCTAAGCCCAGCATATACATACATACATATATATATATATACCAAATCTGAAGAGTGATATCAGATCAGGCTGTCACTGGCCCGTGTTACAGTCTCTTTTCAGTTCAGAGGACAAGGTATGTGGAATGGTCCAGCACCTATGAGGCCTCTTCAAGGTAAACATAGTCCCTGATCTCAGAGTCTGAAGGAGGGTAGACGGTGGGTGTACAAACATGGGCAAGTAGTGAGTGTGCCCTGGGGACTCACTCATGCTATATGCTGAGCACTGAGACAGTATGAGACAGGCCTGAGGGTTGCTGGGTGCCAGCCTTCCTTGCCCTGGAAATCTGAGGAATTTTGCCCTCCCCGTTCTTCCACTGAGAAATCTGCGGTGCTGTTGCATTTCCACAGTCAGCCTGGTAGGAATAAAACTTAGAGGTGAGGAATGAAAGAAGAGATGGGGAAGAAACAGTTTAAAGGAAGAACTCTGGGGACAAGAAGCTGGTGTGCCACGGAGAAGAGAGGTGCTGACTTCTAGAACAGTCCTTCCTGCACCTGGCATCTGCTTCTCACATGGAAGGCTGTAGCGTGTAATGCACATGGCTACTCTCTCTCCGACGGTTGGAATGGAGGAGCTTCCCTGTCTTCCTGTGCTCCCAGCCACTCCTAGGCTCGTGACAACATCTTTCAACCTCCGCTTCTTTCTCACACAGTCTCCTCCTGACTGTGCTCAAACTTCCCTCTTCTGAGATCATGAATCCAGTTGGATTAGGGCTCCCCTTATCACTCCATCTTAACTTAATTCTATCTGTAAAACAATTTATTTTTCAAATGAAAAGGCTTCCGTGGCTGTGGAAGAGTTGACTTACCATATCTCTCTTTTTGTGTCTGAATTGGGTGTCAGTTCACTTGCTAGGAACTACAAAGCTACACTTCTTGCCCAAGCCACACATAATTTCAAAGGGATGAAAGACTTCATCCCACAACTCTGTGGGTCTGTAGAGCAGAAATATCAGCTTTCATTTTTTCAAGACAAAGGACAAAGACTTTGCCGAATGGTTGATCAGCATCTTTAAATCCAGGTGCAAATGTATGGCTTCCTTTAATGATTCTCTATGGACCACTGCTAAATTGTCTCCTCGATCAATTAACGCTCATGCATAAAGACACACACTGACCATATGAGCAAAGCATCATCAGGACTTGACTGTCCTCAGTCTTCCAGGTTCTGAGCCCCACCTACGCCACTCTACCATTGCATAGAAAAACAGACCTGGTTCCAGGGTTTGATGACAGCTTAACACTGTCTGCCAAAGACTCACATGCTAGAAGTTGAACCCCGATGTAATGTATTGATTAGATGGTGGGGGGCACTATGCTCAGGATGAATTGGTGTGTTTCCCAAAAGACCACTTAGTTCCTACAAGAGTGGCTACTTACAGTAGACTGGATCTGGCTTGCACCACCATACTCTGTTGTCCTCAGTCTCCGTGTGAGCACTTACCAACACATGCCTGCTGTTGTGTCACAAATACAGCTGCCATGCTTTATGGTCATACACAGGGACCCTCATCAGAACACTGGCGCCATGGGATATCAACCCTCCAGTTCCCAGAATCGTTAGCCAAGGAATTCTCTTTTAAAAAAAAATGCCCCACTTTGTGTGTTTTTACAGGAGCACAGACCCCAATTGTCAGTGTTCAGGAATTCTTACAAAGCTTATCTTCGGGGAAAACATTGTCAAGAAAGCCATGGCCCGGGCCCGCTATGCTCAGAGTCCAGCTGGTGTAGACACTGGTAAAACAAACAGAACCTTGAGCTAAGTTAACGTGCTGCCCTTGGAGATAATTAGGTGAAATCACTGTGAGTTATGAGTAGGAGAGACTATAAAATTAGGGATACTGAACGCACACCAGAGGAAAAAAGAAATGTATTGGAAGAGGTGGAATACATTGCTCACATTGCACAGATCACAAAGACACAGCAGGCCCAACCCACTAATGTTGAGGATCCATGGTAGATGTTTTCTCGTAGTATTGAAGGATTGCCGAGTGAGGTTTTTGGTAAAGTTTCAATACAGTTAGGCTACTTATTAATGAAACCTGTTTTGTTGTGATCCTTTTTAAAATTATTGTCACATCTCAGGTTAGCATACAAAGTAATACATTCATTCCATTGTGTATGTCTCAAGTCTTGCGCTAATCTACCGCTGCCTCCTCCACACACTCCCTCCATCTGCAGCTAGTTCCTCTGCTTGTCTGTTGGTCTCCCTTTCCACCTTCTACTTATTAGACTCATGAAGAACTGTGCCAGTTTTTACTAGGGTTGTATAGAGTTCAGTTGATTCTTCTTCTTTCTGTGGTCTCCACAACCCACCAGCTCACGTGCACTAATTTCACAGTAAAAGCTTCGAGGTAGAGAGTGGCAGGATGTATTCTCCTCTGCCCCCTTACTCCCCCCCCCTTAAGACGTGTTCCTCCCATCCTTTGATCCCCTTTATCTTTTTGACCTGCAAACATATTAGTGGGGGGGACGGGAAGGGGGAGGGTAAGAAGGGGAGGGGAGATTTTAAATCTAGGTACCAAATAGATAATTTGTCTTTCTGAGTCTGGTTGGCTTAACACGATTTCAACTTAAATTTATTTTCCCAGATTCCAGAAAACTGTCATGACTTCAGCTTCCTGTATAGCTTCGGAGAATTCCACCCTGTGTATGCAACACATTTTCTTTATCAATTCTCTGTTGGTGGACATCCAGGCTGGCTCCATTTCCTGGCTATTAAGAGTCGTGGAGCTGTAAACGTGGGTGTGAGGCATCTCTGTAACATGTAACTGTACACTCACTTAGGTAAATACTCCACACTCGCTACATTATATGGCAGATCTTCCTTCAGGTTTGTAGTAAATCTGCCCTGCCCTCCACAGTGGCTGTACGCTTTCCGTTCTCAGCAACAATGAACTGTCTAGCCCACCGTTCTCTTTACCCTGGAGCTTTCACTGCAAAAGTAGTGGGCATGGCCCGATGGGACATGAGGTTCATAGAAAGAAGGGGAATCATCTGAACTCACATGCATCCCTAGTAAAAGCTGGCACACCTCTTCAGGAAACTCGTGAGCAAGAAACTACTCACCCTGAAGTTACAACTAAGGACCCAGAAGCCATGCAAGGTAACAAGATGCATGCCATCTGCATGAAAGACAACCCATGAATATTCTTACAGTGGCATGACGAGTAAAAACCAAGGGGACCAGAATGACCCACACATGTCTGTGTTGATGCAGTGCAAGGCCACAAAGAGGAGTGAACAGCCGAGCAGGGGCAAACCTCACCCATGTGAGACCACTCCTAACAGCCTGATCAAAGGCCTTCTCAGTACTTAATTTGCATGGCAGGAAGTTCACAGGCGAGCAAACTCATTGCAAAGCAGCAGAGGGCAGCTCCAGCAATACGCACGATGCTGACATCTGGATCCCCAAAACTGAAGGTTTCCCTAGACACAGTCACAGACCACTTATGAACAGTGCGTGCACGGCGCATGTGAACTGTGTAGCTACTGAAATTCAATTCTCTTTATCTGCTTTGCTCTTGTTGTTTACAGACAGGGTATCCCTTTGTAGCTCAGGCTGGCCTTGAACTCACCATGTAGCACAGGCTGACCTCTAATGTAGTAATCCTCTTGCTTCTGCCTTCTAAGCCCTGAAATTACACCACCACGCGTGGCTCTAAATTTCAATCTTTAAACTGGGCTTTAACTGTTGGAGCCTAAGACCTGGCTCCCAAGATGCCTGAACTGCAGTGGGAAATTTGTTTGTACTACAATTATGCTTTTTAAAGAGGGCAAAGTTGCCTGTTGTACAAAATTCAAAAGCTTTTTCTACAAAGCTTTGAATTCATCCTTAACTTACAGAATTGAAATGCCTCTAACTTATAAGTAGTTTGATTCCTTCCTAAGCTCCAGCCACATTAAAAAGAGACTTATGAGACCTTCATTTTTTAACTTAAAAACTATTTTTAAAACATAAGCACATCTGGATCTTTTCAGCTTAAGCAGTTCCTTTTTAAAATTGCCTTTTAAACATCTTTATTTCCCAAGAAAGGAACTGGATCTCTTTGTTGACTTTAACATTTGGAGAGAAGATGTTGAGTTAGCAATTCTCAGTGTATCTAGATATTTATTTTGTGATTGTAGTTCTCTTTACTGACCCTTCAGTCCCTTGGCATCTAACAACAGGCTTGTGTGTGTGTGTCTGTGTGTGTGTGTCTGTGTGTGTGTGTGTATGTGTGTATGTATGTATGTATGTGTGTGTGTGTGTTTTCCCGGAATGTGCAGATGTGCAGAGTTACATGTGGGGGGGGGGCATCAAGGAAAAGGGTAAAGAGCGGTGGAGACAGGAGACAGAGCAGTGCAGAGAGTAGTGGAAGGAGAGAAAGTTGGTTCATATCTTCCCTGACTCCGGGAATGAACTTCCCTTCGGAGATGTTCTGTACAACCAGTGTGTCTGATGTTGATATGGTCCTTCAGGTTTTCACTGTATTTCTTCACCAGTGCTCAATTTGAATGTGCTATTTTGTTCTTGCTGCTGCACAAAAGCCCTCCCTACTTTCTGTGTGAATCCAAGATTCTGCATCCTGTGAACTAGTTTCTCCAGGTCTTCTGGGTGTACCTCAGATGAAAGAACCTTCATCTTCTTAGCCCCACAGTCAAATCGATGCTGTTCTGGTCTTCACCCCACAAGAAATCTTTTCCATTAACATTTACTTTGGAAGAGGTAGCCAATATTTTTAAATCGGTATGTCATATACCTAGGTTCTATCTTTTAAACTTTTTTTTCTTTATTTTCATTATTTCTGCAGCTGGGTTGTTGAATAAGACATAATAAATCTCAGCTCCCTGGTCTGAAGAAAGAACACAACTAAGAAATAACTACAAAATCTTTGACTAGATTTTATTATCTATAGCCAGAGATTCTCCAGAATCTGTGGTGGGGCCACACTTACCCCACAACTACCCAACAGCACCTCACCTCACTGCACAGTTCTTTTTTTTTTTTTTTTTTTAAGATTTCTTTATTTGTTTTATGAGTGCACTGTCACTGTCTTCAGACATACCAGAAGAGGTCATCAGATCCTATTACAATGGTTGTGAGCCACCATATAGTTACTAGGAATTGAACTCAGGACTCTGGAAGAATTCTTAATGCTCTTAACCTCTGAGCTGTCTCTCCAACCCAGCACAGTTCTTGTTATAGAAAATTATAATGGATTTACTTCCTTATTCTGTCTGCCAAGTGTAATCAAGAAGTCTAACCACTTTAGATAAAACATAATAGGACCCTGCAGTTGAAAGAAGATGATTGGTTAGTGTAAGATCCTGGGTCATCAGGGTGAATTCCTTGGAATTTCTTCTTGCCTGCTACACGCCAGGCAGGGGAGTGGAGAAGGTTCTGGGCACAGAAAAATAAAAAATAAAAAATAAAAAGTGACCCAAATGAGCTACTCTCTGTAGACAAAGTACTGTTGGCAAGGTAGATTAGCAAGAAAGAAAACAGAGACTTTCAGGTAATTATCATACAAATATTTCATTAAGCAGTTGCCTAATGTACTCAGGAGAAATAATAAAAATAAAAATAAAACAAACAGAAAGCCACAGAAGAAAGTAGAAGACATAAAGAACCAAACTGAAGGTTTAGAACAGAAAACTACAATTACTGAGATTCAACATCTTACAGGTGAGTTCCAGAGAAGGCAGAAGAATCAGTGAGCTTACTTACCCCCCCCCCCACCAGAAACAACTCTCATTGTATACAAAGGTTCTGTGCCCATTGCCAAGGGAAACAACCAATCAGTGATCCCACAGCTGTAAAGAATGGCTGGCCTGGCAAGATGTCCTCGGAGGTGCAATAGTAGCACTTTTATCTCAGTGATAACCAACAGCTGTCTAACTGGACTTAAGGCTCACTCAGTAGAATAGAATTCGTGCCTGGCACTAAAATCCTAACCAACAACCATGGCTAGAGAGGTCCCAGACCCTAAAAGGGAACCAGCTACTGTTATTTTCCTAAACCAATATGACCTCTTATTGTATTCGAAATACTTATCTTTATTCTCCCAGATAGGTTTCTACCCCTGCTTTTTTAAAACAAAAAAGGGGGGGGGGCATCCTCTGTTTGCAAGAGATGGAGACTATTAACTTTACAGTTAACAACATGCTGACAACTGATCAAAATGTAGAGAACAAGTGACCGCTCAGCCCCAGTTGTTACCTTCACAAACAAGACCTACACTTAAGGCTCAAGGAACATTACAGAAGAGGGAGGAGGGAACAAAGACTGTAAGAGCCAGAGGACCAGAGTGCTAGATAGGACAGAGAAGCTACATACATGAAAATTCATCCATATGATCACCTAAACAAGACAAAACCACAGTGGCGTGCACCATGACAACACCAGTTGTCCTGCCAACATGGATAGAGAAATTTCACAAGGCCCCAGTGCCAGTCAAAGATCCGTAGTCCGCCAATGACTGCTGAGGGAGGAAGAATCTGTTTTCTCCATGGGTGAGCTGCATGATAGGTTACCTTTTCCTAAATGATCAGCCCTCAACACATTTGTGGTCCTAAGAGAAAAAGCAATGAATACATATACGACCTACATTACATCTCTATTAAAAATGACATTCTGTGTAACCAAATGAAAATATCAAAACAATTTTTATATAAAAAATGAATAGCTATCAAAAGGGAGTAGGATCAAACTCAACACTGAGGCTCATATCCCTGCCTGGCTTTGCTCCACTCAGTAGTAATGGCTGGTGAATGCATGGAAGTCAGTTCTCACCTCTGTCCCAGCCATGTGCCTCATATCTCTCCATGAGGATGTTACCGGAAACCTCAGTGCTGTTTTTCTAGTTACACTGTGAGTGATGAATCTCATTTCAGTCTATCACCCAAAAAGGAAGATAAATGGACATTCTTCTTCATTGTACCCATCACAAAGTACTCCTGGGAGAGCATCAAAAGCTAGTGAACCTAGAATTCCAACTAATGGTTCATCAACATCAAAAGGAAACCCTTGGCTACTGTGAAACCAAGTTCTAAATGTATAGCATAATAAAACAGAGGTGGTAGAGGGGGAAGAAACAAAGACATTCAAAGCAGTTGTCACATGAAAGGTTAATAAGGATTATTCTCAAACACACTAGGAAGAAAAATGAAAAGCAGCAAATGAAAATAGAAGATACAAAAACAGGCCAAAGGGAATTTTTAGAACTGAAAGGGAGGCTAGCTGAAATGTAGGCTTGCTCGGGAGTGTTCAAGGGAAAAAGTGGAAAAGAATGAATTCGTGAACATAAAAGCGGAGGCACAAGGGTTACCCACCCAAACAACAGAAAAGCAGCTTCAGCAGCCTCAGAATCCTCTAAGGGTATAACCAAAGAGCTAGCCCTCAAGTCATGCCGAGTGAGAGAGAAGGGCAGCCATCTGCCACTTGTGCCTGTGATGCAGACAAGAATTAGAATTGCTTCTGTGGGGAAGGAGAGCTGTGAGACCTGCACTACCACCAGATAGCTTCGGTCCTTCCCATAAAAACCACTTACCTATGAAATGACAAGCTGTGCTCTGACTGCTACCCAAGCCCTGCTTCCATGCTCCTTCCCTTCCTTCCTGCTGCCAGGAGTGAATTTCCACCACCCCTCCTGGGGGCTGGAGGTAGAAGAAGCAGTAAATGCTTGAGAAGTAACCTGGCATCTCACAATAGCTCCTCAGCTAAAATGGGCTCGTGCACACCCACTCACTATAATGAATGCGATACCTAGAAAGATAAGCAAGTAGACAGTAAGAGAAACAAAGAAAACAAGACAGAGATAGGATTTGGCCCAGGAGCAACATGGTTTCAGCTCGTAATCAACCCTGCATGTTTGTCCCATCTTAGGACCTTCATGGGAAGTCACAGAATGCCATATGCAGAACTGAGCACTGTTTACTACAGTGAGAACAGAAAAACAAGTCCATTACGATCCCAATAAAAGTCTGGTTTCTGTGCTTAATGTCAAATAACAAGTTGATGCTGCCTGGTTGTTGTTCCAAATACTGGGGAAATGTGGTCCCCTTACACTTTCCTAATGAGATTTCCTCCTGCTAGTCTATGACTTGTTAAGTAGAGCTTTAATTTTAATTTCCTCCTAATAGGGACATGCAAGAATTTACCAGGTTATAGAGGGTTGAGAACCAGTTGGGCTGTCAATCCTGACTCAAATTGTGCTCCCTACAGACCGACATATTAATGGAGATCATTACATCTTCCCAAACCAGAACAGCATTGCGCAGAGTAATCGGCTTATCCTGTACCATCTGGCCAGAGTGTCTCCAACTGGTTCCAGAGCTGTGGATGTGCCTGGATGGATGTTAAATTGCCCAAGCAACAAAACCCAAGTTGGAAAATGGATTGTATTTTGGATGGACTTTCAGTGTTCTCTGGTTTAAGAAAACAGATCTAGACAGCAGTGCTGGTGTGAGCCAGAAGTTGCTTAATCCTGTCTCCATTTTCCTGTGTCCCACAATGGGTCTCTGGCATCCCTACCTCCTACACAGGGGTGCTCATGAATGTTATGCACTGCCCTAAGGGTTGGGGCATTTTACCTTCCCCATCTCACCTAATCCTCTGTCTTCCAATGTAGGGAAGACAACAGTAATATTACAGAGGACAATAGAGTTTTTTTTATCATCTAAGTCTCTCAGTTTGGGCTCTAAGCAGCACTGCATTTTAACCTTGTTGTTGTTGTTATACTTTGCAATGCCAACTTTTGATCCAATGCCAATGTTTATCTCAGTAATTTTTTTTAAATCTTCCATGAGAGGAAGGGTTAAACTAATGTCTTTGAAATCTACTAATCCAAGGTCAGCTTACATGTAGACTTCTACAGACCTGTCCATGGATTCAAATGTCTTCATCTTCCTAGAGGAACAGTAGAACATGTCAACAAATTTGATAGGGTGTAATCTGCACTATTCCTGTACTGCACTCTACCTGCTATGTTCTGTTCTGCTGAGGTCAGATATGCCCACAGAAGTGTTACCAAAGAGGTACAGAATAGTTATCTCATTAGAAACAGACAGCTGGCAGCTAGAGAGCTTCCCCCGTTCTGAATAGCAAATCCAAGGGGCACATCTGCACTTGGAGGCCCTGAAGATGAGTCACTGAACATACCATGAGCTAAATGTCCACATGATTAGATTCCCAAATATACCTTATGTTGAGGCCTTGAGGCTTTGTAAGGGTTTGGGAATTCTGGAAGGGCAACCTTTTATAGAAGTTTTCTATGACACTGCTGAGCTTCCCAAAGATGACTTGTGAATACCTATAGCGATGGGCAGAGAAGTGCCCAGCCTACCAGGTTGAAACTGTTCTTTGCTAGGGAACTCCTAGGCCCACCAGCATAACTGCATGTGATGCTCTCATCAGCAGAGCTGTGGTGCTCCCATCAGCAGAGTTGTGATGCTCCCACCAGCATGAATGAATGTAATGCTCCCATCAGCAGAGCTGTAGTGCTCCCATCAGCAGAGCTATGGTGCTCCCATCAGCAGAGCTGCAGGAGGCCCTCTTGCCTACCAAGAAGGGCAAGTTGTTCACTTCCTTTCCTCCACACCATCCAACCTCTGAACCTCAAGGTACAGTGGCCATCAGAATCACTTGGGTGGAGGATGGAGACTACCCATCACATACCCTGAGCCCTGACGGATATTTCATACTCTCTTCTGACCTGTCACACATAGGACTTTTCACACTGCATTCACGTACTGCTGCTCATTTCTTCTACTAGAACTCCAGAGCAAAGCCTGGGCAGGGCTGGAGTGCAAATCCCACGGCTTCAACTTTCACTCTTGTCTCAAGATTAAAGAAAAGGGGAAAGGGAAGATTTCTTAGCTTCTGGTGATTTTCATCCAAGGGAAAGACCTGCTTATACGGAAATCTAAGATTACCCAAAATCTAAGCAATATCAAAAGGCCCCTAATAACTTTGTTAACAAATATTTTGAATAGCATTCTTCAAAGGCTTTCTATTGTCCTGTTGTCAGGGACTTGTAGGCTTTTGAAAGTGAGCTCTCTTGGGCTGGAGAGATGGCTCAATGGTTAAGAGCACTGACTGCTCTTCCAGAGGTCCTGAGTTCAAATCCCAACAATTACATGGTGGCTCAAAACTATCTGTAATGAAATCTGATGCCCTCTTCTGATGTCTCTAAAGTGTACTTATATATAATAAATAAATCTTTTAAAAAAAAACTGAGCTCTGTGAGTTTCCACTTTGGGCTTTGTCATCTACACAACGTAGTGGGGATGAGCACAGCCTGGACTTGTGTGGTTGTCAGTGGACACAGGAAACTTGTGATCATGCCTTACTTTGCACCCTTTCAATCTTCTCATCTGTCTGGTGTCCTTTCCCCTCTTCTGATTCCCAGAGGAGAAAACATTAATGTCTGACTCTCCTTAGGTCACCCTATTCCCTGACAATAGGAGACACCAGCAAACCCAGGAAGTTGGAGCCAGGAAATCAGGAATTCCACTCCCCTAAGAGTCTGACAACTTTCCCATAACCTTCAACTCCACCAAGACATTTTCCATTCACACAGGTAATGCCACCCATATTGGCTCATCATTGCATTCAGACCCTAATATAGCAACTTAATGTACTGGAGAAAAGAAAGGATGAGAGAAGGAGGAGGGGAGATGCTAAAACAGAAGGGGCTAAAAGTAGAACATAAGGGCAGATCTCAGATCTCACAGAGCACAAACCATTGGTGACTTTGAGACTGAAGAGTGTCTGAAGCAGTAGCAAGACCACATAGCAGGAGGAAGGGGTTGTAGTGGGCTGTAGCCAGCTGGAGCCTACAGAGACATTTACAGAACCACTAACATCCAGTGTCAGGAAGGGAATTGTATGAATAACCAAGGAGTGTTCAGCTGACTGCTAATGATCTTGCTGGTGATAGTAATAACAACAACAACAACAACAACAACAATAACAACAACAACAACAACAACAACAATAATAATAATAATAATAATAATAATAACTCTTATCTCACAGTAATAATCAGGACTTGGATGCTAGAGATAATCACCCAGCAAGTAACTGTATATACTCACAAACAAAATGGAGCTGATCATGTCAAGCTGGAGCCCTATAACTTGGGATCAGGACTCTCCCCTTAGATCTGGGCTTAAAGTGATCACAGGGATAACAGAAGTGAAC
Organism: Micromys minutus; assembly: GCF_963924665.1. NCBI lineage: Eukaryota > Metazoa > Chordata > Mammalia > Rodentia > Muridae > Micromys > Micromys minutus. The sequence continues at coordinate 33,157,520 of NC_137969.1, read as the reverse complement.
TCAAACCTTCTGAGGAAACATAGACCAGTTCTGAACTTGGCTGCTATTTCATCAGATCCTCAGCCTTTGCCAGATGTGACCATCTTCATCCGTAGCTAGGCTATATATATGGTGAGGATTGACACAATTCATCTATGTGCCATGCTGCTGCCTTGGGCTCCGCTCCACCACACTAGCCATCACTCCACAGCCTCTAGCAGGAAGCCTCTTCATTTGCCCTCCTGTCTGAGTCTCTTGCCACAGTACAGTAGCCACACAGGCCTGATGCCACTGGAGCTTTATAACCCCCAAAGGGAAATGACTACACATTGCCATGTATGGGCAGCTGTGGACCACTTCTGTGGCCTAGTGTAGGGTAAATGAGAATGAGGGAAAGTAAAAGAATTGAATTTGAGGCTGGGAGATTTTGATTTCTCAGACTAGGTGCAAACTGGGAGGAGCAGATAGTGTGAATTTGGAGATGAAATCTGGAAGCTAGTTGGTAACTACAGTGTAAAGCTTATGCCAAGGGTGAATGCATGCTTAGGGCATGTGGCTCTATTCAGTCCTTTGTCATTTTGCTTAAATCTCCATGCCAAGTTAGGTGTTATAGGATCAATACGACCCCTCTTTTTTCTTGTGTTAAAAACCTAATTCTAGGATCTTAGATGTGGCTATATTTGAAGATAAAGTCTTTAAAGGGGCAATTAAAATAGAATAGAACCATTGGGGTGGGTCATGCTGTCATATAATGACATACTTACAGAAACCGGGATAAGGGCATGACTACACACACACACACATGCACACACACATACACACACACACACACACACACACACTCACACAAAGAGAGAGGGGAAACATAACACAGTGGAAGATGGTATCCACAAGCCGGTGATCAAGGTCTCAGAGAAACTGACCTTGCTATACCTAACCCCAGACACCCAAATCTAGAACTAAGACAGAATAACTGTCTGCTGTTGAGTCCTCTGAAGTATGGCTATCTGTGTGCAGCAGTCTAAGCTGACTAACACACTAACACAGATACAAACTCCTTGGACTAAGGAGAAGGAGAAGGTGGGGCTGGCGTTGGCCACATTTGTCTGGTTCCTCAGCCTTTCTTCTTCCTACAGCACCATGGCCCAGCCTTCTTTCTACTTCAAGAGATGAAGAAGGAAAAGGCACACCTTTTTGTGTCAGGATGCAGAAAGATGAGCAGACCCAACAGAACTTTAGGACAGACCTGAAGTGAAAGCGCTAAGGGGCAGACATTCTGGGAAGGAAAGAGCTAATTATTTTTTCTATCTCTTCAGCATGGCTTAAGAAGAACCCACCATCCTGGGGGATATGCTCCTTTGGACAGATGGTTGAAACAGATGATTAACTCTTAAGGGAGCAAACCATAGCACATCTCCACCTAGAAGTAGATTCTATTATTTTGACAAGAGCGTGACAGCTTTCCTTTAATTGACTTTCCACAGGACTAACAAAAACCGAAACACACAGAGACAGTTGATCCATACCTTGGTCAGCAGGCAGCGTGGGCTCCAAGCTCATTTAAACAAATGCCTAGAACACAGGATAACATCAACACAGACAGGAATTGACCATTAAAGGAGCTTCTTAATGGGAGAAGATTTTGCTCCATGGCACAATATCTAGAGACTTTAGGGGCATTGCTCTGGCATCAACTGCATTGAAACCAAAGGAGCTGTGGCATCATTTCCAGCTCAAGCACAGTCTCTGCAGCAGAAAAATAACCAGACCCAAAGACTCTGCAGCAAGGGAAAGACATATGGCCATCAGTCAGTGCCTACAGACTATACTCCAAGCTCCCCTCACTGAGGAATAGGATGCTCTGCATCCCATCACTCTGGAAGGAAGCAGGGGCTAGTGTGGGTAAGCAGCTGGGAGAGGATATGTGTGTGAATCACTTTTGTGCAAAGGTGATAAGAAACATAAAAAGGATCTCTGCATCTCCCTAGTTATGAAGGCAAAGGCAGTTTCCATAGGGATGATGGAATCCAGAAAAAGAAACCACAGGCCAGATCCTTGCACAGGGGACAGCTGTCGAGCTGTCCTGCTGTCCTGGACCAACCCTGAGAGGCTGGAGGACATGTGGATTGAGGACAGTCTGCTATTTCCTTCATCCACCTGCCATGCTACAAGAAATGAAAATGAAAATGAATTTCAAGCAGTGAGGACTTGTATTTAATTATTATGATTTATTAGCACTGCGTTCATGAAGCAGTCCCTGGACATGACATTTCTCATTCCCCAGTGCGCCTGTGAGTCTGCAGAGCCTCCCGCTGCATCTCGGGCAGTTCTTTTCATTATCATCATCATTATTATTTATAGCAGCCTGGCCAGGGGGAGCAGGGGAACTCCAGAAAGTTCGCAGCAAGTTCAAGGCTTGGTCACAGGCCTTGAGAGCATCTATGACAATCGGAGAACAGCCTTGCAGCTGGGAGAGAGGAGGCAGCTGCCTGATGGTCTCAGGGACTGTGTCCATCAGTGTGAGAGCTCCAGGGACAGTGGCCATCAGTCTGAGGGCTCCAGGGACTGTGGCCATCAATCTGAGGGCTCCAGGGACAGTGGCCATCGGTCTCCAGGGATGGAAAAGTGCAATTTTTGCTCTTTCTTTTTTCAAAGACAAAAAAAAGCAATAACCTACAAATTGCATACAATTTACTATTCTCTCAATTTTTAATTGCACAGAACAACTCAGTGGCATTTAATGTGTTCATGTAACTGTGCAACAAGTGTCACCATTAGCCTCCAGAATCTTTTCATTTTGTATGACTGAATAGTTATGACTCTCAAGACTCAATACAATAGAGCACTTTAAAATATGCCCAGAACATTCCCATCTTCCCACTTCCCCCTCAACAACTGCAGCTCCTCCTCCAGTTGGAGCCAGACCATGGACACGCTGTTTGGGAGTAGAATGCTCACAGATTCCCACAACCGCATTCCTGATAGAGCAGACTACTCTACAATGCTACATGAAGACAGGATGCAATGTGTAAGAAGCAGGTGTCTGAACTCCATCAGACACGGGCCTTCTCTCGAAGTATTACTTCCTCTTCCCCCTCTAGCTGGGAGGCCAACAGGTGTGAAGCAGGGGAATCCTCAGAGAGAAAATGATTCCAAAGTCTCACCTCTGAGTCTGGGAGGGTGTGTTTCAGCCCTGGGCTGGGCAACCGATCACCCAAGACTGGATGGAGTCTATGTGGAGCTCGGAGCTAGTGACGGTGGCACAGTGCTGTAGTCACAACAGCAAACACTCTGGGTTGCTCCATGGTTCACAAGCTTTGGACATTTTTCATGGAGGTTACTTGTCTAGACAAAATGCACCATGGTCAAGTGTAGTGCAGTAAACTGTAGTTGAGTCACGAAGCAATACACCATCACCATGTTCTAACAACAGCATGTTCTCATCACACAAAAGAAGCCCCATGCCCACGAGTGCTTTCGCCTGCTTCCTGCTTCTCACCACGCAGATTCGTCTACTGTCTGTAACTGTTAGTTTCCCAGTTTGGGACGTTTACTGCAAATGGAACGTTAAATGTGGTCTACTCATTGCGCATGTTTCAAAGGCTTGCTCCTGTGCAATGACTTGTCCGAATCTCACTTTTTTAATACTTATAGATAATACCCAATTGAAAAGTTTAACGAGAGCAGCTTGAGAATATCTGACCACGCAAGTAAAAGAATCCAGAGTCTTGTTGGTTGCTATGTAAATATTTGGACAATAAATGATTTTCCCACACCCATCACTAACCAAAAAAAAATCATTTTTGAAACAATTCCATTTGCAATAGTAAGAAAAGTATAAAATACTATGGACAGTTAAGCATGAGATTTACAGGAGATGTAAAGAGAGTAACTTGGTGTCTTGGCAGTGGATCTAATGTCAGTGCTGCAGAATGAGCCAGATGGTGTTCTGCAGCTTTCTGAGCCACGTGATGTGTCTCTGCCTCTCACTTCTGCCTTCCCAGTACAAAAGCAGCCAAAGCCAAAGCCAAATGACTGAGGGCAACTGCATTCCAATAAAGCTTTATTTACTCAAACAGATGAGGAGAGGGGCAAGACGTCTCATGGGATGTAGTTTTCCACCCCAGCCTCTGCTATAAATGGCTGCCTTGTTTTCCTACTGTAAAATTCTATAGTAAGCAGCATGCTGCTTCCAAATAGCTCCCCATCTTGAAGTATTTCCTAGAGATAAATTATTGAAATTCGGGCTACTGGGCCAAGAAGCAAGTACACAGAACTGAAGTCATGCGGCAGACATTGACAAAATGCAGCCCAGATCACAATTCATGAGGATCCTCATCACATGGCTACAAGTATTAGAGACATTATTTTTATACAGTTTTAAAAAGCTTAGAAATCTCAAGCAGGGGATTAAAGAGAGGGCTTGGTGGCTAAGGGTGGACACTGCTATTCCAGAAATCATAAGTTCCGTTCCTAACACCCCTGTCAGGACTCTCATGACCACCTGTAATTCAAGATCTGAGGAATAAAACACTCTTTTGGCCTCTGTAGGCACTGTGCTTGTATTCACATGTTCCCCCAACCCTACCTACTTCTCACTCATATACACATAATTAAGATGAAATTAAGATATTTTTGAGATTATAATATACTTACAGCATTTTCTCTTCTTTCTTGATCCTCCCATATTGCCTTCCTTGTTCTCTTTCAAATTCATGCCCTCTATTTTTTAATGATTGTTATTACACACACACACACACACACACACACACATTATATCCTAAATATAGCCTGCTCAAGTGTTTTCAGGGCTAGCCATTTGAAATTAAATACTGTCTTAGTCAGGGTTTCTATTCCTGCACAACACATCATGACCAAGAAACAAGTTGGGGAGCAAAAAGCTTGTTCAGCTTACACTTCCACACTGCTGTTCATCACCAAAGGAAGTCAGGACTGAAACTCAAGCAGGTCAGGAAGCAGGAGCTGATGCAGAGGCCATGGAGGGATGTTGCTTACTGACGTGCTCAGCTTGCTTTCTTATAGAACTCAGGTCTACCAGCCTGGGGATGGCACCACCCACAATGGGATGGGCCCTCCCCACTTGATCACTAGTTGAGATAATGCCTTACAGCTGGAACTCATGGAGGCATTTCCTGAACTGAGACTCCTTTCTCTGTGATAACTCCAGCTTGTGTCAAGTTGACACAAAACCAGCCAGTACAAATACCCAATTGGTTTTCCTCTTCCCTGGGTAATACTATTTCTCCTACTTTCAACATTCCTGAGTTGGCTGTAATTCTGTGTGTAGGGCTGAGACCTCATGGGCTCTGGCATGTGTATTGGTAGTTTTCTTGTTGGGCTTACAGTTTGGTTAATCATGATGATGAGGCTAATGGGTTTAGCTTCTGACATTAGGAGAAAACACAGTCTCAAATAAAACTTCCTCTGGCCCTTAAAAGTCTTTCTGCCTCCTCTTCCACTATGTTTCCTGAGCCTTGGGACTTTTTTCTAGATGTATCCACTGAGACTAGAATCCACAACTCTGCATTTTGATTGGTTGTGGCCTTCTTGAGTGTTTTGGAAGGAAAAGGTTTCCTTGATCAGAATGAGAATTACACTTATCTGTGCTTATGAGAACCAACATTTAGATTATTATTAGAGATTATTCAGAGTTCTCTAATATCCTTACTTCACTAGCTTTGGAGAGGTAGCTAGGTTTATAGTGCCAGACATGGTTTCCCTCTTAAGTCCAATTAGAGAATTGTTGGTTACTGCCAAGATATGTGTGCCAATGCTATACCCTTATGAAGTCATGCTGGTTATTGTTGTTCAAACAATTGTTCAAAGGCATCAGAACCTGGAAGCTTGAATGGTACTTTATGGTACCATGAAAGCTAGTCTTCAGTGAGGAAACATTCAAGCCAATTCCAGATTGGGAGCCTCTGGGTCCTGTGATTGAGGTACATAAGTGTATGTTTTTTACCCTAGCCACAATGTTGATGTAGAAACTTTGTTTAGTTGTATATCTGGAGCTGGGTATCATTACATTATTTTAGCTGGTCTAAAGTCTTGGGCTTAGGAAATCCTTTTGTTCTCGCCTCCTCAACAGCTGGAAGTACAAGTCTACATCAGGGCACTTTGAAATTAGAAAACATAAGAGAAAGCGTGCTGTAGCTTTCTTCTTAATTATGCCTATAACCTGTCTGGAGACTTTTCAAATAATTTGGTCCTTGTGAGGCTGTTCTGGCTTTCATTGGTATAATGAAATATGAGAGGCAAGATAACTGCATAAAGCAAAAAGGTTTGTTGAGCTTACCATTTTGAACATTTCAGAGCATAAAATGAGCTGGTGTTAGCTTAGTTCTGACAATGATCATCTTGCTGGCAGGAATCCTGAGGTGACACAAGCAAGCTACGAGTGGGTCTGTGTACACATATTTCTTTCTGCTTATGAAGCCATGAGGTGGACTCCATTTTAATGACCTCATCTAAAATGAATCACTTCCCAGGGCTCTGCCCCTCGCTATAGTAGGCTTGAGTTTCCATCCTCCTACAATATGCCCATCACCATCTGGAGAGGGTGATTACAGTCCTAAGTGAACTCATCAGGCAGAGGGAGCACTGGGTGTTCTAAACCATAGCGTGAGCTATTTAAAGATGATCTTTTAATGTTTATTTTTAAATGTTTCCTTTTAAGATTTTAATGTGGCCAAGATGGAGAGTTTTACTTGCATGGCTGTGGATTGTTTGAGCATGAGGGAAATCAGAAGTTCCCAAGCGATGTCCCCTGACAGTTTCCAAGCACGTCTCAGTTCACTTCTCCACTTCTTGGCCACCTCTGAAGAGTAGAAGCCAATTGGCCGTACCAAAATTAGCAGACTGCTGAACCCTGGCACTAAGTTCACAGGCACCACTGACTTCATGATACCATGAATAGCCATTGGGTCTCAGCAGCTGACTCCGTGATTTCCATGTTCCAGACATCATTTTAAGTGTAATTACCAGGTTGTTATCTTGCTACTACTTAAGATAAGAGAAAGCATTGTTTAGTCCACTGTTAACGTGTCTCTTTCAAATATGTGGTTTCCTGAAAACTGCCTCAGAGTTAGTGTTTAGCCTTGCACACGCACACACATGTTACCCACCAATCAGATATTAAAACTTGTAGAATTGCAGTGGAGAAATCTGACTTGTTCAAAACCCATGAGAAGAATTTCCCCACAGAGCTGATAGCAAATGTCACTAATGTCACAGGGTTGTTATAGTTACTTTTTAACCCATTTAGGTGAAAGCCCGCCTAAGAACCCTGAGGGTGGGGCCTCTTTCCTTGGCTTCTCTGACATACTTGCCACCACCCAGTAAGGGGCTGTCACATCTTGCACAGAAAGCCTTCACTTCACCAAAGCCTGAGGAAGACATGTTCCAACTCATGTCACCCCGAGAAAGTGAGGAAAGGCTAAGGACTGCAGCTGAATGTGCCTGGGTTTAGTCAGGACACTGTGTAGTAGCTTGCCCCAGCCTGGGAGCCCAGAGACTTCTGTAAAACTCTTAGGGGCTCCTCCCTGCACCATACACAAGGGTGCATTCAGCATTACTTTACCCTCATTCCTCCTCATTTCTAAACCTGTGATGCCTGGCTTTTAACTGGAATGTCGTACAATCCTGGGTCTCTAAAAAGAACAAGTAAATTCTGTCCTTGTAAAGAGTTGTGAAATCCGTGAAGGGGCCACAGGCAGTAGCTGACAGTCTTGCATGCAAAGAGCATGTATCCTGCCTGTTCACAAAGGTGGTTTTGACTCAGAAGTGCTCAGTCCTGTGTCCACCACAGATGATCCGAGTTGACGGCCAGTCACTTGGAGATCCTTTCAGTGGTTGCAACTCTATATATCTATAGAACAGGATTAGAACCCTTCAGTGGTGGAAAAAATCCTGGGTGTACCAACAAGCAGCTGCATAGAACCCCAAGAATGAGCCCCTCCCCCCACATAGCTCTTTTCTCTTTTCTCAAAGCCTCTGCCTGTTTCTTATCCTACTAGGCGGGTCTCTAATCCCTAAGGCTAACCTGACATTGCCATTATCTGCTTGACCAGGGGGCTGTTCAGAAGGTCCCCGGGGTCCCGAGCTTACCTCTCCTCACATAGTCTTTGTGTAGGGAGGAGACTGTCTACAGCCTCAGGCACCCTGAGCACAGCTTTGTCTACTGCAGCATCTCTGGAGTGAAGAGTAGGTAGCCAGCTCTGATTTCAAAGGGTAATTTATCTCCAATCTATTCTATATTTGGGAGGGCACCCTAGAATTTTTTTTCCCTCTGACGCATTATATTGCTTAGCTGGATCTGAGGACTTAATTAGGCTATTAGGCTGGCTGCCCTGCACTCCACCTCGACAGTGTGAAACAAGAGGGGTTTCTCCATCTCCATCTCAACTCTAGGTGCATCCGTCGGCCCCTGTGGAGATTTCTGTTTTCTCTTCTGTGCAGGTAATTAGACCCAGCCTTGGGACGTCTAGGCTGGACACACTCAGTATGTAAAAAAAAGTCCTAAGTCAAGCCCATCTCAGGAAACTTCTAGGAAGCATAGCTCTACAAGTCTCTCTTCTGTATTTGCTATAATTATATAATGGGGTGCACCCTGCTGGGGTCTGCTTACAGTCTCCAGGTCTTAGACTGTTCATCAGGGTGGGTTACCCACTGCCATTGGTGTCCACTGACTTCTGTTAATGCTGACAGTCTGTGCACCTAAAGAGAGATCAGGACTAGAGAACCAGAAAGGCCCCTGAGCTTATGCTGCCCCTCTAGCTACAGGCACAAGTCCTTTCCAAGCCTCCCTCAGCTTCATTGCAGCCACCTACCACCAATAGCAGCATATAGTGATAGTGTCACCAAGACTGAGGTGGCCAAGGCAGAAAATGAGAACAGAGTTGGATGCCAAGGAGCGAGCAACTCATGTGTGCTGAACTCACTGAGAGAATAAAGGAACTTACGACCAGGTCTGCAAAGAAGCCCTATAAGCAGAGCAGATCCTCAAGGCTGCCTGCATCTTTTCACTTCCTACAAGAAGCAGACCACTTTGGAGGGAAGTGACTAGGGTCTCCTTTCCTCAGAGGTTCTTCCTGGCCATGAGAAAAAAAGAGTTTCACAGGTCTCAATGACAGTTGACCTCTGAATGTAGACCAATCAAGCAGGTCCCAGGTAAAGGGACTGGCCCATCTATTTGTCCAGTAGCCAGGACTCTGAGGGCAAGCCTGTGATCCAGCTCCTTTCAACCTGCTTGCTACCAGACTCTTTCTCTGGGTAATATGGTTCCCCCTCCATCTGAACCTTCCATAGTTTGTCATGTTGCCTTGGTGATCCTCACCCTTGTATGTCTAGATGGGTCTCCTAATCAAATGACTAGACCCCACTTCTCATTTCTTCGGAGTGTTTTTGTGCGGCCCCCACTTGTTCTGAGATAGGACTGGGCATATTGAACTTCAAAGTGTTCACTCCCTGGAGCCAGCCCCAGTCCCATAGACCTCAGCCACTAAATTTCACTGAGCATGGGATATAGACAATCCCTGAAGTCAGAGAGACCATCATGGGCCACAGAGGGAATGAGCATCCCTTACCCCAAAGATGCTCTCAGGCGTCTCTATCACCTGGAAGAGACCCACTTGGGAAGGAACCCAGCCATGACCAAGCAGGACAAGACCAAGGAGGATACAGGCCTGTGATAAACATGGGGCTCAGCTACAAAAGCACCTCCATGAATCCCTGCACTGTGGCTGCCATTGCCAATAGACCGGTCACCCCAGCACTCAGCTCACAAAGTGAGAATACTCAGAGCTGGAAGTAGCCATCTATGTTTTTAAACATGCGATAATAACTCCCACATCACAAGTTTGTCTAGAACAGCTATTAAAGAAAGACAATGATGATACCACATATCCTGGCCACTTAACATCTATGACATGTGAAGAAATGAGATTCTGTTTAAGAAAACCAGTCACTGTGCCATGCTGCTTGGCTGAAGGTCTTCTCTGCTGTCCTTAGCTTCTTCCCATCTACTGAAATCTACGTTTACATTTGGGCATCATGAGCTAGCAGCCACGGACTCACCATGCGAACCCATCTGTTTCTCTTCCCTCTGTTCTCACTGCCCTGCGCTAAGAATATGTAGGTCCACCGCTGGGCTTCTTTCTCTCAGCTCTAATTGACAGAAACATCTTGCGGTCACATGTTGTCTATTACTGAGACATGAGACAGAGGGGTTCTGGGGGCTGAGGAGCGCTGAGTCCTTCCTCAGGGAGGAGGCTGTAGTTAGTGCACTTCTGTGGTATCTCTTTTGTTTACCATTGTCACCATCTTTGTTTCTTTCCTTATCTCCTCTTTCTGCTTTTTTAAAATATTTACTTTTAATCTATATTTATGTGTCTGTATTTATGTGTGTGTACATTTAGGTACTCACAGAGGGTAGAAGAAGGTGCCAGATCCCTGGAGCTGGAACTGTTGTTGATGGTTGTAAATCACTCAACATAGAAGCTGAGAAAGAAAATCGGATCCTCTGCAAGAGCAGCAAGGGCTGCTAACCATTGAACCATCTCTCTAGCTCCACAAGCCAGTCTCTTCCAGGTCTTCCAGGTCTCTACTAGTCTCTTCCCCTCCACCCCCATGCTCTTCCTCTCTCACAATTCCCCCTTATTTTTATTTCTTCTCTCTCAACACCTATTCTTTATCATATATATGATATATATAATGATACACACACACACACACACACACACACACACACACACACACACATATATATATAGAGAGAGAGAGATTGAGAGAGAGAGAGAGAGAGAGAGAGAGAGAGAGAGAGAGAGAGAGAGAGAAAGAGATGGCTCAGCAGTTAAGAGCACTGACTGCTCTTCTAAAGGTCCTAAGTTCAATTCACAGCAACCACATGGTGGCTCACAACCATCTGTAATGAGGATATGAAGATAGCAATAGTATTCTGACACATATAAAGTAAATAAATCTTTTTTAAAAAATCCTAATACCTTTGTTTGTCAAATTTCCCTTACTGTAACAAAACATCAGAAATAATTAATTTAAAAAGAAGAAAGGTTTGTGTCACCCATTGTTTTAGAAGTTTCAGTCCATGGTAGGTTGACCACATTGCCTTCACACTTCTGGAGAGGCAGGACACTATGGTAAAGTACATGGATTAAATGAGCTGCTCATTGTGGTAGCATAAAGCAAAGGGGAAAGGAGGACACTGTGCAATAAACCCTTCAATGATGTGTCTGATGACCTTCCCTTCATCTATGAGGCATTCTGCTAACTGAGCTATATCCACAGTCCGAGCTTGTTACTATAAAGGGAGAATCAAATCTTAATGCTGATGTCACGTGCACAGCTCTCCCAGGGCCTGTCTTGAACAGCCCCTTTCTTAGCCAGCAGGTAGAGATGATGGGGAAAGGCCTTATTGCTTCCCTATGAAGAGAACAAAGGGTTAAGCACACTGTTCTCTCTTAGCCCCAAGGGATGTGTTCTAACACCCCTCCCCTCCCCCAGAACACATATTAACCAAAATCCCTCTACTCCTCAAAGCTCTAAGTCCTTGATAGGAGTTTAAAATATGCCTCTGAGGTAACTTAGAAACTGGTTTGACAGAATATACTGGATACTTCAGTCCAAAAATGAAGACTAAAGATACCTTGGTTAAAAAGAAAAAAAATGATGGGCTGGAGAGATGGCTCAATGATTAAGAACACCGACTGTTCTTCCAGAGGTCCTGAGTTCAATTCCCAGCAACCACATGGTGGCTCACAACCATCTGTAATGGGATCCGCTGTCCTTTTCTGGTGTGTGAAAAGACAGGGACAGTGTACCCACATACATAAAATAAATAAATAAACTTTTTTGAAAGTATTTCTTACAAAATGATGAGGATCTGAAGTTCACATTGGAAGAGTCAGACTAGGATCTAGCCCAAGGTAAGGCAGTAAGGCTGACACGATTGAGCCCTTCTCATGGTATGGGAAAATAGCAACATTGTGGAGGTGGGGGAGGAATGGATACAATTGGAAGATCATAATCACAAAATGAAAAGCATGGTTAAACCCTGATGGTATACCAAGCACTCCCAACTCCAAGTTCCTTAGGCTGTTAAGGAACCCACGGGGAAATTTTCTTTTAGGAGTGGTAGAGAAGAATGTGTTTAAAGGAAGGTAAAGGGGTTCATAGTCTCAGGCCTACAGAACTCAGCAGTTTAAAATTCTTGGCTAATATATCTGGTTCCAACTTTCCTGGCATTTATAGCCAACAGAGACTCCAGGTTACAGAGACAGGGATTTTTGACAACAGAAAACAGATGCCTCCAGTGGTAGAGACTAAATATTTCCTGTAATGGAACTCAGGGAGGAATTTATTACAAAGCTCCTTGTAGTCGACAATAAATTCCACTGCAGTTTTTACATGAGTTATTGGACTTCTCTGTACAGAACTCCACATGTGCAGAAGATGTGCCAATGAATGAATGCTCCTCAATGGCGTCTGCAGGAAGACTGTTCCATGTAGCTTCATATGCTGGCTGAACCTCAGGGAGCCCCATGACAAGGGAGAATTCTGTCATTAGTCAAGGGCTCTCAGGATCTGCCTTATGGAGACTAGCCCTTATCCACACAGGAAAACTCTTACCCAGCTCAAAACACTTGGTTAGGTGAAGGTTGGGTTTTTCCTCCATGAGATGGAGAACCACTGAACCATTTTAATTAGAGAAAAGATAGGATCAGACTTGTGTTCTGAAAGGATCTTTGGCTGTATTGGGGAGTATAAATGAGCATGGGATGGGGAAATGAGAGGGCAAGAAACCAGTTAAGCAGCTTTTACAAGATGAGGGAAGAGATTGCAAGAATGATCTGGAGTAAGCCTAAGTTTGAGATAGAGAGAAGTAGACGGATTCAAGTGGAATGTTGGAAATGAGGTCAACAGAGCAGAAACAAGTGACTAATCAGGTGGTAGATGATTGATTACTGAGGTCTGCGCCCCTGGAGTGATGTGTGTGGCCTGCAGATGGATTCAGCAGTCAACAGTGAGAAGTTCCTGGGATCCAATAATGATGATCTTCAAGGCTTGAGGCTGAACAGAGAGACTAAGAATCAACTCTGAGGTCCATTCACAGTTGACTAAATGTGTCCCAGGCTCTTAAAGACTCTCAAGTGAAGGGAGAACCAGCTGAGGAGCAATAGCTAAGACAACAGAGAAGCTACCAGATCGGCAGCTGTAACCAAGGGGAGATTCGTGTCCCAACATCAAGGGGGAGTCTCAGTAATGGAGAGAGAAAACCCAGATGGTATAAATGAGGGCTGGGAAGAAAGTAGATGCTATGTCCTCCCCAGGGACAAATGCCAGCCGGGTTCCAGATGTACATCAAGGGAGGATGTGGCCTGTGCCTCTCAGTTCATCAGATTGTTGGCCTTCCCCGTGGCCATCTCTTCCCCAGACATATATCTAAGACTTGATGTGTGAGATGTAGCGCCCCTCGCTGGTTACCAGTCACCTGAGATGTAAGCTTTGCATTTTCCAAATATTAATTCTACCATTCAGGGAAATACCAAGCTGGGAAGTAGAAATTGACTTAGTAGTTGGAAGCAGATGAAATAGATTAAAACTGGTCACATAAATGCACTTCAAGTCATTTCACTTAAAATGAGATCTTTTTTTAAAAATCTTCAAAACGTTAAAGGAAGATGAGATTGGTACTTTAAGACTCAAAAGAGACAAATATGCTTTCCTCCTGACAAGCTTTCTATAATGAGAAACATTAAAAATATTTGAAGGAAAGTAAATAGGGCGGTTCCCTCCCACCAGCTCGCACCCTGATGCTTAAGAAAAATAACAAATAAGAACCAGCACTGTGGATTTTCCAGAAGTCATAAATTGTTTTGATATTTTTAGTAATGCAATAACCACATGTTTAATATGAGTAAAATATGTCTGAAAATTATGTGTTGTTTTTGGAGGAGGTTGAATTTTTTACTTGTACTTAGTATAAACCAGTGTACTGTTTTAGTAGAAAATCTAAAAAGGTCATACTTAATGGCCCAAAATTACATAGCAAAGATATAAGTAAATAATCTTATCGTTTCTCTTAAAAAACGTTTCACATTTAATAGCTCTGTAGAAACAAAATTGGACTCCAAAAAAGCCACTTAATCTTCAGGCACGGGGGTGGTGCTCATGAGAAGCAGAGCTAGTGTTTCCCATCTGGCTGGCAGGATTCTATGCTGCTCAGAAAACACGCCAGGGGTCTGCAGGCCTGGCCATCCTGAGCCCCTGGGTATCATGATCCTGGAATGTTCACACGTTTTCAAAGCCAGCCTCTCAAAACAATGTAAGGAGTAATGGATGCCTTATGAATTAGTTGGTAGCACACAAAAGGAAAACAGTTTTTGAGGAGTAACAAAAAGCGGGTTAAAATTTTCTTTAGTGAACGTAGGATTCGCGATGACATCACTCAATCCCCCTAGAATATGCTGGTTCGAGTCTTATACATGCCAAGTGGAATGCTCTGCTGGAAAATGTCAATAATCAGAAGGCTCGGGTCCATGGACCTTTCAGCAGCGTTCTATAAGTGTAATTCACACCAAGGAAAGGCACATTTGCTAAAGCATTTACTAGGTATTAGAAAGTTGCCTCACTACCCGTTCAACTCATGAAACTACTCTACGAAGCAGGCATGACCTGAAAAATACTGTGCAGAGAATTCACATGGGCTGTTTGTGTGAATTGAGACACTTCAGTTACCTATAGTAACTAAGTACATAGTTAATATCTATATATTCAATTCATAAACAACTTTATATATAGTCATTACCAATATATAACTATACTATATGTAATTATATAACATGTTTATATTAAATAAACAATAAACAGGAAGCAGTTATAAAGCCAGTGATACAGAAAACAGAACTACAAAACACCTTAATGACCATCTGGTCTGACATCCTCTTGTTCTCCTCATTCCCTCTTCCTTCTTGCCCTCTTCCATCTCTTTTTCTTCTTTGCCTCTTCCTCCTTCTTCCTCCTCCTCCCTCCTCCTCCTCCTTCCCCTCCTCCCTCCTCCCTCTTTTTCATGATCCTCCTTCTCTTCCTCATCCTTTTCATCTATTCATCTACTTCCTCCTCCTCCTTTATCCAACCACTCCATGGACATTCATGAAACTTTCTTCAGGGACCGTAACTACACAGCCAGGTATAAAAATGAGATTTGAAGATCATCTGGAGGGTACATTGCTGGAACCATTTGAAAAGCCCTTTAGCATTATTTTTCTCTGCGGACCTTGTAGCAAATGTCTGGTGTGATATGGGCATGGCCAGAAGAGTGGGGACATAGTCTTTGAAGCCAGAGTCACATTTAAAGGCCTATCATCAGAAAGCATCTGGTGCCCATCAGTAGTAAGTGGGTGTGTGTGAAATGTCACAGCCACTGCAGGGGAGCAGAGGAGCGACACACAAAGGCTTGATGGAGTCATCTTCCAGTGGCTTCCTCAAAAATATGCTTAGCAGAACTGTTGGAGCACTTGCAAAGATTGTGAACTACAAAGAGGGGCAAGTGGAGATATACACAACCAGCGCTGTGCAAGTGTTGGTACTGTGGCAGAGCTGGAAGGCAGGTGGCTTGGCACAAACTGTCTGAGACACTGATGGGTTCTGTGAGAGCCACGCAATTATGTGTTAAACTACACCTCTTATGGTGTTGTGCTGTGTGTTGTATTTCGCAATAAAATGGTTGTCAAAACATTCATTAACACCATGCCTCTGAAGCACACACACACACACACACACATGCACACAGCTGTGAGTATGTATATAGACACATACAAGCATAATTAAGTAATTATGTGTGCTTAACTTTCTCTTCTTCAGTTTACAAAAAGCCACACAATAAATAATTATCATTTTGGTGAACTAAAAGGTGATCCTGAAAATGAAGAAGAAAAAAAAAAAAAAAACCCCACCTTGGACTTGCCTGGTTGGTCACTGCTATCAGGCAGGAGTATTGAAAGGGGAGAAGAGAGACAGGGGACAGGCCAGCATTCCAGGGGAGGATTTATGACTCTGGCTGGACTAATAAAACTTCCTAGTGACTTGCTCCTGGCCCAAGCCTAGCCTTTGTGTCCTGGGTTGGCTGAGGAATGTTCTCTCTGTTTTGACAGCCATGATACTCCACTAGGCAAGGGGCACCCTAGGGGCTTTGTAACAGAGCCCCTTTGTGTGTCCCCGGCCCAGCACCAGGAGCGCCCTCTCACTCCCTCTCTTTTCAGATTGCTTAGAATACTTTTAAGATGGTGACTGGAGTCATTCACAGCTTTGTAGTGTCCTTGAGTCTTGTTTCTGCCTTCTCCCAGATACAAAGGCTTCAAAATCTGCCAGCAAGAGCTTCCTCTCCGGAGTCTATGAACCTTCAATGTGTTGAGAGAAGGCTTTACCACTAAGGCTGGGTCACCCAATAAGGACAGAAAATAAGACAGTAGGACCACAGCTCCCCTACTCCTAACCCACAACTTACAAGAGCAAAAACAACACCTAGGGCTAAGCCACCAACATAATCCAGAACCAACAGACTCCAGAAGCACCAGAGATAAGCCTCCAGTTACACCTGTGGGAGGTTAGGTCAGGTTAGCCTTGGGGCATGCCTATGAGGTGTGGCCTTAACTAAATTCATTGAAGCAGGAAGACCCCATCCACTATGGGTGATCCCATTCCCTGAGCTAGGGTCCTGGATTATATAAAAAGAAGAAAGTAAACTGAACACAAGCCTCTGTTGCTCTGTTTTCTGAGTATAGATGCAAAGTGACCAGCCAACCTCTTTTTTTTTTCTTACAACTTTATTTTAAAAAGAGAGATACATGTACAGCTTTTTAAAAACATTTTGGCATAAAACTATATGAATATATTTTTGTTAGTATTTGATTCTTTTAGAGGTTTGATAGTATGCACTGAAATATTACTAGTTACCATAAGCATAAAGTACATGTAGAACAGAACATAACATGGTAAAGTTTTCTTGGTGTGTATCGATTAAACATAATTTTTGAATACCAAAAATTGCCACAAGGTTATATTCTCAGCTCTTGAATTATTAATGATTTAAGGTCTAGATGTACCACACTCTGAGAGGGTGCTATATACTTTTCTTTTTTCTAAGAAGGACTGAGGCTTTCACTTTTTGGCCTTTTTGGACCAGCCAATCTCTTGCTCTTCCATCTTGCTTTCTCTACCTGTAGCCGTTTCTTTCCCACTATAATAAACTGCATCATAATTTATAGTTAAACTAAAATAAGCCCTTTCTCCCTTAAGTAGCTTTTGTCAGGGGATTTTATTGCAGCAGTGGGGAAGCTGAGACAACAAGCTTCATAAAACTATTAGTTAATAAGCAGAGCAGTTCATTCCATGACAGAGAGTAAGAAGAAAGGCCAGAAGACAGAACACATCCTTCTACATCTGTCTTTAGTGATCTACTTTCTCTCACTAGGCTTCACCCCTAGCTTGTCACCACCTATTCCTTACTTTGTGTTGTTGTGATAAGACACTAAACAAAGAGCAACTTATACAATCTCCAGAGGCACAGTTCTGGAGAGTGAGTCATGATGGTAAAGAAGCCATGACACCAGATATAGGAAGCCGAGCGCTCACATCACAGCCACATATAGGAAGCAAAGAGAATGACCTGCAAGTGGGCTCCAAACCCTCAGAGCTCCCTCCTGTGATCCTTTCTTATCCCCCTTCTTTTCCTAAATAGTCACCTTTTTATGTCTGTCTTAGTTACTTTTCTGTTGCCCTGACAAAACCATTATAAAAGAAAATGCTTAATTTGGAATTCTCAATCACATAGGGCTAAAGACTCTGACCATCATAGTAGGGAGCATGGCAGCAGGCAGCCAGGCACAATGCTAGAGCATTACCTGACATTCTTACCCACAAGTAGGAGGCAGAGAGAGAATTAGCTAGCTAACTGGGAACAGAATGGGAATTTGAAACCTCCAAGCCATTCTTGGTGATACATACTTCCTATTTCTTTCCAAACATTTCCACCAGCTGGGGAGCAAGCATTCAAATATAGGAGTCTATGGTGACATCATCACAACATCTTTTTTTTAAGCCTCTATCCCACAGGAGAGGAAAACTATGTGGTACCTGACTCTCTGATTCTGGCCTTTTCACTTAACATGACCAACTAAGGTTCCAGTTCCATCTAATTTCTCACCAGAAGAAAAAGTGTTCTTCCTATGGATAATTAAAAATCAATTGTGCATTATGATATGTATGTATGTATATTATATTTTATATACATTCAACCATTGATGGTTACATAGAGTGACCAATACGTGGTTATTAAAAATGTTGTTACAATAAATATGAGGATGCAGGTGTCTCTTGTGGTGGTAAATATTAAAAATGTTGGCACGACCAGTTCCAGCCTATCATCAGTGTTCTCT
Source organism: Micromys minutus (assembly GCF_963924665.1). Classification (NCBI taxonomy): domain Eukaryota; kingdom Metazoa; phylum Chordata; class Mammalia; order Rodentia; family Muridae; genus Micromys; species Micromys minutus. The sequence continues at coordinate 33,139,071 of NC_137969.1, read as the reverse complement.
GACCCAGGCTCCTACACTAGTTCCAGCACTGCAGGCCATATGGAATTAACATTAATTTATCTCTGATTAGTATCTCTCACCCGGCTGCCTCTCTGCTAGCTGAAAATTCTACTCACGTTCCCTGTAGGCACCCCTGGTCCCAGCAGTGGGTACCCTCTCACAATTCCCTTAGTGATTTACTACCACACAGGCCCACACATCCCAATTCTGTGGTGCGCTTGGCACATCCTGCCACTGCCCCTTCTCTTGAACTCAAATGAGTCACTATGTAAAGGAAAACACCACACAATGGATCCAATTCATATGATATAATTTGCCCACCTAGACAAGTCAAATCATCCTGTATACATTCATTCCTTATAAAATACTCACGACAACCTGCATCCATGCAGAGATGCACAGAGAGGATTGTCTATGTCTGCCTCCATCTTGCCTCCTCCTCCTTCCCTCTCCTCTCTTCCTCTTTCTAAAACTTTGTTCCCGCCCATCCTTCCCTCTCGTCTAATGACAGGCCTCATTCTATCCTGGGTCTGCCTCCCTGCAGAAATACAACTTACAGTCTCTAGAGTATGCTGACAGATTGGGGGGAGGGGGTGTATATACCCAGAGGTAGCACAGCTGGATCATATACTTTCACTGTTAGTTTTGTGAGCATCCTCTATACTGATTTCCAAAGTGTCCGAACTATTTTGCATTCTTACTGAACCAATTTGCCTTCTTACCAATAGTATGTAAGGACCTCTGTTTCCCAGCATTTGCTGGTTTTTTTTTTTTTTTTTTGATGGTAGCCATCCTGTCACAGGTAAAACTGATTTTAGTTTGGTTTTGCCTCACATTTATCTGACAACTAAACACGTTAAACATTTTTTCATCTCTGCTCCATCTTTGTCTCTGCATTTCTTTTATACAAGACGAAACTTGGGTTTCATGGATGAGTTGGTGTCCTTATCCCTCCACTAGAGATCCTGCCTAACTACAGGAGGTAGCCTATTTGGGTTTCGCGTCCCCACTGTTAGGCAGTTTGGCTAAGGTCATGCATATTAACTCCAGGTCTCTGGGACTTTCTAAAGATTCCCCATACTACCAGCAGCTGCAGATTTCCCATAATTCTCCTGGCCCTTTGGGTCTCTCCACACACCTGATCCTGTACCCTCATCTCCTCCCCCTTCCTTCTCCCACCCACTTCCCTCTTTCAATCTGCCCCCTATGATTATTTTGTTCTCCCTTCTAAGTATGATTCAAGCATCCTCACTTGCTTGTGCCTTCCTTCTTATTTAATATCTTTGGGTCTGTGGGGTGTATCATGAGTATCCCATACTTTATGGCTAACATCCACCTATCAGTAAGTATATACCATGCAGTGACCAAAGGAATGACCAACCAATAACCAGTTCAACTTGAAATCTATCCTATGGGCAGTCACCAAACACTGGCGATACTGATGCTCTGTTAGGTTTACAGACAGGAACATAGCTTAACTATTCTCTGAGAGGCTCTACCCAGCAGCTGACTGAAACAGATGCAGATACCCACAACCAAATATTGGGCAGAGGTCAGGTCTTGTTTCTTGTAGCTTTTGCTACCCTGCTTAAGCTCCACGAATGAACTGTATTACCAGCCCCCACCCAGAGAATATTGTATCTGCAGATGAATAACACAGACACACACAGTTGTTCAATTTCAGCTTGCCTCATTGCCTCACAGCTAGCATTCTCACTCCAGTATTCTTAGTTCAGCACCCTAAATCTGTCCTCAACTTTAGTTACTCAGTCACCTTTAGTCCCAGCTCAACATCCCCAATCCCCACCTATAGAAGCAGCCTGTGGTGACTACACCTGAGATCTCACATGGCTGGTCACCCTTTGTTCTTCTGAAGCATGCCAAGAGCTCTTTCTCCTCTCCTTGAGTCTGCTAGCTTGCCTCTGGGGAAGTCCCACCTTCCACCCAGCAATTGGCCTGTGGCGTCTTTACTGATAAATCAAGAACTCATCGGGAAACAGGACCTTAGCATCAGAACCATTAGGTCTCTTATGGAATAGTTGGGAGAAGAACTGAAGGGCTTGAGGGGCATGGAGGACCAACAGAGTCAACTAACCCGGACCTCTAGCAGCTCTCAAGACTGAACCACCAACCAAAGAACACACACAGGCTTGATCAAGGCTCCGGCACATACGTAGCAGATGTGCAGCTCAGCTTCCATGTGAACCTCCAACAACCGGAGCACAGGCCATCCCTAAAGCTGTAGTCTGACTGTGGTATCCATTCTCCATTAGGGCTTCCCTGTCAGGCCTCAGTGAGAGAGAATGTGCCTACCTTGGCAGAGGCTGAATGAACCAGGGTGGGGAGATACCCAGAGGGGCCTCACCCGCTCAGAGAAGGGAATGGGGAATGGAGGGAGGTCTTTGTGAGGAAGGGACTTGGAGAGGGAAATGTTTGGTGTAAATACTTAATTTTTAAAAAGTAATTCAGATTATTACCTTTTAGAACTATTTAAATTTAAAGACTATACAATGATCAATGGACTTGTAATTAACTTTTATTCATCCCATTCTTCTTTATAAGCAATTAGAAAATAAATAAATTTTATTTCTCTTGGGAAAAAAAAAGTTTTTCATGTGTATTAGTTATTTGTACTTCTTTCGAGAGCTTTATGTCCAACTCGTTTACCTGTTCATTAGTGGGTTATTGACTCTTTCACTGTTCGATTTTTGTATATTCTGGATATTTATCTCCTGACGGATAAATAACTGCCGCAGATTTTTCTGCTCGATTTGTAGGCTGTCTCTTCACTAACGTGGTTGGGTTTTCTTTGGTTTTGGTTTTGCTATTAAGTGCGTTCTAAGCAGGCACAGTTGCATTTATCCATCGTGATTTTCCCGAGTCATTTGTATCCTTGAGCCTGTGATGAGGCAAGGTGTGCAGTGCCATGCTGATGCTCACAATGTCCTCAAAGTACATTTCTCATTGTCAACGTGCAAGTCAGTTAAGTTAGATGGTTCTCATGTCTTTAACTGCCACCAGACATTTTCTGGACCAACTATGAGCTTTTCAAATCCTTCTGTTCCACGTTGCTTCTAATTTTCACTATAAGTTTGGATTAAGAAGCTGATAAATAGGGCTGGAGAGATGGCTCAGTGGTTAAGACCACTGGCTACTCTTCCAGAAGTCCTGAGTTCAATTCCCAGCAACCACATGGTGGCTCACAACCATCTGTAATGGGATCTGATGCCCTCTTCTGAAAACAGCTACAGTGTGTTCACATACATGAAACAAATAAATAACTCTTTTAAAAAGATGGAGCTGATAATAACCATGGCCCAGGCTGACATCGGACTACTTTACACTGAACCCACCAGAGTTCTTAATGCCATTACTTATTTTTTTATGGATATGTTTCAAGTTGTTTTCACTCACATTCTGTAGGCCAAGAACCATCTATCCCTGTTGGCTTCAGACTTACAGCAGTTCTCCTGCCTGGGTCACCTTAGTGCAGAGACCGCAGATATGTGCCACTGTGCCTGGCTAGCTCATCAGGTTTTGCAGCTTCCCACATAGTCTTGAGAAATGAGGAAAATGTAGTCAAGTTCTCTGCAGGATGTAGCTTGACCTGCAGCTTTGCCCAGCAGAGCTGTCCCGCCTACCTGCATCCTAACGAGCATGGTCCTAACTGCTGTCAGCACGGTGGGCTGCTGAGCTTCTACCACAGCTTCTACAACACACTCTGTTTGCAGAATTTTAGGACTGACTCTGTCTCTGATATTTTGTACATTTCTCCCCCAAAGCAGCTCCAAAGCTGCAGAGCTGTAAGGTTAAGTTCAGGCATGGCCACCTTCTTCCCTGGTACCCATTTTCCACGTTAGTCTTTCATCATTATGACATCTACCAGAGAGAAGCTATTTACAGGTGGGAGTATTCATTTTGGTTGACAGTTTCAGAAGTTTCATTCCATGAATAGTAGGATAGATTATTTCTAGGTTTTACTGAGGCATAACATGGAGGGAAACATGTTCTGGATCAGAATGCTCACTGTGGGGCATAGAAGCAGAAACTGTGGCACAGGGAGAGGAAAGGACACATCTCTGCAGTTCATGTTTCCAGTGGTCTACTTTCTGATATAGTTAACGTCCAAAAAAAGGTGTGTGTGTGTGTGTGTGTGTGTGTGTGTGTGTGTGTGTGTGTGTGTGATGTCTGTCTCTCTCTTTGTGTGTATATGTATATGTCCATCTCTCTGTCTGCCTGTCTTTCTATCTCTGTGTGTGTGCAGGTGTGTATGTGTTTCTGATTGTGTTTGTCTCTGTCCATGTTTGTGTATGTATGTTTGTCTCTGTGTATGTGAGTGTGTGTGTTCCTGAATATGTTTGTCTGTGTCTGTCTGTGTTTGTCACTGTATGTGTATGTTTGTCTTTGTATATATATGTTTCTCCCTCTTCTTCTCCCCACCCCCATGTTGGTTCTTTGCTTTGGTTTTCTTTTCACTTTGGATTTTGGTTTTTTTGAAACAGGATTCCTGCTGTGTTGCCTTGACTCGTCTTGAATTGCTGTGTAGACCAGTCTGGCCTTGAATTCATGAATCCTGCTTCTGAATAAGTGGTGGGATTAAAGACATGTACCACCATGCCGAATTTGGTTTTCATTGTTTGATGCTTTCACTTGGATCTGTGTCTTTTCTTTCTTCAGCTTGAGATTCGGCCTGCACAATGCTCTCCTGGCTGATTGGCTCTGTGCCCTCACAGAGAACTTTCAGTTAATCTCATTTCCTTTTACACTGTACCAAACTGAGTGTCCTATGGAACGAACTCAGTTCCCTAGGGTGGGGAGCAACAAAGAGAGGGGTGGGTGTGCTTTTACTGCTACTGCTGATCTAGGTGTGGGAGCTTCCCCTCTAGGAGGGAGGTCAGTGAATGGACTTTGTCCCTGAACCTCACATATAGTCCCTCAATAGTAACTTCTTACTGAGCACTGGTGGTTCGTGAGAGTCAATCCCAGTCAAATCAAAGCCATCCAGAGAGAAACAGACACTTCTTCGAATTCGATAAAAAGCAAGGGACACCTTTGAAAAACATAAAGAATCATGAAACATTGACACAACAAAGGAGAGAAAATTATCAGGAGCCAGTGCAAAAGAAATGAAGGTCCCTAGATTATTGTCTTAAAGATGCTCAAGGATAAACAAGACACTTCAGGTAGAAAGGACATTGCAAAATAATGCATGACCTGAGAATATCCAAAGGAGATAGACATTCCCACAAGAAGGTTCTTTGTTGCTTTTAAATCAACATATAAAATCTTGGGTTCCATTATCAAACATGCATATACCTTTGTTCATATTCCTGGTACCCTTTCTTGCCAACTAATCCTGTTACCCTTCCCCCTCCTACCCCCTTCTACATATGTAACAGTGTTTATTTGTTATTCTGAACATGATGCTAGGACAACATGATGACCTTCAGTTCGAGAAACACTTTTAAAAAACAAATCAGAAATATTGGTGCCTATAAATATAAAAACTCAACTGAAAATTTTGCTAGAAGAGTTAAAAAGCAAACTCAGACAAGAATTATAAGAGATGAAGGAAAAGAAAGAAGCCTACTTAAAAGAAATAATATTGAAAGGTAGTGTTGGCACATGCCTTTAATCCTAGGCAGAGGCAGAGGCAGGGGCAGGGGTAGAGGCAGGCAGGTCTCTGTTTTGTGGGTAGCCTGATCTAGAGAGTGAGTCCACAACAGCCAGAGCTACACAAGGAGACCCTATCTCAAAAAAGAAAAGAAAAGAAAAAAAGAAACAAAAAACAAGGAAAGAAGGGAGGAAGGGGAAGGTAGAAAAGGAAGGGAGGGAGAGAGGGAGGGAGGGAGGAAGAAAGACAGACTGAAAACTTAAGAAACATGGGATTCCACCTCACACCAGTCAGAATGGCTAAGATCAAAAACTCAGGTGACAGTAGATGCTGGCGAGGATGTGGAGAAAGAGGAACACTTGTTCAGTGTTGGTGGGGTTGTAAACTAATACAACCACTCTGGAAATTAGTCTGGAGGTTCCTCATAAAATTGGACATAGTACTTCCTGAGGAACCAGCTATACCACTCTTGGGCATATATCCAAAAAAAGCTCCAACATCTAATAAGGACATATGCTCCACCATGTTCATAGCAGCTTTATTTATAATAGCCAGAAGCTGGAAAGAACCCAGTTGTCCTTCAACAGAGGAATGGATACAGAAATTGTGGTACATATACACAATGAAGTACTACTCAGCTATTAAAAACAACGACTTCATAAAATTCCTAGGCAAATAGATGGAACTTGAAGCTATCATCCTGAGTGAGGTTACCCAGTCACTCATGGTATATACTCACTGATAAGCGAATACTAGCCAAAAGGCTCAGAATACACAGGAAACAATTCACAGAAATTATGAAGCTCAAAGAGAAGGAAGGCCAGAAGTTGGATGCCTCAGTTCTTCTTAAAAGGGAGAACAAAACTCTCATGGGAGGAAATAACGGGACAAATAGAAGAGCAGGGATTGGAGAAAAGATCATCCAGAGACTGCCTCACCTGGGGATCCATCCCATATGCAGCCAATAAATCCACACACTATTGCTGATGCCAAGTAGTGCTTACTGGCAGGAATCTGATATGGATGCCTCCCTCAGCGGCTCTTCCAGAGTCATACAGATACAAATAAGGCTGCTTGCAGCTAACCATCGGACTGAATACAGGGACCCCAATAAAGGAGCTAGAGAAAGAACTGAAGGAGCTGAAAGGGTTTGCAGTCTCATGGGAAGAATAAAATAATCAACTAACCAAACTCACCACAGCTCCCAGGGACTAAAACACCCCCCAATGAGTTTGCATGGAGAGACCCATAGCTCCAGGTGCATATGCAGCAGAGGATAGCATTCTCTGGCATCAATGGGAGGAGATGCCTTTGGTCTAGCGAAGGCTGGTTTTCCCAGTGTGGGTGAATGCCAAGGCACTGGGGTGGGAGAGGGAGCACCTTCATGGAGGCAATGTGAGGGGGGGAGATGGGATTGGGGGAAAGGGGATAACATCTTAAATGTAAATACAGAGAATATCCAATAAAAAATAAAAAGAAACATGGGAAATCCAGCTTCTCAGCTTCTGAGGGAATCAAACAGTTGAACATAACATCTGTGTCAATGAAACTGTCAGATTTCAAACACACTCCACTTTGAAAGCATTGAGGGAAATTGGCTCATCTTACACGTGGAATCTTTCATGTGTACTAACTGTTTCTCAGCAGAGAACATGACAAGCAGAAAGAGAATGGAGCCAGGCATGACATGGGTCACGTCTGTGGTCTCATTACTTGGGAGGCTGAGACAGAAGGATTGCCATGAGTTCAAAGCTAGCCTGGGCTACAGTATGAGCCCTATTTCAAAGGGAGGAGGAGGTGAAATAAGAGGTGTGGGAAGATGAAAGGGAGGAGGAGCAGTAAGAGCAGAAGGAGCAAGGGGAGGAGCAGGAGGAGCAAGGGGAGGAGCAGGAGGAACAGGAGAAAGTCTTCAGGTACCGATGGAGAAAAACTTCCACAGTGCACTCAGAAATTCTGTTCTTATGTGGTAAATGCTCAAGGAGCTCAGCAACACTGGAAGTGCTGTGGAGAAAAATAATGAAGAGAAGCAACCTAAGGATGCTAATTAGAGAAGCATGAAAACAAATGAAAGCATAAAATGCCTCTGAAGATGGGTCTTCAGACAAATAAGGAAGACTCCACCATAACGGTATCTATCACATATTCAGTGTAAGCGTTAGAAGAGGAGACTGGTGAAAGTTCCCTGGTTAAGAACAGATCTTCCAGAGGATCTGAGTTCAGTTCTCAGGACCCACATCAGGTGGCTCACAAGCATCTGTATCTTCAATCAGGGATCCAACTCCCTTTCCTGGCTTCCAAAAGCAACTGCATTCATGTATATAAACCCACACAAAGATAGACACAGATACACACACACACACACACACACACACACACACACAGGTGTGCACGTATGCAATCAAAAAATTAAAATCACTTATTTCTAACAATCAGTTATTTAAGGCCACTACTATTTTTGCTTGTGATTTGTTGAGTTTTTAAAACCAGCATACACCTTTATTTCCTTTTCTTATGTTTCATGCATATGTTACATTAAAATTTTTGTGAACATAAATTTTTACACAGATTGCCTATGTTTTAATGATCTATTTCAAGTTGATAACTAATCACATTCAAAAATACTCAACATCTTTAGTTCTTCCTTTTTCCTGTATTTTTATACTGTTAACCATGAATAGCTCATGGTGATTATAGTTATTTATAATATATTTGTCTCTAACCTTTTGTTTTGAAACATAGTTTTGCTATCTAGCCTGGGCTACCCTCAAACTCACCATGTAGACCAAACTGACCTCCAACTTCAATCTCTGCTTACCCCAGCTTCCCCAGTACTGGGATTAAAAATAGATATCGCTATAATAGCAACAGAAAAAGCTCACTAACCTCAATAACAAAGGACACTGTCCAGGATGCATTATATAAGGCCACAAAGCAAATGTAACTGAAACCACATCAGTCTTTAGCAGTGTTCTGTCTGCTCCTTCCTCCTTCAGGTTTCATGACTATTCTATCCACTGTTCAGGGCAGAGCTATGAAGCCTCTTGTGGAATCTGTTTCTCCCTTGGATCTATTGCATTTGAAGTGTATATTCTGAGGTCTCACAGCTGGATACATGTATTTTCTGGCTACAGTGAGACTGGAAATCAGTGATAGGAAGAAAAGTGTAAAGTTCACACCTTGTGAAAATTAAATAAAGCATTCTTAAACAACCAATTGTTCAAAAAAATTTAAAAGGGAGAATCCAAAAATGTTAAAACAAAGTCTCACTGTATAGGCAGATTGGAAAGATGCCTACTTTTCATTAATAAGAAGAATTAAAATGTCCTACAAATTCAAGATTTTGTATACCAAGATTAGAATAATATTCTTCACAAATAGAAAAAGGAAATTGTAAAATTCCAGACACAAACCCATGGGAGCAGAAAACAGAGACAGAAATGTGTTCATTCTTCTACATTCACCTAACCTCCAATTGCCAAGATCACATAGGGTCAAGGATAAATTCCTCAATAAGCAAGTCTATGGAAAGTAGATGCCAACATGCAAGAGAATATTCTGGACCCTTATCTCACTTTTAACTGAAATAAAAATGGGTTAACAGCTTACATATATCTTAACCTTAAAAACTATGAGAAGAAAAAATAGGGTAAAATATTCTTCACACCAATCAAGGTAATGATTCTTTTTGATCCAAAACCCAAACAGAAGTGACAAAAAGAAAACAGCCTGGCCAGAGTGAACAGGTGACCTCTAGAAGGCAAGAGGGTATCTTTGAACTGTATATTTCATAAGAGGTTAATATTAAAAATATAGAAGCCCCAAACATGTCAAAAGCCAAAAGCAATAATCCAGGCTGTCAACATGGCTCAGAAGGGAAGGTAAATGTCACCAGTCTGGTGGGCTAGGTTCAATCCCCAGGACCTACATGGACATCAGAGAAACCAGGTCTCACAAGTCACCTTCTGGCCTCCACACAGGTGCTGTGGAAAGCATGAGCCCCGCCCTACTCGCCCATCACACACATACAAATAAATAAAGTATTATAAGTCAAAATACAATAAATAAGCTCGTTATTAAAATAGGCTAAGGATTCAAGCAAACCTCTCTCAAAGGCACACTCGAGTAGCAAGTACACTGAACATGCCCATGAGCACTAGTGGAAGAAAGCCAGTCAAAACCATAAGGAGATGTACCATCCCAGTCAGCATCCTAGTGCGCATTAGGATCATAAGGACTATCATCAAATATGTACCAGGTATGTTCTGGCTAACAACATGAGTCCAGACTGAAATGATTGACTTTCAAAAGAATATTTCTCTTGTAACATGAAATCTGATCTTACTATTTGTTGGACTATAATACACTGACACTGGTATCCAGCACATTTTAGTGAATGATATTTTATTTAAATCTTTAAACTAGTAAAATATTTTCACTGAAAAAATTTAAAAGGTTAACCAACTGTGTGAAAAACTTTGTGTGTGTATATATCATCCAAACCTGTCTTTTCCTTAAAAGACAGGTTTTGCTGTTGTTTGCTTGGTTGATTATTTTTTAATCGTCTATTCTTTGTGTGGTTGGTTGGTTGGTTGGTTGGTTGGTTGGTTGGTTGGTTTATTGAAATGTAGGTGGGTGGATGGGTGGGTAGATTGGTTGGTTGGCAAGTAGGTGGGTAGATGGAAGGTAGATAGGTTGGTTGGTTGGTTGGTTGGTTGTTTGGTTGGTAAGTTTGTTGGTAGGTTGGTTGGTTGGTTGGTTGGTTGGTTGGTTGGTTGGTTGGTTGGTTGGTTGGTTGACTGGTTGGTTGGTTGGTTGGTTCGTAGGTTGGTTGGTTGGTTGGTTGGTTGGTTGGTTGGTTGGTTGGTTGGTGGGTTGGTTTGTTGGTTGGTAGGTTGGTTTGATGCTTATTTGTTTGAGGGTTGGTTAAGGGGGTTGGTTGATGATTTGACATGGAACCAAGAGCCTCACATATATGAAAAGATTATTTGAACTTTTCAAGTTTGAGGTTTTCAAGGAACTAGGAAAGAGACCTTCACACTATTCTCTAAGTTAAAACCTGGCCCAGGGAGCTCATGCTTTTGAAACACACTGAGACAGTAAAACCTTGATTCACCAGAGGAGAGGAGGGGGAGGGAGGGAGACACATGCACATGTGCAGAGCTAAAACTCTAAGATCAAGGTGCCATTAGGATTTGACACCTGGTAAAGGATCTCTGTTAAGCTCATGTACAATGACCTCACTGTCTGAGAAAGAAAGGAGGATAAAGAGAGGGGGAAAGAGGAAGAGGTTCCTAGCCTATCAGAGGCTGTCTTCAAGCACTATTACATTGGATAGTGGGACTGCAACATATTATTTTGCAGTGACACAGATATTTAGTTTACAACATTCTAAGCATAGCTGCCTAGGCATCCACCTGCCAGGGCTCTCCCCTCACCTGCATTCTTCAATTTGTTCCTGTTTCTGCCTGCTTGTGGTGAGAACAGAACATCTTATCTGTGCCCAATTGTCTGCAGTATGAGTTTAATGGTTTGGTTTGTTTTATAGTAGCCACCTATGAAGACAAAGGGAATCCCATGTACCCTGCATCTCCCAGGGCCCCTGGAGAACTAGCTACACAAACCCCACCACTCTGACTCTGTGTTGTTCAGAGGCTCCTGCTGTTTCTCTGCACTCACTGGCAGAATGGCTCAGGGGTCTGTTTCATGCCCTGATCCAGCCCACACTTTCTTCAGACATCAGATATCCCTAGAAGCAGTGGAGTGATCACTGCTTGAATGTAACCTGAAAGTTTTCAGGTACACTACTGATTCATGAGGGCTCTCTGACCCCCAAGATCCTTTATACATCCCTTTCTTACCTCTTCCTATCCAGTTCAGACAATATTTGTCTACACTGGGGCCTCTGAGTGTTTGAGTGGGCTCTCCACCCACTTAAACTCTTCTTCCGATGACTGGGCTCCACATGCAGAACTCAGAGGGCAATGGAGAGAGGGAGACATGCTTCTCTCATGGGTGGTCCTGACTTTAACTCTTTCCTGCTTTTTTAATTTTGTATTCTTTTACCTTTATACTTTTTAAAATACACTTTGATAGCAGCACACTATTGAATCTAAGACCAGTTAGCTGTTTGCTGTGGTTCCATGGGATTCTCGGAGCACTCAAGCACAGGAGAACACTGATCAACCGGAAATTTAGAACACAGTAAAGATCTGACAGGGATCCTTGCATATGGACTGAACAGGCCCTGCCACTCAGAGCCCAAACCCAGATTTGAGGTTCCTGGGGCAGCAGCCCTCTCTCCTTGGTGATAATTCTGTGCTGCACCTCTCTGGGTTAGGTACAACCTGACAAGGACATAGGAATGGAATGAGATTCTCTATAAGGCCTGACTCAGCCCCAGCTGCTTCCTACTTGTTCTTGTTGAGGAATACTACTGTACCAGCCACACTGGCAAGACGATTGGAAAGAAAAGGATGCACCTAAAAAAGAAAGGTGCATAAGGCCTGTGGCTTCATAAACTCACTTTTCCATCCCCAGCTCTGGTTTACTAATTCACTTCCCATCAGTCAAAGCCCAAGGACTGGAAGTGTGGTAGACTCAAATCAGCATAAGTCAACTTCCCAGCATCCTCTGGGATAGCATCTTTCAGCTCTACCTCCTTCTTAACAGACTCCAGAAACTCACCTCACACTGTGCTGAGTCCTCAGTGACAGTGCTAATGCCTGACTTGCCAGGCTGTAAGGAAACACAAGCTGCAAGCACTCGCACTCACGCACACACACCACACACACACACACACAAACATATTCATAAATTATTTTTTAAAATTAAGAGAAAAGATTTGCAAGTAAATCTCCTTGGACATTCTAAAGAAGAAAATAAACCAAGTCAGAAAATGAAAGAATTTGATAAAGACTGATCAGCTGGAAGAGAACAGAGGTACAGCGAAACCCCAGATATTTGGAAGCTCATTCATGAATACTTTAAAATATATCATCATTAGTACACCAAAAGCAAAATCTGGAAAGTAAAAGTCTAATGAAAAGAAATTTAAAAGTGATGAATAAGTAATACATGTGTCCGTGTTTGTGAGCACAGTGTGAAAAGAAAGACTGACGAAGTCAACAGCACTAACATTCATTTAATAAACAAAGAGCCCCAGTTTCCGTCTCCAGAGGAGAGCAGCTCTGAATACTGTCTTACAGGCAAGCATAGACCAGGCTCTCTGCAGAAGAATTCCCACTGGAATGGTTCTCAGGGGCAGTTCATCCACTAGGCACATCGTCTGAATTACGAACTCAGTCTCACGAGTTAAGCAGAGCACTCATCCTACCCGAGTGGGAATTGAAGGCTGCTCGATACTGACTTGAATTTCTTAAAAAGAAAGCCAAGTCTTTTGAGCTGGGTTGTGGCTCTGGGACAGATACCTTGCTTGGCATATAAAGGGTCCTGAGTTCAGTTTCCAGCATGACAAAAGCAAAACCAAACCAACTTCTTAAGACTTTGCATTTGGAGGCTGGAGAGAAGGCTCTGGGTTCAAGAGCAGTAGCTAGTCTTCCAGCAAAGAACCTGGTTCAGCTCCAGCACCCACATGGTGGATTGCAGCTGTGTGTAACTCCAATTCCAGGGAATCCAACACCCCCTTCTTGCTTCTGTGGTTCTTGTACACATACACACACACACACACACACACACACACACACACACACACACACACCTTTTTTTTATCCTAAAAAAAGACTTTGCATTGCTTCACCCACTACTTTCATTCATATCTTGCATAGCATGAATAAGTTACTCATCACTTCCTAAGGATACAACTTTGGCCCCCACGGGCACCTACAGGAAGATATCCCTGCCCTTCAAGCCAGTGGTATGAATTGCCCAGGTCTCCGCACATTAAGCACAGTTTCAGTGCCCTGATTCTCACTATGACATACAAATCTGCAGAATAGAACTTCTGCCCCAAGTACTTAAGGCCGAATGTTAGGCCACTGCAGGGGCAACTTATCTGGACCTCAAACAGTACCACATTGCTTGAGGTGGGAGGGGGCCCTTTGTGGAAAGCCTACAGTGAGAGAGGTCAAAGAAAATCTCCCCAAGTTTACCTAGAAAACTAAACTCCAGACCTGGACTCCCGGGCTGAACTTTTCACCATTGAGTACTACGTTCTGAGAATTTTCTGCAGAGCAAATGGTAAATCAAGGGCTCTGTAGACAGATATTGTTTGGTCCTGTCACTGGCAAATGGATAGAGACTGATTCATGAGAACCACAAACATCTGGAGGCCCAGACCCACCAGGCACCATTGTCACACTGGGGCCTCCCTCACCCAGATCCACCACCCTGGGAAAACCAGGGTCTGAATAGGACTGGATCTTCAGTCTGAGGCAGGAAAAAGCAAAAAGAGATGCAGCTTGTGTCCTTGTCCTGGTTACAGGACACTACAAATTTGTTTCCTGGCCTGTAAACTGTGATAAAGACCCATTGAAGGCACTGTGTGGTTAAATTAGGGAAAAGCTGGAGGAAGCTGAGGAGGAAGGTGACCCTGTAAGAGGACCAGCAGTCTCAACTAACCCAAACCCCCACGATGTCTCATATACTAGATCACCAAGCAGACAGCATACACCAGCTGATATGAGGCCCCCAACACATATGCAGCAGAGGACTGCCTGGTCAGGGCTCAGTCAGAGAAGATGCACCTAACCCTCAAGAGACTGGAGGCCCCAGGCAGTTTAGAGGTCTGGTGGGATTGGTGGGGTGAGGACAACCTCGTGGAAATGGGGAGAGGAGTGTGAGAAAAGGCAGGAAGATTTGGGATGTGGAACAGTGGACCAGGAGGAGAATAAAACATGGAGTTTAGTATCAAAAGAGGAAAGGAGGAGGAGAAGGAGGAGGAGGAGGAAGAAGAAGAAGAAGAAGAAGAAGAAGAAGAAGAAGAAGAAGAAGAAGAAGAAGAAGAAGAAGAAGAAGAAGAAGAAGTAGTAGTAGTAGTAGTAGAAGAAGAAGAAGAAGAAGAAGAAGAAGAAGAAGAAGAAGAAGAAGAAGAAGAAGAAGAAGAAGAAGAAGAAGAAGAAGAAGAAGAAGAAAGAAGGAGAAGGAGAAGGAGAAAGAGAAGGAGAAGGAGAAGAAGGAGGAGGAGGAGGAGAAAAAGGAGGAGGAGGAGGAGAAGGAGGAGGAGGAGGAGAAGGAGGAGGAGGAGGAGGAGGAGGAGGTAGCACTGTGTGAGTGTGTGGTCAAACTCAGAATGCTTTGAAGCACTCAGGAATTAATTTTGCTTAATTTTTACACATCCCATGTTTCCCATGAGACATTTGTATTCTGTTTCCTGGTAACTTTTTTCACACTTAAATCCTATGAGAGTATGCTGGCTTTTTTTTTTTTTTTTTCCTTTTTTTGAAAATTTGTTTATGTCAATAAACTAGAATTATTTGGGAAGATGGAACTTCATTTGAGAAAATAGCCCTACCAGATTGGCCTGTGGTCAAAACTATGGGGCATTTTCCTAATTGGTCACTCATGTGGAAGAGCCCAGCTCATTGTGGGCAGTACCACTACTGGGCTGGTGGTCCTGGGTGATAGAAAAAAGCAAGCTGAGCAAGCTGTGAGGAGCAGGCCAGCAAGCAGCATTCCTTTATGGCCTCCGCTTCAGTCCCTGCCTCCAGGTTCCTATATAGCCAACCCTCTCTGCTCTTGCAGGCCCTCTTGTCCAAATCATACTTATTACACACACACACACACACACACACACACACACACACACACACCATTAAGGCAAAGTCCCCCATGCCCGATGACTCTCAGAGACCAGTGAAAAATGGAAGGCTCCCTTTCTCAGTGGGAGCTTACCTTTCTCTGTCTGACCTAATCTGGAGTATCCCTGAGCACAGGACTTGAGCAGAGCTCTCTGCAAGTGCTGTCCTCGGCACACAAGTCCCTACTCTGGCTTTCTCACACATGTGATAATTAGGTACTGTATAATGACCAATCAATCAACCCCTCCCACCTGCATGATAATTAGGTACTATGTTATGACCAATTAGCCCTTCCTGTGGGTATTATATACCTGATCCCTGAAACGATAAATTAAACTTGTCTCACTGCAGCGGTCTCTGTTAGTCCTTCTGTTATGCTCACAGCCCTAGGAACCCTACTCTCTGCTTCTGCCCCCTCTGTTCTCACATCGCAGGCCAATGGCCAACAACCCCAGGAGAAGGGAGACCCACAACTCTTACTACCCACTTACCCTCTTTGTTTTCCCTTCCCTGTCCTCACCCCCAGCTCCTTCCTTTCTGTCCACAGAGGACTGTTCTTCCTTCTCCCAAGCTCATTACAAGAATCAACTTGTAAATATCAGATGCTCTGAAACTTCTTGGCTTGCGATTTCATAGCACTCTTATAGCCTACCAAGAGGTTGGTATACTGGTACATACCTGTTACCCCAATACTTGTGATATATGGCAGGTTTTTAATAAAAAGCAACAAAATTTCACTAACACCCAGAGAAGGAACTGAACCCTGTTCAGTGCTGTGCTGGAGGAACCCACTCCCCTAGAACCAGTGCTGTGAACTGCTGAGCTCTGTCTCCGGGACCATAAATAACTTTATGGCATGTCTTTCTTAAAGACGTGAACTTGAATATGCCAGACTCAAAGTAGTGGGAACAGGTGAGTTGCTTTCTGTTTGCACAGATCTCTTTATTTTCTTCTTTGAAATGTTTTGCATGTATACAATGTTTCTTGATCATATACAGGTCCCTACTCCAGCTTTGCATCGAGTACCCCCATATCTCCCTCCTAACTGCATACCCTTCTTTTATTTTTACTTACATATGTAGCCCACTGAGTTGTATTAGTGTTGTCCATATGTACTTGAACATGGAGCTACCCACTGGGGCAATGGAAACTTACCTGAGGCCACACCCCCAAAGAAAAGAGATCCCCCCCCACTGCCCAGCAGCCAATAGACCTTCAGTTCCCATGACCTCAGGAGCCCCTCCCACTCTATACTGGACTTTTTAACGCTCTTGCCCTTAAGCAGATTAGCAAAGTTGTCCCAAGTTCATGTGTGCAGCACTTGTCATGTTCAAAGGACAGTATTTCACTGTACCCCTTCCCATCCCGATTCATACAGTCTTTCCATCCTCTCTCCTGCAATATTTTGAACTTGGGGGGTGGAGACGTTACAGATGTCCCATCTATACTATTGCTGTATGTATATAAAACTATAGTCCAATAGTCCCCCCGTCATTTATCCTTAGAACTTTGAAAGCACCCTGTAAGATCTCTCAGAAATCTGGCATCATACAAATAGGAATTTTCAGCCTGTCCCTGCATTTATCTATTGTCACAGGGTATCCTGTTAAAATAAGACCAATGCCCTCACATGGGTAAGTCCTTGGAAGACATGAGTGTTATAACAGCATATCAGATTTCTGTGGATGTATTTCCCTGGTAATGCAGCAAAACTTGACAAGCAGTAGTTTCTTGTAAGCAGTAATTTCATTTGCCTTGCAAAATGAGAAGTAACATTAACAGTGGGGAGGAGGTAGGGAGCTAGTGATGGTTATGTTCTTAAGAGCACTTGCTGCTTTTGCAGAGAACTTGGGTTTGGTTCTTAACACCCACATCACAGTTTATGCAACCTGTAATTCCAGTTCCAATGGTCCGGTACCTTCTTTTGACTTCTGAAGGTGCCATACACACAGACATTTATGCATGCAAATCACTTGGCATAAAAGTATTGTTAAAAACCTTATCAGTGAGTTTTTAATCACTATGCTCTCCGATACATACTCAGCAGCCCCTGAATCTCTTGACCAAGTGTGACTATGTAAGGTTGCTTGGTAAACATCAACTCACTGAATAAATCAGATTTTCCAAGTGTTTCATTATTTAATTGAAAAAAAAAATCCCATTTGCCAAGAGAAAGCCCTTCCTATGTAAACAGTGTCCATATAGGTCTGCTAACTCACAGTGGCAGTTTGAAGACATCCAACATAATTATGAGATACAGAATGCCCAGGTTTGAATTTCTCGGTAAACTCAAAACTCACTGAATAATTAAGCTTATCTTTCCCCTTGGAGCATTTTCATCCCAGTAGAGTGAGTTAATTGAATTTTTTTGCTTCAGATGGCCCAAGCTAGCATTTCCTACCCCACTTAAGAACTGAACTCAGAGGGTGCATTTTCTGTACACATCCTCTGACTCTTGAGTCTTAGGCTCTGAGTGAGCTGGAGGAGAGAGAAGAGCTAACAGACCGTGTGAAGGAAAGATATGATCTTGAGTCAGGATCTCCCTGCATCTCAGTGAGGTGTTTTGTCCCTTTCAAGCCATCATGGAAGACACAGGTATAGGTGGCTTAATGGTGCCCAGAGGCAAAATGACTAGCAAGCACCACACAGAGCCTTTCTGCGTAGACTCTGCCCTGGCCAGTCACAGTCAAGGTGGATGTGAGTGTAGAAGTGATTACCCACCCACGTGTGAATGTGGGCCTGTGAATGAGCAATGGGTGGGTGTGTGTGCATGAGGACAAGTCAGTGTGCAAGCTTGTGTTTTCTCTGCCCTCTTCCACTACTCTGACTCTGACTTTGCCTCCCATATTATCTTCCCCAGCCCACCATGCATCCAATTAAAATGCCAAACTCCCCTGCCTAAAATCCTCCAGCTCCCCTTCCCACTGGTAGCCACAGCACTATGAAGATGTTATATTCCCTTCTTGCCCAGCTCTCAACACACCTTGACCCCTGTGAGCTTAACTTCAGCAGCTCCCACATAGAGAGTCTTAAGTCTTGTGCCCTGGCAGGTCCTCCCTACAGTTAGTTAGACATTTTAGGTCTCCGGTGCTCCTAGCTTACATTCTAGAGAATGTAAGCTCCCCTGTAAAGAATGTAAGGAATGGCCTCATGTATCCTGTTCTATCCCCAGGCAGATAGGTACCTGTCCAAGAATCTGCTTGAACGTGGGCTGAGCCTGTGGACAGTGTTGTGGGGTCTACTGCAGGGGTGTAAGACATTAAATTCAAGTTAGATAACAAGAGGAATGCCAACAACAGTTTCAACCCTCTCACTTGAGCTGGCTCCATATACAAAGCAATAGATCCCTCTTCACAGTACTTATCCATCCTTCACCTACTCTTGTTAGGGGGGTAATGGATGCACAAGAAGGTCTCTTGTTTCCTTTCTTCCGATGTGGTCCCGTATTGTCCCCTTTACAATGGCTGATCTTCAATTTGCTTTTCCAGCCTTGAAGACACTGCAGTCACCATCAGGTCCCCTCTAGCTCCCCCTGGGCCTTTGTAGGGCTCAGCTTTGATGTGCTCTCTCATTTGTTTGAGTACCACCGCCACCAGATTCTTGCAGCCTTTAATTGAGGGACCAGCTGGGTGGCCTTACTCTTTTATGCAGAAGTGTTGAGAAAGACCTGTCAAACCCTGGGGATAATTAGCCTTTATTTCTTCTCATTCAGAGAGATTGTCACTCAGCACAGATGTGGCCTGAGGATGGCTGCTTCTCTGACCCCCTGCATTATGGTTACCTGGTGGGTTTGGAATCCAATTTCCATCTTCACAGTCCTTGCTTGAAATGGGACCATTGTTGCTTCACAAGACAGTACTTTCTTCAAGGAATATAAATATAATTCAACTGTCAAGTGATATTGTTTGGAAGCTTGGGGATAAGCAAATAATCCTTGGTGGGAGGAGAAGTTAATAAGATGGGCTTATGGTTCCCCCCATGGACAGAGTAACTGGTACAGATATCTCCTTTAGATGTTTATTTGCAGATCTTTGTAGAGCCACAGGACTTTGCAGAGATAAGTCCAGAGAAGTTCCAAGGATACATCACCTAGTTTGCGCCAGTCTTCCAAACCCTAAAGACAACACGAAAAGCAAAAGGTCAGTGTGCATGTAACTGCATCTTCTTAGCATGTCTGAGGCTATGTGGACACTGCAATCTATGTCCGGCTCAGTTCACAGCATAAGCATCTCTCTCTGTTATCTCTTTGGGCATAGGTCTCCTTCACCTCCCAACTCTAGAAACCACAAATTTGGTTCCTACGTACCACAGCATAAAAGTAAAGCGAAGCAATGCTCAGGCAGCAAAGACGTGAAGATGCATCTCACCAACTACAACATGCAGGCGGTAAGTGCATGGGAAGGTCAGAGTGCCGTTATCCAGAGGACGTGCAAGTTAGCAAGACACAACACTGCTCGCCTCTCAGAAGACAAGAGTCGTGACCACGGGTGATTGGCAGGTTGTGGGATAAGAAATGGCGCAGCCAGTCTGGGGATTATCTTCACCACTTCTGTACTTCTGGTTTTTATTCTGTTACTCGTTCATGTAACATCTCCGAATGCCAAACAAGTCATTCTGGTCACTCTTACCTATAGCCAGTGCACTGCCAGACTCAAGAAGATTTACAAAATAATGTTCCCCACGGGTGCTGTCATTTGGATGAAATCTGGAGCAGGCCTGGGCACTGGACTCACAGCTGACATGGTGGGTGGGAACACTACAGTCCAAACAGCTGAGCCTCACAGCTCACTTGAGAAGCCATCTGGAGAGGCAGCCAAAGCATCTACTGAATGTACCTTGTATTTCCTGTACTCTGTAGCCCATCCAAATGTTTCAAGGTGGTCCTCATGTTCCATGCCCTGAGCACTGGCATGTCTGTCTCTCTTGTACCGATACCCAGAAGCCTCTGTTCCCTTCTGCTCCCGCCCACATAGTCCTGTGTCCCAGAATCCCAACCCTCATTGGACCATCTCGCTTACCACTGAATTTTTGCTTCCTGTGGAAACCTCCCTGATGCCTGCCATCTCTCCAAGCTCTGGTACATACAAAGTACCTTCACAAGGTATGTCCTCGGCAAGCCTGCTGAGAACAGTGTTTGTTTAGCTTCGGTGTGCAGCTGATAAGAGACAGAGCAGCCTGGATTCCTGACTGACATGACATGTGAATTTTCATCTTCAGGGGATAAGCAGAGGGTTGCTGTGGGAAAACACCCAAAACACCTACAGTTTTCAAACTCAACCCTGCTCAGTTCCATCACCCCAACTCATATGTTGAAGTCAGAACTTTCCAGATGTTTGTGACAGCCTTCAGCTTAAATGTTGCCAGGAAGAAATGTCAAAATTAAGCTAAGAATAAAATGAACACCAAACATAGAAGCCCACAACTTGAAGTTCAAAACCAGCTAAGATTCACTGCAGGTAGATGTCCTAGAACAACAAAGCAAAGGTTCTAGCTGTGAACAATCTGAGATACACCTGGTAGTCCACATACATCCTAGTAAGCACAGTGGGACCCTTATTGCTTTTGTGAATTCAGAACATGAATCCAAACCATGCAAGGGTCCAGAGGAGAAGAGACAGATACTTCGAAAATGCCATTGGCTCAAACACATGGAAGACAATGTTTTCAGGAATAGAAAATAAGAAATAACATGTGTTCTGGTTGGTTTCTGTTGTCAAATTGACACAATGTAGAGTCACCAGAGAGAAAGGAACCTAGTTGAAGAATTGTCTAGGTCAGATAGGCCTTCATCCATATCTGTAGGACATTTTCCCAATTGTTCATTGATGTAGAAGGGCCCGGTCCACTGTGGGCTGCACCATCACCAGGCAGGCAGGCCTGAGCTGTAAGAAAAAAAAAACAGTATCTATGCATAACCCCTAAGCCAGCCAGCAAATGACATCCTTCCACAGTTTCTGCCTCCAAGGTCCTGCCCTGACTTCCTTTCATGATGAACTTTGACCTATAAAGAAAAGGTTATATACGCTGTTCCCTTCCCCAAATCGCTACTGGTCATGGCACTTGTCACAGCAACAGAAAAGAACGTAGAATATCCTTCCACATAAGGAGCCACAGACTTTCTTTGTGAAGGACGAACAGTAAATATTTTAAACTTTCTTTTGCCCATAAGTTTCAACTGCACATTGTAGTGAAAACTAGACTTGAAATGCAAGATAGTACGTATAATCTTGAAAGGACACCTGAGACAACAGAGTGTGGGAGCATTTTCCAGGAAGTGTCACACAGTCAGTTCATTGGATGTTTATGACAACTTTATACTTCAGTGAAACAAAAGGGCCAACACAGATACAGGCCCAGGAGCATTTCTAGGCAGCTGCAGAAGGAACTCAAGGTGGGGGTGAGTGAGCCTGTCAATCACAGCAAGTCAGTCAGCGGAGTCCTGGAGTCCTGACGCCTGGCTCTGTAATGTACCCAACACCTCCTATTCCAGAGTATCGAGAGTTAAGTGAACCTAACTCAATGTGCCATCTCTATACAAGGAGATGGACCTTTGCCTCTCCAGTCTTATCTTTTCATATAAAAGTTAGTACCCCACCCCTCCACAGTCCCCATGTTTCCTTTCCAGTGATCCTGAGTACAGGTACCTTCAGTAGTCCAAATGGGCACAAGTCGTTGAAGAGCAAAGCAGGAAGCTCTGCAGCCAGTTGGGAAGGCAAGTCTGCTGTCTGCTGCTTCAGGAGAGAGCAGGTGGTCTGTGCCCTTCCATGAGAACTGGTTTTTCCTATGCTTGAGTTATGAACCTACCATTTCCTGCTCCTTCTCTGTGAAGACATCCCCGACTCTCCCAAGAGGAGTCATCATTGCGGCTGAATGGTTAAATTTCATTCTGCAAAACTCAAATTCTGAACCCCAATTCCCAAGACCCCACAATTGATGGGTCTTTACTGAAGACATTAAGGGAAAGCGAGGTTGATGATGTGGGTCCTGCTTTAAAAGGACTGGTGTTCGTACAGGAAGAAGAGATCAGGACACCAACAGAGAGGACAACCCTGTGAGGACAGAGGAAGAAGATGACATCTACACCCAGGATCAGGGAGCGGTCTCAGGATAGCCTCCAGTGCCATGAGAGAATATTCCTGTGGGTGAAGCACTTGGTCCCCTGGGGAACTAAGACAGTCTCTCACCTTTGTCTACTCTTCTGCATTATTGATGACTAGGGTTTGAATCTGTTCTTCTTACCACTGTATCCCTCCAGCTTCTAGGGCCCCCATTTTCTCATTTACAAAACTAGGACATGACTTTCCTCAAGGGAGCTTTCATGAGGACAGAGGCAGTGTGAGGCTGTGTTTGAGGCTAAGCCTTCAACAACACTGGGTACCACTACTTTTACTCACTACAGTGTTGTTTAATAAACATCTGCCATCCCCTCAGAAGAGACAGATGACACTTTACTGCATTATTGCCACATGGTTGGTAGACATAGCTTCATATAATACATTCTTGAGACATGCTTGGCAGTGTCCTCCTAGCTCCTGGACACTTGCAGTGGTGCCAACCATACCTAGCATAGTACCCAGCAGTTGGCAGTGTGTTGGCAAGTCCCAAGAACACATTTATAGGGTGGGTAAAACGAAGTCTATCTGCAGGTGTGCTGGCACATGACTTTACTCCCAGCACTTGGGAGGCAGAGACAGGAGGATATCTGTGAGTTTAAGGCTAGCCTGGTCTACACAGGGAATTTCAGAACTATATACAGAGACCCACTGGAAGAAAGAGGGCAGGGGAAGAAAGCCCATCTCAGCTTACTGAGTCCTGTGTCTCTTCTCTGTTATTCAGATGGACATCTGCAACTTCCTATTACTGTATGTGGTGACACATTCACAGAGTCCAATCAGACTCTGACACCCACAAAGATTATACACACACACACACACACACACACACACACACACACACATACCACCCAGGTATAATGTATCAGGTCAAAACTACTGACTCAGGGCTGGGCCAGTGGTCCTCCCAACCTTCCACCTTGTGTCTTGGCTCATGGCTTCCTGCAAGTGCTTCTCTAGATACCTTCTTCCTTATGTGAAGAGCTCAAGAGGTAACCACAGTCATCACACCCGAAGAGATGGGCCCTACTCCTAGCCTTTCACTATACTGACTTGTCTTGTGAAATATTTTCTCAGTGTGTACATCTGGTCCTGTGCTTTTGAGCAGAAGCATTGTATCCTTTTCACAAGCTCCGCCCTCACAGCTCCTGGCATTAAGACTAGACTGTTGGGCATGGCCACCATTCACCAAATGAAATGACCTTGGCGAAAGAAACGTGGCATCCCCTAAAGGAGGCCTCTTGATGTAGGAGTGAGTGAGTAGGTTATTTGGGAATAAAAACATCACAATAATAGAGGTGAGGAAGAGGCAGGAGAAGAGCAGAAAGGAGGGAGAGTCTCCCGTCAGCCCTGGAGAAAGAGAACAGAACCAAAGCTCAGGTTCTGGCATAAGACTGAAAGCCAGGAAAATCCAGATGAAACAGCCACATCTTCCCAGGAACAGTAGAGGACCAGGCTTGGACTCCAGTCAGGACCAAACAGAAATCAAGCACTGATCTTTGAGAACATCTCTATCCCTTTGCCTTTGACAGCAGCAGTGGCAGCAGTAGGAAGGCATGAGAGGCAGCTGGTGGCACCTCCCAGGGTCACAGCTCTTGTGCAGGCTGCGAGGGCCTCAAAGCCCTGGGTCCACAGGTACTGCAACTCTTAGATAGGCCTAGGAAGTTACCACGCTCAGTCCTTTGCAAACTGTCATTGCAGCTTCTGGGCTGAGGTAGGTGCTGGGATTTCCTCAGTCCTTAGCAGCTGTATGCAGGTGCTGTGTGACTCCTTATAGGCAGTACTCCAGCTTGCTAAATCTACTGTCATGACTGCCACCACACGGAAGATAACTGGTCTCCATCCTCTTGCTGCCACCGTGGTTCCTACAGCTGCCAGCCACCAGTCCCGCTCCTGTCTTCCCAACTCTTCTGTCGCTCTCAGCCCAGCAGGCTGCTTTGCCTGCAGCTCAGCCTGCCCAGCCTCCGGCTCCTCCTCTCCTGTGCGGGCTGACGGTTCTCATAGCTCCGCTCTGGTTGTTGGTCCAGACTGTGTGCTGTGTGGTTCCCACCCATTCTGCTTCTGCTTCATGTCAGGGCCTTATGGTTCTCATAGCTCCGTTCTATGAGAACTCCATACAGGTCAAAGCAGCCAGCAAAGCTACTTCTAAGCCCTGGTCTGCAAGCCCTCTCCACTGCTTTCCTTCTTCTGTGAACACCGGAGCAGCTGTCCAGCCTACTGCTTCTGAAGCTGACTGTGCCTAGAGACCTGCTAACTGCTACTACTGCCCTTGCACCTCCACAGTCATGGCCATCACCGCCAAACTGGCTTCACTCCCCTGCTTCTTCCTTCATGTGACCAACTCAGCCCACTCTACTAAAAGCAAAGGAGAGAAGCCTTCTGTTGGGCCTAAGGTTGCCACACCAGGGTAAATAGTGCATGATGCCTGGCACCCAACTCTCCATCTAAGCCCAACAGCCTGGTTATACAGCCGGGGGAGGAGGAGAAGGAAGAGGAGGAGGAGGGGAGGAGGAGGAGGAGCAATAGCAACAAACTTTGTATGCAAATGAAGGTTTGTGTTTGCACCACTCACAGCTTTGTCTCTTTTGTACTAATCTGAGCAGCCCTTCTGCTAGGCCACCTGGGAACATGCTTTCAATAATAATAATAATAATAATAATAATAATAATAATAATAATAATAATAATAATAATAATAAAGATAGATATTACATATTATATACATAATATATAATATATATAAACATAGATAATTCACATTTATAATTTAAGTAGCAGGGTAGCAGGCTGTGTTATATGAATTGCTAAAGGCAGAGCTCTACAGAGTTTTTTCCAGCCCCACCCCTACCCCAAGAATAACTTGATAGTTGTCCTGAAAGTTTAGATAAGTGAAAAAGGTCACCCGGGATCCATCTACCACATGCCACCAAGGAAACAAACTTAACCTCTCCTCCCAGACTTTCTCCAAGGCAAGCACATTATTCTTCTGAAGTCAATACAATTTGTCCTGCCGGTATTTTTCTCTATGGCAGGTCTCAGGCAGTGGCTATTTTTACTTAAGGCAGAACCTTTCATTAGGCAGAATTTCTATATGTGTTTATTTCCCTCTGTGCTGCTGATAGAAAATGCATTTCTGTGTTTTTACTGGATATGGTTGCCAGAACACAAACTGCTAGCAGTGTCCCCTGGGTGCTCACTGCCACATCCCCAGAGCCTGTGATGACTGCATCAACCCCCATATAGATTTCCCTGTCGTCAGGGCAATTGCTGTTTACACTGTATTGAGAATCAGACATTGCTGGCCTCTACCATAACAGTCTCTAAGCAACCAACAGCTAGACCAGGCCACTCAACCCACCCAGACCCAGCCCTGTGTGTAAATAGCAACTTTTGCCCAAATTAAAAGCTTGCTTGCTCACGGCCTCCCTCTTTTCCAGAAGGTGCCAAGTGAGAGACTAGCAGCTGACTGGCTGGCATATCCCTAGCATCAACTACGGAAGGAAAATTTACCCTCGGGGCTCCGATGGGATGTCCCAGAGGAAGATGATGGTGCATACTGGTTCACAGCAGCCTGGAAAGATTAGTGATTATAGGAGTTCATTTTGATCATTTGTTTGTTTGGTTTATTGAGGCAAGGTCTCTCTTTTTAGACCTGGCTGTCCTAGATAGCCCTATGTAGATCAGGCTGGCCTAGAACTCACAGAAATCCTCTAGCTTCCCAAGTGCTGGGATCAAAGGCATGCACCACCACACCTGCTTAGATTAGCATTTTAAGAGAGTCTATTTTGATTTGCTACTCAGCCCTGGCTGGCCTAGAATTTGTGATGATCCTCTGGCCTCTGCCTCCCAGGCTAGGTTATCCACATCAGCATACCAAGTATTTTACTAACAGAACTATCTCCCCATTGTGGTTTTTAAATTCTAAGATTCTGCTAATTCAGAATGGTTTTCTGAATACTCCCATACATACTCCCATACTCCCTGGGCTACAGGGGATGTCCCCACTTCCAAGCCATTTGAAACCAGTCTGATGGCCATGTGAAGAGCTAATTAGGGAGATCCCTTCCCACCTTGTATGAAGCCCTCTGTGAATATCAACATACACACACACACACACACACACACACACACACACACATTCTTGCTTCCCTTTCCTGATGTCCATACCCCTAGATTCCTCACATCTCCCAGGGGTGACTGAAGTCGTCAGCAGGAGCTCCATAGATAACCAGGTTGTAGAAACAGGAAGAAGACAGTGAGGAACCCTCAGAGACAAGGCTGAGAGAAGACACGATGGGGGTTGGGCAGACACCACCACGGGGAAGGGCAGCATCGTGGGAAAGTTAATTGCTATGACACTTCTGGCCCAAGTCTCCAGCTGTACGGGGTGGCTGCCCATGATGTGGGAAGGGGCCTTGTGCAATTGACTGGCCTTTCTGTTCCCAAACTTTGCAACTATTACCTATACCTGGAATTGGGAACCGAAGGCCAAGGCTGCACTAGAGATACTTGGCCCGGCTAAGCCAGAGTACTGGTTGGAGACAAATGCCCCATAAACAGATTTATAGGAAAACTGACACATCCAAGCACTCTTCTAGAGAATTTTTGCAGCTTTCTGCAGCTCTCATGGTGGCTGAGAGGAGATTGTTCTAATCAGGGGTTTTCCAAGTCCAGCTGGAAAATGTGTAGCCTGGGCTTCTGTATTCTCTCTCAAGCCCTGTTACCACCCCTGTCCTTTACTCCAGCAAATGACAACAGAGGGAGAGAGGCCTGGCCTCGGACACTTGGCCATGAACTGAAATTCCACCTCTGTACAAGTAGATATGCAGCCATGGACAATTCACTCAATTTCCCTGGAGCTGTTTGTCTTCCTGCACTGCAACATGCCCATCCCAGCATTCGAAAGAAAGCTAAGTGCAAAGCTAAGCTTGGAGAAAAGGACTCAACACAGGGTCTGCGGGCTGTGACCTTCCTGCTGCCCCTCCCCCATAAGCTCTACACTGGATACCAGTGATGACTCAGATAGAAGCTCCTCCTTCCAGGAAACCAAAGAGTTTACTATCCCTGGATACATTCAGCAGACCCTCCTTCATGCCAAGGTCTGTGTGGCACATGAGATAGGACAGTTTTCCCTCTGAGGTTGCTAATACCCTGAAGGTAGGGGAGGAACAAAAACTAGAAACCACTGGACCAGTTTAGGTGTATCCTCTCCCACTGAGGTCAGACAAGGCAACCCTGTTGGGGAACGGATTCCAGTCAGGTGACTTGATGTGCCAGGTAAAAGGATACCCAGGAGTGGCCCACCCTCTTAAAGGAGAAGAGAGGTGGGAGGAGGTTGGGAGGAGGGTCTCAGGGCAGAATCTAGGGAGAGGGAGCAGCACTTGGGATGGGAAGGAAGGAAAGAAAAAAGGAAGGGAGAAAGGAAGGAAGGAAGGAAGGAAGGAAGGAAGGAAGGAAGGAAGGAAGGAAGGAAGGAAAGAAGGAAAGAAGACAGAAACTAACTACTAGACCAGCAGGAAACCTCAATCACAGCCAGTACCTAACTAGTACTTATCCTGCCCAAAAGTTAAATACTGTCAACTTATCGTCTTGATTTGCTATCACAAAATGCCTGCCTGCAGCAAACCCAGCAATCAACCTATTTCACAGATAAAGAGCATGAGGCCCATTAAACATGCCAAGTCAGTGAGTAGCCAAGTCAGATACAGACCCAGGTCATCCACCACCTTGTTCACATCCCTCATCACCGTCTATACTGTTTTAATGTATAGTTTTGTAGCCAATGTAAAATGCATCTCACAGGTGTAGCCGGCACATCTGCCAGCCTTTGGGAGAGGAAGGCCTGATTCTGCATGGTCACCTATGCCAAAGAGACTGAATAGGGTCTGAGGAATAGAGATTGTGGAGAGGCAGTCTGGTTAGAAGGCAATGGTGTAATGGGGAGACACTTGAAAGTTTAACACCGTAATGGTCTGAGTGTGAAAAAAAAAAAGTCAAGTGGACATGCTAATATACCCCTGTCTTAATTAGGGTTACCTCTTGTTAAGCTGACACACAGCACATCACTTTTTAATTAGGACTCTTCCTTTCTCTCTTCTCCCTAAGATAGAACATTAATACTAATATTACCATATAAAACAAAAATGACCTTTAAAAGTCCTACCATGTTTAAAAATTTGAACACATTAAAGCTTTCATCTCCTTAAAATACCCAGGTTCTCTAAAAACACAAAATCACTCTTAAAAGTTTAAATCTCTTGGCTGTGCGCTCCTGTAAAGAAGAAAATTAAATTAAATAACTTCTCTATTTCAAGAGAGAAGAACCAGGGCACAGTAACAATCTGGACCATGAAAAACCAAACTCTAAAGGTACAAATAACTCAATGTCTAATTATCTGGGATTCACTCACGATCTTCCGGGATCCTCTAAGGAACTTGGGTCATATATATCTCTAGCCCCACACTTTGGGACACACACTGATTGGAATCTAGGCTCCAGCCGGGTCCACTCCAAGGCTACTGCTGTTCTTGGTGATCATCCCTTGCTACTGGCAACTCCAAAATGCTGGGGTCTTTTGCTGTTTTCCACTTTCACCGATGGCCTCTCATAGGCTCTCTTCATGGTGACAAGGCACAATTTCTTTGCATGACCCCTTCAGTCCTGGGCCTTCAATTGCTATTGAGGCTGCACCTTCATCACTGGCCTTTGACAGTGCCAAGTCTCAGCTGCTCCCCATGACCCTTTCATGCCTTCAAAACTAGTAGCACCTGGGTGACCCTTGCATTACCAAGTTCAGCCACCAGACCAAGGTACAACCTTGGCCATCTATGTGCCAAGAGCTTCTGTGAGCTAACTCTCAGTAAAGACACTCTGGAAGATGTCACTTCAATGATGCTTGTCTCAACCACAGCTGATTCTTCAGCCGCAGCTGACAAGCATCCATTGCCCCAGCAAAACAACGGCGTTTTGTCTTTTGCTAATCACAGGCAATTAATTCTTCAGCCCCAGCTGACCAGAACCACAGATTCTTCACACAAAAGGTAGGGTAGAGTCTTTGCTTACCTATGAAACCTCAAGCCAGGCCTCGATCTTCTTCACTGTTCTCAATGGTCTCAGCTTCCCCACTCCTACAGAACAGCTCACTGAGCTCCACACTTTTCTAGCCCAAACTTCCACAATCCTCCCCAAAACAATAAGGTCAGGTCTGTCACAGGAATACCCCATAATGGTACCAATTTACTAGTTAGGATTACTATTTATATGATGAAATGCCATGACCAAAGAGACTTGGGGAGGAAAGGGTTTATTGAGTTTATGCTCCCACATTACAGTTCATCATCAAAGGACATCAGGACAGAATCTCAAGCAAGGAAAAGACCTGGAGGCAGAAGATGATGCAGAAGCAATGAGAAGGTGCTGCTTACTATCTTGCTCCTCATGGCTTTCTCAGCCTGTTTTCTTATAAAATCCTAGGACCACCAGCCCAGGGATGGCACCACCACAATAGGCTGGGCCCTTGTCCATCAATTACCAGTTAAGAAAATGTCTTACAGGTTTACCTACAGCATGATCTTATAGAGGCATTTTCTCAATTGAGGCTACCTCCTCTCTACTATTCTAACATGTTAAGTTGACGTAAAACTAGCCAGTACAACCTGTAATCCTACTCTGAAGGAAGGTGAGATAGAAGAATCACAAAACCGAGTCCTGCCTAAGTTGTAGACTGGGTTCGTTTGAGGCCAGCCTGAGCTACATAGCTACACACTAAAGACCTTGTTTTGAAACCAAGAAATAACCCAGGGCGGTGATGGCACTTTGATCCCAGCACTCGGGAGGCAGGCTGGTCTCTGTGAATTCAGGGCTAGACTAGTGTACAGAGTGAGTTCCAGGATAGCCAAGGCTACACGGGAAAACCCTGTCTCAACACTCCCTACCTCCACAAAAAACAGGACATAGAGGCTGAGGAGATGGCGTGGAGCTAAAAGTACTTGGCACACAAGCATAAGGAAGAGTTCCGATCCCAGCACACAGGTGAGTATGGCAACACACATGTCATTGCAGAGCTCAGTAGGTAGAAACAGGAGGCATGAGGGAATCCCTACACCAGCCAAATCAGCAAGCTCTGGCTCCCGCTGAGAGCCCATGGCTCAATACACCAGGCAGAGAGGTCAACGAAGACATGTAACGTCAGGCTCTGCCCCCTAATACAGTGCATTCACATGTGCATATGCACCTACACACATACATAGATACGCATACATAGATATACATACACAGACACACATCTGTAGACACATGCATGTCTACAGCACATGCGCATGCATACACACACATATATATACACACACAAGGGCAGGGAGGGTAGGAGGGGAGTCAGGACAGGTTAGAAGCTTCCAAAATTTGCTTGGCTGCCGCACAGGGAAACCTGGAAACAGAGCATGTGAAGATCCAAGTCCGGTCCTGGGACACCAGTACTGCCGTCATCCATATTTATGTAGGTCCCGCCTCACAAGGCCAGTGTGTATGGGAGGAAAGCCAAGCTCTCACCAAGCTTTCCCTAGAATTCTCTGCAGCTCCTGAACTGAACTGACTGGAATTTGAGTGGGAACCAAAGCACAGCCAACCAGAGATAAGGCAGCCTGGAAAAGGAAAGTAATTTACTTAAGGTCTCAAAAGTTGACAGAGACAAGAAAATGCAGGACAGATTTATCAGATCGCCCTGAAAGTAACTTAAAGACCCTAAACAATGGAGACACCAGGAATCTAATGTAATTTCTTTTTTAACCTGTCGGAAGAGTGATTTAGACAGTTGGTAAAGCAGTAAAGAAGACCAAAAAGAAGAAAAAAGTATCCAGTGTGTAAAGTTTCATCTAATAGAACTTCCTGCTCCTTGCCTCTTGAAGCACAAACCTCACGTGAGAGATTCACAAAGCTGGTAGTTCTGAAGGCTGGCACATGGCTTATCCCACATAGCAGGCATCATCAAGGTGATTTTGATAAAGGGACCAATTGTGAGTGAATGGTTATATACTCAGGACCTGAGCAGAAACTAGAAGGCAAGTCTGGAACATTCCAGAATCCAGGCTTTATCCAACAGCCAGTGGTAACCTTTCTGTATGAGATGGAAAGGGAGTTAATTCCCATAGACCATCCCACTAGAGTGCAGATGGATATAAACTTCTCCCCTATCAGTGAGAGGCTTCCCTTCTTCTTGCCCACTAGCCCTTTCCTTGCTTTATCCAAAAGTCAGATAGATCCCAACTCTGTCATGGTGTTTCCCTTTCTCTGAGCACCCAGCTAAGGCAGGGTTTCTGATCCACATGTGTGGGATAATCGATCTTACAAATGTAGTAAAATAAAGGAAAAAAATAAGTCAAACAAGAAACTAAGCCATACAAAATAAAAATCCAAAAATGCTGAGTAAAATTTCTCCCATTATAGATCACTGTAGATTTCTTGGTGTTGTGAAAAGTGACGCAGAAATTCACCATGGTAACAACTGACAGAGATCTCACCTTGGTGGGGTTCTCACTGTGAAAGAGGCAAAACACAGACATTCCAACCCCTAAGTATGGGAATCCTCATGTGCTGGTCCTTCTGTAAGCCCTGGAAACCACAACCTGCTTTCCACTTCTGAAGTCATCATTGCAGAAATACTGTCCTGTAGCCTCAGAAATTAGGCAAGAGAAGAAAATAAGACATTCAAGCTAGAAAGTGCATTGGTCAGTTTATTTGTTGTTGTTTTGGGTTTTTGTTTTGTTTGGGTTTGGTTTGGTTTTTTGCTGTGATGAATGCTTCTTCACAAACAAAAAAACAAACACACACACACAAAAAAAAAATTTAAAGGTGATGCCTTACTCACTGTTCTATTGCTGTGAAGAGACGCCATGACCAAGGCAACTCTTATTTCTAAAGAAAGCATTTGAGTGGAAGCTTGCTTACAGTGTCAGACGTTAGATCATTATCATGATGGTGGGAGCATAGCACGGGAGCAGTAGTTGAGAGCTACATCCTGATATGCAGGCAGAGAGAGAAACACTGGGCCTGATGTGGACTTTTAAAGCCTCCAAAGCGAACCCCAGTGATACACCTTCTCCTACAAAGCCACACCTACTCCAACAAGGCCACAGTGTTATAGTAGGCGATTAACTTTACTCTAATTGCCCCAGAGGCACCATGAATTCCTAGCTACCTGCCCCAATGTTCTGGATTTCTGAATGAAACACACATACATACACACGTGCATATATACAGGCACACATAGACCCTTAAATTTAGTATGCCTTAATCAACTCAATGGTTGAGCCACTTCCAAACCTCCCCACAGCTAACACACTGTGCCCTCCAATATTCCTGAATTATTACTTACTATTACATTCTATCCTAGCTGCCCCAGACCCAAGCCCTCCTGAGCCATGATCCCTGACTTTTACATGTTGGCTATCTCTCTGTCATGCACTTCTCAGCCTGATCTTTCTGCTTTCCCTGCATGGCAGTTCTTTCTTCCTTGGTCCCTTGCCTGCTAATCCTAAAGTCCTGCCTCTGTCTCGCTGCCCAACCATTAGCTAGCTGCTGGCAACTTTACTTATCAATCAAAACCAACTGGGGACAGGGACCTCAGCATTTTATATGCAGGATTCTACTGCAATTTTGGGAACCAAATTAACATAATACAAGCATGAAACCAAATCTCCAACACTTACATCCTAACCCTTCTGATCCTTTGTGGTGGTTTGGCCCAGGGAGTGGCACTACTAGGAGGTGTCACCTTGCTAAAGGAAGTGTGTCACTGTGGGGGTGGGCTTTGAGAGTTTTCTCCTCACTGCCTTCAGATTATGATGTCGAACTCTTAGCTTCTCCAGCACCATGCCTGCCTAGATGCTGTCACGTTTCTCACTATGATGATAATGGACTGAACCTCAGAACCTGTAAGCCAGCCCCAATTAAATGTCCTTTCTAAGAGTTGCCTTGGTCATGGTGTCTCTTCACAGCAATGAAAACCCTAACTAAGAAGTCCTTTCAAACATTTCCGCTCGTTAGTGACTAAACATTCAAATATATGAGCCGATGAGGACTATTCTTACTCAGACCATTCCAGGAGGAAAGATTTATTCTGATTCACAGTTTCATAGGATTTTAGCTCCATTGTTTTGGGGAGCTAGACATCATGGTAGATGGCTAGCTCACACCAAGTAGAAGCAGATGGCAAGGGAGAAAGGGAACAGAGGCAGGACAGGCCTTTCATAGTCACGACCCAGGACTCCCTCCAGCATGCCCCACCCACCTATTATTAGTACTCTCAGCTCTGAAATCATCAGTAGATTGAACCACTGACAATGTTAAAGTCCTCCTGATCCAAACACTTCCCGGTACCACCACCAGCTGGAAACCAAGTCTTTAATTCATATGCCTTTAAACTAAAACACTCAGCACAGTTGCCAGAGTACAAAATCCACAGAAAGAAATCATTGGCACTTTATACACTGCTGGTATTCAAGAAGATACATAAATGGCAAACAAATTTATGGAAAGATGTTTTTGACATGGCTATTACTAAACTGCAAATCAAAACCCTAGTAAGATACTGTAGTCCAAGAAAAATGGCTATTATAAACAAACAAACAAACAAATAAATAACTAAATAAATGAATAATGGGCCAGAAGCATTGCCAAGGGTTTGGAAAAATCAGAGCTCTCTCCAATGCTGAAGAAAATGTCAAATGTTGGAGTTGTTGTGGGAACTATTTTTCTGGTGCTTCAAAGTAAATTGAGCATAGAATTACTATATCATCTACAAAGTTTGTATCAGGGAGGGTATGCAAAAGAATTAGAAGCAGGGACCTAACAGGAATATGTACTATGGCACCATGATTCATGATAACCAAGAGACAGAAAAATTAGAATGATTATTGACAAATATGATATGCCCATACAATAGAATATTATTCAGCCTTAAGGAAGAATAAAATTCTGATGCATTGTGCAGCACAGAGGTATCTTGAATACTATTAGGCCAAGAAAAACAAGCCAAATGTAAGGAAACAAATGTTGTGTGACCTCACTTATGGAGAACCACTGTTTGAATAATCCATTGGTTTGAATAAAAGTGGCATAAACCCATAGGGAGAACTACTAAGGTGTGGCCTTGTTGGAGTAGATGTGGAATAGAGGAGCTATGTCACTGGAAGTAGGCTGTAGGGTCTCAGAAGCTCAAGCCATGACTAGCGGCCCACTTCTCTTTCTGCTTCCTCCGGATCTAGAGTTAGAGCTCTTAGTTACCTGTCTAGCACCATGTCTGCCTGTATGCCACCATGCTTTTCACCATGATGAAGATGGACTAAACCTCCGAAAATGTAAGCCAGCCCCAGTTAAGTGCTTTGCTTTATAAGAGTTGCTATGGTCATGGTATTCCCTCACAGTAATAGAAACCCTAACAAAGGAACCCACATACAGTGGGATGTGGTTATCTACAAGGGAAGAAAGGGCAACAAGTTATTATTTAATGGGGATGAAGTTTCACTTTGAAAAGATAAGAAACAGTTTCTGGAAACAGGTGATGTAGAGCAACACAGGCAAAGTCAGTATAGCTGGACTGTATGAACCTGAGGTGACTAGACTTTATATGTATTTTATTGTGATAAAATTAAACTTGGAGATGTTTGTTCTTTACTTCTGAGCATGAATTAGATGGCTCTCTTTTAAACCATTTACCCATTGG
The DNA here is from genome assembly GCF_963924665.1 of Micromys minutus. Taxonomy (NCBI): domain Eukaryota; kingdom Metazoa; phylum Chordata; class Mammalia; order Rodentia; family Muridae; genus Micromys; species Micromys minutus. Next base: position 33,103,872 of record NC_137969.1, on the reverse strand, counting down.
ATGGCATCTTGATTGTGTAAGCCTACTGTGGAACCTGTGTGCAGGTTTCCTTGTGAAAGCAAGCCTTTGATTCTGAGAGGTAAGTGTCCCAAAGAGCAACTGCTGGGTCACATCCTTATCTACAGCACAATATTTAAGACACTGTGGTGTTTGCTTAACATCAAAAGAAGCTGCCAGTATGTCTCCCAGGGCATCTGCCGCACAAACCATTTCCTCTAGCAATGCACAGTGATCTGGTCTCTCCTAGACCTTGAGCTATTCTTTGTACATTTGTAATATTAGTCTTGTTTGGGGTTTGTGTCTCTGTAACTTGTCAGGCCATCATCCCCACAGGATCTTCAGTAGAATAAAGGTTCCAAACTACGATAGTCTCCTTACCAGTTGTTCTTGGTACGGGTCATGCTTTGAACATTCTTTCTAAGAACCTTGTATTCCAAAGTGTTTTTCCCCAAATCTTCTAAAAGTTAGCTTTACCATCTGCATTTGTCTTAGTTTGCTTTCTTCTTTGTTTCTGTGATAAACACCACCAAAACCAACTTCCGTTGGATGAGGTTTATTTAACTTACATTTTCCTGTCAGCCCATCATCAAGGGAAACCTGGCCAGGAGCTTGAGAAAGGAACCTGAAGGAAGGAACTGAAGCAGAGGCCATGAAGGGCCAACTGTCCACCGACTTGCTTGGCCTGATTTCTTACACACCCCAGGACCACCCACCCAAGGGTAGCACTGCCACAGTGAGCTGCCCCCCACTGATGAGTATTTAAGAAAATGCCTTCGGTGACTTGCCCACAGGCCAATCCGGTGGAGGTATTTTCTTTATCGAGGGCACTTTTTCCAGGTGACTCCAGCTTAAGTCAAAAAAAAAAAAAAAAAAAACCAATAAAAAACAACTAACCAGCACAATATTTAAGTTCATGATTTATTAGGAGATGTTTTGTGTGTGTGATATGTCATGGTTTAGATCTAGTTTTATATGTGTTTCCTTCAAAACCTCACTCTTGAGGTAGCATTGTTCAGATAACAGAGCCTTCAAGACATGGGGCCTAGTAAGTGCTGTCATGGAGAACTACCCACTGAAGAGAGGTTGAGTTAGTTTGTGAGAACAGGCTGTTACAAAGTGAGGTCTTTTTGTACAATTGGCCCCTTATTTCCTTACTTTCTGTGTCTCCATTCCAGTGTTGAACCAGGCTACATTTGCCAAGACTCCAGTAACACACCATGCTTTCTGAGCCTTCAGCAACTCAAATTGTTAGACAAATGAAACCTTTTATTTTTAAGTTTTCAGCTTCAGGCATTTTTTTATTACAACACAACATAGATAAAGAGTAAAAGTGACATTGGTCACATCTTAGGTACTTCTTGACTATGGGTCTTTGATTTCTCCAATGCTGATATTGGAAAGGCTGTCTTCTATTGATCTGCTTTTGCAAGTCAACAGTCAGTGGGGCTCCATGTGTGGATCCATTTTTGGATTCTGGATCCTCCTGTTCCTACCAGATTGTCTGTACCTTCAACCCTACCGCAGACTTGATTGTGCTAGTTAGGTATAAATCAAAATTAAATACATGGATTATTTCAATTTTATTCTATGTCAAAAAAAAGTATTTTAGCTAATATAATCCATTATCGTTCCCACAAACACTTTAGAAACACGAACACAAACACTGTCTGTAAAATGTGTTGTTGGGATGGAAGGAGCACCGCCCACATCAGCACCTTATTGATCGAGCCCTCCAACCTGTGAGCTCAGGCAGCTGCCCTTTAGGTAACCAGATTTAATTTCTCTTCAGCATCATGCAGGTTTCAGAATACAGCCCCCAGGATGCTCCATCAGATACATACCCAGGAGCAGATGTAACTGATTGTACATTTTAAATGTGACTTCTGAGGCAGATTTCCATGGATTGTTGGCTCTAGATGCTTTTGTTCTCTTTGAGAGCTGCCATGTGGTTGCTGGAATTTGAACTCAGGACCTCTGGAAGAGCAGTCAGTGCTCTTAACCACTGAGCCATCTCTCCAGCCCATCTTTTTTTTTAATTACTTACTTTTCTGTGTTACTGTACTGGTTCCACCCCCATCCCCAATAGAGAGGACCAGGCAATGAGAATGGTAGGTTATTCTAGGGAGGGTGGCCATGTCCTTAGTGAATGTAGTGTACAACATAGCTGGAGAGGTCAGGCCCTGGGCTTGGCTGTCTGCAAACAGAAGCTGATTGGCCTTGGTAACTCATCCAAACTATCTGCCCCAGTTTTTGTCTTAATAAACACTACCACTGCTGACCTGCATGACTATTGCTTTCTGCTTTCACTCAAAGGAGCTTAGCCTCTCTGTCTTCCTTGAGCAGACAATAAAAATGGCAGCCCTAATTTCCATCAAGAGAGGAATGAACAAGGGGAGTCATGGTAGTTTCTGTTCAGAAGCCATGCTCTCTCAGCAAGGTTAACCTCAGCCCTGAAAGAGAAGCACACTGGAATAAAATTCACAAAAAAAGAAAAAAAAAGGGAGTAGGAACAACAGCTTCCAAAGACAAAGGGCACAGTTTCCAAGGGTTCGAAGACTGGAAGCAGCTAAGAAAAGTATCCATCCAGATGGGAGCAAGAGAGACAGCTCACTGGTTGAGAGTACTTACTCCCCTTTCTGAGGAGTGGCTGGGTTCATTTGCTAGCACTCACACAGTGACACTCGACCACCTGAAACTCAAAGTATCTGACACCCTCTTTTATTCTTCATGAGCATTGTGCGAACTTGATGATTAGGCAACTACACAGACAGAACACCTGTACCGTTACAATAAGTAATGTGTTTTTAGTGTCCAGCTAGTGGATACAGGGCAAGTTTGAGGAAGTATTCACAAAGCAAGTATGTGAGAGTCCACTGGACCTTTATCTCAGAGGCCAGAAAGAGTCTCTGAAATCTTTGCCTTTAAACCCCAGCACCTAGCAAGACATCGATAGTCATGTGACCCAACAAGACTTTGATAGTCACGTGTGGTTAACAGCTGGCCTCCAAAGCGCGCTGCGAGCATGTGTGTGCCATCTGTTGGATCCTATCTTAAAAACAAAACAAATGAGTCCAAGTCAATTGAGAGACTTCCTCTCTCTGTTCTCCCGGAAGTGTTCATGGAAGGGTAGAGATGCTGGAAAACTACCCTTGAGCACACATGTCTGCTGACCCCTCAAATAGGACCTGGGAAGGGAGACACCATACCAGCTGAAGTATCTCAGAAGGCAGAGGAAACTAAAATCCCAAAGGAATCTATTTTCTACCAGCCTGTAAGGCCCCAGATGTTGGGCTAACATATCTCCTTTTTTTTTTTCCTTGTGTAAGACACATGCAATTTCTTTACTTCCTCTGGACAAATTACAGGCAACTCTGAACCCTTCCCCTTCCAGGCTAGAAGGAAACTCAGTCCTGTGATCCTGAGGTATTCCTCTACCCTAGTACTTTACCAAGGCTTTGGACATTTTTCCAAACCCTGATGATAATGAATGTATACAAAAAATACAATAATAATAATAATAATAATAATAATAATAATAATAAATTACCATAAAGCAGACACACTCATGTAACTTCCACCCAGGTCCAGAAAAAAACAATCACCAGTCACCCAGCATCACCCCACAACCCTCCTCAGTGTCTGACCCTCTCAGTACCCACAGTGGAGCACTGTCTTGACCCCCAGTCCTCCCCAATTAGACAGGAGCTACCTTGGTGCAACGAGTGAAGGGGTACCCTCCTCAGCTCACTGCCCTAGCAACAGAACACCATCCCAAGAATGATGGGAAATGAGTCTCCCATATCCTCTGAACACCAAAGTAGCCCTTGAGACCACACAATTCCCCTCCCTCCAATCTGTGGTTAAAGGCAAGAGCCCTGCCCCAGTATCTGGGGACTTGTACTTCACCCGTAAAAGGCAAATCCCAGTTCCCCAGCCTAGATTCCCTATCCTCAGACACCCGGAGGCCAGGGTGGGATTCCTGTGGGAACCTCCATGGTCCGACAATTTTACTCTCCTATAATTTCCAGTGCCCATGCCTATTTTAGGCTCCTGCTACTGAGAATGTGGAAGTGCCACCAGCGCTGTGTCAGGGTCCTCAGATGCCATGGGCCTAGCTAGCCACGCTGAGGGCATATATGCCTTATTTTTTTTATTTTCGTTTCCTTTTTAAAAAACTCTTTATTATTTAGGGAGGCAGGGCAGGTGTTAGAGATGGGTCCCAGACTTTGTTTATGCCAAGCGAGAGCTGAACGACAGAACTACACCTTTAGCCCTTAGCTTGTTTTTAAGTATTCATTTTAATTTTATGTGTGTTGGTGTTTTGCTGGCATGGTTGTCTGTATGGGGATGATGGGTTGTTGTGAGCTACCCTATGGGCTCTGGGAATTGGGCCTCTGGAAAAGCATCCAGTGCTCTTAGCCACGGAGCCATCTCTCCAGCCCCAAGCTTGCTTGCATTTATTTATTTATTTAGATTTCTTTTTCTCCCCAAGACAGAGTTTTTCTGTGTCCGGATTCTTGCTTTGTAGATCAGGGTGGCCTCAAACTCACAGAGATCCTCCTGCTTCTCCCTCCTGGGTGCTAGGATTAAAGGCATGTGTCACCACTACCAGACACACTAGAAGAGGGCATCAGATCCCATTACAGATGGTTGTGAGCCACCATGTGGTTGCTGGGAATTGAACTCAGGACCTCTGGAAGAGCAGTCAGTGCTCTTAACCACTGAGCCGTCTCTCTAGCTCATCAACCTCACTTTTAAATAAATAACGGAATAAAATTTTAAAATCCTATACCTTCATTTGACTTGTTCTATTTCACTAGATGTAAAAATATGTTTCCCTGTTTGTAACCAAGGGAGAGCTCCCTGAAATAAGGAATGTAGCTGGAAGAGTAGGAAGGGCAGTGACCTCTAAACCTCAATACTATAATACTTTGGATATACTCCCTTTCCTGTAATTCATTCAACCCAGTGATTTGATTTCAAAAACTTCCAACTGTTACAAAAACACTGCAATATTTCATATTGTATGCCAATTGGCTTTCAAGTGCAAGTCCCTTGAAACATACAAACTCATCTTAAGTAACTATAGAACAGAGAGGGCAGTCTGACCCGTGACTCCCTCGCAGAGATCCATGGCAGGGTCTGTTCCCATGCTCTGTGCCAGATTCCTAAGGCAGAGGAACCAGGGACCCTTGTGCAGGAGAGGAACTATCCTGACTCAACTCCAAGCTGCCTTGGGCAGAAGGCTTAGCCCCTGAATCAAGCTATCTGAGCCTCTAGGCTCCTCCCCTAGAATCCAGAGACTAGAGCCTAGGAGACCAGATAGCAGCACTGGGTCAGGGCACGCATGTGCCCACTCAGGGAGAGGGGAGAAGACTCAGGCGGACACACGGGACAGGGGATGACCCTGTGGGCTCAAGTTCAGAACAGCTGTGTAGAAGAGAGTCTGCGGGGCGAACACTATAAAGGTAGAAATAAGGCAAGCAAGAAAAAAAGAGTCGTTCTCTGCAGACCCCAGCCTGCTTGCTCTCGGCTTAGCTTTCTCAGTTCAACCCTGAGCTAGCTGGCTCGGGGTTCAGATAAAATCACAAGCACACTGAGCTCCAAAAGCCTCAGACTCCCACGGCCGTCCTTTGAAACTTGTGAACTGTACAGGAAAAGATGACCACACTTTACATTTCAATTGCAAGATCTTTAAGCTTGACAAAGGCCAGCAGAAAAATGCAAGCAGGAGGATGAGAGTGAGTGTGAAAAAAAATGTAAGCATGTTTAGAAAAAAAGACTGTGGCCAGGGCCGTGTAAGAGAGGAGAGAGAGAGAGAGAGAGAGAGAGAGAGAGAGAGAGAGAGAGAGAGAGAGAGAGAGAGAGAGTTCCTCGATTCCTTAAGACAGGATCACACTATATAGCCAAAGCTGGTCTTGAACTTGAATGCTACTTCTGCTTCCCCAGAGCAAAGATTCCACATGGTGAAAAAGAGCATTTTTACCACTTTGTCCATGAGCAAATTGAGTCTCAAAGATTTAAAATGATTCCCTCTGGGCCAGAGGCCTAAGTATTTGGGCTGGATGTGGATCTGGCGCGCGCGCACACACACACACACACACACACACACACACACATCCTACTGCCCATTTTTCCCTTCCTTCCACTCTGGGATCTGCCCAGAGCTTCACTCCTGCCAGGAGAGTGACAGGTATCCCGCAGCATCTTTCCAAGCCCCCTGGCTTCTGAGCCAAGCTACCTAGACAGCCGCACCCAAGCCCATTATGCAATCTCTTCAAACTAAAATTAAGCAGGGTGTGATGATCACGTGCCTTATGTAATTTCAGCAACTTGAGGCAGTAAGATCATGGGTTCTAGACCAGCCTGGACAACTTAGGGAGCTCTTATCGCAAAATAAATTTGGAAGGAGGGATGTGAGGATGCTCCAAGGAAATAATGCAGTGGAAGAGGGATTGCTATCCTTGGTCCTGCATTTGCTATTCCCAGAGAGGGGGGGGGGAAGGGAGGAAGGGAGGGAGGGAGGGAGGGAGGGAGGGAGAGAGAGAGAGAGAGAGAGAGAGAGAGAGAGAGAGAGAGAGAGAGACTTCCCAAACCTTTATTTCAGAGTTTCTTGTCACGAAGGCTGAGGAATAGCACAGGATGCATATTCGTACTTGTCCCACACATGTGTGGAATATTTTAGATGACTCACTGTTTGTTTTAAAACCGTTTGTGAATTGGTCATTTAGGCCATAATTCAAAGGAGTTTATTTTGAGGTTTTGTGTCGAAATGAGTGGGTGATGGCTGGAGTTACCCTGAGAAAAGTTGTAAACACTTGGATACAATAGCCTGGGGCCTGCTGTCTTTAGGGACATTCCGAGGGGGTTGGTAAGAGGGGCAGAGGTCATTCCCTGACAAGTCACAGTGACAGTGACTGCTCTTAGTCCACTGTGGGGGAAGGACAGGAGGGAGGAGCACTGTCTTGTGTCCTGACCCAACCACACAAGGATGTTTGTTCTCATTCAAGTGGCTGTAGGAATCTCAGCATGTGGTGGTAAGTGGGACCAGCTATCCATGCCTTCTCCTACCCATGTATAAAGTTGTTCTCAAAGACTATGAAAACCTTGATGGTAACCCAGCAGGGTCTTCCTAGAAGTAAGCAACTGATTCTCATGTCCTGCTAGGGAGCTGACCCAAGCACTGGCCACAAACAATACCAGGTGGGAAGTATCAGGACCCCTCAAGGCAAGTTATGACACCTTGGCACTGCTGTCCTGATACAGGGCCTCGTGAAGGGATAGTCAGTGGGATGCAGGTGATGAAGTGAGAGGATGATGCAGAAGATGAAGTGAGCCACCCTAGAGCAAGGCAGAACCAACTGAAGATTTCAGTCTTCCTGACACTTCCCAGCAACCACAACTTCATAGAAGACTTTGCCATCACCGCTTATTCTGTACATACAGAAGCCGGTACATATAGCCGCTGCTTCTCAAGGTTAAGAGCTGGACCCATCAGTGTGGACTGGTCTCAGCTCCATCCTCAATTCAGTCTGCAGACTGCTTGAGAGAACCAGCGCTGGCTTGGGTGCTGGACTGGGGCTAAGGGCCCCCATACCTCACAGGGACCAGCATCAGCGGAGGCTAAGGGCAGATGGCATTTCTTCTGGCCCTTCAAAAGATGAGTGCTCTAAGAAACTTCGACAACCCACTGACAGATATTTTAGACCAGGTACACAAGTCGGCACTTTAAAAAGTTTTCTCAGGCTGGAGAGATGGCTCAGTGGTTAAGAGAACTGACTGCTCTTCCAGAGGTCCTAAGTTCAAATCCCAGCAACCACATGGTGGTTCACACCATCTGTAATGAGATCTCATGCCCTCTTCTGGTGTGTCTAAAGACAGCTACAGTGTACTTATATATAGTAAATAAATAAATAAATAAATTTTTTAAAAAGGTGTTCTCAATCCAGAAATAATTTTATTTTTATTTCCTGGCCTTTGAAGAAGAGATGTGTTTTCCTGATTTCTTTTAAAATCCTTTTTTTTTTCCCCTCAGGATCACAAACCTCCCTCAATGTACTCCCTAATTAACTGGCAATCGGCAGATATGGATACATGTATTTTTTGAACCTCAGAACGACCTCTCAGCAAACATAAGTGGAAGAATGTTGGCATGAGAGGCCGTGTGCCTCCTGTGGTTTGGTTTGCTGAAATCTCTCTGAAACATTAAACCCACACATCCGTCTGGGTCTGGGAGAAACACAGGACTGAGTCCCACCCAGTGAGTCTAAGACATTCCCATGGCTTGGACCTCTGTGGGTTTTCCTGGGAAGTTACGGTCTATAGTCATTTCGATTGGTAGTGGTTTGTTTTTCTGTTGTGTGTTGTTCTGTTCTTGGCTGTTTCATAATCCCCAAACACAGAAGCCTTTCTCACTTTAATGTGGAGTGTCTATGGAGCCAATGGGGACCCTCTAATTATCAAGCATCCGTGGAACGAACAAGGTTTTAGAAACTAAAATAAGCCAGCCAATGGAGGCCAATAAAACAGGACATTTATTCCCTGGCATTTCTTTTTCCTCCCAAAAATCTTCTCAGGTTGGCACACCCCAGGTCATGGGACAGGACAGCACTGTCCCTTTTCTAAGACAAGGTCTCATGCAGCCCAGGCTGACCTCAAACCTATTATGTAGCCAAGAATGATGATGACCTTCTGACCCTCCTGCCTCCACCTCCTAACTGCTGGCATCATGGGAGTGCATATGCCTGTACTATATATATATATACAGTGTTGTGGATCAAGCCTGGGACTTGGCAAATTTAAGGCGAGCACTGTCAACTGAACCACATCCCAGTTCCCCAGCTTCTGTCTTGATAATGAGGGAAAGATAAGATTCTTCAAAGGAAAAGAATAATCAAACAAAAAGATTCTTCAAGGGTTTTAGAGCATGAATCTATAGGCCAACATAAAACACATCAGAAGTTTAGTCTGAAATGCCCAGCTCGGAAGCTCCTGGGTGGTTCGGTTTCTTTCTTTCTTCCTTTCTTTCTTTCTTCTTTTATTTTATTTTATTTTATTTTATTTTATTTTATTTATTTTTCTTGTTCTCCATCTACAGTGCTCAGAGCCAATGATGTCCATTGAGTTCAATGTGTATGTGTTCGATGAGTACTGAAATAATCATTAGTCAATGATTACTTCATCTCTCACTTCATCTGACTCTAGGACCCTCTCATGAGATAATGTAAACTCAGGTCAGTTGTGAGTGCCCACAAACCTAGAATCCTCCTGGCTACATGTTGCTCCTTTCCCTAATAGATACTTAATAGCCTGTTTTGGTTCCACTTGATATCAAAGACCCCAGTTAGGGCATCCAATGGAGCAGCACAGACAAATGGAGAGAGGAGCAAAGTTGAGTCTGGATGACCCTTGTTGAGGCCACTGATAGGAAGCAGCTGTATGGGGTGGGAACTCCTGTTTGCTGTCATTCCATAGTCCTGACCAGGGAAGAGACCCAGGCAACAGAGCTTCTGTCTTCTGTCAATTATGGAGTTATGAAGCTGTCTCTGGACTACTGTGGTTTTGCTTCCTGTGCATCCCAAGAGGCTGGTTGATGTAGAGCACCATAATACTGCCCGAGGCAAAACCACATTAGCCCAGAGACAACTCATGTGGATAGGTCTGCAGCCAAGCAAACAGGACAGGCTCCTGGGGACACTGGGAAGGTTCCCAAATTCCACCCCTGCTGTGTTCTCAGATGCACTGTCCTCAGTTAAGTGACTCCTGGGAGTACAGACATGGCCCCATGAAAAACAGAAGACTGATTCTTCATAGCTTCCTGGTATTGTGATAGCCTTGAACTCTGTGGTACTTCACTTTTGTTTGAATGGATGGACATACATCTTGAGGGTTATTTCCTATTTCTCTAACATTATTCCACGGGAGAGATCCTCAATGCTCACTTCAATTAGCTGTTATGAAGGGACTGAACAGAGCAGGTGTGGAAGAGGGGCCCTAGTGTTTGTATATGCAGCATAGACCACTTCAAACCCCTTCTGGTGACTATTCTGGGATTCCAAAGCTTAGCCTGGGAGTTAGGACTAATGTGGGAATGTTTAAGAATTACTTTTAAATTCAGGACATCTTCACAGCCAAGTGAAGAGTCCATAAAAGCCCTGTGTGTAAAACCTTTATCTTCTGTTGTGTCTTATAGAAATAAAGAGAGAAGAAATATGTTTGGTGGATGTGTAGTCAGGTATGGGGGAGGGGCTGCCTCTGCGGGCCCATGCTGAGGCATCCCTTGCCCCTGAGGTTCATGATGGTATAGTATAAAATAAAGTTTATTCAGGGCATGGGGAGGGGAGTTGAAAGAGTAGTAGAGACAGAGAAAGGCAGAAAGAGAAAGAGAGAGAAGAAGGAGGAGGAGGAGTATAGGCCAGCTGTGAGCATGTGGAAAGAGAGGGGAAGGGGAATGGGAAAGAGAGGGGAAGCAGAAACAAGAGGACAGAGCAGGAGCCAGAAGGCAAGAGAGAGTGGAGGGGGCAAGCACCCTCTTTTATAGTGAGTAGGGCACACCTGGCTACTGCCAGGTAACTGTGGGGCGGAGCCTAGACTAAATGCTAACTTCTTCAATCTGAGAAAACAAGGAAACAGCCTTCCACCCAGCTATCACTAGATGCCCCAACCTGCTGTGGTGCCTCACTGTGGACCCCTCAATCTGCCCACAGAGCAACAGCTCTGCCTTGATGTTTATGGAAACTTGGCACCTCAGGTCTCTTGAATTTGAATGTGCGGTTTCAGGGAGTCAAGTTCAAAAATCCCTGCCTCATAGAACAGAGATTTTGACAGAGATGCTCCCGGCTTGAGTCCTGGTTGATCTGGACTTTACCCACATATATTGGACGCTGTAACTGCTCTGAGTCTTACTTTCTAATTATGCAGTGACATCTGTGATCTTTATCACAGCAGTAGCAGAAACAAAACTCAAAACCAGGCATGCCTATGATCGAAATAACAAGACTTCACATTAGGAAGCCCTGGGCTGGAACGACTTTAGAAGACTCTCAGGAACATTCAAAGCTTTGTAAGAGCCAAGTAAATGTCCAGCCAAGGCAGAGCCACACTGGGGACATTTTAACTTCTCTTGTGCCACCAGCTCCCTGGTATGACTTGGTGGAAGAAAGCCATAGCTCAATCTAGAGGGAGAGAGAAGTTTCTGTGCGCAGTGTTTTGCCCTGCCCGGGCATCCTGAAGAATGTTGTTGTTGTTGTTGTTGTTGTTGTTGTTGTTGTTGTTGGGGTGTTGTTGATGGTTCTGAGAACTCCTACTGGGTTTTCCTCACAGTTCCAACACATTTTGACTTCTTGTGTGTTGGTTCTCAGAGGCTCCTTGAATCTGTCATTTTCTTTTTAGTGAGTTAATTTTTTAAAAAATGATTTATTTATTTTATGTATGTGAAAGCACTGTAGCTGTCTTCAAACACACCAGAAGAGGGCATCAGATCCCATTACAGATGGTTGTGAGCTACCATGTGGTTGCTAGGAATTAAACTCAGGACCTCTGGAAGAGCAGTCAGAGCTCTTAACCTCTGAGCCATCTCTTCAGCCCTATGAGTTTTCACTATGTAGCTCTAACTGGCCTGGAACTTGCTTTGTAGATCAGGCTGACCATAAACTTCTGGAGATCTGCCTACCTCTGCCTCCTGAGGGTTGGGATTAAAGGTGTGCCCGCACCATGCCCAGCAAGGTAACATGTGAATTTGGTTTTATCTGTGCTATTCACTTTGTTTTAATGCATTTGTGGATAGATGTTTATTGGAGTTTGCCCTACTGTTGTTGGGATAAACACCATGACCAGCAGCAGCTTAGTAGAGGAGGGGGCTTATTTCAGCTCCACTTCCAGGTGATACTGGTCTGAAGGAGGTTGAGGCAGGGATTCAAGGCTGGACCCTGGAGAAGAAATCACAGAAGAAGGTCACTTACTGGCTAGCTTTCTGGCTCATGCCTGATTAGCTTTCTGATGCAGCTCAGATTCATCTGCCTTACTTGCTGCTATCACAGTGGGCTCTACCCATGCATCAATCAGTGAACCAGATGGTCCTCCACAGGCCGGTGTGTATTCTATACAGTTCTTCAATTGGGGCTCGCTCTCCTCAGGAGAGTCTCTATGGTGTCTCAACAAAGCCCAGCTCATTGCCCCGTGATGGAGAGTTTAATCATATTCATAAAAGTAGCTGTTGGTACGGAAGGCCCTAGTGTTGATACTACTGATTTATTCTCAGTCTTGTAACATTTTTCCCCTAGTTTTCTTCATACTGGGATTGCTTGCTAGCGTGATTGGTTAATTGACTGATTTTGGTGGGAATATATTTTAAAACCTTTCTCATTTCCTTTAATATCTGGCATTTCCTTTCTTAGTTTGTATGTGAGCGTCTCTGCAAGATGATCATATTAAATAATTGTATTAATAAAACATTTTAAGATGAGAGCAACTTCAGGTGCACAGAAAGATGCTGCTCTTTACAGCTCTGCTCCCTACACACGAGTCTATGGATACAGTACATTCTGTCTTCATAGCTTGAATTCCTGCGAGCAAATTTTTCATGAATTTGCCTTTTGTTCTTGGTTTTATTGAGACAGGGTCTCAGGCAACCAAGGCTGACCTTGAACTCCTAATTCTTTCATCTTCACCCCCTAATGTCAGGATTACAGGCATTCACTCCCAACCGCCCCTCTCATTCATGCATTTTGTTTCCTTTTCAACTATTTGTTGAAGCTCTCTGTCCCTTAGAGGGGATTGAAGTGGCCTGCTTTCAGGTTTGCAGACTGTTTTTTATTTTTTTTTTTTTAGTGTGTTTGACTCCATGAAATTTTCTATTCAGGTGTTGTATGTTTTCAGCACTGGGGATTATATTTCCCATCCTTTCATCTTGTGGGTTTTCTTTCTCTGTTCCAGCATTGCCCACACTCTTCCATGACTCTCTTTTGCTCATTGTTCTGTGTTTTCCTTTAACTCTTCCAGCACACTCAAGTCCTTGATCTAAGACTTGATCTGATGTCTGGGTTACACCAGGCATGTTTTTTTTGCTACATTGTTTTGCTGACTGGGAATTCTTTTGCTAATGAACAGGGCAAGGTCTGAGCTGTGAGATTAACTCAGAGCTAAGTCATAAGCTATTCTAAGATTTATAAACTATTCTAAGATTTCCCCCCTCCCAATTCTCCCTATTTTTGTGGCTGCTTTTAAATATCTGAATTTTGTAAGTCATCTACTGGCTGTGGTCTGATGTATTAATACACCCATATCTTCCCTCACCACACACACACACACACACACATACACACACACAGACACACACACACACATACACACACACACACACACACACACACACACACACACACCTGATGCTTCCTGTGCCTCTTTGAGCATGAAATCTGAGCTACCACTTTACTCTGTCTGAGCACAGAGTGAGGTGAAACAAACAACAATAAACCAATAAGTCAATGGAGGGATCCATGCCTGTAAGCAGCCCTAGGGAGACTGATGCAGAAGGATTGCCATAAGTTTGAGGTTAGCCTGGGCTGCATAGTAAGTTCTAGGCAAACCTGGGCTACAGAGTGAGGCTGTCTCAAAAAAAAAAAATAAACAAAACAAAGAAACGAACGTGGGAAGAGACGGAGAAAGAGCAGCAGGGAGAGAGGGGGAAACAGAGAAGAAAGAGCAATGATTTTAGCACACTGTACATTATTCATGACTGACAGACACATGGGGAACAAACCACCCACCGAGGAAAGGTTTCAATTTCTCAAGTCCTCTTAGAAAATGTGCTAGACCACAAAGCAAATCTTAGTAAATTTAAGATTTTAATCAGACAAAAATTAATCCCTAGTAGATCAAAGGCCTAATTGTAAAAATAAAAACTATTAAGCTCAAAAGAAACAGCTTCTTGACACTTGGCTTGGCAATGTTGTCTTTGATACAACACCAAAACCACAGACAATAAAAGACAGTTTAGTAGGCTGGAGAGATAGCTGAGCAGTTAAAAGTTTGTATTCCAAATGTTAGGAGTAAGATCAGGGTCTCAAAGACAGAAACTACTACTCTAACTGAAGTGTCAGGACAAAAACAAAACAACAACAACAACAAAAAAAAAACTATTACTTTTATTTTTATCTTGTTTATTTATTTAGTTGGTTTGTTGGTTTTCTGAAACAGGGTCTCTCTATTATGTCTCTCTAGCTGTCCCAGGGACAACTTAGACTAGTGGCTCTCAACTCCTGGGTTGAGACTCCTTTGAAGAGCCAAAGGACCCTTTCATTGGGGTCATATAAAAAAAGCAGAGAACACAAATGTTTACATTACAATTTGTAATAGTAACAAAATTGCAGTTATGGAGTAGCAAAGAAAATAACTTTATGATTGGGGTCACCACAACATGAACTATATTAAGGGGTCACAGCACTAGGAAGATGGAGAACCACTTCCTTACACAGACCAGGCTGGCCTCAAACTCATGGCTTCTGCCTCCCAAATTCTGGGATTAAAGGCATTCACCACCACCCCCAGCTCTGCTCTCCTGCACCTATAGCCACATGAAAAGCATACACACCTGCTCTTTAAAATTTTAAAAACAAACAAACAAAATCCATTACCTAGCTGCCCTGGTGGCACACACCTTTAATCCCAGCTCTCAGGATGCAGAGGCAGGTGGATCTCTGAACGTCCAAGGCCAGCCTGGTCTACAAAGCAAATTCCAGGACAGCCAAGGCTGTAATACAGAGAAACTCTGTCTCGGAAATAAAACAAAAACAAAACAAACAAAACCAAATAAATGCTCCCATGTGTCTGCTTTGTGCCTTGGCCTATTCGTCCTGTTCAGTTTTATATTTACATTCACCGTTCACACTGATTTTTTTTATAGTGTGAGAGACAGAAATGTAACTTCATCATTCCACATATGAAAGCACACTAATGCACTTGTAATCCCAGTGCTGGGAAGGATGAGAAGGTAGAGCTCTTGGCTCACTGACCAGCCAACTTAGCAGCTAGGCAAGAAGTCCCAGGCCAGGAGGAGACCCCAAAACAAGGGGGATGGCATCTCAGGAAAGGTCCTCAGAGTTGTCCTCTGACTTGCACACAATGTGTGCATGCAGGTCATACACCCAAACTGTCACTGGATCTTCATAGGGATTTCATTGAGTCTGTGGATCTTTTTATGAATGGTATGAAATTACTGGCAATACCAGTCCTCCCAGCTCGCAGGTGCAGGCTGTCTGTCCATCTTTCGAGTCTGTGGGTAATTCCATCACTGTTTTGAGATCTTTAGTGTATAAATCGTTCACTTCCCCATTCAGGTTTCTTCAGAGCATTTTGTTGCTGCGGATAGGATTGCTTTCTTGATTTTTTTTCTCATTAACTTCATAATTGGTGTGCAAAAAAAAAGCTACTGGCTTTTATATATTGATTTTCTACTCTACAAGTTTACCGCGTACATTTATAAATTCTAACAGTTTCTGAGGATAGCTTTACAGTTCTAATCTACAGTCACATCAGCAGCAGCACAATAAACTGACCCCCTGCTCCCATAGCTGGATAATCAGTATTTCTCCCTCTTGCCTTGTTGCTTGGCTGACACATGATATGTATGGCCTTGAATAAAATTTCTGAAGTAGAAATTGGATTTTTTTTTTAAAAAATGGAGAGTGTGGTCTCCTCGGGAGTAGCTACTTAGCTGAAGGTGACAGTTGAAGAACTTCTGATCCTTGTACCTCCACCTGGGATCACAAGAGTATACCACCAAGCCCCATTGGCTGATGTGCTGAGAATCTCACCCGGAGTTTTACTCATGCCAGGTCAGTGTGCTGCCACTGAGCCAGAAGCTCAGCCCCTAAATGGACATTCTTCTCTTGTTCCAGTCTTTGAGAAACAATGATAGTTTTCCCCATCAGTATGATATTGAAACATTCACCTTACAGGAAAGCTCCTTAATCGAGAAAGTAGACAACTCAAAATAGCCTCAGGAAGTCCCTGAAACTGACCAGATTCACCAGTCCTCACCCAACTCCCACCCCTGCCAGAGTAAGCGATAAATCCCGAGAGTTCCTCTGAGACTACAGGAACAAGGATGCGAAGAAGATTCCCAAATGGGCAAAGCTGAATAGAAGACTCAGACCAGATCAGCTACCTTGAAGAAGCACAAAGGAGCTTAGCTGCCTAGAAGATGTTTAGACCAACCAAGTCACTTGGAAGGGACATGCTCTCTGTCTGGAGGGAGTAGATCTGAGTGTAGTATCTCCCTAGGAAAGTTTGTCCCACAACGCTGAAATGCACACGTATGCTGTTAACCAGGTATTTAGTGCAACGTGTAACAACACCCTTGCTGAGTATTACCTTTAGCACCACCTTGTAAGGGACAAAAATAGGCAAACATAAGAAGGAAACTCAACAGGAAGGAGGACGAATGAGCAATAGCAAGCCAGGCAAGTGCTACACAGTGTGATCCAACATTGAGAGGTTGAGAGGCAGGAGGACCAGAAGTTCTAGGCCAGCATGGGCTACACATAGCAAGTTCGAGCCTAGCCTGGGTCACACAGAAAGGCTCTGACCCTCAAACGAATAAATAAAGCAAGCAAGTACTCAAAGGTGAGACTAGGATCCCAGCAGGGCAAAAGGTGATGACACCTTTCCCTTGGAAATACACACATGGGCGAGCATTAGGATCCCAATAGACAAGGGTGACTGATGCATCCAGGGCTCAACAAAGGCCCAGGCTTATAAGTTAAATAAATCCCTGTCAGCTGCCCCGGAGTGTGTTCCGGTGTGAGTCCGTGCGAATGCATTTCTAGAGACAGGATGGGCATGACCTTTCTTTAAACTTAACCATACTTTATACTAGCGCTGGGCTCGGGCAGCTCTCTTGGCAGCCTTTGCCTTGGGAACTGATGTGTACAGCAGGGCTCTGGTCTATCATAACGCTGTTTTCCCCTCTGCACCCCTGGAGCTCGACAGGGGCCTGACTCACAGTACAGGCTCAGCAAACATGTAGTTGATCAGCAACAGGACTGCTTCCTGGCTTCAAGCACTGGGGACTGACTCTCTTCAGGCATAATTATAGAAGACCCTTCCCCTGTATGTCCTGCAATCCACAAGACAATGACCTTCCTTTGAAAGCAGCCCTAGGCCCAGCTGGCTTTGTGTGGACCGACAGCAGAAGCGGGACCCCCAACTTTCCTGCCTCACCCCCACTGGTTTATTTTGTTTTGTTTTATTTTATTTTATTCAGAGATGCTGCCAAATAAAGAGGATTAGCCCTGCTCCAGGGTTTTGAGGCACTGCTGTGCATTCCACAGGGGGATCAGGTTACACTCAGGGGTGGGGCTTATTCTTGAGCCACACTGAGAGTGTGCTTCTGTCTGGAGATGGGGGAGTAGAGGAAGGATGGCAAACTGCAAAACAAATCAGGCCACGGACCAGGCTTTCTGGTGGCAGAACTCAAAAAAACAGAAGCGCACACACACACACACACACACACACACACACACACACACATTAGCATTCACAAACTCATAAGAATTCCCTTCCCTTCTCTCTCTCTCTCTCTCTCTCTCTCTCTCTCTCTCTCTCTCACACACACACACACACACACACACACACCTCTACATGCAGAAGCATACACAGGCTTGTATACGTGCACACTGTGTACACACATAAACACAAGTTCACACTCAACAAATAGATGCACATGTCAGGAGAAAGTGGTGTTTGTACTGTGACAGATTCCACGTTATGCCTTATAAACGGCGTCACTCATTGTTCTGGCTCTCCTTCCGGGTACATGTGACCACAAACGTTGCAGTTGCATAAACAGAGGCTCCAGTGCCAGTCCTGACACTGACTGACAGCTCTGGCTCAGCCAGCTCACTCACCTGTCTTCCTTTCCCGACAGCTCCAGCGTCTCGCTCTTGTACAAGGCAAACATCCCACCATACGTTAAGGTGCCCAGTTCATTCTTCTGATAAATGTATAGGTCATTGTCTATAGGCTGGCCAGATGACTCTGCTTTCTGCCAAGCCTGACAACCACAATTCAATCCTCAGAATTCACAGGATGGAGAGAACCAGCATCCACTAGTTGTCCTGGGACTTCTAACACACACAGTGAAACATGCACACACACATAAGCATATATATACAAAGTAAATAAACATAATAAAATACAATAAAAAACAGAGGAAGGATTTGCAAAGAGTCCTCTTTATGGGGTCATGAAAGTAAACAAGCTTCACTGGGCTTAGGTGTCTGCCCTGTCTTTTTTGTTTCTAATTTCCATTGTGTGTGTGAGTGTGTGTGTGTGTGTGAGTGTGTGTGTGTGTGTGTGTGTGTGTATGTGTGTGTGTGTATGACATTTCAAAAGTTCTTTGACATTTGGCACAGCTAAGATGAAGGACGATGCTGGGCAGGCAGTAAGTGTTGAGGCTCAATGGCTACCACATGGAGAACTCACGGCGACAGAAACTCAGCGTCCGGATCCCCAAACTTGGCTCTTTCTATCTGTGAATCTTTTGAACATAAAAGAGTTCATTTTCAAGCAGACTTTTCGAAGCCTGCATGGAGCCAGAATCTTCTAGCACACAGATCCCCAGTGCCTGGAGGCAATCAGACAGTGTTTCCCTCCGTCTGACAGCCATAGCTAATGCCAGGGTGGGAGGAGGAGGCATTCCAGGCCACAGCTGTCAGGCACTAGGAGAACTGTTTCTGCCTGACATCACCTTTAAAAAAAAGAAAGAAGAAAAGAAAAATGTCTTGTGTATGAGGCAAGGGGAAGAATGAGGTGGAGACTTGCCCTAGCTTTCAAGGAAAAGGGGTGACTGTCCCCATTTTTCCTTAGAGTCAGTGATGGAAAAGTCTAGCAGCCTGAACACTCAAGCCCCAGCCTTGAGGGGCCTTGGTGGGTGCTCTCAGATTGGAGACGGCACCTAGGAAGATGTTAATAAAGGGCTGAGCAACTCAACAACAAGAACAACAGAGAACATGGTTCCTCTATAGTCGGTGGCTCCAGGGGTAAGATGCTGATCAAGCCTGGTCTCTTCCTGGCTGTACAGAGCATACAGTGTCTTCTGGAGGTGGCTGTCATCTGGGGAAAGGTGAACTCTGAATAGTAGAATGGACTATGTATAAAGAGAAGTAGTGGCCTTGGACTTTTTGAAAATCTTGCTGCTTGCTGAAGTTTGCAAAACAAACAAGCAAACAAACAAAAACCACAAAACTCAACAAAGCACAAAATAAATGTCACTGAGCCAAACCCATGAAGCACCTGATGAAGCCAAGTGTCACATGGGCTCTGTCTTCTATCATCCACCCTTCCTGGCATCCTATTCCATTCTACTACCTCTGCCTCTTCGTTTTGGTTCGGTTTGGTTTGGTTTTCTTTCCTTGGTAAGACAATGGCACTAAAGCTGCCTCTGTTGTGAATACAGAAGGACCAGGACAAGTCCAATGGGTTCTTGTCTGGAGACTGGGTCCCTGTTCTGTTCCTCCGCTCCATTCTCCCCCTTCCTTCCCAGATGTTCTGTTTAAATGAGTTCACTCACTGGGCTCTTCCCAGTATTCCCCAGATGCCTCGGATGTTCCTTGGATAAGCTGATAGGTACCCACAGACCACCTTCCCCCAGAAGCATTGTTCTCCCTCCAGGCTCAGCTGCTAACTGCAGTCCTTTCTGGGTAGGTCCCAGTATGGACTTCACGTCCTCTGGGTGAAGCATTCTTATCCACTAATGCACTGCCAGTCCCTTCTTATTCTCTGAGCCCAGGATTCTGACTGTGTAACTCTAAAAGGATTTCTGACCAGGAGGCCAGAAACTTCAGAGTTGATGGTAGGCATAATAAAAATGTTAATATTGATTCTGTATGGAGCAGCTGTAGGATGGCCCAGGACTGGTACAAGCATTTCCCTTTCATTAACGTTTAAACTGTGCATGTGCCCTTGTGGAGAAGGCAGTATGTCTATGTCACAAGCATTTCACATCCATTGTGGAGAAAGCAGTATTGTCTGTCTCATGGGGAAAAAGAAATACCTAAGATGCAGAGATGAAATTTCGAGTTCACACAGTGACAGTTAGACAGTGGAGCTTCAGGCACACCTCTAACATCAAGCCCTATGCATTTGTCCTGGCTAATTTTTATGTCAATTTAACACAAGCTGAAAAGAGGGAACCTTAACTCAGAAAATGCCTTCCTATCAGGCTGTGAGCAAGTGCGCAGGACATTTTCTTAACTAGCGAAAGGCTCAGAGAAACTAGTGGTGGGTGTGAAAGGCCCAGCCCATGTGTGTGAAAAAGATAAAGAGAGTAAGGGGGTACGTTCTATGGAGGTGTGGTGAGGTATGGGGAAAGGGGGTGCCTTAGGCGGACCCATGTTGAGGCATCCCTTCCCCTGAGGGACCAGCCACATGACGATGGTAGAGTATAGAATAGAGTTTATTCAGGACATGGGGAGGGGAGTTAAGAGGGTAGTAGAGGCAGAGAGAGAGAGAGAGAGAAGAGGAGGAAAGGCTGGCCATGAGCACATGGAGAGAAGGGGAAAGGGAATGGGGAGAGAAGGGATAGAGGGGGAAGAGGGGAAGAGAGCAAGAGAACGAGTAAGAAAATAGAAAGTAAAAGTAAGAGAGTGGGGGGTGGGGGGACAAGCAGCCCCTTTTATAGGGTCAAACATACCTGGTTGTTGCCAGGTAACGTGGGGTGGAGCTTAGACAGCATGCTAACACCAGGTCCTATAAGAAAAAGCAGCCTGCAAGCAGCCTCTTCCATGGCTTCTGCATCAGTTCCTGCTTGCAGGTTCCCTCCAGGTTTAAGTTCCTGCCTTGGCTTCCCTGGGTGGACTGTGGTTCAGGATATGTAAGCCAAAAATTCCCTTGTCTCCCCCAGTGGCTTTTGTCCATAGTGTTTCATGTTGGCCATGGTGACCCAAACTGAGATAGCACTGAACCAAAATTAGAGGAGAAAGACACTGATGGATATTTTACTCTTCCCCTTCCTGCCTTTGCCCCGCCCCCTTCCTTTTTTGGTGGGGGAGGTGTTGATGTTCCTTAAAAAAAAAAAGTTCCTTTTCACCTTCTATAGGAAGCCAAGCCTGGGGATGGACAGTCTGAAGCTTAGAGTCTGTGATGGGACCATGATTTTGTTTAGATGCTGTCAGGATTCCCAAGTACCTCCACACACTCGCTGAACAGCTTCATAGTTTTATATGTGGCTTTATGGCACACACGTATAATCCTAACACTGAGGAAGCAGAGGGAGGAGGATCACCTCCAGTTATAGGCTGGCCTGGAGCATTTGACAGCTGCCCGCCATAAAGCCAGGCAGATCTAGCTTCGGCGCTCCTGTAGCCGCTATTCCCTGAACTATTCCTAATCACACCTCTGTGTCTTCAGCTATGGAGTGAGCAAACAGGCCAGGCTCTAAAAGGGTGACCATCCCGACCAGGTCCAGTGCAAATCAAGCCTTTGGTAATGAGCTTAGCTCCTATGGCTGAGACGCTGTCTGGAAGGGTTAAAGTTATGTAGGAAGACAAGTATTTTTAGAAGAGACCCCTGACTCACACAGCAGGGGTTTCCCTATGAGCCTGAAATGGGAACCTGCTCGGTTTCTCTATCACTTTCTGTGGTGCTAAGCATGGCTTTGGTTCCCTCCTTCAGCCTCCCACTTCCCTCAGAATCCTCTCACCCACATCTCACTCCACTCCATCAGCATCTCAAAACCACCATGGCCTTTAGACTTGTCTATGGCTGCCCATCACCCCGGCATAAAACACCCAACAACCTCTCTGCTGCCCACCGTTCCCTACACACCCAGACCGTTCCCTAAGCTAAGGAGTTAGCAGACATGGAGGCTCCCCTAGTCCTCAGTCCTGTGGGATTCCAGTCTGCACTGCCCCAGCCCCCAGCCCACTATGTAGGCAATCCTCTTGGGGCATTGATTGCCTCGAGCTATGTGTTTATTCATAGACCTTTCCAACGAGTTTCGCCTTCCCTGAAGGTCAGTGACTGTCTTCACACAGGAATGCAATAACTTGTTTTGGAAGACAAGGCTTGTTGAAAGCATTGCAACTGTGCCCAGCGACCAGGCCAGACTAGATCCTACCCCTGCCCACATCAGTACCCTTCATGGTCTCCTTTCCCAAGGGTCACCCCAAACTTCTGAGTCTCCTGGGAATTAACGTAAGAGAGCAATGTCTGTATAAAGCAAGTTTGGGATTTATCTGGCCCTGTGTGTCTGTCCACGAGGGCTTATGGAGACTAACACAGTATCGTATGGTGGATCGTTGTACCATCTGCTTCCTGTGGCCGAATTTCAGATGAGGTCTGGCTACCTAGCACTGGCTCATGTCTTCTAGGGAGGCTGCCAACAGGGGCTGCATCACCCGAAGGCTCCACCAGGGCTGGAGTTCTGACTTCAGGTTTACTCAGACTTTTGACTGAAGATCTCAGTTTCTTCCCATACAGGCTGCTCCAGGAAGGTAACCTGTGGTGTATTTGTGTAGGTGGCAGCTCCCACCACCAGCAGTCTAGGCTAGAGTCACAAAACCTTTTTAGGACCCAGCGTCCAAAGCCACACACCGCTGCCCCTGCCAGACAGTGTTCTTCACCAATGAGTCCAGCCCAGACTCACTTGACAGGACAGCACATTAAGCCCCATCCTTTAAGAATCATGCAACAGTAGAGATGTTAGGTCAGCATCGAATGCTACTGTAGCCTCTTCTTCCAGAGAACGTGCACTGAGTAAACAGGGGGACCTCACGCCTTGAATAGTTATTTGAATTCGAAGATACCCTTTCTTTTCACATTCAAGCAATTCAGAAGCCAGGCACATCCCCAGTTGGAATCCAAGTTCAATTAAGGTGCCATATTATGTAAGGTCCATGCCCAGCATCAATGTACTGAACCCTCCCAACAGTGCTGAGGTGGGCATTAAGAAGGACCCCTTGAATGTGAGGACCCTGAGTGTTTGTGGAGCCCACTCATGCACACCCTCAACTCACCTTTAGCAAGTGCTCTTATTTCTTATTCTTATGCTTTTTAATGCTGTCACTGCCAGTGGGCATCAGAACCCAGACGGTCCATCTTTGAATGTAGACTTTCACTAACAAGTCTCCAAGGGCTCGGATTGGGGCAGCATCGTCAGTGACTATTTTGTGGCTCGTTGGGAGCTCAGCATCTCCTAGCTTCCCCAGCTCTCCTGCACACAGACAGCACTGAAACTGCCCAGTCCCAGTGACTGAGTCGATCTAATTATTCAGTTCTTCCGTAGAACCCTAACTTCCACATATAGTGAGAGCACAGGTAAGGGGCGGGAGAAGAGTCGTCAGCAGGTAGGCTTAGGCACACACATAATCCTCTTTACTTATCTGTGCTCTCAACGGGGCTCAGCCAGGAGAACAGAGGAGGCCTCTTCAAAAAACTTGAGGCTGTATCTTCTCCCTCCCTTTCCTCTTTCTTCTGCCTTTTGATACAACTCTGGACAGCACCCTTGGCAATCGGTTTCCCTGGCAGTTCACTGATGTCTCCTGCCAGAGTCCCCAAGTCTGAAAGACCTAGATCTTTTCCACCCTGCCTCGTTCCCTGTTTTCTTTCCATGCTTCTGAATTTAGCCAGGTTCTTTAGCTGTCCCTGTCCCTGTCAGCTACCAGGGGTAATGAGGCTGTCTTGGCGATTGCCTGTAACCCAAACTCACCAGCATGTCTTCCAGACTGGACCGTCCAACCCACCTCTTCCATAACCCTCTCAGGTAGCCTCATGGTCTAGTGGGAACCTCCATCTCCAGTGACCCTCTGCAGGTAGCTGGGATAGGTCAGGACTTCAGGGCTCCCTCCAGCACAGAGCACACTCCCTAGGCTGTCTCTTTTCTGTCACTGAAACTGCAAGCCACAAATGGACCAACTTATTAAAAAAACAAACAAAACATACAAACAAAAAAACCCTGGCTTATTCAGTTTATATTCCTTCTTTAAAAAAGAGGTTTTTTAATGTATGTGAGTACACTGTAGCTGTCTTCAGTCACACCAGAAGAGGGCATTAGATCCCTTTACAGATGGTTGTGAACCACCATGTGGTTGCTGGGAATTGAACTCAGGACCTCTGGAAGAGCAGCCAGTGCTATTAACCTCTGAACCACCTCTGCAGCTTCCAGTTTATATTCTAAAGATAGAAAGAAGCCCAGGGTCAGGTACCACATCTGCAGAAAGCTCAACAGATTGGGGAGTGTCCTTTCCAGATGATTTGGTTGGAGTAAACTTCTTTCACGCAGCTTGGTTGATTTCTGCTTCTTCCAAGTGGCCAGTCTGGTCTTGACAGCTTCTTAGTAGCTCTGTTCTGCTAGATTCAAGGGACTCGGCTTTTATTGCTCAGCTCACCCTGGCAGAGAGGGGTCTGGGGAATCTAGACTGTTTTAGAGACTTTCTGAGATTTCTACCTTTCTGCTGAACGAATTTCCCTGCAGGATAAGATGTTTCAAACCCAGAGGGGACCGTTACCCAACCTAAGGCCACAATCACACAGTATCAAATGCCCTTAAAGGAGCATTTAATCTTAATCACCTCCCAAAGATGCCTTCTCCAAACACTGTGATGGATTAAGTGTTCGTCCTTTTACTACCACAAGGAAGGCACTTTGTTTCAAGGTGAGATTTTATTTGCTTTTAGTTGAGATAGGTTCTTGCTCTGTTGCCCTAACTGCCTGAAACTCACCAGGTAGACTATCTAGGCTGGCCTTGAATGGGTAGTGCTTCAGCCCTGGTGCTGGGATCAGAGGCACACACCACCACACCCAGATCAGTGTGAGTTTTGACAGAGACATTCAAACCACAAGCGCTGGCTTCTCCTGACCACATGTTTTGGTTGATTTGCCCCTCATCTGGTGAGCAGGAAGCCTTCCCTGCTGAGTCATTGCTGAGTGTCTTTCCTGGGTAGTGGGTGGGACCAGACCCTAGCTCAGGAGGATGAGCCACTGTTGTGTTCTCCTATGGAGCACTGGGTCTGCTGGGATCCTTCAATACAGTTTCTGTGCTGTGGCAACCCCTCCCATAAAATTATTTTGTGGCTACTTTATAGCTGTCACTTTGCTACTGTTATGAATTAGAATGGAAATGTTTAATATGCAGATCATCAGCTACGTGACACCCATGAAAGGGTCATTAGTTGCCTTGCAAGGGGGTCCGTGACCCACAGGTTGAGAGCCACCACTCTAGAGAGCCTTCCTGCCATTCTTGACATCTAAAACAAACCCAATCCTCCTCAGCCACCAGAAACCTGAGCACTTGCAAGGTCAAGTAACAAGGGCACCAAAGCCACATCTTTTGATGTCAGGGGCAGGAAAAACAACTGAGGTTTAGCGACCAGGACTGGCTTCTGCATGTGTAGCATCATTTACCAATGGGAAAAGCAATTCACTGCTCGAGCTCAGCCCCAGTCCCGCTTGCCCTGGTTCATAACCGGCCTTGCTCGGTCATTTTGAAAGACACAAACTGTTATTTGGATTTTACGGGGGTAAGGCATGCCACTTACTGAATCCTTATGCTGGCAGACAGTTGACTGGTGCTTCTTCTGGTGTCCAAGGGTTGCCCTGGACACTGGTGGGGGTTCTAAAATAAAGGGAGTGGCTGTTTACAGGTTAGACAATTCTGCTCCCTTTAATGTGGGGGCACTGAGGAAGTATACGGGTGCAGAAGAGAGGGCCAGGAAAGGTCAGTTTTGGTTTCCAGTTGCATCATCCAGCATGCCTTACAGGTGTCTCTGCAGATGGGTGACCACAGCTCCTAAGGTTGCTGGTTTCACAACAGCTGTCTCAGGTCTCCTGGGCTGTTGAGTCAGCCCCGCCCCTCCACTCCTAGTGTGGGTCTCTGCCCTTGACCTACCTCTCATAGCTCTCTAGCCAGGCTAGTAACCCCAGATCAAGAGATAACATGTCTCTCTGCTCTCAGCACAGCCCTGCAGGTACCAGACCTTCTACCACGTCATCCTAACCCTGAGGTCCACAGTAAATAATTGGTTCTCAGCACTGGGTGCAAGCAGATGATAGGAAGTCCCTCTCTGTGTGTCCCACCACGCCTGGCATTCTTTACGCATCTTAAGGAAGTCACCCATCACAATGGCAGTGATGGCAGGGCCCAGCTCAACACCGGCTGCAGGAAGCCCAACGGGGAGAGGGCCAAAGTCTTCAGTTCACAGCTCTCACAAGTCCTTCTTATTCTTACTTCCTGCCCTCTGTCCTCACCCTCAGAGGACCTTCCCTCCTTTTGAGGGGCCGGAGTGAGCAGGAGGGGTGATAATCTCATTCGACCTGAGCAGAGACCCCAGAGTGGAAAAAACTCTCCTCCACACCCATCTTTCAGTAAGAAGGAATCCTTCCTTCACACCAACCTGCTCCCTCTGCCCAGACCCTAGGGTACGGTCAGGAAGAAGCCTACCCAGAATGCGGTGATTTTGGAAGAATTGAGTACTGTGGATTGATATTTTGCTCCCTTTCAAGCCTAGTCTGTGAAGACTTAGCAAGGTATAGTTAGTAGTAAAGAGCCTTACTTGTGAGTCAGATTGTCATGTTTCCTGTTCCATTATTAAGAAGATGAATGAGAATACCCAGGAGGAGGGCAGCGAGGCAGCCGGAGGGCTCTTTGCAGTTCCCGGAAGAGTATAGGCTGCACTCTGAATGCCCCTGCTTGGTCCTGAGTGGTAAGATCACAGGAAAGGCCTTTTCTTCATTCATCTCACTGGCTATTCTAAATAAGCTATGATTAGCCTGGTTTATTTTTGAATTGGAGGGGAAGCATGATATAAAAAAAGAATCAACCCCCTCAATAGGTATTAAGAGCTGGAGAAACAGCTCTGTAGTCAGAGCACATCTAGATGACCTGAGTTCAGTTCCCAGCTCCCACATTAGCGGGCTAACAATGGCTGACAACTCTAGTTCCAGGGCACCTAATGCCCCCCCCCCTTTGACCTCTGCAGGCACCTGCATGTAGATGGCAGACAAGCACACACACCTAAATTAAACAAACAAACAAACAAAGCCCTTTATTTTCAAATATACACATTAAAATATAAGGAGAGGCTTGCTGTCCCATATGTCTGAAGAATTTGGGGGGGAGGGGGAGTGTTGTTTGTTCAGTGGGTTGGTTGGTTGGTTGTTCTTTTGAAATATGTCTCTCTATATGGTCCTGGTTGGCCTGGAAGTCTCTGTGGAGACCAGGCTAGCTTCTGTCCCTCAAGTGTTAGGATTAAACTCATGGCTTTTTTGCTTTTGAGACAGAGTTTCACTGTGTAGCCCTGGCTGACCTGGAATTTACTCTGTAGACCAGGCTAGTCTGAAAGTCACAAAGGTCTACCTGCTTCTGCCCCCAAGTGCTGAGGATTAATAAAATGCGCCACCATGTCTGGCTCATTTTATAGTTTTGTCTTTAGAACTTGGGCTCCAGGGAAGAACATTACTTCTGGTCTGAGAAAGGCAGGTCCTGGAATACTGAAGGCTGAAAGTTCATTTCCTTTCCTCCTCTGACCCTCTTCTCAACACCCATGAGCATAACTGAGGTCGGTGGTTCTGGAGGGAGAGAGCTGAGGCATGGCCCCTGTACTTTTACTGCCTACACTGCATAGTCTTTGCTTCTGCCCCAAATGCTTTGTCCAGTCCTGTGCCCCTTTTATAAATTTGCCTGCTTGCCCATGAACACTTTCAGCTTCTGTATATAGAAGCTGCTGGGCAGAGCTAACACAGTCAGGATGCTCATGGGTCGTAAAAGGAGCCCCACTGTCTGTAAGTCCCATAGACCCCATCACTTCAGTCAAACTGTGGGACCAGTTTAACAAAACCTCTGTCAGGGAGCGCATGTGACTTCCTCACAGAGGCCAGGCCATGTCATGGACCTGACCTTGAGACTTCAGAATAATGTACTATCTTTCCTTTTTAAATCCTAGTCTGGACCACTCTGCGACGCCTTTGTCTCAGGACTGGGACCCACCTATTCTTTATCCTATTTACTATTTTGTGTAATCTGATCCATCTTTAATGGTGTCTGCAAAGACCCTTCCAGGTTGTACCTGCTCAATTATTTATAAGCTCTGTTGATGACAGCAAAGACTAAGAAAGACAAGGTAGAAAGGTTAATTAATTTGTCCATAAGTATCACTGTGTACCATCCACAAGAATATGGGGACAGAGAGAAATATGAACTGACCTAAATTACCCATGCTACCTCTACAGTGGGACTGCCTCAACTAGACCTAAACAAGTACATTAAAAGACATGATAACACGGTAGAATAAAGTTTCCCAGGGACCCCACCCATAGACAAAGAATTATAAGTAAAGGATTCTGAGAGAGGGAGCAATAGTCAGCTCCAGAGAAGAATCCCCTAATTAGTTATCCAGTGTCAATTGGTCAGCCCTGAAATGGCGTATATACAAACAACAGATTGTATATTGTGTCTGTGTGTCTGTGTGTGTGTGTGTGTGTGTGTGTGTGTGTTAATGAAAAAAGAAAAAGGAAAAAGAGGCTATGAATTTGAGACAGAGTAAAGGTCTCAGAGCTTCTGTGAGGATAGGTGGGTTCTGAACCCAGATTCTCAACTTACAGCATAACCACTACTGCCCTAGACAGATCTGGCTCCAGTTAGTCAAAGGTTGAGCAGGGAAATCTGAATCCACGCCAAGGTATTTCTTGTAATGTCAGAGCTCAGCTTGCCAAGGCTACACTGTATATGTACACACATTTTAATGTATCCCAATATGTATGCATATATGCATTCCTGCACACATTCAGATGTACATTAAATGTATGTTATACATTTCCTTATGCATGCTCAGAAATTTCTAGAATGATGCGTGGTCCAACTAAACAATGTCATCTTAAAGAGGAGAGATAGCATTTGGATACAAGAGAGGGGAACTTCTACGTGATAACCTTTCTGCAAATTTTGGGCTTTTATTGCATGTACACCCCTCCTACAGTAGCATGCAAACTTAGTTCTGTTTTTCCATGTGTGGGGGAGGCGTGGCCTCTGGGATCCATTATGCTCCGGAAGAATGTGGGAACAGGGCTGTGCCAGTGTGTATTGACGGGTGGGCAGCACTACAGTCTTAGAAACCTCAGATGACTTACCTCACCTTCACCCCAGAGAGGTTATGAGTATTCCAAAGCCCAATGCCAACCATGAATTTGCTTGGTTTCCAAAAAGGAGGGTTGCTCTTCGCAGAACTTTCCAGGCTCCGGGATTTCGGCTGTGAGCCTGGAGAACTCGGCCTAATAGGTAGACAGAATGGCACAGCTGCTTTTGATTGTAGAAAATCCCCCAAGCTCAGTTTGGACATTGCGGAGGGAGTTTGTTTGGAAGCTCTGGTCAGCCTGGATCCTCTCAAGAAGCAAGCCTTCTCATGGCAGCTGGGTTTCTATCCCGGCTCTTCACTCCTGTTTCCTACAGGAATGAACACTGGGAGCCCCTCCTCCTGGAGGACCCCTCTTTGGGAAAAAAAAAATCCAAGATGGGTTTTAACCCTGGCAATGCTTTAGAGAGAGATCCAAATGGGTCTGGTCCAAGGAATCACCAAACCTGAAAAGAGTTCATGTAACGTGCTAATAGTGGTTGGCAGCCTTTTCTGCGCTTAGAGTGGGAAAAATGGGGGGGGGGGGAGATGGTTAATGTTGGAAAGGGGAGAAGGAAGCAAAACAGGAGAGAAAAAAGTGCTGAGGGAGAGAGAGGGAAAGGATGCAGAAATGAAAAGGGGGACAGAGGAGGAAGGGGAAGAGTGGGGATAGAGAAGAGCTAGAATAAAGAGAAACAAAGGAAAAAAGAAGAAGAGGGACAGAGGGAAGGAAGGAAGCAGGGAATGAGGGAGAAAGACACACAGTGAAGCATCATTCATCAAGAAAGCAAGATGGAGACCCAGAAGACATGTTAGGTATTGTGGCATGTGCCTGAAATCCCAGCACTGCAGAGGCTGAGGAGAGAATTACAAGTTTTGAGCTACCAAGCTAGCCCAGGCTCTAAAGTTTTGTTCA
Source organism: Micromys minutus (assembly GCF_963924665.1). Classification (NCBI taxonomy): domain Eukaryota; kingdom Metazoa; phylum Chordata; class Mammalia; order Rodentia; family Muridae; genus Micromys; species Micromys minutus. The sequence goes on along the minus strand of NC_137969.1, from coordinate 33,073,854 downwards.
CATTTCTGAGATACATCTCCAGGTTTGGAAGCAAGGGGTTTTATACAATGAGATTTTCACCTTTGGAAGGTTGCTGCAGGAGAGGCCAGGGTGTTAACGCCACTAACATCCAATGACATAGCACACTGGACTCAGGTCACCCGCCTGAAACGTTCAGGGCCCTGGGTTGAATCCCAGCACTATAACTGAAACAAAAATGCCCAAGTGCACGTTGTTCAGGTTAGTGTTTATTGTTGTCTTGACACAACCTGATGTTATCTGGGAAGAGGGCAGATCACTTGAAGACTGGCCTGTGGTCATGATTGTGAGGGGTTGTGTTCACTGATGATTGGAAGGGTCCAGTCCATTGTGGGCACACCGTCCCTAGTCAGGTGGGCCAGACTGTATGGGAAAATTAGCAGAGCATGACCCTATGAGTGAACCGAAGTGCAAGCCAACAGTGGGTTTCTTCTGTGGTTTCTGCTTAAGTTCCTGTCCTGTCATCCCTCAGTGATGGATTGTGACCTACAAGTGTTACCTCTTCAGCTTGCTTTTAACCAAGTTTTTGTCATACAAACAGAATGAAACTAGAAAAGTACCTGAAATTCATCTATGTCCCATGCCCTACCCTAAAGCTGACTCAAGTGGAGGGAAGGTGGCTGTGTTCCCATCTTTCCGACATGTAGGCAAAAAGGAGACTTTTGTGCATCTTACCAATGGGTCCAAGTGGCCCAGAGGAAGCCAGGATAGCTTACTGCTCAGGAACACCTCTGGGCCAGTGTCATGCCTCACAGAATAGCTGGGGTCCCCTATCCTTTCCCTTGGCATCTAAATGCTTGGGGACTTTCCTTCTAACTACTACAAAGAAAGGAAATCCTCTTTTTAAAGGACAAACTTTTGAATGTCTGTACCACAGTTCAGGTCTCTCTGCTGACAGGCTCTGGCATCTGTAATCTGCCTCCTCTGTGGTGTGACAGAGGCCCGTCCTTTCTGTAATTCAGGCTGTGCTTGGAAGTCTGCCTGATGCCACTATAAGGTCTCAGGACACCAAGAAGTTAAAGGAACATGAGAAAGTCAGAGCCAGCACTCCTTGGGAGTAAGTAGCCTTTCTGGAAGCTCTGGCCCTAGGAAGGCTGGTGAGACAAGTCACAGAACTCTGTGTCCTAGGGGAAGTGTCTCAAACAGAGTTGCTGAGAACTGCCAAGCTGAGTGTTAGCAGTTGGGGACTGCCTTGGGTCCAGGAAGAAGAAAGGAGATGGACCATGGGAGTATGTCGAGGCTGAAGCAGATCTAGAGAAACACCGCTTAAGGACAAGAGCCTGCAACACAATTCTTCATAAACAGCCCCCAGCTTGGACACTGAAACCTGCTTCTTCCACTATGGCAAGATCATCCAAGTGTTCAGGGAGACCACACATGGCCTTTCTGGTTGTGGTTGTGTAGCGACGTGCCTGCAGCAGTGACCTCAGCTCCCAAGGGCATGAATCATGAGATTAGGCCTATGCTGAGATACGTGCTGATCGCCTCTAGCTGCCCTCCCACACGCTGCCGGTCCCATTGCCTCCAAGCCCACACTCTGTTCCCTTTGCTTTGAAGACTCCTTGGAAGCCATTTTCACATTTTCACTCAGAATGGAGCTGCTTGCATCCTGACAAATCTCTAAAGAAACCTTTGCTCCATCTGAGCTATATGCAAAGCTCTCTCTCTCTCTCTCTCTCTCTCTCTCTCTCTCTCTCTCTCTCTCTCTCTCTCTCTGCAGGTGGGTGTCCTGAGGGTGACATTCTTTTGGTCACCGGTGAGGCATTTAGATAAAGACTTCACCTGTACACAGTTGATCTGTTCTTCCCCTCAAGTCCAACTATTTATAGACAATCTAGAAAGTCCAGGAGCTTTCCTCAGGGGCACTATCAACTTCTCCAGGTTATCAGTGAGCTCACTCCAGGGTCATATGACCAACTGGCCATAAACTTCTTGGGTAGGTCACTTGAACGCATGCAGGGAACAGATTGAGGGCCTTCAATTTCAGGACCAAAGGACAATTTATTCTCCCACGTGACCAGGCGCTGTGATCACATGTGAAGCTATGCATCTATGTATCACAGCATAGTATCTATGTACCTTGCATGGAGGCACAGGGCTGTAAAGTAGGGGATGCCAGGTGGAAGTAGAGTCCACAGAGAGACTTCAGACAGAGTGTAGTGTGTCTTGCTTCCTGTTTAATTCTCTGGGCTGTCACAAGAAAGCATCGTCCACCAGACGGCGTCACAGCAGGAGTTGACCCTCACTGGACATGCCCAGTCAAAGCATTGATGAAGTTGGCTTCTCCCGAGACTCCCCTTGGCTGCCTCTGCCTGTGACCTCTCATGTTCATCTCTTGTGCCTGTTCTCAACTCCTCTTATTGTTGGGACATAAGTGAGGTTTGATGAAGGCCCAACATACGTCCCTCATACTCTTCATTACTGTAACAAAATGCCCAATATAAGCAACTTAGGGAGGACAGATTTACTTTCCTCCCAGTGTCAGAGATGTCAGTCCATTAGGGCAGGATAGAGTGAGGGTGGAGGGGAGTTGAGCAACTGGCACCAGACCAACACAGAGAAGGAACAGCAATAGACCAAGGGTAGCTGAACGGACAAACACACACACATGCACACGCACAGTGGTTTTATTCCTCTGGCCGGGCTCTCAGTTAAATTTGCAGTATCACAAACACAGGGCATGGTACCTAAAGCTAGCCTGAACTCCATGTGACCCTGTCTCAAGAAAGAAAGCTATCACTATCACAAGCTCATCTCTTATCAACTTAACACCCCCCCCAACAAATCCCTGTCAACCCTAGCAGTCCAGTCCTCACCCCCAAAGTCTCATGTCCACCTCATAATGCAAAAATGCAATGTCTTTTCCTACACTCTGAATATACAAGTCCAAGTTCAAAATCTCCTCTGACACCCAAGTCAACTCTTAGCTATGAGCCAACTTTAATGAAAAAAAAAAAAAAAAGAAGACAAGTTATATACTTTTGACATGCAAACCGCATGGCATAGACAGCTCCATTCTGAGAAGGTGGACTAAGAGAGTATTGATCGAGGAAGGATCAGCCCGAAGATAGTGTGGGAAATATTAAACGCTGCTGTTCCATGTTCCATGTCTGGGCCCAGAATGCCAGCTCCAGAGAACTATGGCAGCCCCACTAGATGCCTCTGCTGTTTGCATCTGCACGGCCTCTCCCTTAGGCTGGTTCTGCTCCTGTCGGCCGTGAACTGAAGTATTATTCTATCCTGCTGCTGGGACAGTCTGAAATCTCTGAAACTGTGGGCAGAAACTAATAACTCTTCCCTGGAAGTTATGTGAGCTATTTTGCCGCAATGATGAAAAGTCTAACCAGAAACACCCCGATGACCTATTTAACTCTAATTGCCTCTCTAAAGATCTTAACTAGACAGGCATGGTGGCACATACCGAGCAACTTGGTAGCCTGAGGCAGGAACACTGTGAGTGACAGGCTAGCCAGGTCTAAATAGCAAGTTCCAGAACAGCCCCAGCTTTAAGAGCTTGTCTCAAACAATAAACAAACCAACTAAAAAGACCCTAATTTAAATTCAGACACGTAGGGAAGTACTGAAGCAAGGAATGTAATCTCTGAATTTGGGGTGACATAGTCAGCCTGCTGTACTGTACTAATAATATTTTTTTTTCCTGAATGAAATACTGTGTTTCCATTTTAAAAGCTACCAAGCATACAATGGGCAACCTTGTTTGAAACAGTTTACCCATGGGCATTGGCCATCAGACAATTGTGGTAAATCATGGCTGGTGCCTTGGTCTTGCCCATGTACAGCCAAAGCAGTAAAATCCCCACAATCCCACAGAAACGAAGATAAGCCTCCCAGCCACTGGACTGCTCTAGATGCTTCTTCTCCGAGTCTTTTGTCTCCTCTGATTCTGATAAGACTCTGAGCCCTCTTTACTTTCCAATATTTGACAAACCTACGCCAGGGCTTCCAAACTCCAGTGGTCTTTTGCTACTGCTTGCTGAACCAGAGTCCCATGAACTCTCCAAACCACCCATCACCCAAGAGAAGCTACACTGGTCACTTGCTGCCTACCCACCGCCTCTCCTGAGACAGGCAACTGGTAAGTAGCTCAAGGTGGCCTAACACTCTGGATTCTTCTGCCTCAGCTATTCCCCTGAGACTAAAGGAAAATGCCAATATGTCCAACTCCTGATATAATTTTTTAAATAGATACTAGGTGGACAAAGAGAGTTTCCTTGAATTTTGAATTCTTTCTTCTATCCTCTTTAGCACAGGAGATAGGGGGCTGCTGGGCTCCATCAGTCAGACTGAGTTATATGTGGACTTTAGCTTCCACCCAAAGGCATGCATCTAAAGGAAGGAAGGACCTGTTGCTGGAGAATCACCTTGATTTTGCTATTCTCTTTCTCTGAATTAGTCGTTTTTCTTTCCAGTACTGCAGCAACTTCCCCTTCTCAGACAGGAAGTTAAGATGCTATGAAGGAACCTGGATCCAGCATCCTTCATATGGCGGATATGGGCATACGTTGTGTGTCGCCGCTTACCACGGGGCCTGACGAGCTATGCAGAGGTTACAGACAGCATCCTGTGAACAGTTAGGAGGCTCACCCCAGAAAGGAATGTTGGCAAGAGAAACTATTTACTCAGAGGTTGACATCTAGGCTGGTTGTTGGGACTTTCCACACTGTTTGAAAGAATCTTGGCATCCCAAATATGTGGCGAGAGCTGACCATGTCACCGTTGTTTGGAGAAATGAAATTTGCTTGGCTAGGAAATAGCACCCAGGGTTAACTACTTGAGTGGGAGTTGGGGAAGTTTCATGTGGATGGTAGGATCTAGAGCCAGGGTCTATACTGTGACAGTCAGAAGACAAGGTGTCAATGTTACCACCATAGGGTGCTCAGAAACAGTGGCAAGGACTGTGAGGTTTTTCTCATTGCAAGATATATATATATAAGTTCACGGCAGAATACGTGGGAACTAAAGAAAAGCCTATGTTGAGATAAACAGTAGTCTGTAACCACTCAGATGGTAGGCAACAAGCCTGTTATCACTGGGAACCTCTTTTCTCCGTCTAAGATCCCTCCTAAGTATATTTTTGTTGTTTGTTTTTGTTTGACTAGGGTCTAACTATGTATCTGACTGGCCTAATATGTAGTCTACTTGCGCTGTAGACCAGGGGGCCCTCAAATTCACAAAGATCTGCCAGTCTCTGCCTCCTGAGGACTGAGAGTAAAGCCATAGGCCACCACGCGGGGCCATATTTTTAATATATGCAAACTTATCTTTTCTGTCCACCTTTGAATAATTTGGGCAAAATATTCTTCCCCCAAGAAAAATCCTTTGAAGGGGCCGGAGAGAAGCCTTGGCAGTTAAATGTGACTATGTTAAATGACAGTTAAAACTAAATATGTTTTCAGAGCCACACATGCATGAGGTTTTGGCAACGTAATCTCACACATCTTTTTCCCTAGTCCGTGCCTAATTTCTTAATCCAGTCCAGTTCCCACTAAGTGACTCAGGAACCCATGTCCTATCTCATCCCTTCTCTGGACAGGGTTAAAGAGCATAGGCCAAGGGTTCACAGCCAGCCGGCCTCACTCCAGGTCAAGGAAGTATTTGTCACTAAAGGATGCCTCTGCAATGGAGCTTTAGCCCAGATGAGCCTGAGGCAGTGAGCAGGACATATTTGGTCAGAGGTCTCAAGAAGTAGCTCATTCCTTTCTGGTTTTGTGGAGATGTCCCAGCTGTAGTTTCCTTCTCTCACTGTGATAAAACATTCGCCAAAATCAACCCGGAGGGGAAGAGGGTTTCTTTCACTTGCATTTTCCTGTCACGATCTGTCACTGAAGGAAGCGTGAGCAGAAACTCCAACAGGAACCTAAAAGCAGAATCTAAAGTTAAGATCATAAAGAAGACCTTGCTGGCTTGCTCCCCATATACCTGGGCTGTACATGGGGAGCAAGCATATACTTGCTTTCTTATACCACCCAGAACCATCTTGCCAGGGGTGGTGCTGCTCATAGTAGACTAGGCCAATTATTAATCAAGAACATGCCCCACAGATTTCCCTATAGGCAGTCTGATGTTCTCAATTAACATCCCCTCTTCCCAGATGACTCTAACTTATGTCAAGTTGACCAAAACCTAACCGGCACAGTCCTCAAACCGTTCTCGGTGTCAGTGAGCCTTTCTTTTTCTGGGTTATCCAGATATCCAATTTTTCCAATTTTACCTCCATATCTTAATAAAGTTATTTTCTAATGGTGTCATCTCCATCTTCTACTATCACCTGATGGTCTACCAGCTGAACCCAGGAGGGAAAGGTGGCAGCGTCCCTGCATATCTTAATAAAGTTATTTTCTAATGGCGTCATCTCCATCTTCTACTATCACCTGATGGTCTACCAGCTGAACCCAGGAGGGAAAGGTGGCAGCGTCCCTGCTCCTTCCCACTTACCTCCTTGGTGTTGAGCAATGTGAAACAGCCCTGATATTAGTGCTCACTAAACTACTTGGTAAACTAAATTTTTTTGCCATTAAAAATTTTCTCTATTGTCTCTCTGCCCCTTCTCTCTCTCTCTTTCACTTTCACTCTCTCCCCTCACCATTTCTCCCCTCCCTTTCCCTAGCCAGCCTTTTCTTTCCTCCTCCTCCTCCTCCTTCTCTCTCTCTCTCTCTCTCTCTCTCTCTCTCTCTCTCTCTCTCTCTCTGTTCTTCTTTGACCCCTTTCTCTCTTTATTCCCTTCTCAACTTCCCTTCCCATGCCCCTGCCCCCAAAGGTTTTTTTCCTTCACCTTGAGGGGTATTAACATTACGTCATTTTGGGGGTAGCGGTATAGCTGGCCCTGTTGTGGGTTTCCAGTCAACCGTTTTAGGTTATAACAAAGGATTCCAAGGGCAGACTTGCTCTGCTGAAGGTCTACCAGAGTGAACACTGCATAAATGGTATGAATGAAACTAGGGACATGCACAGCAAATCTCTGACTCCACACTGGGCCTTCAGGATGTAGCTAGGACTGGGACAGGAACCAGCCTAGTGTGGTGAAGGATTTGACTGTACCTGAGAAAGATCCAGGAGCCAGCTCTCTTAAATCACCTGCCCTGTGACACCAATTTTCTCACTTATGATTCAGACCTATGGAGCCTGCGGAAGTGCTTTCCAAATTCTTAAAATGGTGCAGAGGAAAAGGCATGACTAGGAGATCAGAAAGAGGTTAAAACCCGGCCCAGTAAGTGTCCACAGAACAGAAATGGCACGTTCTATTCCACCCAAACAGTAGAACGTCAGAAATGTATGGCCAGACAAAATCGCTCCGTTCCAATGCGACAGCTTCCTCCATCCATGTGTCAGGAGCTACATAATGAGAACTGCAAGTAAAGCCTTTTCCAAATCAGAGAAACCCTCGTAGCCCGTCACCATATGCTGACTCTCCTTCTATGACTCTCATGTCCTCTGCTCTCTGTGCACTGCACTAAACCAGCCTTTTGCTTCTTCTCTCTAAAGGGTAGAATCATTCACCAAACCATCCAACCCTCACTGCACATAAAACTGAAGAGTCAGCCAAACTAACACAAGACCCCCAGTATTGGAATGACAAACTGTCATTCCTGAATGGAGGTGGGGGAGAGGGAGATGGAGGGGGAGAGGGAGAGGGAGAGGGAGAGGGAGAGGGAGAGGGAGAGGGAGAGGGAGAGGGAGAGGGAGAGGGAGAGGGAGAGAGAGAGAGAGAGAGAGAGAGAGAGAGAGAGAGAGAGAGAGAAAGGAAAGGACATGACTGCTTCCAGCTCTGGTGGAAGAGAAAGCTTATTGTCCTGGGTGAACACAGCCAGAAGCTGACACACCTGGGAGAGTTCAGAGTGGTCATGACCCTGAGCCATGTGGAGAGACAGGGAGAGGAGGGAAGAGAGGAGAGCAGAATAAGATGTGTCAGCAAGCAGGCCAAAGGTACAAAAAAGTGGGGGGGGGGGGCAAAATGTCTGGATTATACAGGGAAGAGCCTTTGTAGAAAGGGCAGCCCAGCCTCTGGGTTGGGAAGTTCAGGGTAGGGGGTTGGGTGTGTCAGCCACACCATGTAACAGGTAGGGACTGAGGAATGTTAGGAGAACCTGTAGGCTAGGTCTAATTTGACATGTTAAATAGACACCTCGGCCTTTTGTCCTGGGTTTGGAGCTTCCTATAAAAGTGATTATTCAGTTTTGAAGCCTCCAATAGACACAATTCCTGACTGCAACACACTAGGAGGAAAGTTTTGTTTTAATGATCAAGATTTTCTAGTAGATTGAATCAAATAACCAGTTCCTGTAAGAGGACACTGACATCAGGCAAAGCATCCAAAGATGTGTGTGGGGTGTGTGTGTGTGTGTGTGTGTGAGAGAGAGAGAGAGAGAGAAAAAGAGAGAGAGAGAGAGATTGAGGCTTTAGGTTGGGAGGGGAACGATGGGTTTGGAGCCAGATGCTGGAATTTCTGTGTTTTATCACATAGGATTCTGAAGACTTGGAAAAGGAAAGGAAGATAGAATTCTGAAGACTTGGAAAAGGAAAGGAAGATGGTAATGTGGCTGGTCATTCATTTGCTTGTTGTGTTATTTCTAAGAAATGAATGCTGTGTTAGGAACATAAGTAAGAATAGTTGTGCCAACAGCTACAGCCCACCACCCTCAACTTCCCAGTCTATGCCAGGAAGCTTGAAGGCCTTAGCAGACAGAGCTAGGGTGTGTGCGTGAACTTGGGATTGGGGTGTGTGATATGGAGTGGGGTCGGGTGGGGAGTGGGTTTCAGAGTTCCTAGGTTAACAATGGAAAGCCAACAGATGTCCTAGTGGGTAGAGAGAGGTACCTGAAGACCTGAGTGGAACCCAGAACCAACATAAAGGTGGAAAGAGAGAGCCAATGCCACAAGTTTGACCTCTAATCCTCATACATAGGCCATGACATTCATGCTCACACAATAAAATAATCTGTTAAATTGGCAATGGTCATGGGGAACATGATAGTCTGGTTTATTCCAATGGTGAAAATGTAATGTGTACTCAGAGTCAGTCTTGGAGGACCTGGGGTTTCTTGTGTGCTGTTTGACACCTTTGGCAGTGGACTCCAGAGGTCACTGAGGCAGAGATGAGACAGGGGCGGTGGGTGCGTATCTGAGGAGAGTGAGTGTGGTTTGAGGAGAGTAGTGTTTTTTTGGTAGAGGCAACGCTGACTTGTAATGGCTAGCCTCTGCTTTATGTGTAGAAGATATGCCTTCAATGTCCCTGAAAAGAGCATATCTTGTGTGCTTCTAGGTGCCTCTCAGACTACTGGAATCTGGTTGACTGACAGATCTTGGTGAGTGAGCCCCTCCTGAGGTGTACTTTGCAAGGCCAAACTAGATAGATTGCAGGGGATCTAAGACCCAACCTACAGCACATCCGAATTCTTACCTTAGAACTGTTGGAAAGATAACCAGCTAAATGTTTGCACCAGAGAGTCTTTAGTAGTCTCGGGCTAATAATGAGTGCACCGGGATAACCAGCTCTCTTAAAGTGGATATTGCAACATAATCTGGAGAACTCTTTTCTCAGAGTACATTCCTGGACCCAGATTGGGATTTTGGAAGATCCGGGATGGAAGTCTGAATGTTTAGCCTTCCTGACCCCAAAGTGATGTGCAGTTGATGATCTTAGAAGTTTGGAATCCTTACCTGAAGCAGAATATTGACTTGGAGCTGAGAGGAGTTATGGAGGCTGAAAAGATTCCATTAGCACAATGTCAGTCAAACTCGTGTGAATGGAGAGCCAGCTGAGCAGTCACCGCATGGAGTGATCTTCATGCTTATTGTCTGGGCTAGATCTGGGGTGTGAGAGATGGGGGTGTTCAGTTTGATGACTGCGTTTGTACAGAGTACTAAGAACTACACCGAATCTTAGCATTCAGGAGAGCTGGATTAAGGCTGACTTTACTCTCTTCTCTGTGTTTTATGCAAGAAACTGAGGCACAATGGAGTTAGTTAGCTTGCCAAAACTACAAAGCAAATAAATGGCAGCAGTAGCAGTTGAAACCCATGCAGGTTGCCTAACCCCAAGCTATTAAACCCAGAAAGCTTAGAGCAGGGTGGAAAAGACAGAGCTGGGGACAGATGTGTTCCCCCATAGCTAAATGGAAGACACAGGTGCCCAGTTTAGCAAGAGATGCCAAAAGATGCCATAGCAAAGGTGTGGCCTGAGCACCCACACACAAAGGGCCATGGACCCCAGGATCCCAAACAGGAGGTGTCACAATGCCCAGAGTCTGGGAAAGGTCCAGGATATGCTGATTGCCTTACCCAGTAGGCCATGAAACTGTGTCAGAGACTGGAACATTATACAAACAGCACGAAGAAGCAAAGAATATTATGGGAATTGAAAATACTTCCTAAATGTCCTCTGAAGGAGTAACTGAGTCTAGACCAGGGTCAGATGACATCACTATAAAGATCCAGGAAGCTGGGGGAACTATACAAGTTCAACCCTAGAGAGTCTTTTGGAATAAGCAGGTCCAAAGAGAGTCACAGAAAGGGGAAAAGGATGAATGACTTCCACAAAAGGCAGGGCCACCCTGCTGAGCTAGCTGGCTTTCCTCTTACATGGAAATGAGCCCTGTATTCTCATTTAACTGCAAAGTACTGTCAGGTTCTTGGTGGGAAGCTACTAGAAGGACAGAAAATAACATTTCCTTCTCAAATTCAGAATCGTTTTAATATAAAAATGAAATGAAAACCACAAAGCCCCCAGCTGACCAAGGCTCCAGATGCAGTGCGGGCCGTAATAACCAGACTCACCATAGATGAGCAGTACTCTTTTTCTACCTCCAGCCAGTCTCTAAGGCCTATGGACCTGTGTCCTCTAACACAGTTCCACAGTCTGAGCTTTCTGTGTGTGTTAGACCCAGTAAGAAAGGCTGCTGGGACTGAAACCCATCACCAGGTTGGACAAGTTTCAGCAACTTCATTATATAGATTAGAAAAAGGAGGCTCAGCTTAGGACATAACTCAGATGGATGATGCTTAACTCCCTACCCAGTGTGTCCAAGGTCCTAAGCTCCATCTCCAGTACCATATGAGAAACAGAAAAGTCAGAGGTGACTATGATATGGCCCCAGCATCCTCACTCAAGTCTACCTGGATTAAAAGCAATGAGTTTAGCGATACAGCTGTTTGGTCCTTTCCTGAGTCTTTCTCTATCATGGGTCATGTAACCTATAGCTCAGGTTCCCAGCAGGCTCCCATGAGTGCTCACTTTTTGTTCTTTATCCTGTTTCCCAATCTTTTTGGATTCATCTTTCCTCCCTGGCATGGCACAGTGCCCACATCGTGCCTGTAGGGGGCTCTCTTCTCATGCAATGGGCATTTTCTCTCTTTTAACCATAATCTCTCCACAATGTCTACTCAACAAAGGCATTCTTCTTAGCTGGCGACTTCATAGATCTTTTCCCTAAACTTTCCTTGGCTGATCCCACAGTCTTGGGGAGAGATGCTGTGGTCTCATGAGAGTATTAGAAGCTGCTCTCTTAGAAAGGCCTTTCCAGCAGGCCAACCCACGTTTATTGAATGGTCTGATTTTCACAAAACCGGATGGATGTCAAACCAAGGTTTAATGAGCAACTATTGGGAGGGAGTGTCATGGTGGAGTCTGTAAGCTCCAGCAGGAAAAGTCTGAGATCTCAGATCCATTCAGCATGATTCACTCTGACTCCATTCAGACTCTGCTTTCTGCCTGTGGCTACCCAATCCAGAAACTGAGTACCTCTGGGCTGGCCCAGGGCAATGCCTCCATGAAAGTATATTGAGTCGACTCACCGGTCCTCCGTACGTACGCAGACCCCATGGCTGCATCTGTTTCTTAGTATCCATGTTGCCCCGTTAATGTGTGCTTAGGGAATATGGTACCATATCAACAAGGCTTGCTGGGAAACAGAAACAAAAGAATTTATATATAAGACAGGATTTCATTGCAGAGATCAGCTAGGGTTAGATTCTGAAGGCTCCATTGCCTACAAACTGCAGAGCTGGGGAACACTGTGGTGCTGTCCAGCCTTAGTCTGAAGGTCTGAGAGCCAGAAGCAATCTGTTCAAGGGCAGGACAGCATGAAATGAAGAGCTCAAGAAGAGAGGACATTTGTTCTTCCGCTCTTTATTCTCCTCAGGACTCAAAGAACTGGAGGAGATAAGGTTTGGTCAGCCGTCTGCACATCCCTCAGCTTCTTCAGGCTGACATACAAGTGACGATAGGCTTGTAGGAAACTCTAGACACAGTAGGCAAGGGCTGGGCCAGCCTGTAATGTTCCATGTCTGCAAAACCAACGCATAGGGGGCAGAGGCAAGAGGAAGGAGAGTGTGCAAAGACACAGTGAGATGACCCTGCTTCGGCTGGGCAGTGTGAAGCTTGTGCTGTCGAGTTGGAGATGAGGATCTGCACGTTTGGGGAGACAGAGGGAGAAGAAGAGAGGGTGAAGTGTATAAAGAACTTCTTAGGGGACGCCCTATCTGAAGACAAAGCCTTGGAGCATGCTCACACTCAAACCCTGGTTGCCTCATAGCGCTCCAGGCTTTGCAGTTACCTCCCCTGTGTTTCCACCTTCAGTGGGTCTCTGGAGAACAGTAATTTTCAGTGAAAAGGAGACACGTTAAGGAAAATATCTAAGTCATCTGTCTAGGGATACAAATGTATCAGACTTTTATCCAGGCAGACAGTCCTCATAGCAAGGGCAAAATTGCTGAGAAGATCCAGACTCCAGTTGGGAGAGTCATGGAGGCTGCAGAGGGGTTGGGGGTGGGGCTGGCAAGGGAAGGAACAACCAGTGGTTCCAGCCCACCAGCCCTCTCCCCTGCTGGGGAACTGGCAGGGAGGGGCCGGCTCCGCAGACTTTTCTTCAGTTAAATTGGTTTGACACGTTTGTTTTCAACTCAGAGACTTTTTTTGGGTGGGGGGGGGGAGGGAAGGGCTAAGCCTGGAAAACAAAACAAAAACAAAACAAAACAAAACAAAAAAACCACACCATTTCCCTTTTTGCTGATAATTGTTCATGCCTTGTTTTTGTTTCAAGTTTTTGGAAATTCAGAGCCATGGCATATGAAGTGGGGAGGCCCCATGGTGCTCTGCTCCACATCAGCCAGGCCCAGGCCATGCATCCAAAGGTTCCTTTGTTCATCCTGTAGGCAGGATGCAGGAGCCAGGGAGCAGCCAGACAGTTGGCACAGGGACTCAGGGATACTGTGGACCAGCTTCTCTTTCAGTTTACTTTTAAGTACTAGCACTGAATGTAAGGACGGACATTACGTGCACTGGCCCCCACTCCACTGTTCTAGAAACACGGGTCTAGTCAGAGTATCTATCCCACACTGGAACTACCCCGGCAGTGAGGGGCAGGGCTCTGGAACCATTTAGTTTGGGTAAGGATAACAGAGAGATCTTAGCTGAGGCCCCTGTTAAAGAGGTGCCTTGCCTGGGGTCTTCCTCATTCTGAGCTATCAAGTACTCTTCCGCATTAGCTCTTACCAAGGGTGATCCTTGTGGGAATTCCTGCAGTCCCTCAGGCAGCTGGGATCCAACAAGGCAACCCAGTGACTGGAGGTCTGGAGTGAGTAGGCAGCTGGTAAAACTCTGAGAGAATAGCACCAAATCTGAATAGTCTTGGGTTTTTACCCAAGCGCGCTGCTCCCCATCACTTGGTTTACCTTTGTCAAATTAAGATTTCGGGGGTGTTTTCTTACCAGCTCAAAGGCAAAGTAACAGTTCCCACCTTGCCCCCATTTCCACCAGGATGACAGTGATCTCTTCCCTCTCCCCCTCCAAAGGGTTCTTTGCAAGCATCCTGTGCCTCACCCATGACCCCTTGGACTCCCAGAGGGCAGGGAAATGTCTGTTTCATTCCTTAGGGCTTAGAGGGCTCAGTGCCGGGGAAGCTCTAACCTCAGGCAACTTCTCCCAGAGTCACGATTTCCCAGAGATAGGTCTAATCTTCCCAAACTGCAAACAGCTGTTACCTCTTTTGCTTGGTGGACAGGAAACAGAGTGTGGCCCAGGCTTTAGCCTGGCTTCACTGTTTCTGAAGGCTGCACTGAGAAACAGATTCGCCAGATATCACTTTCCTAGCTCCAACCTTCCCGACACGGCTGGTTTTTCTTGAAGGCACAATAAGGCAAGAATAGAACAGGGTTGGCTAACCTGGCATCAAGCAGTTCCCTCCCCTGACTCTAGGTAGGCTCCTCAGACAGTTGCTGCACCGGGTAGATGCAATTCCTTACCCTCTTTTACGAGGCATACAGCGACCCTGGGTGTTCTCCCCGAAGAGAATCAGAGATTCTAAGGGCTGCTGGTGCCCACTTGGAATGGATGGAAAATCTCATTTATAAAGAAGTGTTTAAAAGACGATCCCTTCCTGGAGTTCAGAATGAGAAAATGGGACAGAGGGCCAGCTATCTGATCTTAGGTATCTCTTAGGAAACCTTGCTCTGTCCTCATCTGAGAAAGGCTGCTCAGGAGATCTTCTTTCTCCCGCGTTCCTGACCTGCCTCAACCTTGCTCTCTCCTGCCAGGTTCACTTTAAGAAGTCAAGACACTTCCAGCCAGTACCATCACCTCCTCCTGCCTGGTGAATTCCGGACCTTTTGGGGGCTGTTGAAGCATCCTGAGCTGTCTTGTAGACTGCTGCTTGATACTCGTATAGCTCCCACTAGATAAGTCACTGGAGGGCATTGTATTCTGCCGGCAGGCACAACACTTAGACACACTGAATGAAAGTATAAACTGGTTTTGCAGGAATGGGACTCGAACCTCCCTCTCCAGGTGCACTTAAGTAGACCTGGAACTGTTGAGCCTATAGAATACTGGGGCCCCCGAGGTATTTGGGGAGGCCAGCGAAGTGGGAGGGTATTTTAAGAGCTTATCCTTTGGGTCAGGACCCAGAGGGGTAGGTGCAGGGGTACAGTCCCTGGAAGCGCAGGACATTGTTAGGATGATGAGACCAGGTGACCGGCAGGGCTCCGGTGCGCGGGCCATCCGTGGCGATTGCCCGATCCGCCTCGAGGGGGCCCTGCCGCGGGCGCGGGCCGCCAGCCAGGAGGACGGGCCCGCCCGCGATCAGCTCGGAGCCCAGCTTCGCTTCGGCCATCGCCCCGCCGGACCGCGCTGCGGGTTCGCTCAGGTACCCGGGTCGGGGGCAGGGCAGGAGCGACCACGCGCCGCCACACTCTTTGTTTGGGGGCCCCCTCGCTCAGGTTCCAGAGTCTGGGTGTTCGGAATCTTGCAGCTGGGACGCAGACGAGCAGACACTAAACCTGGGCGAGGAGACAGTTGAGGGTGTGGGGACAAGGCGCGGGGGCACCCGGGAAGGGCGTTCTGGATCCGGGACTGAGGACGGCCAGGGGGTCTGTGGCGATCGGGAGGCTGGGGCTCAGCCAGGTCTCTGGGCCGGCAGGGGCCGGCTCATCGGAGCTGAGCAGGGCTGGGAACGCCGTTGGTGAGCGGGCCGGCAGGGTTTGGGTCGCGGCGCCGGGCGCCTTGCTAGGCGGGCAGGGGCGGAGCGGCACTATCGTCACCCCGGCGTTGAGGACTTTGCTCCCTGAGACAGTTAGAGACGAGGAGACGGAGTGCCGCTTGGGGCTGCAATGAGACTTCTCAGGACTTTACTCCCGCCTTTTCCAGGCAAGTGACCTGTGTGCCTCTTTTTCTTTCCTTTTCGGTTGCTTGGGAGCAGGGGGGTCTCATCGCGCCTTTTCCCATCATTCGGAGGGAGTACAAGTGCTGGCGCAGGCCTGGGGGCCACCTGTGGCACGTGCCTCCTGGCATGCGGGGACTGTAGCTGACAAGTAGGAGGGAGGGTCCTGGGCCCCGAGTTTTCTGTGCAGTGCTGTGCTCTACCCCTGGGGGACGTTTGCTGGGACGGATTTGAGAAGCTATGCTGCAAGAAAAGAGCCCGAACTCTTTCCTTCCCCAACTGACATTCTGGCCGGTGCCGGCAGGTGATCCGGTGATCCGGACTTTCTAGCCTGAAGGAACACAAAAAGTTCCCCTCCAAGGCGTGGGGCCAGCGGACCACACTATCTAGGGTGGCCACAACTGCTTGGAACACCCCAGGCTCTGTCATAGCCCACTCCAGCTTTTGTTTTCTGAGTTGTGCCTTCTATCCCACTGTATAGAGCTTCAAAAAGACACCCCAAATCAGGACTACAGGAGTTATTATATAAATAATGTATACCGCATCAGAGCTAACCCTTTTGACACATTGATGTATTTCTTTGAGGCTTTGGTCTGTTCGTAGGACTATTTTTTAAAAGCGCTTTTAGTTCTTTCCCCGTTAAAAGAGATTTGAGTGTCCTTGTGGGTTTTGTTGCTTCCCTCTTTGGGGGCCTATGAGGTTATATTTGCAAATCAATCAACAAGTATTAAGAAAGGCTTTTCTGTGTTGAGGGCCAGGAAGGGGGCGGGGATGGCTGCAGCTGGAAGGTGGAGGAGGCTAGGCCAGGACTTGGAGCCTGTGTGTGTGTGTGTGTGTGTGTGTGTGTGTGTAGGGGGCAGATAAGAGGGTGCATTTGCTGGGTCTTGGGAGCTAACTGGGTGCAATTGGCAAGAAGCCAGACCTCAGACAAAGTCATGGTGACACCCACCCCCCACATAGTGACAGAGGGCAATGACGATCTCTGGCTGAGTTGTACTAAACTCTTCACAGTTCATTTCATCTCACCCAGATGACTCTTGGAAGGAAGAGGGAAGTGAGATTATCACACCCATTTTGCATATGGGCAAAGGAATGTGCTGGAGTAGCTGGGGTTCTGGGACACAGTTTCAGGGTTCTGTGGCCAGGCTCCTGCTGCTGCTGCTCCTGGGTCCTTTCGTCTTGAATGCTAGTCCAGACAGTAGTTCTTCCACTGAGGCCAGCTCCGCTGCCGTGTCTGCTAAAGCTATAGGAAGCAGCAGATGCTGTACAAACTATAACCTCTAAGAAGACAGAAAAAGTAGTTGCTTCAGGGAACACCATACTCCTAAATGCAAACCGATTAGCTTTTACAAAGTGTCTCTCTGGCCTGCTGTGCTTTGAAACTGAGACGCGCACAAACGTTGATTTCATAGTTCACAAGGTCAAATATGTTACTCTGTTGTAGAAGGTACTAGGGGAGTTATTGTGTGGCACAGCCACAACCTTACAAGGAGTCAGTTAGACAAGTAGGTGGAGTGGAAGATACCAAAGGGAGAGGGTATTTGGGTCTGTCTGGCAGACAGCGTCTGTCTGCCTAGGTCATGAGGACCAACCAGTTTTACAGAGGAGGAAAATTACAAGCAAATTTCCAAAGCCCAGGAGCTAGTGGTGTATTTTTGCATGCAGCCTGCCCCTGGGGCTACATCTTGTTGCTTAGGATCAGCCTGCTGTTAGCAGTGGGTATGTAAAGGCGATGCTGGTTCTGACCCTGTGTTTGAATGGCACTCTGGGCAATGCTAGCAAAAGTTTTCTTCCTTCCTTCCTTCCTCCCCCCTCTTTCTTCCTTCCTTCCTTCCTTTCTTTCTTTCTTTCTTTCTTCAAATGGAACATGCCACATATCAGGTAGTCTGAGGCATTGCTGATTGACTGCCTTGGTTTGCATACTTCCTTAATAAGGACTCCTCACGGGCTCTTGATAGACTGCTCCCTCTAAGTTTTTTTGGCTGGGTGGATGTTGATGTGTCTGCTCCCTGTGGCAGAAGCTAGGGTGGATTTACATTGGGTCTAGGCAAAAGTTCTTAAGGGTGTACTAACCTGGCCCCTTTTTTGTAGGACCCTGAAGCATTGGGGAATAAGTGAGTCTTCATTTCACCTGGAAAGAAACCTGGCAGCAGTGACCTAATGACCAAGAGCAAGCCTCATCTACTCAGAGTCCCTGCTGCCATTTCTGCTAGAATAAGGAGATTAGGCTAGCTGCTTTACTAGGTATTTCGTTAAGTGTTAGCCACCCTATGCTTTGCAATCATAGTACAGTTATTCCTAATATTTGTGGTGAAGCCTATGTATCCTCAGTGGACTCTCCACGCAGTGATAATGAAATAAAGAAATGGTATTTAAATTTCTTACCATTGGTAAAAAGGAGTGTGTACTACTGCATTTCAAAAACCCCAGGGATGGGGTTTATGCTCTGGTGGAGAACTTGTGTAGCGTGTGAGGACTTGGGTTCAATCACCAGGACTACAGAAGGAAGTGAACAAAGTAAGTCCCAAGACAAAATTCACTCTCTTACATTGAGAACAAAATTGGGATCCTTCTTCGTCATATCTGCACCCCTCCCACTACGTTCTCTGTACTTTGCAGAATGCAGCTTAGGGACAGGGACATTGATGTCTTTGATTCCCGCTTCTTATAAAAGTAGACGATTTGGGTTCCCCAAGTTTCTTGGAACTTTTGAATTCCGCATCAGGAGTGTTTTGAGCTCGTCTACTGTTGTGGTAAAGGGACATGGTGCTGCAGTCAGAGTCCCTGGGGACGTTCTCGGTGTCTGTGTGGCATGTCTAACAATTGTGTGGCACACTGTATTTTCAGAGACTGTCTAGGCACCTCTTTTGTTTTTAGAGCTCACGAGACCTTGAATTTTTGGTGAATCCTACTGCCTCATCCTCCTAAGTGCTGGAGTGACAGACATGAGCCACTGTGTCTAGTTCTGGTTTTTATTTTGTACCTGTCCCAGTGTATCTGTGTTTAGGGTTCCTAGTGTGGCAGCATAGATGCCCAGTGTAGACTGCCTCTGCCACACAGGGGGAAACCAGGGAAGGAAGGGCAATCTATTGGGGCCATCTTACTTAAGAGATGAAAGACAGCACATGTCTGGGGCCTCCAGAATTTTCCAGGAGAAAGTTTCTCTTTAACATTTTATATTTGTTTGTTTGTTTGTTTATTCTGTATGGGGTGTATATGTATGCCTGTATGCATGTGTGTGCATACCCATGTATTCTCTGACCATGGGTGAAGGACAGAGGACAATTTGCTGAAGTCTGTTTTCTCCTTCCATGACATGGGTTTCAGAGACTGATGATCTCAGGTTATCGGGCAAACACTGTTACCTGCTGAGACATCTTGCTGTCCCAAAGTAGCCATGATTGAGGGCATCATAATGATCTACAGATTTGTAAAAATATAGTGATCTTTTAAAAGGAGAGCAATAAGCTGTCTTTAATGCATTTTGTTCCAAATGGGCTAACATCATGAAAGATTATGTTGAAAGAGTTATGCTAGTGATCTGGGAAATTTTCCCCCATAGAACACCTGTCCAGGACAGGTTCTGGTGCTCCTAATGAAAGGGTGAGACCTTTATCTCTGCGTCCTTCCCAAGCTGGGGAGAGTATCATATTCCACAGTGCTCCTGGTTTGTGCCAGCATCTCTTTCTTCTCATAGTCTGATTTCCCATGCTGACTTTCTCCATTTGTTCGGGAGGAGACAGCATTAGTGAGTGTAAGTAGTCTGCCTGGATGAGTCCAGTGTCTTCAGTGCTTAATGTGATTGCTCAAAGGGGGGACTTTCTCAGCCCCTAGGAGGGAATGCCTCAGCCTGCTTGAATGGACCAGCTTGGCTCAGATACCGCAGCTAGAACTCTGGTCCCAGCTGCTTCCTCGGACACCGAGGCCAGCCTTTCTTTACGTCTCCTCTTCCTTCCTTTCGGCTCTAATTATGGCACATTAACTTACTGGCTCTTCCTCTTCCTCTTCTCTTCGGAGAGAGATAATCACAACCATGCACCTCCACGACGGCCCTTGTGTCTGTTTCGAAGATATTAGAAGATCTCTTGGAAAATCTGATGACGGCTGCCCAAGCAAGGAGGGTCCAGGAAGTTTTAACTTGGGTGCTTGCTATTGACTGACAGGGAGGCCACACTTCACAGACCAGGGCATACTTCCAAGTGGATGAAAGGGTATGGCCCTTAGCAGATAGTGTGGCATGACACCTGATGTGTACATTTTATTTATTTACTTATTTTGAAATACCTATTTGTATTTAGTATGTATTTATGTACACCCCGTGCAAGTCATATCCATGTGGTTGTGAGCCACAGTGTGGGTACTGGAGTTGAACCCATTTCCCCTGCAAAAGCAGCAAAAGCCTTAAATGTTGAGCCCTCTCTTTATCCCGTGTGCAGTTTTTAATGGAACCATTCTGAGAAATAGGGACCAAGTCCTGATATTTTTAATGTTTCAAAATCCAGTAGTTGGGAGATTAAAAAAAAAAACAAAAAAAAAAAAAAAAAAACACTCTGAAATTGTGGGTGGGGCCTTGTGAGTTGCTTCTCTTTTTACTGAAGAGCCCAGCCCACTCCAGGCCCACAGGAGCCTGTTATTTCCCGCCAGAGGGTTCAGGAATCCTGGCTCTCATTACTTTGGAGCACAGCTGCAGTTTGCAGCCTCACGGTGGGCCCACAATAAACTGTGCAGGCCCACATCTGGCCTGCCGGCGGGCGGGCAGCCCTGAGGCCACACTGGGCCATTAGCCAGGGTGTCTGAGCCTGTGCACATTCCTTCCAGAACAAAGGCCTCTCCTCGGCCCGGTCCTGGCGCTCCTCTCTACTTTGGTAATCCATCACCTTTCTTAGAGACTTCCTTACTTACCTACTCCTTACTGGCCATTTTGAAAGTAGATCAGAACTGTGCTTAGGGAAATCAACAGACCAGTCTCTGGCATCTCCCAAACCTGAGGTAAAACCCAAGCTTCAGCAGCCCCCTCTCCTGCAGCCCAGGGAGCAGGGTCCTGTGCTTTCTGGCTCCAAGTCCAGTGCTACTTTGCTTGTGCTGAATTCCTCTTCTGAATGGGTCTGAAAGGCACCCAGCCTGTGACTGGAAGGATTTCTTGGTTTGGAGGTGTTATCAGATCCCTGTCTGGGGAGGAGACACTCGTTTTCCCAGGGAGATCAGAATGAAAGATGGCTTCATCTCAGTGATGGGAACAGGAGTGTCCAGTATCCTGGCTCCTGAGTCAAGTGCCCAAGGGTGGAGGAAAGGCAGGCTCCATATATAGGTGCCTCACATATGTGTGGGGGCGGGGCTGGTACTCAGGGGGCTGTTTGTGAATGTGTTTTCAATCCTCCTTAGTTTTACTCTTGAGGTAATTTATGGATGCCTTTTTGTTTTCTAGCTGCATCTTGGACTATGTTTCTATAAAACCCGCCCTCCTTGTAAACTTTGATAAGCTTAGGGAAATGCTAAGGGATGTGGCTCAGTGTCCCCTCAGTCAGCTTTCCATCCTGGTGAAAACAAACCCAAGGAAATCTGTGGCAGAGAGGGCCATTTCATTTTGGCTTATGTGCTCAGGGAGTTGGGTCCACGGTAAGTCAGCTTCTTTGCTTTTCGGCCTGCAGAAGAGGAGCAGTTGGCTTGGCAGGGAGTTTACTTCTTGGCAACCTCGGAACAGAACCAGCAAGAAAGGGTCTCAAATATACCCCAATGACTTACCTCCCCCCCCCCGAATGTTCTACCAGCTCCTAATAAAAATCAGTCTGGAGACACATTGCCCCAGAAGCCCTGGCGTCCATTGGTGGGCATCTTGTGTTTCCTGTTCCTTTTGAATTTCCCGAGCCCAGATCCTTTAAAAACACTTGTGGCAGCTTAAGCTTTTTCCAGTTTGAAAGTAACCGTTGAGGCGGGACTGTTATTGACAGTGTATGCATTTAATGTGGTTTGTGGGGCTTATCCATCTGTCTGTCTGTTGGTCGTAAATGGTGTACGTTTTTGCACGTAGATTTTTGGGTGTATCCTAGCTAGTCATGTTCCTGGGAGGATCTCTCATGGGCCGAAAGAACGCAGACTTCCTTTAATCGTTGTGATAAACTCCACGTGATGCAATGTTAGCATTTTAACTGTTGGCAGCATCCAGCTCTATGCTTCTCAGTACATTCATCCATGTTGCTGTGCAACCATCTGTACCATGGGTCTCCAGGACTCAGCATCTTGCAAAAACTCCACTGGCTCCCTGATTCTCTCCCGCAGCTCCTGGCAACTGTCATTTTTCTTTCTGTCTGTGTGAGTGGGACTGCTCTTCAGTCCTACTGTAAGAAACCGCCCAGCGTTTCTCCTTCTGTGACTGATGTAATGCCTTAAAGAGCTGTCTGTGGTATAGTGCATGTCAGCTTTCCTTCCTTCCCCCCTTCATTCTTTCCTTCTTCAGGCTTTAATAGTACTCCAGTACTTAATACTTAGTGATCCAGTGTGGGTCCACCATGTCTTACAGATGTAGTTGTCAGTTAGTGATACCTGGCCGCCTACTTCCACCTTGGGTGATGAGAGATTAAGCTATGAAGACATGGCCAAGTTGTCCCTCCTCTCTGTTCCTCAGCTAGACACCTAGAAGCAACTGGGAGTTCCTTGATGTGGACAAACTGCAGCTAAGACACTGTCTGACCACTGGCTTCTCAGTGCCTTCAAGCTCTTGGTTGGCACCCACAGGGTAAGATCCAGGCCTGCAGAGAAGAATGAAGAAGGCTTCTTACCACGCTATTTTGACAGATTGCATAAACTTGATGATTAATGGAATGAGAAAGGAGGAAGAATGTCTTTCAGTGAGAAAGAGAGAGAGAGAGAGAGAGAGAGAGAGAGAGAGAGAGAGAGAGAGAGAGAGAGAGCTCAAGTGCCTTTAGGGCTGCTTGGTTTTATTTTCAATTAAAAGGGTCTGACTTTGTTTCAGGAGAATGGTTTTAATTTGGATAAATGGTTCGGTCTGGGAGCCACATGCCAGCACTTATGATCTACGAGTGCAATTACACAGGGTTACCTCAGCCGAGACTTGGAGGGAATAGTGCAGAGCCCAGCTTGCTCTGGTTTGGCTCTCTTGAATGATGCTGGAGGCCCCTGAGTCACTGGGAGGAGGCAGCTTTTCTGATCAGTACAGGGAGCTCACTGGGAACAGCAGCAAGAGCCCTAACACTGGCTGGCACTTGTTAATTTTTACCCTCTAAGAATGTATTCACAATTCTAAGTCAGGAGTGTCAACAAAGGGCTGCTCGTCCCTCTTAGAACACACTGAACCAGAATCAAACTGAATCGGAATTACTGGCACCCTTCCACCTTTGCACAACTGGTCATGTTTGGAAGGAGGAGGGACACTCCATCCTCCGGTTCACCCAGAATTTTTGGGGGTCCTGGGCCAGGTGGGAGTGTGGGCCCTAGGGAGAGAGGGAAAAGACTGAGCTACATGGATAGTCATCTCTGGCTTCTTTTCAAGAGGTTGAAGGAGGTGGGGCCACATGGGAAACTGCATAAGGCCTAGAAGAACAGCAAGACTCAGGAAGAGGATTGCACTTATTAACTAGAATGAGATGAGGCATAGGGCAGTTGCCCTCAGTTGGCGGTAACGTGGCTTGCAAATCTGTACCAGTACCTGCTGATTTCACAGGTTTGGTGGACTCTTAGGGAAGGCGGTCACGAGGGATCTTCAGGGTGGGAGATGGAGGTGGAGTTCTGAGGATGTAGACTTCAAAGCAAGATCAGGTATCATCTTGCTGGCTTGTGGCAAGTGTGTGCCTCTTCATTCTCTCAGAAAAGGAAGCATAAGGAATGACTGGGGTCCCGGAGAAGAGGAAAGCAGGGTGGACTCTTGAGCCCTTTCCTAAGGAAAAACAGGTAGGGTGGGTGTGTTTGTCAGTTGAGAGTTACTGCGACAAAACACCAGAGGCAGGTTGGCATTGGAAAAATGAGGTTTGTTTGGCAAACAGTTTTGCAGATGGCAAGTCTAATGCTCCTTAGATCCTGGTGAGGGGATAATGGGGGGAAGGGAGTACAATGGCGGGAACACTTCGGGGAGAGTGCTCTCATCTTGAAACAAGAAGGCAGCTTGTGATTCAGAGCTATTCTCTGATAGCTCAGGATCCCGTGAGTTTCCACGCTGGTTTCCCCAATGACCTGGCCACTTTTTACTATGCTGCAGAGGATGACCTAGAACTCCTGATACTCCTCCCACGTTCTGCGGTCATAAACAACTTACGATAGGCCGCTTTCTATTAGGCTCCATGTCTTACAGATGCCCCCTACCTCTCAAGACCTCCGCACAGAGAATCAACCTTCATTGAGTCTCTGTAGAGAAACACACTTGAACAGTACCCCAAGTGTATTAGTGAGCCTTACCCCTGCGGGTCCATTGTACACCACTGTGCTACGTGGCATGGCTTCTCCAAAGCACCTGGATCTCCTTGTTCCTCCGAGGCCTTTCTCATTTCCTTTAACAAGAGTGTCATCTTAGCCAGCTGGTGACCATTAGGAAATTGAACCAGTGAAACCTCAGCAACATGAGAGAGAGATGTGTTCCTCTTTTATAACTCTCTTACCTCTGCCTCCATTTTAGTAGAAATGATCTAGAAATATGGGCACCGGTACCCGTGTGCTGCTCTTATAAGGCATTTTGTTAGAGATGATAAAATGCACAGAAAGACTGAAGGCAAACGCTTCTCACACTGTAGCCTTCTCACACGCCAGCGAATGACCGCTTTCCTCCCCGTCTGGTCATTTTCAGAGGCTCGGCATTAGAGGCACAGTGTATGCCTGTGCAGTTAACTCTGAAGAGTTTTGCAAAGCTCTGCTCCCACCCCTCCATCCTAAGTATTTCTCATGTTCCCCCTGTCTTCACATGAGTGGCAGAAATGGCTTTACAGAGTGCTCATGGGGATGACCAAAGCTGGCCCGGTCCCCCGACTTCAGGGCTGACTTATGAGTGATTCTTGTCAATACTTCTTTCTGAAAACTCCAACTCCTCATTTTCTACTGCTGGCCAAGTAGCTGGGTGCCCTCTAATTTTGCAGGTAGCCTGAGAGAAGTCTGTATAGAAGTGGCCCACATACATTGTAGGTTGTAGCCATATCTCTAAGTTCTGTATTCCTTCCCGGCCGGAGCACCAGCTGGTTTCCTTGTCCTGGTTTCTGGGAATTGCTTGGTGAACTCAGACACCTGCGTGCAACAGGGCTCTGATGGGACTGTGCACGCAGCGGTAGTGCTGACTTTGGCCCTGTGGTTGTTTGGTAAATGTCCATCTGGGGCCTCTGAATTCAGCTGTGCACCCACTGCCAGCCCAGCCCAGCTCCAGGCAGACTGGGTCAGTTCTCGGTGCCAGGATGAGCTGGGAGGGTGAGCAGAGCTGAGCTGACAGAGACTTTTGGCTGACAATGATCTCTATTGTCCTGTGTCCCTTTAACCTCTGGAATTTTGTTGTTTCTGCCACGTTCTGCCTGTCGTCAGAACCCTGTGTCTTGGGAACTTAAGTTCTCTGTCTTCTGTGGTGCCACATGGTTTTGTGCAAATAAGAGGAGAGCCTCGGCGTGGAGCTGTTGGGGATACACTGGCCCTGCCTATTTGTTCTGGGGGTGTGAGGGATGGAACAGGGGAGACTGCAGGAACAAGGTGGCTCTCAGACCTGCCTCTGTGCTTCCAGGCAGTTCTAGAACTGTCCTTAGGCCTCTGTGAAGTGATACTGAAGGCTGTCAGCACTGAGGACATTTCTGAGTAGTTAGTGGTTGTCTGGAGTTGTGCATCCACGGACCTTTCTATATGAAAGCTAAGGGCACACTTGTGGTCTTTTCTTTCCTCTGCGATGATTTCTTCTTGGAGCCAAAGAAGCCTTTTATAATAAGGACAGTGACCTCATGCCAGTCCACCCCACAGCCCACTGGTCAGGCTGGGTTGACTGCATGGCCTCACAAGCTTTCTTAGCCTTGTTCCCGCCAGGGTGATGTAAAGGGGGCATGCTGTCTGTCCAAAGTCTTCATGCTTATGACCGAAGTAGCCATGTTCTCAT
The DNA here is from genome assembly GCF_963924665.1 of Micromys minutus. Lineage (NCBI taxonomy): Eukaryota > Metazoa > Chordata > Mammalia > Rodentia > Muridae > Micromys > Micromys minutus. The sequence continues at coordinate 33,048,099 of NC_137969.1, read as the reverse complement.
TCTGATTCTCCCTGAGAAGTGGGTGTTAGATCTCTCACTTGCCTCTGAACTCCAAGGCCAAGATAGCTTTGTGTCCTTGGGCCAGGGATTACCTGACTCAGAGGCTCTGTCTGATACCCACATGCTTTGCATGAGTGTGTGTGGGATGCAAGCGGTTCTGTGCCCATCTGGGAACTATCTTTATGAAAAGGGAGTGTGTGCGTGTGTGGGGGGAGGGTGTTAGGGGGTGGGAAATGTGCAAGTGGGCACAAAATCACACATTTCCCCAGGATTTCATTAATGTTTCCAGGGTCATGATTTTTTCTTCTTGCAGTTTGCTTTGCAATATATCTTTAACATTCAAAAGTGTAGTGTTTTGTTTTTTTTTTTTTTTAAGGATTTGGGGATCTCACTGGGCGTTACTTTCTTGGGTATAAGCCACGTTTCCAGTTACCATCTCAGTGAAAGTTGATGGCAAATGCCTGCGAGGAATGCCTGTAAGGCTCCCTGTTGTGAACTACAGATACAAAGCCAGTACTTAACTATGCTGGTAGCACAAAAGAATTGTTCTTTCTGCATAGCATGTAGAGGCTGTTTCCCTGAGATCCTTACAGAAAAATGGCAAGAATTATTTCCTTTGTCTTCATCTCAGAAAGAGTCCTAGTCTTCATACAGACCCACCAGCAAATGTGTAACCTCTTGTTAACACTTAAGTAAAGGGTTCTGTTCTCCAAAGATGCCAGGCATCCAAAAGAGCCAGCTTGTGAAACTGGGGTCTCCCCACACACTTGTTCTGTTGCGGCTACCCCAGTGGTGTTCATGGATCTTATACATTCAGGACCACACACATGGCCAGATTTTGCAGAGGTGTTTGGATCTGTTTAATGGAAACGCTGGTGCCCAGGAGTGGAACAGCTAGCCTGCTTGGGTGGGGACTATAGGTGGGCACAGCAGTTGGCTCCTCACACTTGCACTGTGGGCTATGCTCACTCCCTTTGGTGGAAGGTAGCGAGCCCCCTTGCTTGATTCAGTTGGCCCTTTCCTCTTTGGGGCTACTGTGCCCATCAGCTGGGCCTGGCCTTGACCCTGGTGCAGCCACATGACTGCAGTGCAGTTTAGCCGTCATAAGTCCCGTTTTCTGCCTGTGTTTCCATCACACACTGTTCCATGGCTGGCTGTGTGAGAAACTGGGTCTGTGGCAGCTGGACCACCTGGGATTGGTGTGAATGGCTGATCTGTACCTTTGGGTGAAGGCAGCAACAGATATTATTGTCCAGAGAGACCATGAGCCTTGAGATTCGTTTGCTTTTTTCTTCAATCTTTAACTTTCTCCATCCCTCATCTCTAAATAGGAGTATGTCCCAGATTCCTTGAACCCTCCCGAACTAGAGGTTTCCAGGCTCAGGGAGACACATAGCCTCCTGCATTGGGACAGACCCAGCCTGAGCTGCTGGAAGCTGCGCCTTTCAGACCCAGGTCTCTGTGGTTGTACTGCATTCCCCTGAAATTCCTGGTACGCTGGCTGTGGCTTATAGGGCCAGAGCACTGGTCAACATCTCTCCTTGGGCTGATATCGGCTGCTGATATCGGTAACTGAAAAAACAAACTTTCTCATACTTAAAAAATAATATTCATATGTTTAGAAAACTGGAAAGAGTAAGTTGTGAACTTTTGTGTATCTTTCATTTTGATATACTAACCTTTTGTGTCATTTGTCTGTTTGTTTTGTTTTAAGACTGGGTTGTTGTAGCCCAGACTGGCTCAGTGGTTCCAGTGATTCAAGGATGATGTCTATCTGAACCTGTTACTATGCTGAAGGCTAGGAAGTGGTAGCCTTTCGCTCTCTCTCTCTCTCTCTAACTTCTTACTGTGTAATCTGCTTGAACTGGAACTTACTAGCTAGAGGAAGCGAATCTTTGTTCATAAAAACTGGCTCGCCTCTGCCTCCTGGTTGGTGTTACTAAAGGCACTGCCCATCTTGGCTTTTTGTTTTTTTTTTTTTTTAAATATTTATTTATGTGGAGCTTGGAAAGATGACCTAGACCGATGAGTAAGCAACCCCATTGGGGGAAGGGTGTCTAATGACCTTTTCTAAAGGTCAGATATTCTGCATTTCAGATATTTACACTAAGATTCGTAACAGTAGCAAAATTACAGTTGTGAGGTAGAAACGAAATAATTTTATGGTTGGCGGTGAACCGCAAGACAAAGAACTATATGAAAGGGTTACAGCATCAGCAAGGCTGAGAGCCACCGACCTAGAGGTTAAGAGCATGTACTGCTCTCCCAGAGGACCCAAGTTCTGTCCTAAGCATCTGCCTTGTGCATCTCCCAACGACCAGTAACTGCAGCTCCTGGGACCTAGCATTCTCTTCTGGCCTCTGCAGATATTTCTACTCACACAGATACATAACAAACAAGACATTTTAAGAAAGATTTATTATTTTTATTCTGTGCCTATGGATGCTTTGCTTGTATGTATGTATGTACACATGCATGCATGGGTGGGCACCATGTGCATGCTTTGAGCCTGAGGCTGTCTGAAGAGGGTGTCACATATTCTGGGACTGGAGTTACAGATGGCTGCAAGTCACCATGTGGGTGCTGAGAACTCTGGTCTTTTGCAAGTACAGTCAGTTTGAGCCACTTCTCCAGCCCCACCTTTGTTTTTGAGACAGGCTCTCTCACTGACTTAGAGCTCGCTGCTTAGGTTGGTTGGCTGGCCAAGGAGCACCAGATGACTGCCTGTCCTATTAACAGGACTTCAGATGCATGCCTCCGGTGCTGGGCTTTTTTGTGTGAGGTCTGGAGTTCAAGCTCAAGTTCCTTTAGCTAGTGTGGGTAGCACTTTACCAACTGCTGTTCTCCCAGCTCTGTTCGGCTTTTCTTTACACCATTCTCTGTACTTGTCTCCAAAGTGCTTCAGGTAGCATGGCGTGTTAATGTACTTGCTCTCATAATGATGTGACAGATACCTCCTGAGTGTTTACCTCGCAGATGTAGCAACCAGCTGCTCTTTGTGCTGAGCAAGAGCCCGTGTTTTCCGATATTGGTTTAACGGAGTGGTTTGCTAAGTCAAGCCTGCAGCCAGCCAGCACTGCAGAATCACTAGCTCTGGGTTGCACCACAGAATTGCGTCAGAGTCTCAGGATTGTCTGGGTGGGGCTGAGAACCACTCATCCAGGTTAATCCTTTTCCACTGAGTGGGGGAGCTTTATATTTGCAGAGCTGGCTTCTCAGCAGTCCACTAGCACCGTCCTATCGTCCAGGGCTCTTGGAGGTTGTGCCTGGAGAAAGCTGCCCTGCCTGCCATGTTCACACTCAAGGGAACACTCAGTTTCAACCCCTGCTCAAGGTTAGGAAACAGAGCAGTGTGGGACCAGTGCATGTTCTTAGCCTTTGTTTCTGTTTAACACTGACATCCCACCCCACCTCCCCTTAAAGAGCGAAAGCTCAGCTTGTCATACCCGTAGAATGGGTTTCATTAGGGTGGGAGACAGGGAGCAACTCTTCCCAAAGTAACCAAGTCACATAGCACTTGGGTGCTCAGTGGGACAACGTGAGCCACTCCATGAGAAGGGGTTGCGTCCACAGAGCAGGAGGTGCTGTGCAGTCAGAGAAGAAAGCAGCTGGGAGCTTAGTTACACCGCGTGTCAATTAGGGTTTCCCCGGAAACAGAACCATCAGGAGATTTTCATATATAGATGTTCCATGATTTAATGATGGAACCACTTCCCCATAAGTCACCTTAAGTGGAAAATAGAAGTTGAAAATGTGTTTAATCAGCCCAACCTACTGGATGTCACTGTGTCCTGTAGCTTATCAGTGTCCCCTCCTCTTGATCCTGTGCTGCTAGAACTGTTGTTGCCCGGTGTCAGGAGAGAGTGCTGTATGCTGTTAGGCCCCGGAACACATCGAAGCCTTTAGTTCCTAGGATAGTCTGTGTTACGTACAGTTTGCTCTTGCACCATTGACAGTCAAAACCTCCTCCGTGGAGCTGCTCCATACTGGGGACTGTCCCTCTGTCCATATAAATGCATCTTCTCATAAGTCTGAAGTCTGGCAGGTCTAAAATCTGCTGGAAAGGTTGGGGGAAAAGCTTTGTTTTTGAGGCATGTTCTCATTATGAAACCCTGGCTGTGTACAGACTTGCAGCCATTCTTTCGCCTCAGCCTCCTGGTGACTGGGATTATAGGCGTGAGCTGCCACACCTGGCTGGAAGCCTGGCTGTTCTAGCGGTCCTTGAGCTTTGGTGTTGTGTCTCAAACTATCAGGGTTTCCCAATTAAGTGTTAATTGCACCTAAACAATTCCTGCACAACAATGGCTGTCCTGATGTCTGAACACTTTTGCATCTTGATGTAGCCAAGGGATCTTTACTGTGGATGGTCTTCCTTCATGTCACTTTCTTGGGTCCCCTGGACAGTTGACTTCCCCTCAGTGACACTAAGGTGTTCTTTAGGTCTAACGAGCATTTATTGATTTATATAAATCAGTCAGAAGCAATTGGATATTAGACTTAATTTGATCAAAGGCACTCAACTCCTAGACTGCCCATAAACAACTTTCTTTTCTCTTTCAGTTATTGAGTCTGTTGGAGGGCTGCCAGCTGCTTGCTGAGAGAGAGAGAGAGAGAGAGAGAGAGAGAGAGAGAGAGAGAGAGAGAGAGAGAGAGAGAGAGAGAGAGAGAATGCATTTCTGTGGCATTTTACAGACATCCAGAGTTGGTGACTGAAGTAGAGAAGAACATAGCTCAGGAGGCCGATGCCAAACGGAGCTGGCCAGACTCTAGAGAAGGTCAGTTCTGAACATGGGGAACAATGTCACCTATCAGAGGGGCTTCCTGATAGCAGAGGCCATACTTCAGTCCTCCTGGTGGGCTCTGCTCCATTTTTCACTGGGACACCTGCTGGGAACTTGTTTGTGACTTACTTCCCCATATCTTTAGAAATGCTTTTATTTGTAGTTTTAGAGGTTTCTGTTTTTGCTTTGTTTTGTTTTTACAGTCTGATTAGAAATACGGTTTGCATTCTTGCCATCTATTCCCAATTCAACCTATGATTGTTTTATGTGCTCTTGGTGATTTATGATTTTTCTGGATGCTCTTCTTCCTGGCAGGCTCTGGTGTGGGGCTTTTGTAGCCCCCCAGCTCAACACAGGACTGGTGCTATAGCCTAAGTCAGTGGGGACAGGTTGACAACTCATGTCCCTGATTTTCAGACACATGAAGGATTTTGGAATTAGAACATGCCCTATCTCCTGGGGCATGAGTTTCCTATGTCTTCCCTAGGAATACCCTACCTGTATGTCACCAGGGCAACCAGTGTGATGGCAGAACCCTGGGCAGACTTGTGCAGAAGTAGAGCCTCCTTTACGGTTTCCTGATGTTCTTTAGTGAAATCTATACAAAAAGGCCTTTGGAGCATATGCCAGTTTGTTGATTGATTGATTGATTGATTGATTGATTGACAATTTGACACAAGTTACGGTCATCTGAGAAGAAGCAACCACTATTGAGAAAGTATCTGCATAAGACTGGCGTGTAGGCAAGTTCGTGGGACACTTTTTCAATTGATGGTTGACTTGGGAGGGCCAGTTCACTGTGGGTGGTGCCAATCCTTTGTCAGATGGTCCTAGGGCTATAAAAAAGCCAGCTGAGTAAGCCATGTAAGCAAACCAGTAAGTGGCTTTTCTCCATAGTCTTTACATCAGTTCCTGCATCCAAATTTTTGCCTTGAGTTCCTGATTTTATCTCCCTCAATAATGGACTTTAAACAACTATGAGCTGAAGTCATCCCTTTCTTCTCCAAGTTACTTTTGGCCATAGTGTTTTATCATAGCAGTAGAAACCCCAGCCAAGTCAGGAATTTTTATCAGGATTGTGGAATTGCTATACTAGACCCAGCCAGGTTATTTTGGGGAGGAGTGTAGAAAAGACAGGAATGCTAGGCTGGGAAAGTCATTGAGCGTTCAGAGGTAATGGTGTGATGTGAGAACTAGGAAGACAACGCTGAGAGTTGGGCAGATAATAGTGGTCTGGCTAGTGACGTTTCAGAGGGAAGCAAAAACTGTCAGGGCTGCTCATGGGTTATGATTGATGGAGATCTAGGAAAATAAAACCATTGCTTGATGGGACAATTGATGCTTGCTGGAGCTGAGAAATCAGGTGTGATTAAGAGGAGACCAGCATCACAATCTAGGTGTGTTTCCTCAAGGTCAGCACACTAAAGCTCTGATCCAGAAGGTACCAAGGCTGCATGTCTCGCTGGCAGCTGACTTGGTAATGTGTAATCTTCCAAGTGGTGCTGGCGTTGGCAGCATGAAGGATGCAGGACTGAAGGAGTCCTGAGGAGCAGCTGAAGCTAGGCACTGTGAGAGGCCAAGACAGGCAGTAGGGAAAGGTGCATCCTCAGTTACTGTGAGGCCTTAGGATTGGGGGGGGGGGTGGTTGACATAAAGAGAGGCTGAAGTCTAATACCTTTCGACAGGATCTGAGTCCCCAAAGAGAGGCTGGGAGGCCATTGATGAGGATGCAGCCTGTGAAGAACCCAGCATATTGGAGGTTCTGTGGGATGACTGCCAAGGACATCAGCTGCTGTGGACAGGAGCTGGATTGAGCCTGTGAGATGAGCTAGTGAGGGACAGAGTCAGAGAGGTGGAGTTGCTCAGGTCCTTTGGTGCTGAGGACGCCCAGAGTGAACCCCACATGTGGGACATTGAGCGTACTGCTGGATGTTGGTTTTGCCTTGCTCAGATTGTGACTATTCCCTGGTTATTTCCTTCTGGGATAAGAAGTATGTAATTTATTTTTTGATTTCACAGGAGCCTATAGTCAAGAGACTTTGGATTTTTAGTGAGACTGGATTTTTAAAGAGACATTGGGTTTTTTAAAAGACTGAACTTTTAAAAGTGTTTGATATATTTTTTTAAAGACTGTGAAACTTTTAAAGTTGTGCTATATCTTATATTTTGATATTAACATAAGATCTTGGAAACAAACAAAAAGGGGAAAGTTATGGTTTAACAGTAACACATTTGTTTTTTTTTTAAACTTTATTTTAAAAAACAAAGATAAAAGAAAAAAATTTAAACATTTTTGCATAAATGTATACAAATATATTTTTGTCAGTGCTTGGCTTTTTTTTTTTTTCTTTTTTTTTTAAGGTTTGATACTCTGCATTAAGGTCTTACTAGTTACAATGAGCAAAAAGTACATGTAAAACAGGATGTAACCCGGAATTAGTCAACGTTTTCTTGGTGTGTAAGGATTGAGCTTAATGTTTTTTTTCTTTCTTTCTTTCTTTTTTTCTTGAACTTCACACAGTCTGTGAGTTGTTTCTGGGGCAGTCTGAGCCTCTGGGGTTAGCATCCCACTATCAGTGACTGCATATTATGTCTGTTCTTTTGTGAACAGTAACACATTTGTATGGCAAGTAAGAAAGGGTCTGTCATGCTGGTTAGTTTTTTTGTCAATTTGATACAAGCTCAGGTCATCCGAGAAGAAAGGACCTCAACTGATAGAAAGTGTCTCTATCAGGTTGGTCCTTAGGTAAGACTGGGGAATATTTTCTTGATTAACGTTTGGTATGGAAGGGCCCAGTATGTGGTGCTGCTCCTTGGCAGGTAGGTCTGGGTTGTAAGAAGGCAGGGTGAGCAAGCCGTGGAGAGCAAACTAGTAGCATTCTTCAATGGCTTCTGCTTCAGTCTCTGCTTCCAGGTTTCTGCCCTGACTTCCCTTCATGATTGATAGTAAGTTGTAAATTGCAGTAAACCCTCTTCTTCCCAAGTTGCTTTTGGTCATGAGGTTTTATCAGAATAACCAGAAACAAACTAAGACAGATGTTGTTGAGAGAGAGTATGGAGTGAACTCCTCAAAAAAAGGGATTTTGGTGCATGTCAGTGTTGGGGCTGGCCCAGCATCTTTGCTCTTGTTGCTAACCTTATCAGCTCTTCACTTGGAATGTCTATTCTGGACTTAGGTTAGAGAGCCTTAAAGGGGGACCCCAGGTAAGAAGGAGCTTTATGCTGCTTCAGCAGGACCCCCACTATTCCCAGTCTTCATGTATTCTGTCTGGAGTTACTTGCTTAGGGAGCCCAGACAGCTCAGGGGTGTACAGCTTGATTTGGGATGGCCCCCACTGGTGTTCTTTTTTAGTACAGAATAGAGTTTATTCAGAACATAAGGAAGGGAGTTGATAAGATAAGAGAGGCAGAGTAAGGCAGAGAGAGAGAGAGAGAGAGAGAGAGAGAGAGAGAGAGAGAGAGAGAGAGAGAGAGGAGTAGAGGCCAGCCAGCATGAGCACATAAAGAGAGAGGAAAAGGGAAATGGGAGAGGGGGGAAGGGGCAAGAAGGCAAGAGAGCAAACCCTCTGGCTTTTGACTAGGGCCATGTCTTAGTTCATTTATGTTCCAAGAAGGGCTTTACAAAATTCCAAGAGTGGGAGACAAGTACAGAAGGCTGTGTCTTTTGGTTTCTCTGAGCTGATGCCTGCCTGAATGGCTGCTGTTGAAAACTGGTGCTCAGAGTCTGGGTCATGACTGTCCATCTTCATTTGATCAGCAAGTATATGTGGTTTCAGGATGTGGAGGCATTGCTAGTTGGCTCTGGGATAGTGGCTCTGCCTCTCTGAGTATCTGCTTATAGATGCTGAGATGGGAGCTGTGAGGTCTGACCATGACCCTGTGGTTTGTGCTAATCAAGAAGCAGAGGAGTCGGAACTCACCCTTGGCCCAGGTGATTGAATCTGCTCTGGACTGGTTTCTGAAAGCTTGCAGCATTTGCAAAGAGACAGCGCTCATCACTCATAGGCTACAGGGCAAGTGGGCAGCCCTTAGTGCCGGGGACATTGAACATTTTCAACAGCAAACAGAAATAAGGGGGGAAATTGTTTTAGGCCACGTGTTGCAGAAGCTGGTGGATCTCTGTTAGTTCAAGGCCAGCTAAGGCTACATAATAAGACTCTGACTCCCTGTACCTAAAACAAACAAATGAACCCCCTCCAAAAGAGGATAATTTGGTGTGTGTGTGTGTGTGTGTGTGTGTGTGTGTGTGTGTGTACAATGCCCAGAGGTCAGTATTCACTCTCACATTGTGCTTCCTCTCTTGTCCCAAGCCCTTATGTTCCTGCCAAGTTCCCAAGATGACTTTTAAAAGCACACAGACTAAAATGGTTTAAAGAAGATAAAATCAGGGAACCTTCTAGAGAAGATGGTGAAGCCCGGGGGAGGTCAGTACTCAGCGGACTTGGTGTAGCGTCTTACTGACTGTGTGACTAGGCCATGCACCTGCTGAGTACTGGCACACACTGCCGAAGTGTTTCAGGTGTGCCTCAGCTTCCTTACAGAGCTGTGTGTTGAAGTGAAGTCACATGGAGAAGGTCCTAGCTGTCCCCGAGCGGACCTTGGAGGACAGGCTCAGGCAGTTACTCTGCAAGGCCCCTGAAACCGTACTTGCCCTGCGGGATGTCACATGGTCATGCAGTCGCATGGTATTACACAGAATAACATTTTGCTACCCCAACACCTGACTCTGAGACCCCCTGCTGGCTTTGGGCTCTTCACTGAGGACAGGAAGGCCTAGGTACTGTCTCAGTCTACCAGACAATAAGATACACAGGTGACCTTGACATTAGTGTTGGGGGTAAATGGACAGGCGACCTATAGTGAAATGAAGCCTAAGTTTGGTGTTTGGTGCATGTTTCTACAAGCTAGTGGTCCATGACCAAAATATGATACCACTGGCACATCCACCGAGTTTGGTAAGATCTACCCTTTGCTTCACAGAGTGTACTTTCTGTGCACTTCCATGTGGGAGAAGTAGTCAAGTCTTTGCTAAGCATCCTTATCCTGATGTTGGACCTCCACTCTCATGACCTGAAGACCCAGGTACTCAGCCTCCAAATACAGTCATTTTGGAGGTTGGGTTTTACTTTGTCAGTTTTGGGAAGACATGAATGTTCTCATCACAGAAACAATGTATAAAAGACCTGTTGCAGGATGGCTGGCCAATGTGTAGACTCAGGGCCGGCCTTGTAGTGCTAGGATAGGTTGCATGGGCCTGAGCTTATCCCCTTTTTTTTGGGATACAATTGGCTCCATGGGTGCAGTGGGGATTTTTGTTGCCACGGGTGTATATGGTGATGGGATTCAGACTTGCTTGGCCTTTGGATTGTGGAGACAGGAACTCAGAGCCTTTTAGATGCCCACAGAGCAGCAATAACTCTGCAATGTCATAGCTCAGTTGGAGATTTGGGTAGAGGACCCAGCTCTGTGTGGGGTCAGTGTTTGTTTTCTGATACTCTTCTCAGCAGCATCTGTGTCAGCAAGAGCAACACAGCAAATACTACCCTGCTGCAATTGCTTCCTGATGAAGACATCCTTAAGACGGGGAGGTGACAGGTTGGAGCAATAGAGGCAGGGTTGTAGGGATGAGGAGGTGACAGGTTGGAGCTCCCTGTTTTTCCTGCTGTGCTTCCCTCAACCAGGCTGCCAGTGAAAGCTGTGGGCTGGTCCCCATCTCAGTCCACGCTGGGTGATGCTGTAACAGAATACCTGAGAGTATGTAGCTGATAAAGAAGAGAACTTTATTGTGGCTAGCTGTTCTGGAGGCTGAAAGTTCACGATCACAGGTTTTATCTGCTGAGGGTCCTGACCTTCTTCACGCATGGAGGGCAGGTTTGTGCTTCCAGAAGAGAGAAACACCCTCCTCCCCTCAAAAAAAACGCCTCCTATTAGCTCATTCTCACAGTAACTGATCTATCTGATCCAGAGAGATGGGAATACCTTGATCCTTAGAGAAAGGCAGTAATACTCCTAAGAACCTCACTGCATTAGCAGAAAAGGGCTGTCGGAGGAAACCTTCCTGCAATAAAGAGAACATCAAGGTCCGGCATCTTCCCTCCTTCCCTCCCTCCCCCTTCCCGTCTCACCTTTGTCCTTCCTTTCCTCCTCAGGAAGCTTCTTCCTGGGATAGTTCCAGATATCTCTTTTTAGTTGCCTGATTAGGTGTATGTGCCTTCTAGAAAACACACCCTGTTTCCAAAACCGCAGTCCCCTCCAGGCGTCTAAAAAGTGACATCATTACCTATTTGCCACACTAGAGATTAGAACTGATCCATTACAGTTGGGGTGCTACCAGTGCCCGCACAGCAGGGGCTTAGTCTATTCCAGTTGTCCTTTCTTCCCTCTGCAGCTCCATTGTGGTCTCACGCCCTGACCCTGTCAAAGATATATCAAAGATGCACTAGGCTAGGCTAGCACAGGAATGAGGGAGTGGGGATGTGGGGAGTCTGGGATAGACAAAGGACTTGGGAGATGGAGCCAGAGGGACTGCATGGCTGGTGTCTCCTTGTCCCTGCCTCAGTGTCCCGACTTTAATGTACATTCCATCCCAGATGGGTATCTACAGTATGAAGGCCGCTAAGTCATCTGGCATCATCAGGAGGATGGCGTTATTTTGTTTCAGGTTTTCACTATTTCACTGAGGAAATAGGAGCTAGTTGGAATGTTCAGAAGGTGAGAGCAGGTGTGAGACACAACCCCAAGCCTCCAGAGTGGAAACCGGCCCCTTTCTTTGCCCCAGAGCACCTGCATCACTGCAAGATTGGAGGCATCAGGACAGCCCCTTTGAAGTGGGGTTGATGGACAGTCTGGAGAAGGTGGGGCGTCCAGACCTGTCAGCATGGGGGTGTGGGACCCTATGTGCAGTGTCAGAGTGGGAGCTGTACATCTTGCCTGTAGGTAAGAAAAGAAAACAATGCTGGGGAGGAAGCATTCCTGGCGGGGGATTAGCTGGGAGGTGGCTCTTGGCTTTGATCCTCCCCGCACCTGGCTTGCTGCAGCTTGCTCTGATAGGGACAGCAAATTCCCTGTCTCCTTTTATGTTAGGAACCCCCACGTCCCCAACACTGGAAACACTCCCTCACCCCATCTTTCAGTGGTGAAGTCCACGTGGGAGGCAGCAGAGGGTCGGGCGCAGGGGGGGGGGAGCAGTCTAGAGGCTGGCTGGATGGGGAGAAGTGTTGGTACCTGTTCAGCCTCCTCCTACCTAGACTTTCCCCAATAGGGAGTTCTTCCAGCTCCCAGATTTTCTCTGGAGAATTCCGTGATACACTCTTGAACCCTGTGTGTGCTTTATGCTGTTTTACACGGGACACTTGTTTGTTGGGGGCACGAATAAAGGAATTGTTTTGCCTTCAGCTGGTGGCCACCCACTTCAGTCGTGGTCATGCCTGAAAGAGCCACTGTGTTTCCAAACATCTCCAGTTATTAGTCAGGGCAACCAGTCATTGATCTAAAAGATGGGCTGAGTACTTACAATATATTTGTTGCCAGAACATAGCCTTAAGCTGGGTGGGGTAGCACTTGGGAGTTAAAGGCAGGGTGTCTCTGTGCAGTTTAGGCCAGCGTGATCTGCTTAGTGGGTTTCAGGACAGTTAGAACTACATAGAGACCCTGTTTTAAAAAACAAAAACAACAAACAAACAAACAAACAAACAAAAAAAAATGGGGCTGGAGAGATGGCTCACTGGTTAAGAGCACTGACTGCTCTTCCAGAGGTCCTGAGTTCAAATCCCAGCAACCACAGGGTGGCTCACAACCATCTGTAATGAGATCTGATGCCTTCTTCTGGTGTGTCTGAAGACAGCTACAGTATACTCACATGTAATAAATAAATCTTAAAAAAAAAAAAACCCTGGGCAGGGAGCATTGAGAGTCAGGTTAAATAGTAAATAGTGTGTGCTTGGGTGAACATGTCCTTCTGTGAGCCAGGCTGGTCCTGGGTAGTTCAGGCTGTGGGTGTGGCTATTGTCAGTTTATATCAGTTATCAAACCATCTCTTATGTGGGCTGTGGTGAGCTTTTCCAAGCACACGGATGGCCTGGAGGGCGATTCTGACTGATGTTAGTTAACCGGGAGTTGCCAAAGCAGGCCTGCCGAGCTTCGGCCGGGTCTGGGTCAGAGCTGGATCTCAAGCTGTTGATGAGCAGGGACCCTGGACTCTGTCCCGTTCCACCTGCCCCCTTCCTGCTCCTGATTACCCTCCAAGGGCACCAGATATGTGACAGGAGGACATAGGGCAGGTGACATGTCTTGGCTAGGGGCTTTCCAGGTGCCATCCTGCTGGGGTTAAAGAAAGGGAAGTTGGGCCACCCCGTATTCCCTGGGCAGAAGTCTGTACCCAGACGTCTGAGGTAGGGGGGTGGTGAGATGGAGCACAACCTGGCTGTGTAACAAGACCCTGTCTCAAAAGGGGATGGGGGTGGGCGTGTGCTTCAGTGGTAGAGAGCATTGGGGCTGAACTCTAGACAGCTTCCTAACGCAGCAGGATTATGACAGACCCGTCCTTACGACTCCTTTTTATGTGTCAAATCCCTGTTGTTTCGTTAGAATCTATCTTGCAGCCAAAATAGCCTCAGGGAAGAAATAACTAACGGTGAAATGAACTAAGTCTGTCAGAGGAATGTGATGGGTTGGGGTCCATACAAGTAAACGTTTGTAGGTAGCAAGGACATCCCTCTCCGGCGTCCTTATGAAAACACACCTTTGTGAATGCGTCTGTAGGAGGCAAAGGCTGGAAGCTGCCCGGCCCACTGTTTCTTCAGACATACAGTGCAGGGTCCCTTTGCTTGGCTGCTGCAGGTACAACAGTCTTAGGAGAAGGAAATCCTTCCTTGTTCTTCCACAGTCTGGGGGATCCAAGGCTAGTGGTTGTATGCTGCTCTGACATGGGTTTGCTCCTCCCGCCCCGTGAGTGTGTGTGTGTGTGTCTAAAATACAGTTGTAGTCTGTTGACTCAGCTGCCCCTGTTGCTGGATCTCCCTTCTCCAGTGCTGAGGGTGTTTGCTCACCTCTGGACTCTTCCTTGGTGGAGAGGCCATGGTGGAGAGCGAGGCCAGCGGCTGGAACACCTCCAGCCCTCCCTCTAGACGGTTGTGTTATCTCTGCTTTGTCTCCCGGCCTGTTGATTGGACACTGGCTGCCCATCCTTTGTTGGCTTTTCTGGAGTTCCGGTGTCTGTGACTTTCATGTCCCAATGTGCCTAGTGCTTCTTCTCCTTTCTCCTCTGCTCAGGAATGCCTTGGTGCTAGAGCAGGGTAAAACGGTACAATCCAGATCTAAGTCTTGGTGGGCTTCTATCTCTCTAGGTCCAGCTACCATCCAGGACACCTGACCCTCACCATTATCCCCAGCTCAGGTAGATGACTGGCTCTGTCCACTTTCTAGTACTGAGCCACCAACAGTCTTGTCTCTTGGCTGTGTCCCCAGATTGGTCAGGTTTTTGTTGCCCATCCCCCATTTCCTGTCTTCGTTCCAGTCTGTTGCTCACAGATGGGGTAGTAGGAAAGAAGCTTGTTAGTTCTTTCTTTCTTCCTTCCGAGTTATATTTCAGCAGCAGCTGTCCCCTTTTTCCACAATGTCTTCTGATTGTTCAGACCACAGGCTAGGTCCTTCTGCTGGCCACAGGGCCCTGGGAAAGCTGCTTAAGCGTCCTATTCCACACAGAGCCCTGGTGCTCATCTCTGATGTGAGAACTCTGTTCAGTCCACTGAAGCCAGTCCTTGTCGCTGACCTTGGTGGTGTTTGTGTTTCTTTCTGAATTCACCATATTGGCACTCCTAGATAAACCGACACTCCTAGATAAACCTCGGTAGCACCCTGGACTAAAGAGCTGTCAGCTACACTTCGGTGGTTTCCTCCGCTTTCTCTTTGTCATTGGGGCATCTCCATTATCACTTATCGGAAACGGGAGGAGCCCGAATCTCTTCCTGGAGACTAGCAGTTGCAGACTTAGGTTCCCTGTCCTGCAGGGACTCAGTGCTGTGCCGTGTCTGCATGCTGAGGGATAGACCCTGGAGGGGCAAGTACTTTGGCGATATTTCCTGGAGACACCCGTACCTAGGGAAAGATGTTCTAACACTTGAGTTGGTCTGAGAAGGGTTGTTACCCACAGACCCCCATGAGCATGAGCTCCTGCTCAGACCATGAATCATAGACACTTGTCAGGTTCAGACCTAGAGGGAGCGATCTTAGCCCTCCACAGCAAAAGACTGTCGTTGCCCAAGTGGTGTGACCCTCAGGACGGTCTAACACTGGGAATGACTTTACATCTCTTGCGTTTTGCGAACCTTGTTGAACCATTTGAGTGTTCCCCATGCTGGTGAAAGATATATTATTGATACTGTCATTGGCTTCTGATTATACTGGGGACATTCACATGCTGGGCAAGTGCTGTACCACTGGGTGACAGCTCCAGCCTCTGATTATCCTTTTTACTGGCTGCATAGTTTTAGATGTAGCGACTCCACAGGCTGTCAGAGACTGCTGTAGACATAGGACTGAACCTCCCTTCAGGATCCAAATCATGGGACCGAGAGTCTCTATGGCCTGGCTGCCTACCCTCTTGTGTCCATGTTTGACTTGTGCAGCAGGCACTATGACCAAGCTGTCCCTGTTTACAGCTGTGAGCATTGTAGCCGTTTCTGGTATAGGCACACAGTGATATCTCTGTTTGAATTTCCCTACCCCCTTCTCTGGTCCGTTTAGGAAAAGGTCTGGTGCCATTCTCATTGTCTGGGTTGTGGGAACAGACAGGAACGACAGGGCCCTGGTAGAGCTCAGACTGGAGATGTTCTGATCAGACTATGAAGAATCCTGAATGGAGCAGTAAGAGCTCTCTGTGTCAGGACCCCATTTATTCACCCTAACCCTGTTCTAGTGGACGGAGTCCCTGGTTTCCTGGAGGTGACTTCCCTGTATCACAGCACATCCCTATGGTGATAAGGACACCAAAACAAGACAAAGACATAATGAAGTACATACTGGCAGGGGCTGTTTTCTGTAGGGCATCGTGAAGGGCGACCTGGAAGGAGGTACATTTTGGCAGAAAGTTGAAAGAGAGTTGATAGGAAAGAGATACAGTTGATACGGAAAAGACCCAACAGAGCTTATCCTGAGGCAGCAGCAAGCAAGCAGATCAGACAACTGATCTGGGGGGTAGGGACGAGATTAAGTTAGCCCGAGAGGCCTATGGTTTTTTGCAAAAAGCTGATTAGGTGAGGAACAGGTTTGGCTGGGTTGTGTGTCTTTCCTGAATCTCCCCAAAAGAAGCTCCGCCTGGCTGGCTTTGGATGCAGAGAGACCAGAGGTCAGTTTGTTGGTTGACTATACAGTAGGAGAGGAGATGAAGAGAGTCAGTCTTCAGGGCTTATTCATGAATGGGTTGTGTGCACTGGGAAAAGTGATGGCAGAGTGGTAGAGAAGATGAGTGGATGGGAGGGACTCACAGGGAGATGGGAATAGTCAGTGTTGATATGAGGGGCCCCTGGGGAGAAGGGATGACAGTTCTGTAAGATGCCCACAGAAAAGCTCACACTCCAAGGTTTTTGAGGACAGGGAACTTAAATGAGGCATAGGGTTTTGGAGCTCAGCATATGTAGAGAGAATATGCACTGTACTGGAATACACTCGGGAGGAAGACATGAGGCTTCCTTCCTGATCTAAGGAGCTGGGGAGAGGTGGTGTCCGAATGTCTCAGCCGGGTGTAGTGGAACCTTTGTGCTGGGGCACAGCAGTTACCCTCTACCAGTGCCTTTAGTGCTACAGAGCAGAGTGAGGAGGGAGGGACTGGGTGGGGTCATTTTTGAAGGACTTGATGCTCTGTAGCAGGTTTCATTGCCAAAGGCAGGGGCGGGAGGACAGAGGTGGTGTTTAGGAGGAGGTGCTGGGCCAGCATCACATGATTGGAGTCGAAAGGCTGGGTCCAGCAGTGTGCATCTAAGATTAAAAATGATGGTGCCACTGAGTGCCCAGTGCTGTTCTGGGCTAGCCTTTATTTGAGTTTCTGTGTGTCGGTGTTACGGACTGTGCCATGGCCAAGGCGGGGGTAGCAGGGTTATGTTCAGAACTGGAAGTGGCAGACTTGACTTGGGGACCCCCTGGCCTTCACCTTTCTTTCTCAAACAGCAGCCGCAGTGTAGTCTGGCATCTGGTTGGTGTAACCAGGGTAACAACAAGAGCAACCCCGGAAGAGAGTCTTCTGGGGTCATGGCTCCCAGTGCAGTTCACATTTTGGGCAGAAGCAGGCTTGTTCTTCACTCTGGAAGAGCCAGTGAGTGGAGATGCTGACCCGGTGGTCCCCTCCAGATACCTCTCCCCTGTCATTTTGGAGTGCTAGGTACCTTGAGTCCCTTAATTCTTCCTTTGGCTCTCTTCTCCACACTCCTTTTCCTCAGCCTCTGATTCCTCTTCCCACCATGGTTCCTTCCCTCTTCTTTTCCTGGAGGATGTGTCCCTTTAGTTGCTTTAGGTTTAAGGAGTCTCTGCCCCTCCCACTGCTCAGTAAACTCTGGAATGCATGAATGGAGAAATGGTAGGGGAGCAGTAATCAGAAATTCAAAGGGCAGCTGATAGGAGGCCTTGCATTCCAAAGACCTAGCCCAGGGTGTAACCCAGGGGTGTGGCTTCCAGTGACAGTCACCTTAACCCTAGTGGCTGTCTTGGTTGATTTACACTCTCCTTCTTTACTGCAGTATGTCTGAGGTACAGCCTCATGGGATGTGGTCTGAGGGACACAGTGAGGACACCCACCCCATTCCCACAGGCTGGTGTGCCACAAGCTCGGACATAGATACAGGACAGCAGTGAAGGGTTCTACCCTTTCCAGTGCCACCCCCCTCACACACCAATGTGAGGACAGAGTTCTTTTTTAATAAAGGAGAGTTAGGAAGATTGCCAGTCCCATGCTATAAGTATTTATTCTCCAGTGGCTCTTGAAAATAAAAAGCAACTGATCAAACACTCTGGGAAGTGGAGAACTGACACATTGCCAATCCTGCTCTTTGGAAGACATCCATTCCTGCATTTGCTGAGTGTCTGTGCATGGGTAGGAGGTGGGGGCAGGGGGTGCCCCTTGTGTGGTAGTCGAGTGTTGGCCTCCTTTATCAGTCCTCTGCTAGACTTGATGAACACTAGGGGGGTCTGAACCTCAAGGCCATTTCCACGAAGGGGCGGGGTGAGGAGGTCACTGCCCTGAGTTCGGATTCCAGGAGCTCTCTGCAAAGGGTCTGGAAAGGAAAATGCTGACTCACGGCCACCTGAGCAGCAAACTTACCTTCGAAGACTTTGCTATTAAGTAGCTAAAACTTGTTCTGTTGATGAAAACAGAAATAGGGGTGGGACATGGGGAGGGATGTGGGAGTTGGCCAACATTGAACAAAGCCCCTCCTCGAGCGGCTGATTAACATTCAGTAGAAGTCTTTGAGATCGGTCAGCAGTAACAAGGGAAGAAACCGTGACTCAGTGAAGTTAATATTAAACCTGCCGCTGCACAGCCAGCCTGGCTGGAGTCTACCATGGCATCCTGGTCTTGGCAGAGTGTGTTGCCCACTTCCCTTTAGGCATGTCTGCTTGGGGGAATGTCCAGGCTCTGGGCTTCTTGTTCCCACGTTCATTGCTCCTATTGCTCCTAGTTCGTCAGCTCAACTGTAACCATGATCCCCATGGGGGATTTTGAAGACACACTACAACCCCTCAGGGTTTGTGGTGTGAATGATGGGAATGATTGGGATAGGGTTTGTTGAGTTTAGCATGTTTCTGTCCACTGCCTTCAGGGGAGTCTAAGGGTCACTATGGCCTGTCCTGACCCTGGGTGGCCCCTCTAATGATATGCCATGTTCCTTGCCCAGGGTCTAGATGTGCTTTTGTTGTTGTGTGCTGGCCCCAACAGAGAAAGTTGGGTTGTTTCTTGTCTGGAGAGCAGAGGCGGTGTCTAAGGACTAGGGATAAGCCAACGGTCTCCCTGTGGATTCTGGGAAGGATCTCCATGTTGGAGGAACTGCTGGCTGTGTGGGCAGGGACCTGGATGGGGATCAGGTTTAGAGGGTCTCCTCAACTGTACAGGTTTTCTTTAAGTTAGGTTTGATTTCTGAGTTTCACTTGTTATTTTGAACATAGAAATTGTACACATGCATACAACACAGTGGTGTGTGTGTGTCTCTCAGCTTCAGCGTGGTGTTTTAGTATAAGTGTATTACATCCCGAAAGCGGTGGGGGTATTAGCATGTCATCATCTTAAATGCTTATTATTATTATTATTATTATTATTTGTGGTGAGAGCATTGAAATCTTCTGTCTTGCAACACAGGATATGTTATTCTCAACTATGGAAGTCTGTGCAATAAAAATCCAGAACTTGCTTGCATCGAAAAAATGTTGTACCCACTGGTCAACCCTACCCTACCCCCATATCATATCCTGCCCCTACCCCTGCCTGGACGATGCTGATCACACCTCTCTACTCACTTTTGTGAGATTACTTTTTCATAATCCACATGTGAGTAAGCTTACATGGTGTTTGTCTCTCTGGGCCTGGCTTATTTCATTAGCCAAAGTTCCACCTAGGTTGCTGCAAATGGCAAGATTTTTCTTTTCCTTAAATTCCATGGGGTGTTTGTACAGCATCTCCTGTTCATTCCTCAGTGGCCCCTTAAGGTGATTTTAATCTCTTCCCTAGCTGCACAAACTTCCTGGAACAACTATTTCTACCACTTAAAAATTCCTTTTCTTTATTTCTATATGCATTGTATTTTGTGTATAAGTGCACCATGTGGGTGCTGGTGCTTACAGGCTGAAATTGGTGTTACTGATAGTTGTAAGCCACCATGTTAATGCTGGGAATTGAACCTGGGTCATTGTCATTGTTGTCCTCCTCTTCCTCCTCTTCTACTATCTCCTCTTCTTCATCCTCCTCCTCCTTTTTCTTCCTCTTCTTTTGAGACAGAGTTTCACTATGTGTCTGGAATAACCTGTGAAGTTTAGGCTGGCCTTCAATTCTTAAGCAGTTGGTCTGCCTCTGTCTCTTGAGTGCTGGGATTAAAGGACGTCACATCCAGTTTAGAACACTGCTTTTTAAATGTGGGTCATGATTCTACAGGACTTGTATAACTCCGTGTGGGGCGCAGGAGAGCATTTGGCAACAGTAGAAAGTTTTCAAATGACCAAATGAACCCAAGATCAAACAATGAGCGTAAACTGTTTGCTGCGGCGCGTGCTTGGGTCATCCAGCTTCTCTTTGACCTTGGTTCCGAAAGCAGCGTGCACACTTCACACTGCACGTGCCGTCCCGCAGTGCATTGCCAGGGGACACAGCACAGTCGGAACCAGTGCAGATTCCAAACTGGTACATGAGTATCAGTGTTTTTTAGTGTAACACTGTTTTCTGCTCTTATAGAAACATAATGGTCTAATTATTGAAAAGAAAGTTTTAACACTGTGCCATTTTCTTCCAGTATGTAATGGCTGTGCATCATGTTTGTGCCAAAAGAGTGCATTGGATGCCCTGGGATTAGAGTTACAGACAGTCGCGGAGAAGCATCTTGTAGGGGCTGGGGATGGAATCCCACAGCAGCCAGTGCTCTTTACTGCTGGAGTGACTCTCTAGCTTCAGACTATTTCTTTTGGGTTGCTGGCCTGCGTTTCATAAATAATTGCTAAGCAAAGGCCAGAGTCAGTGATGCATGCCTGTAAGCCCAGCACTGGGAAGGAGGAGGCAGGTGGGTCTTTATGAGTTTGAGGCCAGCCAGCGGTGCATAGTGAGACACTGCTCAAAAGACCAAAACTAAAAGTAAATTAAGTGAATTTTGGCTTGGGATTAGAATGGTACTGATGATTATAAAACCAAAAAGTCAATTAATGCTGAAAAATGTTGATGCTGTTCTGTGTCCAGTGGTATCCACTATTCAGCCAAGAGTCAGTGCTCTGTGTAAAAAGTAATCAAATATCTACCTCATCACTATGCAAATTTGCTTTAGTCTTTAATCCCTGGTAATATGTAGGCCAATGAATTGCTTCAAAATAAATGTTTTAGTGCCTTATTATTGTTAAGTGTTTGATTTGTACATTTTATACACCTAAATACACAGGCTCAGGAGAAGGGGGGTCGCCAGGGGAAAAGCTGAGCAGGTTTCTGTCCATTATGAAGAGTGTGTCATTAAACATGTCATTGTGGTTTTACTTAGGGAAGAAGGTGGGATTCCTGTGTATCTTCTTTCTCTCTCTCCAGCGGTTGTATGCCCTAGCTGCCCGGGACCGTAGGTTTGTCACCCCAGGCAGCCCACTGAGAGCCCTTTGGAAACAGAGATTCTTTTCTGCTTTGTCAGTTCACTGCACAGAAGGTTTGCTATGCTTTTATTGTATTTAATAATTGGGTATTTGCTGCTTCAGTCCCTTTCTCTATAGCTGTCTTCTCACCGGGGAGGGCGAGGCTGTTTGGGTGGGTATCCTGTTTTGTTTGGGCTTCTGGGTCAGAGTGACATAGGAAGCTTGGGAACTAAAATCTTGTGTTTAGAAAGTTTACTACTAAAGGACTGGAGAGATGGCTCAGCAGTTAGGACCTGAGTTTGATTCCCAGTACCTCCACAGAAGCTCGTAACTGCCCATGATGCCAATCACAGGAAATACGATGCCGCTGGTCTCCGAGGCCACCAGACATACAACCTGTATGTCAACATACATGTAGGCAAACACATACACTCATAGAGTAAAATAAAAATTATGAAATGATTCAAATAAGCTCCAGAAGAAAGTTTGCCATCGAGGCATTGGCAAGTCTGATAGACACAAGACCAGACTGGACCTCCAGGCTGCTCTGTGTCCTCTCATGAGGTGCCTAGTCCTTTCTGGGATATCGTTTATATGAGCTCATGACCCAGTCACCTCCCCCTGGGCTTCGCCTCATCCCAGTGCTTTGAACATGTGGTTGTTAACGTAGGCATTTGAGGGGACACAAACGTGACCATCATGAGGTCCTTTCACTTCAGCAGGGTTGTTATGCACTTGGAAGGGGATAGCAACATGTAGTAAGGTCCTTAGGCTTGAGGATACTAATCTACCCTTCCTCCCTCCTTCCCGCCCTTCTTTCTCTCTTTCTCTTCTTCTCTCTTTCTCTTTTGGACCGGATCTCCTAATGGAGCCCTGGCTGGTTATCTTGACCAGGCTGTCCTTGAACTCACTGAGATCCACCTGCTTCTGCCTCCAGTGTTTGAGTAGTGGATTAAGGGCATGCATATTGTGACTGATTTGCTTGCTGATTTGATTTGAGGGAGGGTCTTGTTATCTAGGCAGGGCCAGGCTGAGGTTAGGAGCATAGGAAGGTCCCTGCCTTCTATCTCCTCTGATAGACCAAGAGGTGGGCCAGATCTAAGAACCCACTGCCCAGAAGCAGAGAGAGAGGGGCTTCATACTTCCTGTCATCACTGGACAGTTGCTGTTTGATGGGGAAGGAGGAAGGTAAATGGGGATGAACTTTGCAGGAAGAACAGATTTTCCTTATTTCTCCAGGTCAGGGGGAAGGAAACATATGATGGCGGAGAACAGGGGAAATGGAGCATGTTTCCTTAGCGTTTGTAGAACACCCTGTTACAGTTTCAGAAGACACCATCTGTTGTTGACAAAAAAACCCCAGATGTGGCTCTCACACATTGACAGTTGGCCCTAACCTATTACCCTGGCCACTGTCTTGAAATCAGGCCGGTGAAGACCTGTTGGTGGACTGGTAGACTAATGCCATCACCTTGAGGTCAGAGGCTTAGGGATTTCTCCCAAATGCAGTGAATGCTGAGTGAGATTTTGAGGTGCAGTGTCCCTTACAGGATAAAGCAGTGCTAAGGATGGGAACCCCAGGGTGCTCTTTCATATCCATCTTGGTGGTAACAACAATTTTTCTACCATGTACTCTGGGTCAAGCACCTCAAATGGAACATCTTTGGTTTGTTCCCTGGCTCTTTGTATACTCTTTGTCCTCAGGATATCTCTGGGGATGGCTTGTGGGGGACTTGGACCTGCTCCCTGCTTGTCCTGTGTGTGTCCTCCACTCACCTGTGAACCCCTGAGATCTTGTGTCCCACATTCTTCTGTCTCCAAGCATGTGTTGGTCCTCCCCAGCATTCCCAAGGCAGCAGGTAAACAGACATCTTCTGGATAGGCTCTGCCATGTTAGTGAGGAAGACATGGCTCTGGGACCCTCCCAGGACTCCAGGGAATCTGGGCATACGGACGTATGGCCAGTACCTTGGCAGGCACACTGTGTTCCTTTGTAGGTGGCAAGAAATATAAGCTGGGTACACAGGGAAATGGGGAAGAAGGAAGGTCTTCCAAGAGAGGGTTTGACCCACGTCTGTGCTTGTGCAAGACCTTGACACAAGGGCCTTTGGACAAGGAAAGAAAGCCAGGCTTAGAGATTTCACCAGATAAGAGCCGCCAGTGGCTTCTGGTTAGCGCGAGCAAAGGCTTTCCTGATCCAAGGCTGTGGTCATCTTGACCTCTTGATTGAGATGTGGTCTGTCACATTCTCAATGTTAGATTTACAATTTACTCTTTTCCTTTTATGATAAAAATGCTGTGGAGTTCCCTATTCTCCAAGGAGATAGGTGCTAAAGGATGTCTTTCTTGGTGGATGACTCCAGAGAATGACTGGAAATGGTCTCCATCTTCCCTTATAAATTCTGTACATCCCTGTCTGTCTTCTCTGGGCACATCTATTGATCTGCTCATCTCTTTCTTATGCTAGCAGGTGGGGAGTGCTGACCCCACACAGACTTCGACTTGTTGCTTGTAACAGTGGAGACTCAAGGTCTCCATTGCTGGTGGTTTGGAGTACAGAACGTTTACTGTTTATTTTCCATTGGAGCCCTCTGAGGTTTGGCCAATAGGCATCACTTCAGGCTGTCTCCCATGCCCTTGTGGTGTGCTTTTCTGTCATTCCTGTGGGTGTGATCTTTTTCTCTAACCCTGACCCCTGTGGACAGAGCTGATAAGGTCTGTCTATATTACTTTCACTTCTGTGTGCCTATGCCAGGAGGTGGGGTCTGCTGCCTCACCGGTGTGTCTGAGCCATGCACAATGGTCTCCCTATTCCTCCAAATCAGAAAGGAGGTTCAAGGTATCGCCTTTTTATAGGTGTCCAGGTTCTTGTCACACGTCTGTTCCCTGTTGCAAGAGATTGCTCTGCTGCTACTTGTCCCTAGACTTAAGACCATGCATAGACTGTTTTCCAAGGCCACAGATGCTCTTCCAGGACATCTTTATGGTACTCCTAGTGTAGCCCCTGCTAAAACCACCACATAACTTGGGGTCCAGCCTGGCTTCCCATCATTCTGCTAAGCTCCCCAACTTCTCCTTTGTACCCTGTCTACCTCCAGCTTAGCTGTACAATAGCTACCATGTCAGGCCTACTCACCCAAGCACATTCTCACTTCCTTTCTTGCCCAGTAAACGTCCATCTCTTCCAAGTCTGAGCACACTCATTGAGGTCTCGTGTCATGTATGGACAGTTGTTCCCTTCTAATGCCATGTGCTCAAGGACTTCTCAGCAGGAAGCTAAGCAGGTAAGTATACACATGAATGAGTGAGCAACTTTTAGGCTACCGTGACAACTTTCCTGGAGAGCCACCGATTTGACATGAGACCATGTGATTACGGGGCACATGTCAGTCCAGCCTGAGTTTGATTTTTTTTTTCTTTCTCTACTTTTTCTGCTTTGGCTTTTCAAGACAGGGTTTCACTGTGGAGCCCTGGTTATCCTAGAACTAGCTCTGTAGACCAGGCTGGCCTCAAACTCATCGAGATCTGCCCGACTCTGCCTACCAAGTTTTGGGGTCAAAGGCGTGGGCCACCACCATTCAGCTAATCTGCATTTTCAATACTTGGATATCGCATGACCTCTCTCCCTGATGGTCAGCATGCTGATGCCTCCCTTGGTTGTCTAGCCTCCGGTTCTCCCTTTTTAAAAAGAATGTCGTTTTGTTCCTAGGGACCAGGTATAGTCAGCACCAAGGAGCTGCCGGTGGCTTTGGATTGTATCCCAGTCTGGGCAGTGGGAAGCACTAAGGAATGGAGCAAAGCAGAAAGAAAACAGGAGGCTGGAGAGAAAGTTGTCTCTCACTGTTGTTTGCAGAGTGAGGATGAGTGACATGAGCCTGCCACTCAAGTGTTAGGTGGGAATCAGCCACCAGAAGAGCTGGCTGCCTATTGTGGTTTTTGGATTGGATTTTTTGCCCATAGCTTGTCTAAGAGGCGGAGGTAGGTGGTTAGAAGAATGTGACGTCACACATGTGAACGAGCAGCAACGCTGGTCAGGGAGCAGAACAGTGAAGGACCTTTTCTTATCTGTACCCATACTCTGTACCTGTGTGGCATGAGCCGACGGAGGAGCGCTGATGCAGGGTACGGATAATCAAATAACGGCGGGTTCCTCTGCTGTGGATTCTTCTTAGCGATGAAAGTCAGTTAGCCACTGGGGATGGGGAGCAGGTGGGAGGTGGCTCTTCAGCTGAGCCCAGAAAAAGCCCAGTCATTATCAGTTAGAAAAGACTGGGTGGGGGGAGCTCTAGAAGTCAGAAGAGAGCCCATGGCTCAGAGTGGAAGGAATGGAGGTGCTGGATCTCAGCTGGGAGCCTAGCTGAGTGGTCAGGGGGAAGCCAGAGAATGGATGGGGGAGCGGTGCAGCCTGCTGAAAGGACTGTGGGTAAGTCCCCAGTTTCCAGGTTCTGGACCTTGGCCCAGAGTCCTTAGTGATGAATATTGACTCTCCCTAAGACTGACATAAACCACTTGTTGTTGCTAGCCAGAAGGCGTATCACATTCACGGAATTTATAACTATAATAAAGAATAGGTGTTTTTCTGGATGGTATATTCTTTTAAGTAACTTCTGGCAGATTCAGGTATGCCTGTAATAAAGAGCCACCGTCTTGGTGTTTGGCTCTGTGCGGCAGGCCTGGAGCTGTGCCTCAGTCTTTCTACTGCTGGGTTCTCAGACATGAGCTGCCACATTTGGAGGCACCCTGCCTCTTAAAGGTAGGTTTGAGCGGCTCTTCGAGTGTGCAGAACTCTATCATATTCGGTTGCTGTGTCTTCGTTTCTGAATTCACATTCCTTCTGCTGACTTTGTCAGCCCCTTAGTAAGGCTTGTGTCTGATGTGGCCATCCTGGGGAAGAAAAGCTTGTCACACCCCCTGACAGTCAGAAGAAGTACCTCGTCCTGCCCTGCCTTAGGGGTACCCTACCCTGCTGTGGATGCGTTATTCATGTGCTCAGGGATCCCCAAGCAGTGGAGGATTGAGATGGCACAAGCAGGAATATGACCAAGAGAACTGGGACGGCCTAAGGCTTAATTAAATAAGCAGCTCTAGGAAATTAAGAACGAGGAACAGAGAGGGAACCAGCGAAGGATGAACTCAAAGATGAGCAATGATCTCAACTTCTTCCACATCGGCCCGATGATAACTGCACGAAGAACTGGAGTCCAGGATGGCATGTGTATCTTAGGCGAATTTTGGTTTTCTTTCTTTTATTTGTGTAGTTGAGACTTGTAGAGCAGCCATCGACACTCCATTGTAGAAACAGAAAGAAAGATTCAGTGCCAAGACCTGAGAGGTTGAATTGGTGGCTGGAATTTGCACATGTGGTAATCATAAAGGCCTGTGCAGCCCACCCAGTCTGCCCTCCCATCTAAGGCATCTGGGCACACAGACTCAAGAGTGTGAGATCCTCAGAGGCTGGGCTCTGGGACACTGTAGGCTATTAGAATGCCACATGGGCTGGGCCTGGTGCCAGGGCCACTGGGGCTTCATGCTCAGAGCTACATGCTAAGCACCATGCTACTTCATTGCAGGGGTCTCCTCTGCTCCACCTAAGAGACACGAGCAATTGCTTCAGCTTGAACCCATCCATCTTCAAAATAGCCCTTCCCAAGTCTCAGAAGTTAGACTTGCCTTGGGGGAAGCCACACTCTGCTGCTGTTGCAATTGCTTTTAAGGACACAGTCCTGTGCAGGAGAGGGGGGCTGTTCTGTCAGGAAAGTGTATCCCGGTGTTTTAAAGTGACCCTCGAACTTTCTGGGCTCCTGGTTTGTTTTCCTCCACCCCAGTTCCTCCATCCTACCCCTACTGCAGGTTTCTAACTGCCTTCTGAAATCCTTGACTCAGAATGGCTGAGATGCGATTCATGAAGTTGGTGGCACTGAGATGGGGAATGGACACCCATCCCTTAGGGGTGCAGAGTAGGCAGTCATTTGCTCCCCCCCCCCACTGTCGCCGAGCTTTTGCAGCAAGGTCAACCCCCCTTTAAATTTTAAAGCTTCAGAAGCAAAAATAGTAACAACAACAACAACAAAAAACCCTATGCTTTAGCTTTTTTTTTGTTGTTGTTTGTTTGTTTTCCTCTTCCTACTCCAAATTCACTCTTAGCTGGGTAGTGTTGATAACCCGGTAGATACCACCCAGAGCAGATGCGGAGTGGACTGGAGACTGGTCAAGATTTTAAAATGCCAAAAAACCCTGGGAACCTGCTGCGTTTTGATTCTCTTAAGCCCCTGGGCCAGCGCGCCTCGAGGTTTGAAATCCTAGTAAAGCCGAAGCCCGAGCCAAGCGTTGGCTGGCGGCAGGGAGGCGCACCCCCTCCCCACCCCCGCCCGCGGGAAGGCGTTTCTTCGCCCATTTCTCCCGCGTCTGGCTGAGCAGCGGTGCCCGGCTCTGGGCTGCGGTCTGCGGGGGAGGGCGGGCTAATTCGTGTCAGATGGAGGGCGGCCGCGCGGGGCCCGCCACTCGCGCCTGGCTTTTGTTCCCGGCGTCTGACTTCTGACGGCAGGAGCTTTTGCAGAGCCTGGCCGAGACGCGCGCGATCTGGGCCTCGCCCACGCAGGACGCGGAGCCGTCAGTGCCCCACGCTTGTCCGTGGACTGGGGGACGGACCACGGGGGCAGCCATGCGGTGGCGCGCGCTGGCCCCGGGCCCGCCCGCGAGGTTGGCGCGCGAGTCCGGGACGCGTGGGCGTCCACGTCAGGTGAGTGCGGCTGATGGGGCTCCCTCGGGTTGTCACGTACGTGAACGTCCCGGGTGGGCCCACGAGGCCATGTGCTTGTGGGTCTACCGGTGTGCGCGTGTCCTTCATGGTGCGCGCTCCTCTGTCCTGTCTCTGTTCTGGACTGTGTACGTGTGTGTACGTGTGTTTGTGTCTGCGTGTGCGTGTGCATGCAACAGTGTCTGGGGAAGCAGAACTGGGTGAGCGCACGGCAAGGCGGGAGGCAGGACAGCCTTAGCCCGTTGAGATCCAAAAGTTGCTAGAAAATGTTTCTCTGGATCCCTTTCTCTGCAATAGAGGCGGAACATTGGCCATTGCGCAGACTCGCTGTTCCGCGCGAGTTTATTGCTGAGGTTTCTTGCGGATGCAGGGGTAGTGCTTGGAAAAGGTCCACTGCAAGTTCCTTGGTCTCCGAGGGCACCTTGGCGCCCTGCGGATCCTAGGAAGGTCCTCTGTGGGGTTCGAATTAAACGGGACGAGGGGTAGCAACCCTACCCCCTCCTCTAAGCCTTGTAAATCCAGCATCGACTGCGATGAAGGTTCTGTGGAGCGAAAGGTCTGCATGTCCGTTTTGCTTCAGCAGCCAGATGCGGTTGCTGTAAAGGAGTGGTCCCTTAAATGCGGTTCCTCGTGTTGTGGTGTCCACCAAGCATATACTTACTTTCCTTGCTACGTCATAACTGTAAGTTTGCTACGGGTATGAATCGTGATGTAAATATCTAATATGTGACCTCATCAAATGGTCTTTAGACCCCTGAAGGGGTTGTGATCCACAGGTTGAGAACTGCTGACGTACGGGAACTCTGTTGAACATGGAAGGGGTTACTTATGTCTCAGGTGCCTGTCTTCTGTGGGGAGGTCTCAGGACAGCTCTGCAGATATGGGAAGGGTTCGGGTTTGGTTGCTTTCAGAGATGCCAAGTGTAGCCGGGGGATGTGTTTTTGACCAGTGCTACCCCAGGGCACCATTGGCTTCCTGTGGTGGACCGAATATGTTTTGAAGGGAAAACGTAGCTCGCGCAGACATATTCTTGTACTATGAAACTAGTTTGCCACGGCGACCTTTGGTGGCAAGAACCTGGCAACCGGTTCCGTGTAGTTTTGCCTTTCCGTTGAGTGGAGAGCCTCCCTGGCTCTCCAGAGACTTTACTATCAAGGCTAATTGTCCCAGTCCTTGAGAAACCCGCAGCCACACTAGTTACTCTTCCAAAGTTTGGCTCCTAACAATTAGATGCAATTTAGGTTCCTGAACTGGCTTTGCCAACTGCTTCAGCCTCTCTGTATCCCCATCCCGCCCCCCTTTCAGGGACAAATGAAAGCTCCGGGTCAGGTGAAGACAAGGACAGTCTAGTTCTGTCTAGTTTCCTTTCACCAGAGATGTTATGCAGCATGCGCGTGAGCCGATGTTATTACACTATCTTAATCAACTCCCTTGGGATCTAGCAATTGAAATGGCCCAGCAGCCCCACAGTGCCTCTGCTGTTTCCACTCTGCAGCTTCTGGACCAGTGAGCAAGAAGCTGCATGCAAACAGTACCTCTTTCTCCTAGCTTAGAATAAAGGTGTTTGTGACCAATGAAACGTTACAGTATCTCTCCTTTGGCCCACAGACTATGGCCGGTTCATCTAGTGCACAAATCTTAATTGAGGGACTGTGGCTTGCCTTCTGACAGCTGGGGAGGGCTTCCAGAGGACAAAGGAGAAAGAGCTTGGTACCCTGAACCTAGGATATTGCAGTCTAGCACAAGAGAGTTTATAATCCAAAAGCTGCAAGATGGGCAGAAAAGGTATGTGACACCCTCGGTATTACTAAGGGTTAATTTCGGTGCCAGTTTGAGCTTGGCACTAGGTGGTAGCCTTATCCCTCATTGGTTCCCTGTGAGGTCTAGGTCTTGTATATCACAACCCCATCTGTAGAAAAGGGGGCCGGGGATTAGTGTAACAGTGTTTCTTGCTAATGTGAATATTGAATGCTGCTAGATTCTTACAGGGCTCTGGATACAGTGTTTCTGCTATCAATTCCAAGTAATCAGACACAGACGTAGGAAGGAATATTTAATAAAGGTGCCTTAATAGTACAGGCCCAAGTGATACAGCCTGTTATGGCTACAGTTGAGAATCTTTGGGAGCCCTGAAACCTTCCCAGTGTTCTGGTTTCACCTCTAGGATAATCAGATTAAATTGGTATGGGGTGGACCCAAGTTGTTTTGAAAAACTGCCCATGTTTTGCCTGTAGATGTATAGCATTTTGGTTATTCCCTGCAGTAGGAGGAGGGTGTCATTGTCATTTAAGAGGACATGTGGCTTGCTCAGGGCTGAGCAAGAGTTTGAATGTAGACTGCAGAGCCAAGGCAGGTGTTTCTGCTGAATTCGGGGTACTTTCTTCTTCTTTGACAGTGCCGGCTGTATCATGGTAACTACAGGGAGCTTACTCAGGGAACTGTCAACATGACCGAGGAACCAGAGTGTTTGGAAGATTGTGGGTCTAGAAATGGCTCCTTAACGCTGGTGGCTTTTGAACGTCAGTTTTGAAATTTCATTGGTGACATGTAGCCAGAACAATTGGTTGGTTGTGTTGATCCTCTTTTCTCCAGCTCTGCTACTAAAAATTCTCTTTAGTTCTCAAAGCTCTTTTTTTCCCCTCTCCCTTCTTTTTTGACTACCTTGGCAGCCAGGTTATCAGGAGCAAGGTTGTTTTACAGCTTTCCAAATTGGTTGCCTTTTATTTCCTTTTCTCACCTCATTGTGCTGTTTAGAATCTCAATGCTAAGTCTTGACTAGCACGGTCTCTACCGGGTTGCATATCTTAAAAGGAAGCATTAGGGTCTTATGATTAAGGATGTTTGCTGAAGGATTTACATAGCACATGTGATCACCATCAGGAGGAAGCCTCTTTCTCTCCTGTTTGAGATCCTATCAGCAAAGGGATGTTAGAGTTTGTTTGTGGATTTTTTTGAGAAGACCAGCTGGTTCTCTTCTTAGCTTATTAACTGTTTTTGTGATGGTTTGCCTTGCATTTCCAGACAGGGTCTGGCTTCTACTGTTTCCTTGCCAAAGTCTCTAGAGTTCTGGTATGGAAGTTATTGATTGATATTTGAATGTTATGAACTCTCACATTTCTGGGATAAGCCAACTTTTCACGTTGTAGTAATGATACGGATTGTGAAGGCTATTTCCAAGTGTATTTTGTTTGCAACTATTTGGGTATTTTCCAGAGTCAGCTGTTTTCCCAAACTTGATTCGATTGTGGTCAGGCTTTCTTTTCTCAGTAGGACTTGAATGTATTTGGCTTCATTCAGACTTGTTCTGTGCCCATAACCTGGCTAAACATGCCAGGGAACTTGAGAGGATGTGTGCTTTGTTGCTGTTGAGTTAAATACTCTGTTAGGTCAAATTGTTTGATAATATCACACAAATCATTGGGATCTGTGTTTATTTTCTGATAGATCTGTCGATCTCTCTCTCTCTCTCTCTCTCTCTCACACTCACACACAAAGAGAGAGAGAGAGAGAGAGAGAGAGAGAGAGAGAGAGAGAGAGAGAGTGTTGAATAACAGTGGCTTAACAGAAATGTGTTCTCCAACAGTGCTGAGGAAGGGCACAGGCAGACATCATGGTGTGGGTGTTTGGTTGGTTTGTTGAGACCTCTTTTCATTTGTAAACAGCCCTGTCTCCCAAGTCCATATATGACTATTCCTTTGTGAACATAAATTCCTTGATCTGTCTTCTTATAAACCATAGCAATAGCTTGTATTATTTTAGGTCCCTCTGGGGCATCTCTGGTCAACTTCTCATAGGGTGGTACCCTATACCTATTGTGTAGAGTTTCATTAAATTACCTCTGCCTCTTGGGAGTGACATTGTCCATGAATGAAGGTTACTTCCGTTTACATTCCTTCTAAAAGAAATATATCTTTAAATTTTTCCTCCACAAAATTGTAGGATTTGATATGGTTCTTTCCTTCTTCCCCAGCTTTGGCTGGTCCCTTTCTCTACCCCCTTTTCTCGGCCTCTTCGTCCTGCATAGCCTTTTTCATCTCTGGTACTTTAGTCCTGTATTTTCATCTCATGCTAATTGCCCAATAGTCCTGACTTAAGACTCTGTTCCCTCAATGTGCTTTTATAGGTTTGTGGCCTCCCTAGACAGTCCATGTTAAACACAGCTCTACAGCTTCGAAGCTGTATCCACCTGTGAGAGAGGAAGTATAGTGTTTGTCTTCCTGGACTCTGTATACAGAACTCATAATGATTTCCAGATCTATCCATTTTCCTGACGTTTTGATTTTTCTTTACAAGCTGAATAAGATTCCTTTGAGCATTATTTACATCCTTCTCTTTATCCATTCATCAACTGACGGACACCTAGGCAGATTGCATTCTGTAGCTATTACATCGCAATGCTTTTTAGTTGACGATTAGTTAGCTCTTGGCTGTGTTTAATGAGAAAGTGTGCGTTTACCCACCTATGTGCCATTTGGGCTCTTCTTTCTGTTACGTAGAATCCTCATTCCCAGCATCACGTTACCTAAGGACTGTTTTTTAATATATCTGAGATCCGTGTCAGCTATTGATGGGTTCCTTTAATACTCAGCTTTTTAATATCCTTTTTTGGAAGCTATCTTGACTGCACATTCTAGATTCACTGATTTCCTTTAATGTTTTTGCATTGCTGCACTAACTTCTATACATATATATCTTTTCAAATTTATTATTTTTCTTAAAGATTTATGTTTATTTTTAAAGTTATGTGCATGCATGCGTGTCTACGTCCCGAGGCCAGAGGCATCTAGGACTCTTGCAGTAGAGTTACAGGTGGGTATATATTGCCTAATGTGTGTGCTGAGAACCAAACTCAGGTTCTAACCACTTAGCCAACTTTCTATCCTTGTAGTTAAACATTAAACTGAATGGTTTGTCCTCTGTACATGACATGTCTTTTTTTTTTTTTTTTTTTTGCTCTGAGTGTTTCTACGATTTATTTTCACGCACCTTGGTGTAGTTACAGTCAACTCCCCTATTTCGGCTCCATGGTTTTACACATTTCCCTGCATTTTTGAGACTGTTCTCATCATTATTTCTCCCAGTACCCCTTCTGCACTTCTCCCCTTTAGGGATACCAAGTCAGGTCTCTTGGTTGTTAAAATTCTGTTGTTGTTCTGCAGGCCCATTCCTTTCTTTATATACATTGTCTCATTTATTTGCTTCATTTCGACAGGTTTTCATTGTGATCTTTTTAAGTTCACTTATCTGTCTTTTGAGTAATTGGCCAATAATCATGTCACATATGTGTTTAACCTCAGAAGTCTCCCTTTCCTTCTGTGATTGTTTTCTTTGGCTCTTTATGCCTTTTTCAGGCCTGTGCATTTTGAGTAGGTAGAATTCAAGTGTCATAATAACATTAATGTCCTTGTCTGCTAATACTAACTTCTCAGTCTGTTTTCACTTTGTTTGTTTGTTTGTTTGCTTGCTTGCTTTTCTATTTATGAATTCTGTTTTCTCGCTTGTCTCTTTGGGTGCCTGATAATTTTTGACTGGCTGCCAGCCTGCATCAATTTAACTTTGGATTCTGGGAAATTTTATGGTCTTTGTGGTATTCTGGTGTGCTTTTCCTCTGACATGGAGTCCTGTTATGGGACAGCCGTGGCAGCCTCAGGGCACTGTTTTCTAGATAACTTATGGGCAGTTACTGTGGACCACAGTCCTCAGCCTGTGGACTTTTCCACATAGGTTGCACATCACATATCCTGCATATTAGAGATTTTGCATTAAGATTTTTAACAGTAGCAAAATTACAGCTATGAAGCAGCAATGAAAACAGTTTTGACGTTGGGGGAGGTCACTGCAACATGAAGAACTAACTGTATGGAAGGGTCTAAGCGTTATGGAGGCCGAGAACCACCTTTGTGGTAATCTTTGCAAGGCAATGTTCTGTATTCTAGAGTTGGGAAAAATTGGGGTTCCTGACCTCTAGAAAGCAAGCACTATGCTCGGCTTTGAGTGAGCACAGGGCCTTGTTCTTCTAATCCTTCTTGTGAGGCATGGGGTGTGTGGTGGAAGGGCTGGGGGTCGGGCGAGGGTTCTGTCCTATATTGTTGATGAGAAGGCTCTTTGGTACTCATCCTTTTTAAGGGGTTCCCTGAAGACCTTGAGAGTTGTTCTGTGGTGCCCTGTCTAGGAAACTTCTTGCCTCTCTCAACAGGGATGGTTCACTAGACTCCGTTTGGATCTTTTCTGCAGCCAAAAAGAATCTCTTAAGACAGCAGTGATGGTGGGAGGGAAGGAGACAGGAGGATCACCTTATAACTTACTCTTTTCTCTGAAGTGCAGTCTCGTGGATGTAGTTTGGATGTAGGTATATCATTATTCGCTGGTGCCATTGTGTTGGTGACACTCAGTGTATTTACACAAACAGATTGTGGGACATCACCAGGTGGGAGGACTTTAGCCCCATTCGGGTCTCAGAGCACCTTAGTGCAGACGAACATGCTGACCAAAGCATCCTCCTCCCTGCCCTTCATTTCCTGTCCTCAGTTTCCTGTTGCACTGTTTCTTTTCTTTTCTTCTTTTTAAAGGCTTTGTTTATTTCTTGCATGATTTTAGGTGGGAGGATACATTTCATCTTTGGCTAATACCGTTGTACCAGCAGTGTTAAGATCCTGCAGATGGATGCAGAACTAAGTAAATAAAAATGCTATCATGGGGCTGGAGAGATGGCTCAGCGGTTAAGAACACTGACTGTTCTTCCAGGGGTCCTGAGTTCTGTTCCCAGCAACCACATGGTGGCTCACAACCATCTGTAATGGGTTCCGATGCCCTCTTTTGGTGTGACTGAAGACGGCAACAGTGTACTCACATACATGAAATAAACAAATCTTTTTTGTAAATGCTGTCATGCTGTTCCCCCATCACCTGAGGTCCTTAAATGTAGGAGAGCACATCCCCCAGGATCACTGTCTACTCAGACCTGTGCCTCTCAGCTTTCTCGCAGATCTTTTGCCAGTCCCATATACGACTCTGAAGCTTAATGACTTGAACCATGTGCCCTCCGTAGCTGCCATCCAGAGCGTGAAGCAAGCACCCTTCATCCGAGCTCCTTCAGGGTGCACCCTCACCCCCTGCAGTGCGTTCTATGGCTCTTCTTGCTTCTGTG
Organism: Micromys minutus; assembly: GCF_963924665.1. Lineage (NCBI taxonomy): Eukaryota > Metazoa > Chordata > Mammalia > Rodentia > Muridae > Micromys > Micromys minutus. Next base: position 33,013,118 of record NC_137969.1, on the reverse strand, counting down.
GACTCAGTTGTGTTTGGGTGGTGGTGAGCATCAGGGATATGTCTGTCCTCTGTCTATGTGCCAGCACAGGTACTATGCACCTCTGTTTTCCCAACAGTTTTAAAAAAACTCCATTCTTCTTACATATAATTCGGTTGTTTCTTGGTTGGGACAGGTGTTTTGTTGCTATTGTTGTTTTCGTTTGGTTTGGTTTTTTGAGGCACTGTTTCTCTGTGTGGCCCTGGCTGTCCCGGAACTCTCTCTGTAGACCAGGCTGGCCGCGAACTCATAGAAATCCACCTGCCCTTGCCTCTGGAGTGCTGGGATCAAGGGTGTGTGCCACCACCACACTGCCCGGCTTTGGGACGGCTTTGGGACGGTTTTTTAATTGTTAGAAAATATAGTATATTGGCCACACTTTTTGGGAGCTGGGGGCTCTGCAGAGAGTAAAGCACTGTCTGCAGCCATGACAGAGTTTCAATTACTTTGTCATACTTTTTAAAGTTTGTAAGAAATTATCAAATTTTTCCCCCAAGGTAGTTGTTACTGAGAACAAAAGATAAACGATACATTTCACTTTCTCTGTAATTTTAAATGGTCCTAGTGAGTGTGCAGTAGCTTTCTCTCTCTCTCTCCTTCTCTCTCTCTCTCTCTCTCTCTCTCTCTGTGTGTGTGTGTGTGTGTGTTTTGACTAATATCCACATGGTTATTGGTAACTGATCATGCATGTACTGTCCAAAGCAAACAGGCTGTTTTTAGAACAGTGAACACTTTAAGAGCCTCACATAGAGGCTCTGAGCTCAGACTCTGCAAAGAGGAACTTAACTTGGTGGATGAGTTAATCTCCTCATCCTAATGCTTATCCTCAAGGTTAAGGAAGAAGCGTGTGCTGTGTGTGTGTGTGTGTTGTGTGTGTCCCAGGCTCATCTTAGGGCCTTCTCTTCTGCAGAACAAGCACCTAGCCCACTGGCCTGAAAATTCAGAACCTCAGTGGTTATTTAGAGATATCTTTGAGGGGGAAACCACATAGTGCATTGGGTTTTAACTTGTCTGCTCTTTGATAATCCTTTATTCTAGAAGAAAAAGCCTTGAGAGTCTGGAAGGGTGTATGGTCACTTTGTTGCTGCAGTGGATGATGTAAGCCTGCTGGCTGCAAGCAGTGTATCATCACCTGCATGTAGTTGCCCAGTGTCTCAGCTCTAAAGCACCCTGGGGGAGATGCGCATACAGGGAGAGGGTGAGCTGCCCTCTGGATTCCAGAAGGCCACCCCCCTGGCTCTCTTCTGGGAACTGGAGTTTGCTTGGTAAAGCTCCTCTTTCAGCTGCGTCAAAAGGCTCACTAGATTTATTATCTCCTGAGAAAGAACTTAAGAAAAAAAATAAAGATTGGAGAGCCAAAGCTCTGACTGTTTCTTCCTTTTATTCTTTCAGTCGGAGGAATTTACCACGTGTCCCCACAGCTTTAAGAAAAAGGACTTTAAAAAGCCCAGAGTCTGTGGAGTGTGCAGACAGACCATTGACGGTCAAGGGATTGCTTGCCGAGGTAAGTTCATGCCCTTAAACCTCTCACCCGTTAGACCCAAGCTAAACAAGACAGTGGTTCCTCTGGGAGTTTCCAGAAGTTAAGTCATGGAATTTCCCCAGCTCCATTCACACCCCCAACCCCCACCCCAAGCCACCTGGTCAGGCCTCCCATGTTTATGCAGATATAGGTTCCTAAGAAAGATTTTCTAGAAAGAGCAGAGCTATTGCCACGGGAGAGTGGATTGCTGTGGGCACTTTGTGCTACCTGTCAGTTTTTTTTTTTTTTTCTTTCACAGCCTACACTTTCACTTTTGAGATCTCCCGCAGTCTACAAATGAAGTGCCTGTTCTTGCGTTACGGCTCTTTCTTATTTATTTATTTATTTATTTACTTATTTATTTACTTATTTATTTATTTATTGTGCATCAATGATTTGCCTGCATCTCTGTCCATGTGTGGGTGTCAGAGCTTCTAGAACTGGAGTTACAGATCGTTGTGGGTGCTGGGAATTGAACCCAGGTCCTTTGGGAGAGTAGCAGCCTGTGCTCCTACCTGAAAAGCCACCTCTCCAGCTCCTAGGTTAGGGCCTACTTGATGCTGGCATCTCTCAGCCTCTTTGTGAAAAGCATTGATCTTGTCTCTAAGCCAAGCCATCAGCTTGGCTTTATAAAAAAAAAAAAAAGATGTATTTATTTACTTTATATCCCAATATTTGCCCCCTTGTCTCCTCCTAGTACCCCCCATCAGGTAGATTTCCCCCCAGTTCCTCCCTCCCCTCTTTTTTTGAATAGGGGAACTCCCTCTAGGTAGCACCCACCCACACTACAAATCAAGTCACTGCAGGACTTGGTGCATCTTTTTTCATGGAGGCTAGACAAGAGCCCAGTTAGGGAAACAGGATCCATAGGCAGGCAGGTTAAGGGACAAACCTGCTCTAGTTGTTGGAGGACCCGAGTAAAGACCAACCTACACATCTGCTCCGTATGTGCAGGGGTCTAGGTCCAGCCCTTGCTTGCTCTTTGGTTGGTGGTTTAGCCCCCAAGGGTCCAGGTTAGTTGACACTGTGGTCTTCCTGTGGAATCCCTGTCCTCTTTGGGGCCTTCATCCCCCCTCCCCCAGTTCTTCTATAAGATTCCCTGAGCTCCATCTAATGTTTGGCTGTACATCTCTGCATCTCTTTTCATTGGCTTCTGATGGAGCCTCTCAGCAGACAGTTACGCTAGGTTCTTGTCTGCAGACATAACGGAGTGTCATTAATAGTTTCAGAGATTGAGATTGCTGTCAATATGGGGCAGTTGTTGGTTTCCTCTGGGTAGAGAACAGGTTCTAGAGGCTGTTCCCAGCCAAGGTCTGTGCCACTGAGTGCTTCTGGACTGTCTGGCCTGTTTGCAAACACAACTGCCCTGCACAGTAACCCAGCCCTCACAAGGGCTGTGTCACAGCGTCAGGCCTTTCTCGTCCATACAGGAGGGTCACATCAGCCCTAGTAATGGCCCTTTCTGTTTGCAGACCAGGGGGCGGGGGTTGTTCTCAGTGTGCCGTCTACCTCTCCAAGCTTGCTCTACAGTGTCTGTGGCAACATGTGTACTGCCCATTCACAAGTGAACACACAAACACATGCAGTCAGATGCACATGAGCACAGGGCATTCTGACGCGCCCACTCTTCACAACAGCCTGTCCCCTGGAGTTGGTAGAGGCCCCCGTACGCCCAGGAACATAGCATGTATAGAAAGCCCCCCAATTTATTTGTATCGCACACCCTGTTCTCATGGAAACACTTGCTGGCAGAAGTTGTCTGTGAGTAAGACACCGTGTCAGCCCAAGGCTCTGAATTTGGTTCCTGGAACTTTTGAAAGTCACAGTGTTTGTTGTCCTCAGAGCTCCACACATGCCCCCATGGCACATTTCAACTCTCCTATAACAATACCAATAAATAGGAGTTAATTAAAAAATAACCAGATCACTAATACCGCCCCTCAAGTCTGAAAATAAGGGAGAAGGTCATCAAGGTCACGCGGGCTTGAGGCTCCCGGCTGTGTTGTCTCCTGAGTCAGCTCTGGCCAGTTACCTGCGGGGTGGAGACAGAGTAATACAGTATTTCATCTGAGTCCGTCCTGAGCTGGGCATCCCTCTGAGTTGCAGCCTCAGCGAAGATTCCTTCCCCACCTAGAACTGGGACCCACGGAGTGATTGCACCAGAGAGCTGGAAAGGGGTTTCAGACCTGCAGCCAGCAACACTCCTGTCGGTTACTTCTCCTAAAAGTCCTTTCTGGAGAGTGCTTTGATGGTGCTCCCATGGGTCTGAAACTCACAAGTGTCCCTTTCCTGTCTGCGAGCACAGACCATTCATAGAGCTCTATCTGGTGGGAGGGGCCTTTAGATGAAAGGGTTTGCTTGCCAACACCTACAGCAGTGACTGGCATACGCCATGCTCATTGTCCCCCAGGAAGTCACACACACACACACACACACACACACACACACACACACACACACATACACAGACACATAGCAAAGGCTGAGTTTATTGAGGAACCAGCCCACACAGCCTTCTTTCCACCTTAATGTGCTGCCCTTAACACCTCATGTAGCTTTTGCTATTTTTACATAAGGAGAATCTACGAGCAAGAGCAGTGAGAATCCCTAAGCAGCATCAGGACTCTAGCTTACAGCCAGTGTATGCTGGTTGGCTGGGAGCCATCGTCCTCTTGCTCTGGGCAATGCTCCTTGAGTTGGCCCTGCCATTTTCTCAGCTTGGTTACCCTCTGTAAAGTGAAAACTCCAGGCTGATCCTGTAGCTTCTGTGAGCTCTGTTGGTGACAGAGGGACCCCAGTGGACATGTCAAAATGGCATGTGGTTGTGTGCATCTGACTGCATGTGCTTGTGTGTTCACATGTGATTAGGCAGGCACTACATATGTAGCTGTGTTTGTACTTATGACCGGTTGCAGATAGGATTCTTTGCTCGGTGTGCGAATGTGCCCATTGTTCTGATGGATGTGTGTGCACATATCTGTGTATGTCTGTACACACAGCAGGTTCACAAGAGATCATCACTCTGGCTCTGGTGCTTGGTAGAGCTGCACCTGTCCTACTGTTCCTGTAATCTGAGGCAGGGCATGCCTGGGAGGTGCTGGAAAGAGAAAAGGGGCCTAGATGGTGCTTAGTGCGGAGGATGTGCTCAGCCGGCTCCTCTGTCATTCACTGGTTAAGAAAGATTTGATGGGGCCTGTCACCTCCAGATAAACATCTGTTTCTCAGGTCCCAGAGAGGCCTGCTGCCTTCACCAGAGTGAAGGTCTGCATAATGGCTCTGTGGCCCAGAGCACGCTGGCATTATTCAACTTTCCTTTGTTATTATTATTATTATTTTGAATTTTCCGATGGGCTATGAGATGTCACAAGTAGACCCTCCCTACCTCTCATAGTGCTGTACTGCCTCATAGATGCCCCACCTCTCTACCATGGATGACAGAGCAGAAAGCACTGTGCTGTGTGTGAGAGGGGGCCCTCCTCACACTGCTTTGTTCTAGGACCAGAACTGAGACATAGATTTGCTGTTGTAGCTCATCTATCCAGGCCGTGGTGGTCTTTCTTCTTCTTCCTCTCTTCCTCTCTTCTTCTTCTTCTTCTTCTTCTTCTTCTTCTTCTTCTTCTTCTTCTTCTTCTTCTTCTTCTTCTTCTTCTTCTTCTTCTTCTTCCTCCTCCTCCTCCTCCTCCTCCTCCTCCTCCTTTTCTTCTCTGTCTCCTTCCCCTCCTCCCCCTCCCCTCCTCTTTTTCTCCTCCTCCTCTTTCCCCCTCCTCCTTCTTCTCCTTCTCTTCTTCTCTTTCTCCTTCCCCTCCTCTTCCCTCCTCCTCCTTCTTCATAGCAACCCAAATAGACTGAGACACCATATTTATGCACACAAGTATAGTAATTCTGTTATTATGCAATTGCTGCTTTTCTTTAATGCCCTGAAATTATCTTCCAGGAATCTTAGGTCTGATCTTTCTCATAACCTCTTTTTTTTTTTTTTTTTTTTGCCTAATTATTATTAAGTTCGGTTGCTGCGGGTACTACTTAGCATGAAGATGTTTCATCCTGTTTCTCAAATGCTGCCCTCTTTCTTGAGGACAATGTTGTGTGTCAGGAAGTAATGGCCTGGCGTTCTGGGTTGCATGTGTGAGCCCAGAATCCTTCATCAGGGCTTTCAGATTTGAAGCACCCTGCAAACGCCACAGGCAGCGGTGCCAGCTGGGTCGTCAATGTCAAGAGCACTGACTGCTGTGTAAAGTGTTACGGCTCAGAGGCTGGCAGACCGGAAATGTGTTAGGGGGATGTCGTAGGTCTTGCGTGGTGTGGGCATGGCAGGCATCACACTTCCAGAGGCAGTGGACTTTCAAACTGTGACAGGGCCCAATGGAAATAGCACAGCCTGCCTCTAAGAGGTCCAGCTTCCCTCATGAGAAAGTAGAGAATCTGGCATCTCTGTGTTGCTAGGTCTGCATCTCTTGATGCCTGGGACCTGGACCTGTTACTCTCAGATGTTGGAGCAGAACAGCCTCTATCTACACTCTGATACCCTGCCCTGCCTGGTGCTTGTTGTAGCCTTCCTAGAGCCTACCTTAGGCTGCAGACCTGGCACGCTCCTCCTAAGTCCGTTTCCCTGCAGTGGCCTTTGGCTGTCCAAACTGGGTTGGCTTTGATAACTGCCTCCCTACCTTTTGATGCTTTTCCTCTCTGTCAGTGGTTCTCACCCTTTCTAATGCTGTGACCCTTTAATACAGTTCTTCATGCGTGGTGACCCCCAACCGTAAAATTATGTCATTGCTACTTTGTAACTGCAGTTTTGCTACTGTTATGATTTGTAATGTAAATATCAGAAATACAGGATAATGGATAAATGGCCCCTGCGGGGGTTGTGACCCAGAGGTTGAGAACCACTGCTCTTTAGCCTGTTCCTGGGGAGCAGGCCTGGGAAGAGACATAAAGCTTCCATTAGAAGGACTGCACTTGTTACTGAGTGGCCTTGAGCCTGGGCCTCCCGTGTGCATCCATCCCTCACTCGGATGTATTACCTACCCTTTGATAGTGCTCCCTCATGGCTGTTTTCTGGACTTGCTTCCTGGTTAGCTCCCCCATCCTTTGGATTTCTGCTCAGGCCTCAGGTTCTCAGAAGCTACCTCGCTGCCCTGATCCTCTCCTCATGTCTGGGTGATCAGTCAGTGAGCAGCTTCAGCATTCTGGTCGGTTTCCACCCAAGCAGGAAGCCCAGGAGGCTGAGGGGGTGGCTTTGCTTTGTGGACCAGGTGCGTTGGTGCTGAGTGTGTCCCTGGCACAGAGCAGGCATGCCGTTCTTTCAGCTCTCCCGTGTGACATATTGGGCAAGCAAGTTGATGCTTGTATGCTATTCTACTTGTGCTGATGGATACGCTTTGGCTATGGTTTGTCCTCCTGTAACCTCCATTGTGAATATTAAGAGGGCGGAAACAGTCTGACCCTGGCATTGAGAAGTGGGGCCTCTGAAAGGTCATTAGGATTTAGAGTCATTAGCATGGATTAAGAACTGGTGTTTATTTATTATTTTTAGAGGGATGCATGTGCATACATGCACACCCTCTTCGTGCATGCACACACATGTGCTCCCACGTGTTGTCCTGCTCCATCTTGGGATATTGCCATTAAGATAGCCATCACCAGATGTGGCCTTTGTACCTCGGAGAGGAACTGGGCCAAAATAGATTTCATTCAGATGGTGGTTTCATTATTAGCCACATAAAATAGGCTGTTAATCACCAAAGCCCTAAAGGGCCTCATGTCTGGTGGGCAGGCATCCAGGACAGGAATGCAGTAGGGTACCTGTGGCATGGAGAAAAGGATGGTTACCCCGGGTGCTGACAGGCTCCGAGCCAAGTTTGCGAAGATGACACGCTGGCTGTTCTTCAGCCTGTCTGCTGTCCAGGCTGAAAGCTCCTGTGTTTCACTCAAGTCATGCGGGTACCCGAAGTCTCTCAGCAGGAACACAGGGACAGTGGACTGATTGAAAATCTAGGTGAAGTTGGCAGATAAATGCCTGGCTCATCCATCTGCACCTTTCTTGCAAATCCACATGGAGTAGGTAACGCTGAACTTTTCCGCAGAGCAATTAGGGTGACTCCCTCCGACAACCCTAGCCCAGACTTCCAGTTTCCTGTATTTTCTTCCTTAAAATGTTCCCATGATGACCCTGTCTGTCTCAGCACACCCCCTCCTCCACCATCAGTCTGTCTGCATTCTGAGAGATGGTGCTATGACAGAACCTTTCAGAAGAACAAGGGAGCAGAGGTGCATGGGGAGCTTCTGGCTCTGTTATGTATTTGGTGCAGAGCCCTGTGCCTTCCCTGATCCTCCCGTACTTAGTTCTCAATTCTTGATTTTGACTGAAATGTCCCATTTTCCAAAAAGAAATCCCGGGCTTCTTCCTGCTGTTTCTCAAAGGTCTTGGTGGTTAGGCTGTGAGGTTTCTGTGGGCCAGGGACATTTGGGTCTTGTTGGTCAATTTTGCAGGCAGATTCTGATTTTTAAATGTTTTATGTAGCCTGGATGATAGGAACACAAGTTCTCGTTCCATAGCAGCTATGATCTGGTCACCTTTAGAGCCTGTGGGATGGCTGATTTCCATAGTGTTGCTGGACAGTGCTGCTCCCAGGGTGCACTGGGAACAGCTGAAGGACCAGCTTCTCAGACAGCATCCCTGCAGAAGGTGTTGGAGAACATGCAAAGCACAAGGTGGTTCACTCGCAGGCTCATTTGTAACTTGGTAATATCTGTAGAGTGTTATATACAAAAGACTCTTGGTAACCTTGTCAGCCTGCAGCCTGGATTCCCAAGGCCAAGGCGTAGCAAAGTCAAGCCTTGTGGAGACAGATGGCTGGCATCGAACCATGGCAGTTGGGGAGTCTGGATTCTTAAACCTGACTCTGCAAATCCTCCTGTCACTAGGGAGTTGAGGTATGCTGTTGACCCTTCTGTAGAGCTCAGTGTGCGGCCAGCCATGGCAGGAAGTGAGCGAAGTTCTCTGAGAGAAGCCTGCAGTGCAGAAGGTCCTGCATCTGGCACACGAAGCTTCAGAGCATTCCACTTCAGCAACTGTTTATTTAATGCAAACTCCACCTATTGCCTTAAATGTCTGCCACGTTTCTGTGTATGGCCTCTCAACTTCTTTTTGCTTGTTTAAAAACAAGATGGCCTTTTCCCCTTCTTTGATTTCTCAGACTTCATTATGTTAGGAATGCAAAAACATTTGCTACTTTCTAATGGCTTTGTCCTCTAAACAAGTCAGTGTTTCTTACCTTTTCATTTCACATATTGCAAATTTTCATTCACTTGCTTTATCCTCTCCTTCTGTTTGTGGTATTTACAGCATGCGAACGTTGCCAAGGTTGTAGACTTACCTAGTGCCTACCTACCCTCTCACAGTGAGTAGTCTTTGACATACACTCTACAACATCTTGTGCTCGTTTCTGCCTCTTCCTTTGGCACATCTGAAATTCATGTAGTTAGTCTTGTTGTGTTTTTTTTCTTTTTTCTTTTTTTTATGGACTAAAGAGTTTGCTCATTTTTGATCCTCTACCCTTTGAGGCAACCTGTGATGTCTCTCATGTGTCAACTTCTTAGGGATGGATTCGTCCCTTATGTTTGTTTCATATTATACAAAGAGCTTTTTGTCTTCTAGTGTTGGCTACATGTTAGATCTTTAGCAAGTATAATTTTAAAATAACTACCTCATTTTTTTAACATGTAGGTCTGCCAGCCTGCCTGCCCCCTATCTGTCTGTCTGTCTGTCTGTCTATCTATCTATCTATCTATCTGTCTATCTATCTATCTATCCATCCATCCATCCATCTTTTTCTTATAGTTCAGGTAATTCTTCTTTTCATATCAAAAAGGTTTAGTACATAGGAGAGTTGGTGGCAGCAGATAGTGACAAGGTCCTTCTTGAGGTGGGGGACAGCAGCTCCTCATTTGGTACAGTTTCTGATAGATGTTTGCATTATTGATTTAGTGACCTGGATCCCAGTCATCGAGCCAGGAACATAAGAGCCTTTGCCCACTTGCTAACTGTACTTTTAAAACACTCTTACCTGAGAATATGTGCTGGCCTTGAACTCACTTGGTAGAGCCAGATGGATTCAAGTATGTGATTCTCCTGCCTCAAATCTCCTGGGTGCTAAGATTAAGAGCATAGGCCACCATGTCTGACTGATGCTTCTATTTTCTATTTGTAAAATAGAACAAGAACATGAGGACATGTGGTTACCAAGGGAGCCAGTGGGACAAGGTGTGTAAAGAAGGTACTATTCATGGCAGCCAGACATCCAGGGCCCAGTTAGCCAATGTGGCGTGAGTTTTCTCCTAGACCCGGAGGTACAGGGGCTGATGGCCTAGAGCACAGGAATGTGCCTGGGTTCCCACTGTGCTGACTTTATTAGCTTTCTCTTGATAGAATCTAGCTTCATTCTCAGTAGGTAGCAACCAAAAAGGAGCCCTTTCCTTGTGTGTCTTTTGCGTGAGAGTAGGGGACTTGATAGAACTGGGTAGGTTGGTTCATTTGCCTTTCTCTATATCAGAAGTGGATCTCTTCCCTACTCTAAAAGCCTCAGTCAACAAAGTGAATGTGATTGTCACATTAGGTTGTCATTGTTCATGTAAGCCAAAATGCGTTTACTGTCACCCTGGGTTTCAGGTCACTTAGAAGACTATAAAGATCCCTGTAAATATGGCCAGTCCTAATCACCATCTAATATGGTAGAAATGGAAGCTGATGATACCCAAAATAAACCGCTTAAAAGGGACAGTAACACAAGGTAATATAAATATTTTTAGTGAAAAACGACTTTCCTCAAAACTCTCATTCACAAGGAACAAAGAGCACCAGGCAGAGCAGGAATGCAGCCCTGTGCCAGTACACGGAGGGTAAGCTTGCTGACAGACAGCCTTTCAGATTGCCCTGGACTCTTGGATTTTATATCAAAACTCAAAAAAAATTTTTTTAAAGATTAGTCTCTGTGGAGTCTGAAACAGGATCTCTTTGGCTGCTCTTGTGTATTGGGTGGATCTTTTGAATCTGCATGGTCACAGTGCCCTGGTCTGTTCCTGGTCCTGGTCCGTTAACTTACAGACTTCCTAGTCTTGAGGCATCTGTTTTAAAATTCCAAAGAAACATCTGTACTTGTTAGTAGTATCTGTTGATTTTATCTTGTTGTGGAGCTCCTGGCTTTGGTTGTAGATCCTCTAAAGCGAGAATTTCCACTTGAAATCTGAAGTTTTGACATTGGTGTGACAGGTTCATTTTGATTAATGTTGAGAAACTGGCAGGCAGCCCTTTCTGAATAATCATATTTTGCTTGCCAAGGTTTGTTCAAATAAAAATGGTAATACTGAGTAAGTGGCTAGTTTAGCTGATAACTCACAGCTGCACCCGTCCTGTTGCTAGCTGGTTCCATCCTCACATGGTCCCATTCACATATGGTCCTGTTCCCACAGCAGTTAAGAAAAACCAGCTCTCTTAACTGCTGATCTGTCTCGCCAGCCCTCATTAGGGTCTTCTTCAGTGAAGTTGGCTTTTTACCTCAAGTGTCTACTAGAATAAAATAGAGTGGTAACTAGTATAATTTAGTCTTGATCCCTAAATACCTGCAGCAGTGTTTCCACTGTATTACCTCAAAAGAAAGGAGAAGAGTGAAAAATATTTTGGCCTCATCAACCCATTATGAAGTCTTGACCTGGAGATCTATAGATCCCCCTGACAGCTACCAGCCTAGCCCAGGTCAGATCTAACTCTGTCTAAGGTTGACCTTTCAGTGCCTCACACAAGGATAAAGTGAGGGGGGAAGCTAGACTTAATATGATTCTGCCAGCAAGGAGGAATTGGGAGGGGAGGGTTGTGGTAAATATTATTTGGAGGTTTCTACCCCACTTTTGATCACTTAGTTCCCATAAAAAAAGACACAAGACTTTTATATGTATAATAAGCCTTAAAGCATTAGAGCTGGATAGATATCAACCCTCTAGTTTGTCTGCTTCCCTGTCAGTAACCCTGAGATATCTTTTGCCGTGTTCTACCTGGGCCACTCTTACTCCAACAGGCCAGCCCTCACGGCCAAGTGCTCACAATCCACCTACCCTGTGGTTCTTCTTTCTCTTCCTTTCCTCCTCCTTTCCCAGAGCCGGGGGGGGGGGGGGGGGGACGAAGCCCCACCCACCTCTCTTCTGCCTAGCTACTGGCTGTAGGCACTTTATACAACCAGTAGTTTTAAATCAAGGAGCGAGGTTTACACCACAAAAGGTAGTATGTGAGAATTTTTTAGTCTTGATGCAACTAGACCTTGGGTTACAGAGTATAACATAACACATAGCAACAGACCAGACCTCAGCCTGTGAGGGTTCAACAGGCAGGACACACTGGCCAGCACAGGAGTAGGCAGGTTTCCGAAGCATCTCAGAACATGTGCGTGGATGGTCCCAGTTCTGGGGATACTGAATGGCCATGGGTGTAGTAGGCAGACCTGAGGCCAGCTGGACAGACGAGAAAGCACCCAGCTGCTACACATCGAGAGCTCAGGGCACCATGGGTCCAAGGACCTCTGGGGATTTTGTGGTGAGTGAGAACTGGGAGACTTGAAAGTATACCCCTGAGTCCCATGAGCCTGGTGTTGAGAGGAAGGTCATGGGCAGGGAGGAAGGAAGCTGTTCTGTTAAATGGCACGTACTGGAACTCTGAGCAGCTGATGGTAGCATCAGCAGATGCTGCTGTGTCCTCTTTCTTGCCATTTTTTTAACAGGAAGAAGCTGAGTCCAGAGTGTTAAGAGACTTTGCCCTTTAGTCTGGGGGATACAGAGTGATTTCAGCAGAAAGAAGTTGGTCAGAACTTGCTCAGAGGGGCAGAAGTGGATGAGGAACATCTTGTTTTCTTCTTCCTCCCCCTCTCCCTCCCCCTCCCCCTCTCCCCCTCCTCCTCCTCTTTGAATGAGAAAAATGTACAGGCTGATAAGAGAATCTGCAAACCAAGATGTTTCCAAATCTAAAATTTGGATGTGCAGGATAGCTCGGATTTTGGAGCACTTCAAACTTTGGACTGTTGGAAGCAAATAGTAAGCCAGCAAAGTCTGTGAAAGTGTTCCCAAATCTGAAACCTCCTGGTCTTAAGAATTTTGGAGAAGGTGCACCCTGCCTATACTTACTTACCTTTTAGGATGAGCAGGATTCTTGCCCTTAAGTGATGGTGATAAAGTCCTGGCAGATTTGCAGTGAGTGTATTGATAAAGTATAAATTTATACCATATGGATTTTAATGCACCAATAATGGCCTGAGAGGCAGAATCTCAGTCTGAGGGGACACCAGGTGATTTTTTTTTCCCTTTGGCAAATGAAGCAAGAGCTGGTGACTTAAACATCTGTAATCTCAGCACTTGAGAGGCTGAGGCAGGAGGTTTGCCATAAGTTTGGGCTAGGCTGAGCTACAAAGTGAGGCTTTGTCCCAAGAACAACAGCAACAGAGTTTTTCCCTTTTCTTCTGTCTTTTAAAAAAAATTTGAAGTGATCAACTAATTTAAGACTTAGTGTGTCTCATGCATATGGAGGTCAAGAACAGGTCAGAACTGGACCTGGAGTTACAAGCAGCTGTGAGCCACCATGTGGGTGCTGGGAATTGAACCGGGTCTTCTGGAAGATCACCAGTGCTCTTAACCACAGAGCCATCTCTACAACCCTATCCATTTACTCATAGTAGATCCGGACCACCTGCTTGATAGACAGCTGTGAAGCATTTATGAAAGTCCGGAGAGTAATTGGGGTGCATGAAATCAATGTGCAAAACTGTCAGAGAATAAAAATTGTGATTAAAAAATTATTTAGATCAAATAAATTTAGATAAAAGTATGGTAGCTTCTAGGCAGGTGCGTGGGATCGGCCAAGAAGGGAAAAACCACTGAGGACATTTTTCCTTTGGGAGCCTGTATGTTTGTTGGTGAGGAGCTCTAGTGTTTGGGGCGAGAGGCTTCCCACTTGCTGGTGCTTATAAAAAGCTGAAGGCTATTAGGTGCAAGCTCCTTGCTGTGTGCCATCCTGCTGGCCATTGGTTTGCCCCAGCCACAAGGTCATGTCTAGTTCACAGTTGATGTATGAATGAGTCCTCAGGTTCCATCCACAGACTCTGACCTCCCCTTGGTAAAAGGAGCAAAAAGAGAGAAAGTGATGAGTTTTAGGAATAACCGTGCAATCCGTGCTAGAGGTACAATAGTGAGGTCCCTACTGTGGGCTCCTAATAGTGTTGCCCTCCGAGGCAGAATCTGATGGTGTACTGCAAAGACACCTCCAGCTTGCAGCCTGTCCCGAGAAATGGGTGTTAACACGATCCTGACATGACAAGCTTTGGAGTCAGAGGCACCAAGGGTGGGCTTCAGAGGCAAGCATAGGATAATCAGAGCGGAACCAGGCTGGGGAGGGCAGGGTTCGGATAGGGAGCTGTCAGCGTGGGTCCGCTGGGGACCTGGTGTTGATCCTCAGGAGGCTGAGCTTTCCCTGTAGATGATGGGACACTGAATCATTTTCTATGGTAGTCATAGGCAGCAAGCATGTGACAGCAGAACCAGGGGCAGAGACAGCTGGGTTTCACTGTGCTGTGAGCATGCTGTTAGTGTCTTGGAAACACAGTAAGTGTTCTGCTCCTTTTCCCTGCTTCTTGGATTGGGAATGTGAGGTTTAGGGGGCCAAGCAGTTCCCACTCAGCGTCTCCTCAGAGGCTATCTGTCATCTGAAGGCCTGGCTGAGGTTGGAGTCTGCTGTCACTGAGATATCACGTCCACGGAGTTGGCAGACTGCGCTGCGCGTTGGCCGGTGACTTCCGTTTCTTTCCAAATTGGCAGCTCTGCAGGGTTGCTGAAGTGGCCCTGTAGAGTGCCCGAAGCCATCTTATTCTTGGCCCCCAGAAGCCACACAGTATCCCCTCTAACATGCAGACAGTAGTGATTCATTGTACATGGAGTTAGAATTACTAAGGTCAGCACAAAGGCATCTGCTGCTTCTGGGGTGTGCTTTCCCCTCCTAGTTTAGTGTTTTCTGCTGTTTCTGCTTTCTTCTCCTTGGGCTGGCCTCCTGTCTTTTATTTATTTATTTTTTTATTTTCTTAAGACTTATTTATTTTTATATGCATTGGTGTTTAGCCTATATGTCTTATATGTCTGTGTGATGGCACCAGATCCCCTGGAACTAGACAGTTTGAGGTGGGGCTTGAACCCTGGTCCATTTGAAGAGCAGCTCCGAACCACTGAGCCATCTTTTCAGCTCCTTGTCTGGGTTTCTTAACTTTCACGGAAGCTCTGTTCTTATCAAGAGAAAAATCTTCCTTGATTTTGAAATCCCTGGTCACCTTTATGTGTTGTGGTGATTAGACGATGAAGAATAATTATTTGTGACATGTATTCTAGCAAATCTCAAAAGCTTGGACAGATAATTGGAAACTAGATCACACACAGTTAAAAACCGAAGTAGGTTGTTAACTCCCGGGGTTCACAAATTCCTAGGTCCTGGGCAGATTTATCTCTCAGCCATGCTTCACCCTCTGTGAACCTTTTTGGTTAAGTATTGTCCAGAAGGTAGATGGCCCAACAGAGTGGAAACTTTGCTGAGTTCCTGTGCTCTAAGCACCAAGCTGAGATTTGGTCCCCTGTCTATGGCATCTGAGGCCTTGTTGTCTGGGCTCTGCACACTTAGCTCAGGCCATCACTTTGTAGTTTGGAAGCAGGGGCCCATGAAGGATTCCATTTGACATTGATAGTTCTGTGAGTGGGAACAGAGGTCCAGAGAGGTCCTAGAATTTGCCTTGGGGAGCCCTGCTGAAGGGGTAAAGCTCAGACAGGAAGTCTCAAGACAGGTGTCTTGGGGAGCCCGGCTGGAGGGGCGCACAGGAAGTCTCAGGCAGGTTCCTTGGGAAAGGCATTGAGCCTCTGTGGCATTCCCAGGGTGGTTGTGGCGGCTCGACGTGTGCAGTTTCTTCATGTCCCACTGTCCTCATGCTGCCCTCTCTGAGGCGAATGGCCTTGTCGCTGAGCTGTGCCATGCTGCTGCTACTAGCCTTTTATTCCTTGAGGCCCAGCTGCGGCCTGCCTCCGGGCCAGAGGGGAGGGCCTGTGAAATCCACATTGGTTCCAGCACCCTGTCTGCATTGTCAGGGCCTCCCATGACACAGGATCCGCTCTGCTCGCATAATGGCCTCCGCTGAAGGACTCTTCTGTAGGAATTTAGACATGAATTTATTCTGACAGTGTCTGCTTGGGTCTCCCGGAAGTGGAAACCTGCAGAGACCAAATGAACTCGTGAATTTCCCGCCCCTGGGAGGGCTCTGATCAAATGCTAGGGGCTTTGTTCCTTCTCTTCCTCCTTCTCTTCTTTCCCCAGGGACCAGTTGTAACTTCTAGGCATGTGTGAAGGACTTTTTGTTCCCAAGGTCCTGCCTTTCTTCTTAAGCTTTCCAACTTGACTGACCGAGCCTTTTCAAAATACCAGTCTACTTATGAGACTCCACTCCTGATATATTTCTATCTGGGTTGTCTGAGCTTTTGTTGTTATAATTGGGTTTCTCCTCCTCCTCTTCCCCACCTCTCCTAGGAATTGAATCCAAGTTCTGACACATGCTGAACGCATGCGCACGCACCCACCCAGCTATACCTCGGTTCTTAGGTGTCACTTTTGTCTCAGTTTCCATTCTCTGTGCACAGCAACTTCTTGTCAGGGAGAAAGCTCCCAGAGCCTTCCTTTCTCAAGGACGGAGACCTGGCAGGTGTCACCCGAGATGGTTTGACTAACAGACATCCTTCCTCTTTCTTCCAGCCTGCAAGTATTCCTGCCACAAGAAATGTGAAGCCCAGGTAAGAATTCTGCCGCTTCCCATGGGACTTCTTTGAGCTGGCTTTTGCTGACTGATAGGCAGAGGGGGAGGGGAACCCTCTGGACTGAAGCCTCCGAAAGGAGGCCCTGCGAGCAGAGACTAGTGGATACCACCATCAAGTGCAGAATTTAACCTTCATCTCAAGATGAAACCGACAAAGCTTTGGACTTCATGTTTTTTAATTACAGAAAATCATTCTGAAGGATTTGATTTCAGATAAGACCCCAGTCATCCTTTCCTGGTCCTGCCAACAGTTTCTTTTCAGTGAGGAGTGAGCCCTACTCTCTCCGAGTGTTGGCATCTGTTCTCGGGACAAAGGCATAGGAGCAGAGTCAGGGTCTATGCTCAGCCTAGAGGAGTGTGCTGGCTCCCTTAGACAGTGGTTAGTTGTTTACTGTGGTTGGGGAAAATCTGGGCAACCGGGAGTAGGGCTGGATCATTAGGTCTACTGTGAGTGCTCCCAGAGTGATCTGTGGGTGGGGTAGTCCCCTAATGGCTGTGGACTGGATTCTTTGCCTGTGGTGAGCAGGAAAGTGAGGGGCTTTAGAAACACAGATGGCGAAGATGTAGCTGACAGTGGTTTTCCTTCTCCGTATGCGCAGCTCTGGATTTCCTAGCTTTGAGATTGGTCTTCAGTGTGACTAGAGTCTTTCAAAACCTTTCTGACGGTCAAGCTGTCGAGGGTCTTGGTGAGATGTCCCTCTGGCTGTTGAACTAGGGAGATGGGATTCTGCTGATGCTGTAGAGATTGTGGGTCAGGCTGTCTTCAGTCTCTAAACTGGGGATTGTGCTGGAACATGTCAGGATACCATGAACTTCATGGCTTCACATGTATATTTTCCATGTTGGACTAGAAAGGGAAGATTTCCTCAAAACCACATACACTAGTTATACATACAAACATACACATGTACACACGAATACACTCATTTTGTTCTTATATATTTGCATGTGTGCTCACAGTTGTCTATGTACCCCAGCACACACAGGCACACATATTCACATATACACAATCACCCACACAGATGGAAAACAAATGGTTTTAGCCTTGTTTCCCCACTCCCAGAGATAAATGACTTTTCCTTTTTAGTGCTTTTCTGGACAGCTTTAGAACCTGCCAAGAGCAGAGAGGATTGCTCAGCACTGCTCCAAAGCCTTATTCAGTTTAAAATCAGCATCCCTCTCTCCTCTTCACCCTCTGGCTCTTTCTTAAGGTCACCCAGAAGCTTTTTTTCTGAGCTTATTGGGGTGGCAACTCTACTTTTCCTTCCCAGCCAGCTCGGCTCTGAGAAGGTCCTTTCCCACCTGGGGCCACTGTTCTTTGTCTACACACACCCTTGGAGGTCTCTAGTTTATCTTCACCTTCTGTGTCCTGCTCACCTCCAGAGGAACCTGGAATTGGGGATGCTGTGCTGAGCAGGGGACATCTCACTGGTTTTGGGAATGTAGAGCTTCCATCCCCATCCAAGAACTTCCATGTGCCTTTCACAGTGGCGTGTCTTTTGTGGTGGCCCTTGTCCTCATAGTGTGTCTTGTCACCCACTCCATCACCTTTGACCTGAGCTGAAGAAATGAACCTGCGTCATTCCTTCCATTTCTGCCTGCTTAGGACTCCTTAGTTCAAAGGATCGCCTTAAGTATAGCTGGTATGGCATTGCTAAATGCAGCAGTTGGCAATTTGCTGAGAGATGAAAAGGCTTTTCCTCCTATCAGATTCTGCGAGGATCGGGGAATGTACCCACATTCTTTTATGTACCTATCCATCTATCTACCCACCTATCTACCCACCCACCCGCCTGTCTGTCTGTCTATCTATTTATTTTAACTTTTTACATTTTAATGTGGTTTTTGAATAGCATGGCAGAATGCACCAGCAATAACAAAGCACCTTTTCATTCCAAAGACATAAGCCCCATCAGAGCTCATTGATTGGAAAGCACTTCTTTCCGGGACTGGAACGTGGTTTCTCGAGTATAACTTCTGTGAGTTCTGGGTCCTTGCTTATTGTGTTTCAAAGATCTCACTTGGGCTTTGAGTCTATACTACTCTCTCTCTCTCTCTCTCTCTCTCTCTCTCTCTCTCTCTCTCTCTCTCTGTGTGTGTGTGTGTGTGTGTGTGTGTGTTACTGTGCAGCCTCCTGAATGCAGCTTGGGAGAATTGGAAAGCTTTGGTTAAGGTGTGGACTTGGGTCTCCTGTCTGCCTCATCTGTCTGTGTCTCATGTCTTCTTCTCATTGGTGGTCCAGTGAGGGTAAGCATTGGGCGTGGCCCCTGAAGACTGGATGAGGGGTGTGATGAATTTGACTGATACGATCATTGTTCTATTTGTTTGGTTAAAGTCACCAATCTTAGGTGTCTGTTTAGTGCAAGGACATGGAGAGATGGTTCTGTAGGGAGACTGAGGCACAAGCAAGGAGACTTAGAAGCCCCAGTATGGTGGTGGATGAGGTTACTGCCTTCCTAAGTTACTGAACACTATGTCCCTCAGGCCAGGCCTTGAGGCTCAGTGGGCAGATATGGGGTGGGAGGAGAGATGTGGCCTTTGATCTTTTCTTGGTCTTTGGGCTGATAGCAGGCCAGTCTACCTGCTGTGTTCTGAATGTAATTCTGTTTGTGATGGCCCTAGGGGCTGAACCTCTGGGAGTTTATTCGATATTGTTGGGTAGTGCCTTGTGAACAGTGGGCATAAAACCCTTACAGAAGATTCTCTGGAGAGTTTTCTTCCCTTCCAACAAATAGTGATGCAGAGAGGCTTTGTTGGGGTTTTAGAAAGCATGTCCATACCTACACTAAAGCCCTAAGTACTTTTTCCATCTCAGCACCCAGTCTTTAGAATCCTGAACCATAAATTCCTGTCATTGAAGCCTTTGAGTAGGAGGCAACCCTACTGTGAACTACTTCAGGGAAATTCCAGCCTACCACCAGGAGGACCACTTGGGAGCCTAGGTCTGCCAAGCAACACTTCCCAGCATTTCCTCAAGTAGGTCTGAGCCTCAGGTTTTTTTGGTGCATGGGACAGTTGCACTTAAATTACATAAAGCAATGGCCTCCTCTTAGATACTGCTTGAGATAACACCGCGTAAGCCTTAGGGAAGTCAAGTATGCTTCGTGAATCTTCTGGAGAGTTTGGGGTCCCACTGTTCTGCTCCCTGGGTGCTGAGCTGACTCATTTCAGTTCCTGAGCTGCTTGGGCCTTGTGACTTGTTTTTTTTTTTTTTTTTTTTTTTTTGTCCCCTGTCATTGACTCATTTGCATGTAGGAAAAAAGGAAGGAGAAATACAGAAGTTTTAGGAAATCAGATAAAAAGAAGAAGGGGGCTGGGGACTGTCTCTGTGAAGTGCACAAGAACCAATCTTGTCTTTGCTGCCTGTGGTTGCCATGGACATTGGCTGCTTTGACATCTGCGCATGCCTTGAGGCACACTTTAGGATCCTGGATCATTACAGGTCCCCCATGGAGACTGAACATGAGTTAGCTGAGCTGAAATACACACCTAAGATAGCACTGGGCAGCTATCCAGCCCTGGCATTCAGCATCTGCTTTAACCCAAGAAGGACCAGTCTCTAGCACCAGGGCTCCATGATACTATTAGCCCCAGGGCCCATCCACACCCTTACTGGCTGGGATTCAAGCTCTGTTTTACCTATGACACATCCAAGATCCACAGTCCACTACCAAGACCACAGCAAGGGCCACATGTTCTCTTCTTCCTGCTGCCCTTAAGCAGTACATGGAGACCTAGGTAGACTCAGGTGTGTATTTCTGTGAGAACCAGATAATGTTCTGATGTACACAAGGAACTCAGTGGGATTTCTAGCTCCGCTGTGTGTTAAACCCTTGGTTCTTGATGTCCCTGTCCAGTCTTGTTGTCCTGTGTCCAGACTTACCCTCCCTCAGTTGCTAGAGCACCAGACAGTCCTACTGTGATAGGAACATGGTCCCGGTGATGTCCACTGTGGTAGGATGACTACACCATGAGCATTTGGGAAAGAGTGAAGTTGGTGGTACTTTTTTGGGCGTCATCACTGAGGCTAGGAGTGTCCATACCTAGCTCCCTATACAAGGAGTAGAAGTGGTGGACTTTTTCCATATGGTGCTAGCTGTTTTCCTAGAAAAAAATGAGCGGATTTCACTAGTAAAAAAACAAAGCAGAAATCCCCAAGTCAACTAAGAATCTTTTTATTAAAACAACAGCAGAAGCCAAAACCCTAAACCCCCTATGAACTGAGCTCTTGTGCTGAACATGTGTTTGTTAGTTTCCTGGGCACTTGGGTACTCTGTGACTTGTGCAACATAATTTCTAAGGTTTAGTATTTCTGAAGTTCTGTATCTCAAGGTGAAGTGGGCAATTATAGGTCAACAGGTCAGTGACATGAGACAGTGTAACGTCTCAGGTGACACAGGCTTTTCGGGTATGCTCAGGAAGAATGTATGCCAGCCAATGCTACCCACAGGTTACACTGAAGAGCTGAGCTTGTAGGCATGGCTGTTTACGTGTCACATGACACCGAGGTCTTCGGTTCTTGGCTGTTATTGGAGGTGGCAGCTTCAGGACCAGGTAAGTGATGACACCTCCCTGAGAGGCAGCCCATTCTGCCAGCTCAGCAGTTACTCAGAATTCTGCCTCTGGACTCTCCACCATTTGTCCTAACAGTGGAAGGAGTTGAATTTTAGGATGTGCAATTTAACAAGCATTTCTACTGAGCTGGACCCACACACAACATTGACTTCTGGGGGAATTCCAGCCTACCACCATAAGGACCACTTGGGAGACTTGGTCTGCGAGGTAACACTTGTCTGCATTTGCTGAGGTCTTTGTGCTTGACAGTTTTAGAGAGGAGGAGTTGATGTGTGTGTGTGTGTGTGTGTGTGTGTGTGTGTGTGAAAATGGTCAGCCACTCAGCTGCCAGTTTGACAGCTGCCTTATAGAGTTGATTTCTGAAGACATTGAAGTTGTTCTTTGGTGTTTGTGTACCCATAGCAGAGCTGAAGGGGAAAGTAGAGGGATTTCTCTCTGATTCTGCATAGCCTCTCTCACCATAAGTGTCTGTTGCAACTGATGGCCTACACTGACACATCATTACCATCCAGAATACATCCCACAGTTGGACTCACGCTGGGTGTTTCCCTTTGTGTTAATTTTTCTCATCACGGTGACAAAAATACCCAGCACTAAACAAACAGCTTAGAGGAGGAAACATTTATTTTGATTCGTGATTTTAGAGGTTCAGCCCACTGTTCTTGGCTCTGTTGACTCTGGACCTTGGTAAGGCAGATTGTGATGGTGGGAAAATGTGAAGGAGGTACTGTCATCCGCCTTGCGGTGGGTAGGAAACCTCCATTTCCCCACACGGGATTAGAAACTAGGCATGAGCTGCAGAAGTTCCCAGTGCTCCGCTTCCTCCAGCTGAACTTCATTCTCTAGCAGTGCCTCTCAGCCCTCCTAATGCTGTGACCCTTTAATACAGTTCCTCCTGTTGTGGTGACCCCCAACCATAAGATTATTTTTGCTGCTACTTTAAAACTGTCAGTTTGCTACTGTTAGGAGTTATAATGTGAATATCTGATACACAGGATATCTGACACGCAACCTCCATGGGTTGAAGACTGCTGCTCTGATGTTTCGGGTACCTTTCCAACTCAGCCATCATCTGAGGAACCAAACACAACATGCGAGCCTGTGGGAGACATTTAATATTTAAACTGTGGCTCTCATCCTATGAGTTTGGACAAATGTGTAGTACAGTACATGTATCATAGAGAGTATTTACCCTGCCTTAAAAGTCTCATGTGCTCCTTTTCCCTCTCCTAGCTTCTGGTGACAATTTTTTCTTCTTGTTGCTGTCTCTATAGTTTTGCCTTTTCCAGAATCCTACTGCTGGCAAACTGTTCAGATTCTTTTTCTCACAGCCCACATTTTCTATCTTTTCTTTGTGTTTCATGGCTGAACAACCCAACTCCTTTCAACACCAATGGTACCTCTACTGCCCTGATGACCGTAGTTCATTTATCCATTCATATCATGTTTGCTCCAAATTATCACCGGAGTGGGAAAAGCCATAGCATCTTTGAACTTTGCTCTTTAAGGGACACTTTTGTCTTTCCTATGTGGTCCCTTTCCAGAGAGGCTATCCTCAACTAGCTAACTTTGACATGTTTTGGTGAGGAAACTCAGTGAAGAGTCTGGAGCTGGGAAATTTGTTCCTGAGAGGGAGGATTCTTCTGAGGCTCAGGATATGGGGGGTGGTCTACCCACTATGGAAACTTCCCCTGGGCTCTGAGCTCACCTTGGAGTCAGTGATCCAAGTGAGAACTGCTGTGTAAGCGACCAATGCTTACCTTGTGTGTAGAAATACATGCTTTTAAACTCCATATAATCTGAGCCCCAAACAAAACCATTGACTGTAGACTTCTGGAGCTCCATTAAATGGAATCAGGGACTTCATTGCTTTACTGAGGAGAAACCAAGGCTGTTTTCGTTTATGTTTTCTTTTGTGACAGTGTTAATTTCTTAGCTCAGGTGGGAATAAAATTCATTCTGTACCCTAGACTGACCTCAGATTTATACCAGTTCTCCTACCTCAATTTTCTAAGTGCTAGAATTTCACGTGTGAGTCCCTGCACTGGCTAACCAAGGGCTTTGAAGGCGGCTATGATGTGTGGCCAGATTGGCAGGAAGGACCATATTGTCTTGTATAGTTAGCAGTGTAAATGTCACTTTGTGGTGACATGTTTGCTCTTTAGCAAGGTTCTGTGTTTAAGCTGTGTTTGTAGAGGATTACTTTCCTTACCCCAACAATAGGCCGAAAGGTAATTATTCTAGGTGTGTACCATGTAATGATGCGTTAGTCAACACTCGGGCTGCACATCTGATGGTGGTCCGCAAGCTTGCGTCATCTGGTGATAGTGCTGTGGTCCGTGTTGTCCAAGCACACTGTATGGTATTTACACAGTGACAGTCCAGCATCACCATGTTTCTCAGAGTGAGCCCCCATTGTGTATGGTGCAGGGTTATATAATAGTCTTCTGAGGTACTACATTTGTTTCAATTTAATACCAGAATTAAAAAAAAAAAAACCTACCATTTTGATTCTTCAAGAATCAGTCTAACTTGTGTTGTAACAAATAAAATAGACTGTGTATCTCTGCAGTGCATCTGAACCAGTTTGCCCTTTCATTTGACCGTTTGGCTGTAACCTGTTGCTTGCTATGAAACCTGGAAGGCTCGCACACAAAGAGCATTGGTCCTTTTTGCCCTTCACAGAGTTTAGGTTGGGCCCATGTACCTTGAGGACTCTTGGCATCTTTAAAGTAAGAGGCTACCGTCCCGTACCCTTGATGGGGTCCTGAGGTGAGGGGCAGCTGTCAGTGGGGACATACAGGTGGTTTGCTTGAATTACAACTGGAAAACCTGCTTCTGTGTTTCATCCCTGTGACCCTGGACATGGCTAAGCTGAGGTAGAAGATCCTCTGCTGACCCTTACAGTCTGGACAATTCAAGCATGCCTATCTGTTGGTTGTGGTCTACTCTGGTCATAGGACATTAATGGGGTGGGCTGTATGATACAGACCAGGAAGACAGGTCGTTACAAGTGAGGAAGGGCTCTGAGGATATCAAAACAGATTCCTTTTTTTTTTTTTTTTTTTTTTTTTTTTTGATGAGAATCACAAACACACAACTACTTTCCCTAGGCTCCCACAGAACGGGGTAGGGCATTGGGTCTTAGAGGTCTTGGGTCTAGAGAAGGGGCACAGAACTCAAGACCAGCTATTGGTGAGTACCTGTTTCTCAAATGCAGATACTTGGTGAATATTTTTCTGCCCTCTGACTGTATGAGTTTTGTGACAGGGTGCCTTATTCATTTCTTCTGGCCTTGCCTTTTTTGTTGAGATCAGAACTGCAAAATGGGAATTCCTCTGTGTTGCTATCTGGAGCAGTCTCAAAAGTTTTTAGAACCTACATTAAAAAAAAAACAACAACAAAAAACAAACAAACAACAACAACAACAAAAAAAACGGGTTTGATCTCTACTTCTTTTACCTCGTGTTGCTGAGGTCTTCTGGGAGATTAAGGCAAGAATACCTTCTCTTTGGGCTTGTGAAAAGGACTTAGCCCAGGGCTCTGGCTTCTGTGGGAGCTCACTCTTGTTCCTCTAGATGTGCTCTGTATAGACACCTCAAGTGTCCACAACTGAGGGAGTTTTTGGAGGCCTGGTAAGCAGGAGCTTTCATGGGGAGCGTCGGTCAGCGTGCATTGAGGCAGCAAAGGGCCGTGCGTGTGTCCAGTTCCCCTTGAGAAGACTGTCTGCTCCTCTCATTCAGATGACTCTTACCTGGGTATTTCTGAAGACTGGAACCAAAGATCCCGGTCAGTGGCACTTGGCCCATGGCATCTTAGGGCTTCTATCAGGCTGCCTGTGGGACTGTCTACCCTGACTGCTGCCCCTTTCCCTGACCCTCAGCATCTGGCCTGGTCATCTGTCTAGTTTGTTTCCAGGAAGGTTTTTGTGATCCTAATCATTGATTCTGCAGCCAGGGTGACGGCCTGGATTAGATTCCTCACCTGTGTGTAGGCAAGGGGTTTCTGCAAGTTCCTGAAGACCAGGCCTGTGTCCCCTTCTTTCAGAGGTGTGTGGGTTTGTGTCTGTGTCCATCAGTGTGTGCCCATGTGTGCCAGTGTTTGTACATGTGTCTGTGTCTTTCCCCACTGAACGTAGGAACCTCTCTACTCTCCCAGGGACTAGTCAGTATTCTGGTTTTTGAGTCTAACCCTGCTTATTGGTGATACTGCTATGTGGTCCCCAGTATCTGCTTTTCTCTACAGGCCTGACTGGACTTGAATGATGAAGGTTTGCAGCTTCTGGGTGCAGAAGGCTGACTAGTGACATTGGCTGGCCTCCATCATGAAAGTATAACCTCCTGCATCATCAGCTAGCTGCCTGAGCTCATTATCAGCTTGGAAAATTCTTGTAACCGTATTTATCTCTGCCTTCCATCCCTCCTGCTTTCTGGTCTCAGGAGCAGTGCCTCCTGCCGACACCAGCTTTACTATGAGGAGTGCCTGTCTTCTTTCTGGAAGATTCCCATGTGAGCTAACATCTCATTCAGCAAGCCCAACCCTTTCTCCCCCGATATGCTTTTCGCCCCTCCACCCTAGGGACTTACTGTTCATATTCGGAACTTGACCTACCAGGAATGCCTCCCTGGTTTCTGCTTTCTTGTGGGTGTCTCCCAATGACATCTCTTGTTTCTTCTCTTTTCAGATCCCCCTCATCTTCTTTACACATGGGAACCCCACTTGTGGTTATCTGTCTACCCACTCTTTGCTTTACCTGTAGTGGGGGACCTTTTCCCTTCCCCTCAGGCTGGGCACAGGCAGACGAACACCCAACCAGGAGGCCACAGGATGTTATTTGTACATACATGAGATACTGTGGAACCTGTCAATGTGTTGCCCAAGGACGCACATCTCAGAGAAGTTCTGACAGTCTTGAGAATCTCTGGTCTCGTCAGGGGTCTCTCTTCTTGTTGTCTTCCCATTAATGTCTTCCAGAGCCTAAAGTTTAGGATGGGAGAGGTATTCTGAGTAACTTCTACCCTGACAGGACTCCTCTGTTCTACCCGAGCAGGAGACCTTGGTGGTATTTCTATAGGATTGTCCTTAGGGTCTCTTAGTGTGTCTTCATCCTCTTATCCTCAGATACTTCTCTTTGCCTCCTGGTACTCCCTTCCCCCAACATTCTCCTGTGCTGGTGCCATGTGTGACTGTGGATGTGACTGTACATGCTCAGGGCCCCTTTGTGGTGGTCTCTGGGGTGACCTTCCTCTAGAAGGGGTACATTCCACGTTGGGGTTTATGGTCCTGCTGCTGCTGTGTTCTGCTCCAGTCACTTCGTAAGAGACACCACTCCACCCACACAGACACAGACACAGACAGACAGACACCCTGCCACACCTCTTCTTTAGCAGCAGGGTTGAAATGACCACACACAGAATTTTAACTTGCAAAATCAAGCTTCTGTTTACGAGGCTTTGCCACTTCTGTAAAACTGCTAATTTTAGGCAGGGATTCAGGAAGTGCCCACCCCCATGTTCCTCTGAACCCAGAAATAACTCCAGAGCTTCCTTCTTTCCACCTCCCAGGGGCAGCTGGTCCAGCTCATTTGTGTGTGTGTCCAGACTTTTGACTCACCTGAGAATTCCCCAAGACTTTCTGAATGGGTGGGTGGATAGGCAGGAGAGGACACAGGGTTTCAGGCTTTAGTTCTCCCATTACTCAACCCATCTCCCTGATTGCCGGATCTTATGGACAATAAATGCTTGCTGAGCCCTAAGGACTGCCAGGAGAGCTGAATGAATGGAATGTGGAATGTTGGGTAAAATCTGCAATTCCAGTCTTACTGTAGATTTCCTTCTTTTGCATTTGAAGAGCCTGACCTTGAAGAACTTGAGAACCGGGTCAGGAGGAGAGATTCGAAGGTCATGCTTATTGTTGATTTTACAGGGCTGAACTTTGAACCCAGACACCCCCCCCCCCCCCCACACACACACACACTTGTTAGGCCAGCCCTGTGGTCCATTTCCAACTCCTTTGTGCTGTCCTTTAAAGGAGACATCTTGGGCCCGAGGTGGCGGCTTGTGAGTAATTCTTTATAGTGTGATATCCTAGAGAGTTGGCCTTCACAGGGTTGCAAGAACACTGGTGGATGGTTAGTGTCAGATGGCAGGTTAATGTCAGGTGGTAGGAGGTGGCGGCTGTTTGCAAAGTATATGGAATAAAGATTTAACTAGTCAGATATAAAAATTATGGTTAATTTTACTTTAATTTTTAAAATATGTGTGCTCTTTACTTAATATTACATTATTCTTAGACACTTTGTACAAAAATGTCTTAAAAGAAAATTTCTCGTCGTATCCCGGTTTAAGTTGAATTCCAGAATATACTACAGTTTCTTTCTACTAGTTGGGTGTCCTGACCTGGAAAATGGTCGGCAAGAGTTTGTGCCCAGACCTGAGAATAGTTGGAGATGTGATAGGTAGCTCTCTCTGTCTGTATTTAAGGTGCTGGCCGAAAGGGACCCCTCCACTGTGGAAAGCCTTTTATTTGTGAGAATCGGTCCTTTCTGTGGTGTTTCATCTTCTCTATATCCTCAGACACTGGTCATTATAAATTGGCAACTTGACCAGATGAGCCTGCCTGATAGATTCCGGTGGAAATCTCCGGATTCGGCGTGGCCGTGACAGAAGCTTATGTGAACGAATGCTTGATGGACCTCAGCCCTTTCTTTACTCATGGGAGGGCCCTTTCCTGCTGGACGGTCTGGTGAATGTGGAGCCGGTGTGGGGAAGTGCACAGATTCCCCTGTGGATGCTGTAGATGCCTTCAGAAACAGTTCTCCTTCCTTTGAGCTTTGTGTATGTGTGTGTGTGTGTGGACAAAGGGGGTGAGGTGTTAGCAAATGACAGGTTAGGGGTCAGGAATCGCCTACAAAGTACACAGTATACTTTGTCCTGGATTCGGGGAGCTCATTCTTGCTGAGCTCTTGACTGTTCCCCTTGAACATACCCATTGCTGTGTTATTTGTGTTTGGCTGAGGGGGTTACAGCTGCATTTGTGGGAGGCCAGAGGAACATATTCAGATCCCGCTCTCTCTGTAGGCAGACATGACCTGCTTACACTCGGTCTTGGAGTGGGAAGGGTAGACTTAACAGATCCCTTTATTTGTAGTTGCTGAAAGACGAGAGAGATGTGAATATGTCTGCCATAGGACAAAAGGAGGTGGGTCGGGGTGACTCAAGGCTGTTCCCAGACATGCTCACGCTACCTTTCCAGTGGTTTACAAGAGACTGGATAGGGCACTGTGTCTTTTTATAGGCCTGTCTGCCCACCTGGTAGTGTTGGCTTCCTTTCAGCATGGCAGCAGGTTGTATCCATGATGCGCTTTCAGTAGAAACAACTGTTGTAGCCACTGATGTATGGGCTTCCAAAGTTCCGCCATATTTACTATGGGCTTACTGGCACACCCTTATCTTCCCAGAACGTAGGAGGTTGAGGCAGGAGGATTGCTGTGAATTTGAGTCTAACTTGGGTTTCAGAGTGAGTTTTATCCTTTTACTTTCCCATGAGAAGAAGGAAGATCAGGAGTAAGAAGAAGAGGAGGGGGAAGAAGAAGGTTTTAAACTACCTTATTTCATTGGTCATAACAGGTCACAAGTCAAACCAGGAAAACATCAGATTCAAGGGGAAGGGATTGCTGCTGACTCCTTAAAAAGAAAGATTTATTTATTTTTACTAGTGTATGTGTTTGCCTGCATGAAAATATTAGGTGTGTGCAGTACCCGGGGAAGCCAGATGAAGGTGTTAAATCCCCTAGAATTGGATTTACAAGTAATGTGAGCCTTTATGTGGGTGCTGGGTACTGAACTCTGGTCCTCTGCAAATGAAGCCATTGTTTTTAACTGCTGAGTCATCTCTCCATCAGCATTGACTGTACCTCTTGATGACTGACTTTGCCAAGACCCTGTGTGATGCCATCATCTCTGAAACACGAGAGACCCAAGTGAGGGCACCAGGGATAGTGCATGGTTCTTTGACACAGAGCCAATTCAACACATTTTTCTTTTCTGTTAGACAGGCTTTCACAGTGTAGCCCTGGCTAGGCTAGCTAGCAATTGCTAAGTAGTTTAGGCTAGCCTTGAATTGATGAAGTTCTTGCCTTTGCCTCCAAAAAGCAGGGATTAAAGACCTGGAGCAATGTGCCTGACATGCAGTCTGTCTTAACTACTTAAAATGTGAGTCACCAATGCCAGCATTCTGTATTTATTATTAACTGTGTTAGTAACTGTGATTGCTGGTGACACATTGTTGGGCACATGAGGAAGGGTCTGGGGAAATGTGGCTGTTTGTATCAGACCTGGTTTTTGCTGTGGAAATCGCTCTACTTACTTTGAAGCATATATAACCTGATCCTTGGCATTTTAAGTGGGGAGAATGGCTTTAAAAGGATTAGTCTTTCTCCCATGAAGCTGGATTTATTATCGTCTAGTTCTTTAGCTAGGGTTTTACCCATTATCATGCGATCTTTGTTTTTCTGTTTAGGAGATAAGACAAAAAGAATCTGGTAAGTGCTGGCTTAAGAGTTTATAGCCAGGGCCCTGGAGTTGCTTGATGTTGTGAGTCTAGGATGGGATCGTTCACCCATGTGCCTGAGAGCCTGGCATGCAGGCCTTGTCCTTGGCCATGCATCCTGACCTCGTATTTTTGGACAGATCTGCAACACAGACTCTTATGCCAGTCTCTGGGTAAATGGTCCTGTCCTAGGATCCCTATTAGACCTTGAGTCCAGTGAGTGTCCTGGGAAGGGACACCTTTCATGACCTTTGAGAATTCTCAGAATTTCCAACAATAGACTCACATGTGGACATCTGATGTCGGGAGCATAGAGGATGTAGAACTCTCGGTTCTGGGTTCTGGTGTTTTCATTCTGTTGCTTCCTCATACAAGCCCCATAGGGTTTGCCTGAAGCATAAGAAGAGCCAAGATGCCTTCCAATAGCCCTTTCCCCTAAAACTCACAAGCATAGAGGTTGGAGAAGGCATGGAGGTCCTGAGATCTGAGGTAGGCTCAGACCAGCCAATTCCAGAGCCACTGGGGTCGACTTGCTGATAACTGTGCCAGAGGCATGATCTTCTCTAGTCCTATTACCTGTAAGGGAAACAGAAAGCCCCAGTTCTGGTAATTTCACCACTTTTTTCCTCCCATCTTGGTGCCTTGTCTGTGGCAGGCAGCCCTGGGCTTTAATTGCGTCTGCTTTGCTGGCTTGTTTCTCATGGGGATTAAAGCAGGCTAAATTGGGCTTTCCCACTTAGTGGATAACAGGTCTTCTTGAGGAATGTGAGCCTAATTAAGGATTCCAGGGTCATGCCTAGCAGAGAGGTCCCAGGAGCAAAGGTAGAGATGGCTTTCATCCTTGGAAAGGTTAATGCAGTTCTGCAGCCTGCATTTCATGCCCCAGTTCCTGAGGGTCCCTTGTTCTTGACAGGCTCCCTAGGGAGCTTGACCTTGACATTGACTAGCCCTGGCCTCAGGCTTTGGATTTGATCCAGGAGCAGCCTTGAATGAAGAGACTTGTTGCTGGTGGGGGTCGCGTCCTGACTGGTGTTCTGAGAATGCTCTGGGTCTCCGAAACCTTTGATAACTGTCAGACTGACCGGGTTTCTTCACTCACGTGCTGGAGTCTCTTGACTCTAGGACATGGGTGTGTTTATAGGCCTGGCCTTTTAAGAGGTCAAGTTCAAACGAAGTCACTAGAGTGGGTTCTAATCCCGTATGACCTTTGTTCTCCTAAGAAGACTCTAAGATGCAGGCAGGCAGGTGAATGACCACATGTGGGAGCAACGGGAGGACAACTTCAAAGAAGGAAACAGGCCTAGAGACCTCAGTCTAGATCTGTCAGTTGGCCTCCCGGGCTGAGGAAATAAAAGCCTCTATTGTTTAGCCCTCGTGTCTGTGGGGCTTCAGTGTGGCCCCAGAAATCTAGCATGGGCAGCATTTATGCAGAGTGTCCTGTTCTTTAAGTGGATCAGGGGATGAGGAACTTTTCTCTTGATTCACCTCCTCTATTTATAGTGAGTGGTAATCCCAGTCATAAAAACAGTTGAACAACTCACCTTTTCTGAAGCTAATACAATGGGCCTGTTCATTGGTTAGTGATGTTTACCGTCAGCCGTAAAAAGCTGTAAAGTGATTTAAGAAAAAAAAAAGAAAGAAAGAAAAGTGCTTCTTGGAAAAACTCTCTGCTTGGATGCTGCTCCCAGCCTAGATGTCAGGTGACCTGACCCACTTTGCACTCAGGGCCTCAGTGGTCAGCCACTGGCGTCTCTTGTGGGTTTCTCCCAAGCTCAGGAGAC
Organism: Micromys minutus; assembly: GCF_963924665.1. NCBI lineage: Eukaryota > Metazoa > Chordata > Mammalia > Rodentia > Muridae > Micromys > Micromys minutus. The sequence goes on along the minus strand of NC_137969.1, from coordinate 32,981,799 downwards.
CATGATACCTCTCTCCCACTCTCCCAATTTGGAAGAAAATTGTTGACCTCTGGCTTCGTGTCAAAGCTGAAGTCAGTTTGCCTCCAGTTTTATGTAGCTTATCCCGAGTCACATCATTCCCATCAAAACGATTTCCTGATACTTTGGGCACCAAGATGGGTCTTTCTTTAAGCAGGAAACTGGGCTCACCCCTACCTGCAGCACAGATGTGGCTAATGACCTGTCTCTCTCTGCTGCTCCTTTGTCTTGTACCTGAAGGGTTATTGGTGGACTTACTGGATGTTACCTGCATTTATTTATTGATCCATTTGTTTGATGCTGGCACGTGCGGAGTGGTGTCAGGGAATGGTGCATGCTGAGCTCGTCCCAATTGTCCCCCAGTCCTTGGTGTGCACTTATGGAGTGCCCCTGAATGACTGGTGGCTGATGTGTCTAGGTTGATTCTCCTTTCCTGATCTTCATGCATGTGTGCCTCATGCCCGTGTGAGAGAGTTCTACGGGCAGAATCATCTAGAGAACAAATAGGATAGAGGGCCAGTAGAGAGAGCAAGCACCCAGGCTTCCACTGCAGTGGTGAACGTGTGCAAACACGCTGGGAACCTGAGGGCTTGTCTCTCTATTCTTCCAGGGTTCTGTGATGGTCTAGGAAGCTCATTCACAGGACCCAACAGGATTGGAATTTTTAGTGATTCACACGAGGTTGAATGCAGACTTATCTTTACTCTGTGCAGTAGCATGTGGTGCTTTTCATCACCCATCTCTCAGAGAAACCAGTAGAAAAAGTAATCACTCTTGACACAGCTTGGCCAAAACGGAATTTAATTGAACATGACAACAAGGGTTGAGTTAATGGTTTAACTGTGTGAGTGAGAAGAAAGACGAGAATCTGCAAACAGTGTTGAACTGGCTTGTCCTTTCTCTCTCTGGGGACTTCCATCTCCTGTGTGGTAGTCACAGTAGACCTAGTCCTCTCCTAGCACCAGAGACTCGTGCTGGCCATGGTGAGGGGCAGAGATAGGCTGTGGCTGAACCTTTCTTCTTCAAAGTACGCTTCACCTGTTGGTTAAAGCTCTACCATTTGCCCAAGGTTCGGGACTATAGGACTCTGGTCACACTAATAGAGGCTCACATGGACATACAGACAGAAGACATGCATATATTTTCACACATAGAAGGCACACTCACATATTCCCCCAAGGCATGCATGCAAACACACATGTACACATCCCCATACTTAGTAACTCTGTCACACATCAGAACTCTATCACAACATCCTCAGACTTTTAGTCATATATGGGCTGTCATGCTAACTTATACATTTCTCAAACAAAAAGGCCAATTTTGGGAAATCATACATTCTAGGCAAGCTCTGTACCACACAGCCCACCCCCACCTTCCTCCTAGTCTCTGCATTTTATAAATGCACACTGCCATTCAAATGTGTAATTAGTGTCAGGTCCTAAGCCCCTCCTACTTCCTTGATGACCTGATGGCGTGGAGACAAGGTTATCAACATCAGCAGGCTCCAGGCATCCACATAGCCAGGTGTGGGTTGGGCATAGCCTTGTTTGTTTGTGGTTGTCCTTGGTAACCACAGATTAGGCCACAGACAAAGCCAAGTAAAGGCCATAAAATGGCTCTCAGGCAGGTCTCTCTGAGAGGCCCTGGTCAGGTCAAGAGAAGGACATGGGTCCCAAGATCTATTGCTCAGGGCCCATAGCACTCTCCTGGGAGTTTCTGTAGCTGCCAGCCTTGACTCTCTACCGCCACCTTTTGTCACCCTGACTCCCATGGGTGCTGCCCTCAGGAGGAGGAAAGGCAACTAGGACCCGCTGGGTATATTTTGTGAGATTCAACCTATGACAGTCCTTGATTTAGCTTCCCACACATAGGACAGAATGTGCTGTATGTCTGTGTTGATCGGGTTCAGGACAAAGATCTGCAGACAGGTGTGGCTTATATAGGACCTGTTTATGGAGCTGACTTGAGCCTGCAGATGCTTGGCCCCATGAGGGTGTGTCCTGCTGATTGGCGCTCAGCCTGTAGTCTCTAGTCTCCACCCTTCTGAAGTTTACTCAGCCTCCATGAAGCCATGACCTGGCTGGTAGGTGCACAATAGGGAGCCATTCACAGAAGAAGGTGTCTCAGCCCAGAGACTCCTGAGTAGAAACATCCCTAGAGCAGTGTACCTGAGAATGGGTTGGCACTGGGCGGGCCCTTGTCCCAATGCTCTGCACTGGTGTCCCCTACTCAGTTTTCAGTCTAGTTTGTGACCTTGGATGGATGGATATTCTAAGACCGGAGATGTCCAGGGCCCACAGCGTTTCCTTTCAGTGACACGCCAAGGGGTAGAGGACCAGAGTGTTAGATCAGAGTTGCATTTGAAGATGAAGAACAATCATGAAGGCGAAGACTATGAGGTGCCATCCCCATCTGGATCCTGGGCGGACAATGAGCTAGCCTTGTTCTGTCATCTGGACAGCTGCTCTTACTATGTATTTATCCTGCTTCCGCTGGCTCTTCATCCTCAGGAGATGAGGTTGGGGAGGTGGGCAGGTGGGTCCACAGGTCACAGGGGCAAGAATGGTAGTGACTATGAGTCCCAAAGCTTTATGGGTTCCAGCAAGTAGAAAGGAATATGGAGAAACTGTGCCCTGCTTTATAGACTGGGTGGATGGCAGCTGGAACCTATGAGCTCATAGAGATAGCCGAGGAGCTCAGTCACAGGGCTGCTACTGGGTGTCCACGTTTCTAAACGCCAGCTTGTCTGGTATAAACCAAGAATGGGAGCATCCTGAGGGAGAGATGCAGTGTGGTTCTGACCGTGGTCAATTACTGTCCTTGCTCTAAACAAGGAGAAGTAAACTTGAAATACTGATTATATCCAGGTTTCTCTCGTTCTCATACCTGGTGGTAGCTACATTGGAAGGACATATCTTGAGGCGTTTACTTGATTGTAGATGGTCTGTCCAGGACTTAAGTCATCTCTGACCACAGAGCTTATGTCTCAATTGCCATTCCTGGGTCTGCACACTGCACACCACCTGTTTATAGGGAGACGTGCGATATGGGATAGGAACACCTCCTCCCCCCCCCCCCCGTGTGTGTGTGTGTGTGTGTGTGAGAGAGAGAGAGAGAGAGAGAGAGAGAGAGAGAGAGAGAGAGAGAATGATTTTTAAACAAGGTCTTTCTATTTGTCCTTCTCTGGCCTGAAACTCTTTGTAGACCAGGCTAGCTTCAAACCGACAGATTCTTTCTTCCTCTACCGCCCAAGTTCTGGGATTAAAGATGCTTGCCTATGCCCACCTCTTAACCCTTGTTTCTGGTATGGCGTAGGAATTCCTCCCACTCATGCGTCTCGTCAGTTACTTAAAAATATTGATAAACTATATTTATCACAGCTTTCAATTTATAGAAAGTTAAGCATTTGTTTGCTATATTTAAAGCCTGTCTCCTATGTAATACTTGGCGAGGCAGCATCAATACATTATTAGCTAAAGTCCACAGGCCTATACTTTGCACAAAGGTTCATTGCAGTATTGGGCCCTCTGTGTGTTTGGACTCTTGTTAATGACATGTACCCATCATGAGGTACAAGTCAGAATAGTTTAAACTGCTCTTGACATTGTCTGTTTTTCCTCTTCCTCTTCTCTTCTCTCAGGCCCCGATAACCACACATATTTTACTCTTTCTACAACTTCAGGTTTCTAAAATATCATAGCTGGAATCATGCAGAAGGTAGCGTCTTTGGGCTGGTTGCTTCAACTTAGTGATGTACATTTAATGTGCCTCTGTGTCTTTTCATGTTCGGTTAGGCCTCTTCTGCTTACTGATGAGCAGTATTCAGTGTTGTGGAATACAGGTGACACCCTAAAAATACATTCCTTACCAGCGTGACTATACAAGACACCGGGATGCCTGTGTGCCCCAGTGGAGGCAGTGGAGGCTTTCTGGAGCGAACTGAACCACAGATTTTTTTAAAAAATTAACTCTGAGTTCCCTTTGTTCTGTGCCATCACCAGCCCATATGGTTCTAGCACCAGCTCCCCGTGTGTCCAAAGCCATGGATTAGTTTATTTATTGCCTCCTTCCCCCATCCACCCATCAAAAAACTAATATGTGCATGGGAAACTGAGGATGGACTAATTCAAAATATGCGTTTCTGCTGCCAGCCTCTGCATGAGCACAGAAGAGATGAAGATGTAGTTAGAGGGAAGAGAGTGTGAAGCAGAGGACCCCTCTCCCTGCCAAGAATATGAGTCAGCATCCTGGTGGAATAATGGCATGTCCCAGACAGATGAGTGGCCATGTGTCACATAGCTCTTGACAAACTTAACTGAGCAAGATAAGCAAAAGGCCTATAAATAGTGTCCACATCACAGACCAAGGTCGTACTGCTACCTGCTGCTCCAAATTGGAAACCACAGTGAATGAGCAACCTTCCGTTCCACAGTTCCAGAAAACTCTTTAAGGGAGTGGCCCAGGGGGTTTGAAATGGGGGAGCCAGAAGAAAGCTGGGAAGTAATGAAGGTCACAGTAGCAAGGTCCTCAGCAGCCTCCCGGACAAACAAGAAGCCCAGGGACTTTAGCGCAGGATACAACAGTCTCTGTTCAAGCTCTCTTCAACTAGCAGCTGCCTGGAAAGCAAGGTGTTGTTCTTAGCTTGAGGTTTTATTGCTTTTCCCTGGAAGCTTAGGGAGCTGTCTCTGGAAGAGTCCAAAGGAAGGCCTTTCCACTCTTTCAGGCATAGATACATTTAGAAAATGTATGTTTTCAGGTTCGTGTGCATAGATAGATCTAGAGAAAGGAGCCCATTTTGTTGAGGGAAAAAAAAATCTGTAAATGTGAATGTAAACATTCTGGGCAGCTTGAAACCACCCTACAGAGAGCCCTTACCTTCTCTGGGCCCTCCTTCTCATGTTCCCCAATGAGGAAGGACTTAGCTGGGGGTATGCTGACTGCTTGCTTGACATCTAAGGTCAACCGCTGTGGTTATGAATGCTGCACAGATTTCAAAACAAAACATTCTGGATGAATGTGTTATTACTTCTTGTCTAAAGTTCTCAGAAAGGACTTGAACTTCCTCAGAGTAAGCAGAGTATGGATTCTGTTGACTTCAGGTACTGTGACACAGCCCCAGCCTCTGGGAATCGTTTTGGCTACCATGCCTGCTGCCTGGGAACCCCTCCCTCATGTTTCTGTTTCCTTTTCAAGGTGGTGACTCCCTGCTCTGTGCAAGTCCACCTGGACCAGGTAAGATTTTCAAATTCCTCTGGGACGCTGGTATGATCAGTCAGAGTGGTGCTCTACAGACTGTGCCTTTCTTGGGGAATTTTTTTCACTTAGAGTGTAGAAAGAAATTCTTGTTTGTTTTTGTTAAGGTAGAAAATCCACCTAACTGGTCATGCACACCTTTGGTCCCAGCACTCAGGAGGCAGAGGCAGGCAGAGTTCAAGGCCGGTATGGAATACAAAGTGACTTCCAGGACAGGCAGGGTTACACAGAGGAATCCTGTCTCAAACAAAACAAAAAAAGATAGCAAATGCCCCGTGCTTTTTTGTAGTGGCAACCTGTAGGAACAGTAGCATTTACCTTTAGGGCGTGGACCTCCGACTTAAGGTACTGTCTTGTCTTCAGTGATAGTACCAATGGCCTAGGATGGCATTCACCTCTGACATATGTCATGCTTTTATCTCACTGAAAGTAAACATAGCAACACATTTCTCTGTGACTTGTCATTGGGTGAATGTAAAGTCTCCCTTTGCTCCTTAGCGGTTTCTGCTTTGATTGTCCTGACAACCTGCTCTTTGTTTCTAGAGACTTCTTAACTTGCAGCAGGCCTTCGAACTAGGTGGTAGGGGACAGTCAGGAGGGGACACTGTAATGCCTGTTGGAGTTGCGTAGAGAGTACTCACTGTCCCAGACTCACTTGTGAGAAAAAGCAGTGAGCTTGCCACCTCTGCCTTTCATGTGTGTTGCTTGACTTTTGCAAACTGGTTGGGGTCTTGGTGCCACCCTGCTTTCCTATATGTAGCACCTGATGGCTCAGTTGGGGGGTCTTTGTTTGTTTTCCTACCGTCATGTCTTTGTGGAAGGAGCCCAGAGATGTCTAAACACGAGGATGGTTCTGTATGTCTTGTAGCATTCTCTGAGGCCTCAGCCGAGAGGTGGCAAACAAGCCTTGTTCTCCGGAACAAGCCAAGCTCAGATCCTGGCCTCTGTGCTGAGACTTGGTCTCTTTCTGTTTTCAGTGAGGATGGTGGCGCTCTGTAATCTAGTTGGCAGCCAAATGAAAGAAAAGGGATGATGAGTTGGCCCATCTCGGATGCCTCATTCATAAGATATCTGTTGTGCTCGGATTCCTTTGAATGCTCTCACAGGTCTTTTCCCTCTGGGAATGTAAGCTGTGCATCTGAGGTCATCGGAGGGATTCCTGCCAACTGTAAAGACCATGTTAGAGTACCAAGGCCAGAGTACCATAGGTTCACACCCAGGTTGCCCATGCTGACTTCAGGGCTGCCTAGGGTTACTACCACCACCTCTCTTTCTCTGTGAACTACATAGTCAAGGTCTTGAGACACATCTACATGTTTATTATGCATGTATTTATTGTAAATATATGGGTATATAGATGTATGTATTATGTCTATCTATAATTAGTTTCTATGAGTATATGTCTTACACAAGGATTTGTTACATTTGTATGAATATGTATTATGTTTGTAAATGTGTGTCTTCTTTATACTTTCCCTATGTTTTTATACTGTGCATGGTTGCTATACCTGTGAATTTGCATGCGTGTATTTGTGTAGCTTGTATATGTATACAAATTTGTGTTATAGATGTGATTCTTACGTGTGTTTGGTTGTGTATATACATATATTCGTATTCATAAACACACACCATGCATTCCATAGTGATGGAGGCACATTCTGAGAGTTACCCTGCTAGGTGGTATTTATACAGCCAACCCTAATGGCATAGCTGATGCTAAATTTCAAAAAGTCTTTTAAGCTCCTTTGCTTAACAACTAACACTCAATAACACACATTAGCTGAGGCTACCTCGGGGTTAGAACATCTTTGCCATGATCTTCTGTCTCAGCGTGTTGATCACCTGAAAAGTATTTTTAGGCAGGCTGAAACTCTCACCCCCTGTACTAGCCAGAGCCTCTGAAAACCTACCTGAGGCTTTTTTATAGTTAACCCTAAAAAAGAAAAATGAATAAGGAGTCTGGAGAGTTAGCTCAGTGGTTAAGAGCATTGGCTGCACATGGTGGCTCAGAAGCACCCATAACTCTAATTCTAAGGGATCCAACACCCTCTTTTGTCCTTCTTAGGCACCATACACACCCAATGCACAGATAGACATGCAGGCAAATATTCATACATGTGGTAGAAAATTAGGTTGACAATCTTAAAAATAAGTAAGTACTCTACAGATGTTATAGCGTAGTGAATGTATCTACCATCTCATGGCTGTTACTTTTTATTTTTAATCAGTTATTGTGGACACAATTGAATGTGCACATGTTGATGTGATAGGCTATGCAGTAGGTCAGCTCACCTAACTTCATTATCAGCTCTGAGTGGCTCAGTGAATCACTGTGTTAGGGCAGCTGCCGAGTTTCCAAGTCGTAAGAAGCTATATGTTCTGCTATGGTAAGACTACCTACCATCTTGTGGGTAGTTTGAACTGAAATGTTATATGGCGTGTCTTTCTGCCTTTCTGTCTTTGTCTTCTTTGTCTCTGCCTCTGTGTGTGTGTGTGTGTGTGTGTGTGTGTGTGTGTGTGCTTTTCTTCAAAACAACCATGATCATGTCAACTCTGTATTAAGCGCTCAGACTTTTACAGACTGCTTTGTCCACAGACTGTTTTCCACATCAAAGAGATAGCTCTGAGCTTCCAGCTAATTCTTGGGGATGGTGAGTCAATTGAATTGTGAAGATGATGCCAGTGAACTGGAGTGGATGCAAGGACCCCTGTGGATGTTCTGGTTCTGTCTTTGTGTATCTGCCCTTCTCAGCCTCTGCCCTTTGTGGCAGTGTGTGGAACCTAACATAGGGCTCCTACAGGTTTTAATTTTCTGTGTGCTTTCTTCCTTAAGGCGTGGATGGTCTGTGGGGGAACACATGGAAGAGTTGGGGTGGTGGCTCCTTTAGCACCACCGCTGTCTTCGGTGTCTGCACTGGGTTGTGTGGTGCAGTCTGTCTCTGACACTTACATACTGGTGGTATGAGAATGTGTGTCTGCAGCGCCATTTTTCAGTACAGAAAGCACCCAGTATTCCTTGCACTCTTGGCCCTGCATGGGCTGAGAATCCTCTGGCATTGGCCCTCGAAGTTACATTGGCTTAAACATTCCCTGTGAGAGCACTAAGCCACGTGACTGGCCGGGTTACCTGTAAACAGTGTCTGTTCTCCTGGCTGTCACTGAGTACTTCCTCTGTGTCTGATACTTTTGTGAGGTCATCACTGAGGCTCAACAAAGTCTAGAAGCTCCCCAAGGTCACTTAGACATGGCTTCTTTGCCTGCAGTTGTGTGTGTAATGAGGCTAGACATACTCATTCAGTCCTTAGAGCTTGGGCCTTAGCAGCCCTAGCAAGCTAGGCTTGGTCACCCGTGCCCAACATGTCAATTAAAGAGACAAGTAACAGGAAAAGCCAGAGAAAGGGAATGTACTCAGTGTTCACAGAGGTTTG